>NC_060122.1:820423153-821048153 GCF_021461395.2 Schistocerca americana | reverse complement strand
AAAGTGGCTGTATAACAGCTAGACAACGTAGCAGAAGGGAACATGTGATGGTGCCGCGCGGGGTAGGCGCGCGTTCCCATGGTTTGCGTGGCTCCCCCCCATTGGAGGTTCGAGTTTTCCCTAGGGCATAGGTGTGTGTGTTGTCCTTAGCGTAAGTTACTTTAAGTTAGATTAAGTAGTGTGTAAGCCTAGGGACCGATGACCTCAGCAGTTTGGTCCCACAGTATCTCACCACAAACATGAAAAAAAAAAGTGACAACAGAAGAGAGGGTAACCAATGTTCCTGCTGCTGTTGCAGTTGATCCCCGCGTTAGCTCCCCCGCAGTCGCACCAAGAAGTGACACGAGTCCTGTGCTGTAGATTTATGTTTGCCATAAGACCTAAGTCGAAACAAGGCCCCTGGAGTAGACAACATTCCATTGGAACTACTGACGGCCTTGGGAGAGCCAGTCCTGACAAAACTCTACCATCTGGTGAGCAAGATGTATGAAACAGGCGAAATACCCTCAGACTTCAAGAAGAATGTAATAATTCCAATCCCAAAGAAAGCAGGTGTTGACAGATGTGAAAATTACCGAACTATCAGTTTAATAAGTTACAGCTGCAAAATACTAACACGAATTCTTTACAGAAGCCAACCTCGGGGAAGATCAGTTTGGATTCCGTAGAAACACTGGAACACGTGAGACAATACTGACCTTACGACTTATCTTAGAAGAAAGATTAAGGAAAGGCAAACCTACGTTTCTAGCATTTGTAGACTTAGAGAAAGCTTTTGACAATGTTGACTGGAATACTCTCTTTCAAATTCTAAAGGTGGCAGGGGTAAAATACAGGGAGCGAAAGGCTATTTACAATTTGTACAGAAACCAGATGGCAGTTATAAGAGTCGAGGGACATCAAAGGGAAGCAGTGGTTGGGAATGGAGTAAGACAGGGTTGTAGCCTCTCCCCGATGTTGTTCAATCTGTATATTGAGCAAGCAGTAAAGGAAACAAAAGAAAAATTCGGAGTAGGTATTAAAATTCATGGAGAAGAAATAAAAACTTTGAGGTTCGCCGATGACATTGTAATTCTGTCAGAGACAGCAAAGGACTTGGAAGAGCAGTTGAATGGAATGGACAGTGTCTTGAAAGGAGGATATAAGATGAACATCAACAAAAGCAAAACGAGGATAATGGAATGTAGTCTAATTAAGTCGGGTGATGCTGAGGGAATTAGATTAGGAAATGAGTCACTTAAAGTAGTAAAGGAGTTTTGCTATTTGTGGAGCAAAATAACTGATGATGGTTGAAGTAGAGAGGATACAAAATGTAGACTGGCAATGGGAAGGAAAGCGTTTCTGAAGAAGAGAAATTTGTTAAAATCGAGTATAGATTTAAGTGTCAGGAAGTCATTTCTGAAAGTATTTGTATGGAGTGTAGCCACGTATGGAAGTGAAACATGGACGATTAATAGTTTGGACAAGAAGAGAATAGAAGCTTTCGAAATGTGGTGTTACAGAAGAATGCTGAAGATTAGATGGGTAGATCACGTAACTAATGAGGAAGTATTGAATAGGATTGGGGAGAAGAGAAGTTTGTGGCACAACTTGACCAGAAGAAGGGATCGGTTGGTAGGACATGTTCTGAGGCATCAAGGGATCACCAATTTAGTATTGGAGGGCAGCGTGGAGGGTAAAAATCGTAGAGGGAGACCAAGAGATGAATATACTAAGCAGATTCAGAAGGATGTAGGTTGCAGTAGGTACTGGGAGATGAAGAGGCTTGCACAGGATAGAGTAGCATGGAGAGCTGCATCAAACCAGTCTCAGGACTGAAGACCACAACAACAACATAAGTCGCTGAAGGAAAATGCTCGTATGATTCCTTTGAAAAACATACGGACGATTTCCTGTCTCACTGCGAGACAGTGTTCCACTTCTAATGATCTTGTCTCGTGCAGGACGTTCGACGCTAATATTCGTTTCATCCTTATTGTATTCCCTGCGTAACCACACAATTTCTTTATGGGCTGACTCGGTGAAGATGGTTTTCTTGGTCCGTATGTACAGTGATAAATTAAATAGACATGACTGTTGGAAAGTTGTTAAAAAAATACATCGAGATCACCATCGTTTCATCTCCAAAAAGTCGTAAATTTCCCTACACATCATAGCTATTCATGTGTATTTTTCTTGGGAATTTTGGATCCAATTTGAGAGGAGGGAATCCATATATCGTCTACTGTCACAGTATTCGTTAATAATTCTTCCTCTTAGATTTTGCAACAATGCATGAAGTTGGTGGACTCTGTCAGTCAGCATTTGTAGCAACCAGTGTGTACAGACTTCTGGAAAACTGTTAGTAAGCATAGACATACTGCCTCTAGCGAGGGAAGGCATCCGTCACACTTCAATAAAATCTACTGGGCGTTCTTCACAGCATGAGTGGCATCATCATGTAGATGTTTGATGCGGTTACTTCTAAGGAGAGTTCATTCCTCTGCTTTTCCTCAGCCCGTGGTATTTATTCTAAGGCTTTCCTGCTGTGAAGGCCCTGTGTATACAGTGCTACCATTCGAAAGTAATTTTTTCATCTCCCATAGATGTTACTCCAAGTTTCATCTTCAGTATTCACGAGTTCTAGTAATCCCACTGTGGACGTCAGTGTAGGGCGTTTACGCAAGCGAATTCCATATTGCATATTTCCACGTTTTTTGGTAAGAGAGACAAGTTTTCATTCTTTGTTGTTACTCTGGTTGTTACCGTTTTATCTACCGACTGTAGTTTTCGCGTCGATGCTCAAATTATGAAGTTGTGTTTGCGCACACGTAACTGAATTTGTCAATTAGGATTGTGACTGTTTCGTTGGCCAATTCTCGTGTATCGTTTAAAAATGTCGCACGTCTTTAGAAATGCTGATTAAGCCAATGCGGAATTTGTGTACGGGTTTTGTAATGGAAAAGCTGCTGCTGCTGGTTAAAGAGGATACGGCAGACGATTTCTTAACCGCAGAGCACTGGATTCAAGGGAGTTTACTCGTGTTTTCACTAAACTGCCCGATACTGGTGCAGTTTACACTGTCGTATTTAATCTGAACCTACAAATGAACAGTGCGTGGATGAAGTCAAAGAAGTAGGAAGTAGTGCTTCAACAAGCACACGCACTTCAACACGTATCGGTGTTTCAGAAACAAGAATTTGGCTGACGTAAGGGATGCGTGGCCTCTGTCGTTATCATTTACAGTGGATTCAAGTCATTCGAGGAGGACAAGAAGGTAGACGACTGGAATTTTGTAATTGACTGCTTTCAGTCGCCGAGTAATCCCACTGCTACCGCTAACCGATGTAGCCACTTTTAGTCTCGACGGTATCAATAACAGTCGTAAATCACATCGGTGGTCCGATTAAAACTCGTAAGCCTTTGTGGAGAGACATTATCAAGTACGATTCTCTGTAAATATGTCATGCTGTTTTATAGCATTCAGAGCTATGTGTTTGTTGTGTTATCGCTTCGTCTTAATCTAAGACTTTCTTGTAAATGAGATTCAGGCACAATTGGAACAGATTCTCTTGAGTACAGGGACGCGTAAGTTCTTCCAGCATGCCAGGAGTGATGCACATTGCAAACGTCGAGCGACACATGTAAACTTACGTACAGTACCGTGGAAGATGGATCGACAGAAATGACCGCTTTGTCTGACCACTGTGGTCCATGGACTTTTCCCCTTAAAATTTTTGCATTTGGAGATGGTTGAAAAGCGAAGTGTGCAAAGAAAAAGTAAGCACAACGGTCGATTTGATCGTTCGTCATGAAACAATACGAAGATGATCTAACAAGAGCTAAACGTACAGTTGTCGACAGAACTGAAAGTGTATTGATGTCGATGGTGGAATTTATGAAAGTCAAACCTGAACTTTATCGTTGGCCTTTGCATAACATTCCCTGTGAGTATTCGTTTCGATTGCGTTCTAACAGCTTCATCTCCACTGGGAATAAAAATTTTAAACATGCTATATGGAAATCTTTATTCTAGTTAGTTAATTCTACCATCTTCTAAAATATTTGCTACTGGCTGACAAAACCGGTATTGCCCAGGTATTCATTTTGTCAATTTTCTATTAGAAATGGAAAAAAAATGAAATGTGTTTGTACTCAAGAATTGAAAAAAATTTCGTGTTTATGTATTTAGGGAAACACTTTTAACATTATCAAAAGGTCTACTCCGCTTTATTTTTATATATTCACTGTTCAAATTTTTTACTTTTTACATTGCTTTACCACCACACTGTCAAATATCTATTTACTGTATGTTTTGGCTTCAATGTAGACGTGTAAGTTCTCTTACAGTGTTGTTTACAAACATTGTAACTTCTTTGGTGACAACGCTCAGTAAATATCTGAAGATGGCCTTGTAAGCCGAAAACCGGTTAACACAATAAAAGTAATACTGCAGAACAAAAGCAAACTAGTTCTTTTGAGTTATTAAATATGCCTGCTGTACAAACGTATAAGTACAGTACCCGCATTAAGAAACAGTGTCCCGGACAGTTTCCGTACGCTGGGCGCAGTTGGCTCGCGAGTCTACAACGCGATTTTGTAAAGGTCTCTGTGGCAACGCTTCATCATAGCTCTACAGACGGCTATGGTATTCGCCTACAGCCGCTTGCGCTTCGCAGTTTCAGGCTGTCAAAAGCGTTACCAGGAGCCAAGCACTTCTCTCAGCTGACTCGAGTGTTGGAGTATCTTAGAAATAAAGAATCAATGTATTGATGTGTGATGTGGCATTTTTTCACGTATCACAGTGTTTATGACGTCATATCTCTTGAAATAAGTGTCGTACAATGACATACAGTGTGAATCACCTAGAACTTGCACCGCAGATATTGCGGTAATGAAAACTACTATTATTGTGCAGTTTTCACAGACTGGATTGGTAGTCATGGTCTTGTGCTGTTAGCCAATCACAAGATTGTAATAATACTTGGAAAGTGTATTTTTTGTGCAAAAGTAACTTTTTAAATGAAATAATGTCTGCTGACATTAAAAAGCTAAAAGTGGGGTAAATTAGAATGCCAGTGGTGTTTGTTACAGGATTCTAGAGCGAGTCGTTTACGAAATATCGTATTTTGGAAAATTCCCACACCGACACTTAGTCCGTACCCTACTTATGTGGATTCTAAACAGTAACAAGACAACTGACCATCACAGGCTGTGTTCAAAACGAGCACCGGCAGTGGAAACACACGCTTCCAGTCTGATATGGAACGACTGCACACGTGCTAACATTTCAGCGGAGATGTGCGAGCAGGCTGCAGTAATAAGTCGTTACATATCATCGGATGTAGGTGGTATGTCCTTGTAGACAGCATCTTACAGCTTTGCCGCAAAAAAAGTCTACAGGCGTCAAATCTGGGGAACTGGCCGGCCAAGGTACAGGTCCTCTGCGTCCAATCCAGCGATTTGTACACAATTCTTGAAGTCATTCTGTAGTACGTCGTGCACTAAGGGCTGGACAGCCATCATATTAAACTTCCTGGAAGATTAAAACTGTGTGCCGTACCGAGACTCGAACTCGGGACCTTTGCCTTTCGCGGGCAAGTGCTCTATCAACGTTTTTTATGTCGCGCTGACCACTTATTTTATTTTATTTTATTATTAGGTAAAGGGCGTCTTTCATATACGACAAGCAAAATTAGAGTTTACATCCATAGCAATAACAGAAGAAGAGTACCTTAGAAACTATGAAATGGAATTTGAAACTAATAATATAATGATAGATAATAGAGAAAGAAAAATGTAAGCAAATCTTGCACTCCGTTCCATGTGCATGGCCCATCTGTGTACAGATTCTATGTTCCAAGTTGATAAACATTTCGCAGAGTGGAGCTCCATGACGGCGGTCATCCTCTGACCGGTACTCCCTAACTGTGAGGGGGGGTTATCGAAGACACTGCGCAAATAGTTCACAAATAACTGTCGGTACACCGGGGTCTACGCTCAAGTGTGCTATGGCTGTCCTGGAGAAATTGCCAGTAATCAAGTACCATCTTCTCATATTCTCGAAAGAGGTAGTATATGGACATGCCTTTAAATCATGAGAGAGCATGAGTCTTTGCAGGCGGGAAATAATTATCCTCCGGACAAAGGAGGAGCCATGGCTCAGTTGTGCGAGGTGCGATAAGTAGGTAGCAGGCGAGGATCAGCTGCTGTCGGCGTCGGCGGCTGTCGAGCACGATGTGATGCAGAGACGGGTTTTCTCCTCCCGCTCAGTCTTGACGTCGCGACAGCACGATGACCCCCTCCAAACGTTGCCTCATAAGAGACAATATTTTACCTTTAATTCGGCGTCTTTCCATTTGTCGGTCTGGTGACGGCGGTTGGGTGGCGAGTTCGCGGAGCATTGTGTAATAAAAGTCGAATATGTGACGATGCCACGCTGTGATGTCTTTTCCATATTGTGTTAGCACATGCCGAAACGCTGGTTTTGCACATTCCATCCATCATGCTAGAGTCAAAGGATATCGGGGAAGACGACGTTGACAATCCATCCATGTGCTGGCGATAATCTGACGGCATTCCATGTCTTGGAGGTGTGCCACATTCAGCTTCCAGGGTGCACGGATGCGCCATATCTGCTGCCGCTGTAGGGTGACCGTGCATATGAAAGCGCTATGATCGGAGAAGGCAAGCGGCCAACATTCGGCGTGCAACACTCCCGGCGCTAGAGCTCGTGAGATATAGATGCGGTCTAGGCGACTGTCTAAGCGACTAGTAAGGTATGTGGGTCCGGGACAGTCACCATGCATTTTTGCCCAAGTGTCGGTGAGAAGCAGATCTTGAACCATTAGCCAAAGTTCTTGACAAGTCGAGAAATATGGGACTTGGTCTTTGGGGTAGAGCACACAGTTAAAGTCGCCGCTGAAGGTATATTGATCGAAGCGTGTAATAAAAAGAGGAGCGATATCTTCCTAGTAGAATTGCGATCGCTTGCAGCATTGGTCAGTTCGTGACGGAGCGTAAATGTTAATGCTGCGCGTGCCCAGGGCTGTGATCGCCAGCCCCCTGCCTGAGGGACGGTAAGTCACTTCTTCGATGGTAATTCCGTCGCGCACTAGTATTGCCGTACCGCTGCTATTTCGGTGCGCCGGTGACACATATGTCACATAATCGTAGAAGACTGGGAGGACCGCTATATACGCTTCTTGCAACAGAGCTATGTCAACATCCGAAGAACGAAGCACCTCACGCAGCAACTTGATCTTCACTGCCGTTCGTATCGTCTTGAGGTTAAGCGTGGCGATACGATAAGCTTGTTGCCGAACCACAGGTGCTAAGATATCGACTGAGATTGGAGTTGTCTATGGAGCTTCCGATTGTGTTGGCACCTCCGCACTCCCCCTCCCCCCCCCCCCCCCCCCAAACCTCACCTGCAGTCGTTTCTAGAGAGCTGGCGCCAGTGGCGTGGGCCCTGTTGGTGTAACTTGCATGGTGCCGTCGTCGTCATGGTCATCCGCCCACGACGGGGAACTCAGAGCAAGCTTCCCTAGCTTTCTCATGACACGGCATTGGTGCCTGCACTCCAGAATGCGGTGTGCATCTTCTGTCTTGCATATCACCATCTGATTGCGCCGCTGTGGATATGTATCATTTGTCCCCAGTTGCGTTCGGTGGTGCCACACTGCATCAAATGGCGGCTGCCACTGTGGTAGCGTCGTCATTGAATGTGGATGTGTGATGTCCTTAGGTTAATTAGGATTAAGTAGTTCTTTATAGGGGACTGATGACCTCAGATGTTAAGTCACATAGTGCTCAGAGCCATTTGAACCATTTTTTCTGAGTACGGCACGTGCGAAACGGCTGAGTACGATGTAAATAACACGAGCGCTCGCTACGCGGCAGGAACACAAACAGCGCGTCCTCACCACTGCACTGCCAAAGGCCAACCACTGAGCTACCCAGGCCCGACTCACGACCCATCCTCACAGCTTCAATTCTGACAGGACCTCGTCTCCTACTTTCCAAACTTCACAGAAGCTCGTCTGCGAACATTGCGGGACTAGCACTCCTGAAAGAAAGGATATTGCAGAGACATGGCTTACCGCAGCCTGGGGGATGTTTCCAGAATGAAACATTTCGTTCTGGAGCCATCGTATTGGTACCACAGATTCCTCCTAGTCTGCTGGGGAGCGTCTTCTAGATCCCTGCCTGTTTTGCATTCCGTCTATGTATAACGTGTCTATCTCACACTACACGCTTACACTCCATGGACGCTGACGTTCCACCTGACGAAGTCAACTGGGATTGTCAGAGACCAACAGTACATCTGTTGACAGTTTACCAGGCCATGATTGGTAAATGTTGTTTCATCACTAAACAAGATCCATAACACATCAGGAGTATCCTGTCTTCATGCCCGTGTACAGAAGTTAACACAATCCTCATAGTAGTTTCCATGCAGCTCTTGATGGAGCGAGATGGGGTAGGAGGAGGAGGATATTAGTGTTTAACGTCCCGTCGACAACGAGGTCTACATCTACATCTACATCTATACTCCGCGAGCCACCTTACGGTGTGTGGTGGAGGGTATTTATTGTACCACTATCTGATCCCCCCTTCCCTGTTCCATTCACGAATTGTGCGTGGGAAGAACGACTGCTTGTAAGTCTCCGTATTTGCTCTAATTTCTCGGATCTTTTCCTTGTGATCATTACGCGAGATATATGTGGGCGGTAGTAATATGTTGCCCATCTCTTCCCGGAATGTGCTCTCTCGTAATTTCGATAATAAACCTCTCCGTATTGCGTAACGCCTTTCTTGAAGTGTCCGCCACTGGAGCTTGTTCAGCATCTCCGTAACGCTCTCGCGCTGACTAAATGTCCCCATGACGAATCGCGCTGCTTTTCGCTGGATCATGTCTATCTCTTCTATTAATCCAACCCGGTAAGGGTCCCATACTGATGAGCAATACTCAAGAATCGGACGAACAAGCGTTTTGTAAGCTACTTCTTTCGTCGATGAGGCACATTTTCTTAGAATTCTTCCTATGAATCTCAACCTGGCGCCTGCTTTTGCCACTATTTGTTTTATGTGATCATTCCACTTCAGATCGCTCCGGATAGTAACTCCTAAGTATTTTACGGTCGTTACCGCTTCCAATGATTTACCACCTATGGCATAATCGTACTGGAATGGATTTCTGCCCCTATGTACGCGCATTATATTACATTTATCTACGTTTAGGGAAAGCTGCCAGCTGTCGCACCATGCATTAATCCTCTGCAGGTCCTCCTGGAGTACGTACGAGTCTTCTGATGTTGCTACTTTCTTGTAGACAACCGTGTCATCTGCAAATAGCCTCACGGAGCTACCGATGTTGTCAACTAAGTCATTTATGTATATTGTAAACAATAAAGGTCCTATCACGCTTCCCTGCGGTACTCCCGAAATTACCTCTACATCTGCAGATTTTGAACCGTTAAGAATGACATGTTGTGTTCTTTCTTCTAGGAAATCCTGAATCCAATCACAAACCTGGTCCGATATTCCGTAAGCTCGTATTTTTTTCACTAAACGTAAGTGCGGAACCGTATCAAATGCCTTCCTGAAGTCCAGGAATACGGCATCAATCTGCTCGCCAGTGTCTACGGCACTGTTAATTTCTTGGGCAAATAGGGCGAGCTGAGTTTCACATGATCTCTGTTTGCGGAATCCATGTTGGTTATGATGAAGGAGATTTGTATTATCTAAGAACGTCATAATACGAGAACACAAAACATGTTCCATTATTCTACAACAGATTGACGTAAGCGAAATAGGCCTATAATTATTCGCATCTGATTTATGACCCTTCTTGAAAATGGGAACGACCTGCGCTTTCTTCCAGTCGCTAGGTACTTTACGTTCTTCCAGCGATCTACGAGAAATTGCTGATAGAAAGGGGGCAAGTTCTTTAGCATAATCACTGTAGAATCTTAAGGGTATCTCGTCTGGTCCGGATGCTTTTCCGCTACTAAGTGATAGCAGTTGTTTTTCAATTCCGATATCGTTTATTTCAATATTTTCCATTTTGGCGTCCGTGCGACGGCTGAAGTCAGGGACCGTGTTACGATCTTCCGCAGTGAAACAGTTTCGGAACACTGAATTCAGTATTTCTGCCTTTCTTCGGTCGTCCTCTGTTTCGGTGCCATCGTGGTCAACGAGTGACTGAATAGGGGATTTAGATCCGCTTACCGATTTTACATATGACCAAAACTTTTTAGGGTTCTTGTTTAGATTGTTTGCCAATGTTTTATGTTCGAATTCGTTGAATGCTTCTCTCATTGCTCTCTTTACGCTCTTTTTCGCTTCGTTCAGCTTTTCCTTATCAGCTATGATTCGACTACTCTTAAACCTATGATGAAGCTTTCTTTGTTTCCGTAGTACCTTTCGTACATGATTGTTATACCACGGTGGATCTTTCCCCTCGCTTTGGACCTTAGTCGGTACGAACTTATCTAAGGCGTACTGGACGATGTTTCTGAATTTTTTCCATTTTTGTTCCACATCCTCTTCCTCAGAAATGAACGTTTGATGGTGGTCACTCAGATATTCTGCGATTTGTGCCCTATCACTCTTGTTAAGCAAATATATTTTCCTTCCTTTCTTGGCATTTCTTATTACACTTGTAGTCATTGATGCAACCACTGACTTATGATCACTGATACCCTCTTCTACATTCACGGAGTCGAAAAGTTCCGGTCATTAGAGACGGAGCGCAAGCTCGTGTTAGGGTAGGACGGGGAAGGAAATCGGCCGTGCCCTTTCAAAGGAACCATCCCGGCATTTGCCTGAAGCGATTTAGGGAAATCACGGAAAACCTAAATCAGGATGGCCGGAGACGGGATTGAACCGTCGTCCTCCCGAATGCGAGTGATGGGGTAGGGATGGAATCCATGCTGATGGAGAATGTCTGCTAACGCGCCACACTACGTCCATGTATAAGAAAAGTAACATTTATTGTGGCCTACACATAGTTTGATATAAATAGCGTACAGGAGTAACACCTCTCTCAACACATTGTCCAGATACCTGCAATTGGTCCTTTCCATTTTACTGAACCTAATAGTTACTGTCTGTGTGTGTGTGTGTGTTTGTGTGTGTGTGTGTGTGTGTGTGTGTGTGTTATGTGAGTGAGTGCATGCAAGTGTTTTTGTGTGGGAGAGGATGTAGGTAATGGGCAAGATTCTACTTTTAGGCTTAGGATGAGAAATATGTGGCATCACTTTTCACGTAATGAGCAGGACTCAAGAGAATTTTGTGTGTAACTTTGACTTACAGCTTCTCATTTCACATGGTTCGCTGGTTGGAAATGACATGTGAGTAGCAACATTGGCGAAGGGGAAAATAAATTGTAAGAAAATAAACGGGAGGTATGAAACTTCTTGAAAAAAAAAAAAAAAAAAAAAGACAGGGAAGGCTGTGCGAGCGGATGTACAACTCACTGATGTGCGGACATTTGCCACGCCGGACATTTGCCACGCCAGACATTTGCCACGCCGGACATTTGCCACGCCGGACATTTGCCACGCCGGACATTTGCCACGCCTGACATTTGCCACGCCAGACATTTGCCACGCCGGACATTTGCCACGCCGGACATTTGCCATGCCGGACATTTGCCACGCCGGACATTTGCCACGCCGGACATTTGCCACGCCAGACATTTGCCACGATTTTACCTGCTCAGAAGGGTTGGGTCCCTTGTCTCCCCCTCCTCCTCCTCATCGCTTACTGAGCCTTTCCTCTGGCTTATTTAACATAGAACCAGAATCTCTTTCGATTTCCCGCCACATTTCTAGAGAGAGTTTCGTTGTGGAAACTATTAAATGCATCTCGCATTGAAATCCGCAAAAATTTCAAGCCTCAGTAAAACTTCGCCAATCTTGGAGATTATGGAGATTATGCGTTTGTCTAAATTATACTTGCCTTTTTCGGTGCTCCTGCAGCAGCTTTCTGTCGTGTTTTGTGTACCACGGGGGACTAGTTCCGTCTCTTATTAATTTCTCTGGTATGAATGTCTCGAGTCCTGTTGATACTATTTCATTGAACTTAAGCCACATATGGTCTTCACTTACATAGTTTGGAAGGATCGGAGATTGTCTCTTAGAAAGACGTCAACCGAATTTTTAGTTGCTTTTATGAATAGATATATTTCGCATTTAGTTTTGGTGAATATTTTTGTTACGGAATTGAGCCTCACTACGACTGTGTGTTCACTAATCCCTGTATCCGTCGTGATGCTCAGTATTACTTGTGGCTAAGAGGTCAAGTGTGTTTTTGTAACCATTTACAATTTGAATGGTCTCGTGAACTAATTGTTCAAAATAATTTTAAAAAATTTAGAACAATTACGGAAGTGGTTTTCTGTCTACAATAGGGTCAGAAAATGTATTTTTGTTAACATACAGAAGGTAGATTGAAGTCACTGCCAACTATAACTGTATGAATTTCGCATTTGTGATGAGACTCAAGTTTTCTTTGAACTGTTCAGCAATTGTTTCATCTGAGACCGGGGGTCGGCAAAAGGAGCCAGTTGTTAATTTATTCCGGTTGTCGAATATAACCTCTGCCCATACTAAGTCACAGGAACTATCTGTTTCAATGTCGCTTGTGAACTGGAACACACATTACAGTATTTTTCCTGAAGTTGTGTTTCTTGTTTCTGTTGTAGTGCAGATGATTACAATTATGGCTTTTCCCTCCAAAACCTCGGATGCTTTCTCTGTGACCCTGTAAATACCAGGGCTAAACAATGTAGAACAACAACGTACATTACAAGCATAGCATTCTGTATTACCTCATTTCCTTATTTTTAACATTTTAAAATTGTACGTCGACTTTAGATGACATGTCAGTCATAGATGTTCTTATCTCTATTTAGTGAACATATTTTCAGCCATGTTTTGAACATTGTCCCGCAACACTTTATTAACTAATGTTTCGCCGCAAGGGATATTGCATTTTAGAGAGTAAATTAATATGGAGGATGTCGTTTCTCTTTTCAAACATTCACATACCCATTTCTTCTTTCCTTATTGTCTTTTCGGCATACAGATGTAGTAATTAAAGTAGGCAGAAATGCAGTGATCAAAAAGAAATGATTAGCGTACATTCGCATTCTCTGTACATCGCTCCTTTCTTGTAGCTCCCATGGCGATGGACTGTTTCTATCGCAATCATTAAGCGTGAAAGGAAGCTACAGTACAGACAGAGGGATCTACGTATACTTATACTTAGCAGAACTAATTACATACTGACATAATCGTCGGTATTGCTTTCGTTTCCCAAAAGTTATGAATATTTCGATTTCGGAAAAGAAGCTGTGTATTTGGCCAAGATGTCGAAGAAGAAGGTCCCTTACATACTGGTTGTATCGAGTAAGATGTGGAGACGGCGGTTAGAAAGCGGACATAAGTAGTACGAGGAAGGGCGTCCCTTACCTCAGGGACCGCTACCTGGCGAAGGGGCAAGTGTGGCAAATGTCTGGTATGGCCAACGTCCGGCGTGGCAAATGTCCTGCATTCCAACTCACTAGCGCAGGATACAGGGACCGGCAGCCCTGTGTTACCTTTAACCCTCATCACGCGGAGAGTGTTGTTCAGCTCAGACTTGGTTCTGTGATGTTTGTAAAGTGTTTCTCATATTATGAGTTCGATCCACTTATTCAGGGTACCACAATGTTCAGTATAACATTCTAGATGCTCATGTGCAGCCCATTCTTCTACACTTGCATGGTTATCTTGTGGACACTACCAACTCTTCCAAGAACACTGCCACATTCAATGTGCTGCACGCTCACATTCCCAGCTGGACGTATGCATGTCGACTGGTCCAGTAGACTCTCCGCCCTTAATCAGACAGGAAATGCCTGGGAGTGTTTTCAGCAGTGGGTGAACCACAGAAGTACCCTGGAAATTGGCAAATCTATGCAATCTAATCATGAGTGGGAGACTACAGCTTCTCTTCCTCCCTGAAGACTGATGGCGTTACCTAGGCTACTAAACCCACTGTTAGACGATACTGGTTGGTGTGGTGTCACCTGGGGCGTGACAAATATTTCGTCAGGTGTGTTTACCGGTAACTCGAAAGAATTACCATGCATGTACGATGTTGGTTTCAACATCAAAACGTCACAGTCAAAAGGTGAAGGTGCAGGAAACGATGATGATGATGATGATGCTTATCAACGGCTGAGAGACAAATCCTTAATGTGACTGAGGGCACATCGCTGTTTTCGGTGGTTTTCTTATAGTCTATCGAGTTTTAACTTTAGAATACATTACAATTTATACGGCCCAGTCACATTCATGTTTCAAAAGCCTGCATAAACACATTTTGCAGTGGAGACGTGCATGAACAGACACAGTGAGCTTTTGGACGGTGCCGACAGGGATGTGGAGACATGCCAAATCCAGCGCCGTGGCCAGCTGCGGCAGGTTTCTCGGTTGAGGACCCGTGGCCCGAACAGCCCGATCGAGGTGGTCCCACAGATTCTGGTTTGAGTTTAAATAAGGAGAGTTTGGTGGCTAGGGGAATATGGTAGTGCTCTTCAAACCACGTATGTACACTGTGAGTTGTGTGACACATTGCGTTGTCCTGCTCACAGATGCCATCGCGCCGAGGGAAAAGCAAACTGCATATAGAGGTGGGCGTGGTCCCCATGGGTAGATGCATACCTGTGTTGATCCACTGCGCCTTCCAGAATGACTAGATCACACAGGGAATACCCAGGCCATAATGCTATTCTCCAGGCCATAATGCTCTCTCTTCCGGCTGCGATCCTTAAGGCGATTGTTGCAGGGCCGTACATGTCAGCTTGATTCGTCTCGAAAGGCCCCTGTCCCAGCTCAGTGGACGTGTAGTTGCAGTACTGGCGAGAGAACATCAGCCTTCATCGCTGGTGAACAACAGCCAGCAAGTGCGCATGGCCCACGCAACTGCTGCGGAAGCCCATACCCTGGAACGTTGGTGAGGGTACACTACAGGCAGCCCCTTGGTTCATCTGAGCAGTCAGTTACTCAAGAGTTACACTTCTATTCGCCCATACACGTCTTCGCTGCCGTCGTTCAGCCCTTCATCTATGGCCCGTGGTGCAACACACAGTTGCCTCGGCGCCAGTTTTGGATTGCGCCTTCTGGTCATGCATGGTATACCTGAAACGTCCCCTTAGAAAAATTATGAATGACTGTGCTGGTAAACTTCAAAGTTATTTGAAGATGAGCAAAACTCAACGTACTCGAACAATTTTCTCCTCACTTATTCTGATCATCACTAAACTGACACAGCCGGCCAAAGTGGCCGTGCGGTTAAAGGCGCTGCAGTCTGGAACCGCAAGACCGCTACGGTCGCAGGTTCGAATCCTGCCTCGGGCATGGATGTTTGTGATGTCCTTAGGTTAGTTAGGTTTAACTAGTTCTAAGTTCTAGGGGACTAATGACCTCAGCAGTTGAGTCCAATAGTGCTCAGAGCCATTTTTGAACTAAACTGACACATAAAATTTTTTTAGCGCAATGCAATCTGACTTTCAAAAATCCCTACAAAAGAATGGCCCTGACTAACAATAACCTATACCTTTCATGAATCACTCACCTCACAAACATCTTCGTTACTCGAACTACTGCAATACAGTGAGCGCAAATACTGCCAGTTAAAAAAAAGATTCTAACTACTGAAGGCACTAACTATGGATATGCATAGTTACCAAATAAAAGATTTTGACAGAGAACAAACAATGTATTTACCTTAACAGTGTTCAAATGTCATCATATATATATATCAATCCATGACATCCATCTTCACAAATTTTTTCTGGCGAACGCAGGTCCAGATCGTCCGCTTATAGTAACCTCTCAAAACTCTGGCATCTCTCTCCCCACATCCACCACTGCTGACGGCTCACCTCCAACTGCACAACGCTACGCACTGTTCACAACCAACTGCCCAACACTACACAAGCGAATATTTCAACAATGAGTCCAACCAGCCACAGACTGCACGCTGCGCAGTCAGTGATTTTCATACAGAGCGCTACGTGACGTTACCAACATAAAAACCTAAACAGCCTACTGAACATACTTATATCATGGCGGCACGCAAACAGTTTAAAAACTTAGCCATTTCGGAAATGCTTCCACCCTTTCGGGTGTCAGATAAATCGCTCTATTCCCCGTTACAACAACGACTGCACTGATTCCCACTTTCCACGTCACGCTTTACATACGCTACACTGCTAGTGGTGCCACGTAGCGTCTGTGAGTGGCTACTGCACGTTGACGTCAAACATAGACGGTGTTCACATTAAAGGACTGGACCGTGTAATTTATCGCTCAAATGCTGGGGGAAGCCTTTGTGCGAAGGTTCTGTCGAAATACTTGAAACCGTGATATTGTTCTTGCTTGCTGAAGACTAAGAAGGAACCTCTTGGCGAATGAACGTGTGCCATGTATGAGAAATACGGGCCTCTTGTAGAATCTTCTACACAGTATAATTTACGATCTATAAACTTTTGAATTCGTCTAATTCTGTTACTGGCCAAATCCAGTGAATCTGCACCATGCAGGGTGGTTATAACTAACCTTTCGCTACTTGAGACAGTGTAGTCGGAAAACCATTTACCGTACGGTTACCAAACTTTACAGGAATTATGTTCCCACTGTGCACTTTAGGATTTGCGTTGTTAGTAGTGTTAGTGTTAGGCCCCGGTACTCTTACAGCGACGTAGTGTTGAAACACAAGCATCACCACGCATTACAGTTGCAGACAGTCATCACGGGTCTGGAAGAGGTGAGCAGGACTGTACTCGTAAAGCTGTCTTATAAAGACAACGGTAACGGTGTTGCTGCTCTTCGCTAATATCGACGCATTAAAGGAACACAGAGAGGTCATCTTTCCGCACCGGGATTGCAGAAGAAGATTCGGAAGTTCGAATTAGCTGACGATTTGAGAACTGCTCCTGGGAGAGTCCGACGGCCAATTGCGCCACAAATTAAATTGCTGAAGAAGTTACTGTTGCCATAGCTGAGAATCCTGGAGGCAATGTGCAATATTCAAGCAGCGCACAAACTGTGTCACGACAATTGAACATTGCATGGTCCACCGCTCGAAAACTGCTGCCAACAGTTAAGGAACGGAATCTCTACTGCGGTTCCAGGCAGTCGTGGATGCGGATGGTCGTCACATTGGGCAAAGTTTGTAACTTGTAGCGTAAACGTGGTACGCAGTTAACAAATGTTACTCCCTCGTGTTTCATTCAAGGGTTTGTTCGTTATTTCCCTTCCGCATGTCCCTACAAATGTTTCCACAAAGTTTCATTGTCCAATGTACAGTCTTAGACAATAAAACTGACCGCCGGCCGGCCGCCACAGAGACTAAGCCCGAGTCATTCACTTAAGGTTGCCAATAAAACTGACCGCCCCTGACAACTCCAAGTCCAGCAATCTGCACAATCTGGCAACACTGTAAGATGCGGAAGTGTCAGGAGGAAGTGTTATCTACTTCCGAGACGTTGTCGGACTATGTGAGCCCGTGGTCTAGTGGCAAGCGTCGTGCGTTCTAAACATATAGTCGCCTGTTCGCGTCCAACTGTACATATATATATATTTTTTTTACCACAGTCGGTCTAAAGTAACGAGTCTGACAGAACATCAAAGATAATTCGCTTAACATTCTACCCACCAGCAATAACAAGTATTCCAGAAACAATTCCGCAGGATAGCTCGTGGCTGTGCCGCGATCATAACAGCTTACGCTCGAGCGTTTCCTCGCGCTGCAGCGGCTACCGGCCACCGGCCAGACGCCACCCGCCGCCTGAAATCCGGCGCCGCCCAGGTGAACGCGTCGCGACGCTGTCAGTGTGTGTCTCAACTGTCATTTTCGAGTTTGAAGTTCTAGTTATCATCTGGCAGTTAAGCAATGGATTTGGCAAACTTGAAAATCATGAACTACAGTTAAGCATTGTAAAATTGAGTCGCAAGTGGAAAAAGGTGTAACATCTGCAACACAACGTTTACTTTTGGTACAACAGAGGGGTGAATGCAGAGGAGGCAGCTAGAAAGATTTGAATTGTGTGTGGAGCGACTGATTTTGGGAAAAATACGCCAGAAAAAGATATTCTTGTTTCAACAAAGATCGTTCTGGCATGAATGATTTTCCACATTAAGGAAGTCTCGACTACTGATATATGTGATAGATTACCATTTTACCATCATGCGACATTTGCATTCAACAGAAGTCTGGTGTAGGAGTACTGCATGCTCTAATTCCAAACAACAAAAATCAACGGAGTGACTATTATTGAACGTCATCAGGTCGCTCGTTGAGCATTCGTATGCAGTACTGTTACTGGTGACGTGTTATGATGCCTTTATCGTTAACTTCCTATGAAGAAATGAAAGGCTGAGCCCCTCCAAAAGACATAAACTCGAGCAAAGAGTAGTATGAACACAATATTTTACATCTGATAGCTCCAAAAGTGTGTTTTGGGCTACGAATTCTGCCCCAAGGGCTGTGTGCAACACAGCTGGAATTTGTTGCCAACAACTGAGACACCTTTCGGTCTTAGCGTAAGAAAATCGAGCAACACAACTACATCACATGTGCTACTGTATGATAACGCACTTCTTGATTTGAGAAACAAAACTATCCAGGAGATTGAAATTAAAGTCGTCTCTCAAGCACTTGTATTGATAGAGAAGTCCTCTCTCAAGCACTTGTCCCTCTCGTCATATATTCGTAAAGATTTACCTTTCCCGCTCTTGATCGATCAACCGTCAACGCAATTCATTTCTAGACGAAAATACTCTTAAAACTACTATGGTATAATGATATTGTTGGAACCAGTAGGTTTCTACTGGCGTAGAATTTGTAAACAACTTTAGCATTGTCAGATCGTTTTAGATATCGTGAAAGAAAATTCTTTTGCTGATTAATTTCTCTTTGATGATTACTGTTGCGTTTAGTAAACTAATGGAAAATCCAATTAAAATATTCACTGTACTAATGCAAATTAAATTCAGCTTACTACAGAAACATCACGATGGCAGACTATCTTAATAAAGCATTAAGTATCTGTAAGACGATTGAGCCTATTTTAACACGAATTAGTAGGACATTACCGACTTTTGACTTCTAAAAGATCTGTATTTACTTAATTTCCTGTATCGTTCGCAATTATTATGAAAATGTGACATTTCATAGATAAAATTATGTATTCACAACAGCAAAAAATATGTCGTCATTATGAATTTGGCAGTACCGTAAGGTTTTCGCTCTGACACTAAGGGTTACTGAAAGTAGCAAGGCGCATTTTGCTCGAGCGTTGTCTTACGATTCCCTTATTGCGTTTGTATCTGCCTGCTTGTAGCTCTGCTACAAAAGAATTAAAAATCTGGCTCTCAGCGAGTCTTGAAAGGCGAATACTATGGCGTTTGGAGCTGTATAAGGCTTCCACGAGCACAAAACAACACTAGAACCGTTTATGATTATATTACCAGACATCGTCTTCACAAACCAATTCCGGTAACTTAACCTACAAAAAACTGGAGGAACGTCTGGAAAAATATCAACAATAAAATTATACCAACTATAGTAAGTGCCGTATGGTGCGACTTTGTAAACGAAACCATACCCACAGCGGAACGATTATGTAAAATCAAATTGAGACCATCACCATACGGCGACAAATGACGGCTTGTAGAAACTGTAGCGCACATCTTCTCATGTGAAAATAGAATCAGAATTTGGAACTGGACTTCGAAGAAGTTAGCACTGTCAATAGAACCGCAGAAAGTCAAATACCGATAACCCGCCTGGAAATGTTACCCGTCCGCAAAGAATAACAGTTATTCGTGGCTTCTGTGACAGTTTGTGTTTTACGTCATAACAAACAAAACTTAGTAGAGTATATGTTCTATACTGCAGTAGAACGTTTCAAGCTGAAGAAGAATAACAAAAATGTAAGGAATGGTTTTAAATTTTTTATCTACAAGGAGGTGGGCACTTTTATTCATTAGAAGAGGAATACTATTCTTTCACTTTTTTTATTCCTGGAATACTCTTTTACATTGGATCTAAAATCAGAACTGTTCTAATTTGGCAAAACCCCACCGGCCCCGAAATTTCTTTTATTTGTTGAGAAATATATGGCTTCCTTACAGACCTCATATGCATCCAGTGCATAATAAATTAAAATATGAATATATTTCTGAATGAATGTTGTTATGGATTTTTCCGTCACCCTTTCCATTGTTATAAGTTATGTTCTACAAGGAACGCACTCCAATGGAGGCGGCAATCTGTAATTTATTTTACCTAAATTACTACTTCAGTTTTGTTCTACAATTTAAAAGAATATACGGGTGCAAGCATGGAATACGTGGGAATAATAGCAGCTGCTCAGTACAGGTATGGGAGAGGCATTGTGGCCAGGCCTCAGATCTTCGACCCCTGCCCTCTTTGCCTCCGCCTACCTGGTGCTGAAAGTCTTCTCAAACATTAAAAAAAATAATAATAATAGTCCAGTTATCAGAACGTCTGTCTAGTAAGCAGGAGGTCTGTGTTCGAATCCCAGTCGGTCACAAATTTTCATCTGCCGTCGTTGCTGTATTTCAACGCGCTGTGACAGTGTGGTCGTCGGTCCTTCGATATTTAAGATGCAATTCTTTTTGAGGCAATAGAGGTGATTTGCGAACATTTGTCTTGCCATCAATGTAACAGGACTTCAACGGCATCCAACCCTTAGTCATAACTTTGTGCCAACGCTAGCCGATGTCATATATATGCGAATCAGATTGTAGTTCATATTTAGTCAAATAACGAATGGTCAGTATACAAGTATGCAGGCCGGGGTGGCCGAGCGGTTCCAGGCGCTACAGTCGCAGGTTCGAATCCTGTCTCGGACATGGATGTGTCTGAGGTCCTTAGGCCAGTTAGGTTTAAGTAGTTCTAAGTTCTAGCGGACTGATAACCTCAGAAGTTAAGTCCCATAGTGCTCAGAGCCATTTGAACCATTTCGGAAGCATACGAGTATTTACGAACAGTACAAGCAGGATTGCAGCGAACTGATCCCTTAACCAAGTGCAACATGGAGTACCTGTGTAATGAGTCATTCCAGCTGCATAGCTGAGGGTAAGATTTGTTAAGCATTTCATTGCAGAAATAATATAATACCCGCACGATAATCTCTGCTGTCATACTGTATTAGGAGCCCGCGATTGGAGTACTATGTTAGTTGAATCGGATTACTCAAGCTGAGGCCAAATAAAGACAAGCGATGACGCCACAACACTATCTTTACTTAAGTATGTAGTCAGCGCTAAATTATGTGCGCCACCATTAACGTTACTGTAAGCAGTTTGACAGCATAACACCACCACAACTACTGACAACCTGAACCATTATCATCACGCAGTTGTGACTCTCAGTGGTTTCAGGTTGCTGATGTTTATCAAGAATAGCGGAAAGCGCCTCTGAAGTTCCATTTGCATTACGACTAGGACGGAGAGAATGCTAAATAGCAGTAATAGGTCACCCAGCGAAGAGAAGAGTCCACGTATTGTCTCAAGTTCTTGCAGTTTGATATTAATGCAGTTCCCGATAGTTTCACACTAACGGGTTCTTTTGGCTTTCGAAATACTCATATGGGAATCATAAAAGTGTAATTGCTAGAACGCTCAACTACCTTGGTAACACCTCATTCTGGATTGAATACGACTCGGAAAGCGACGTTAATTTGACGTTTTCATCCATCTCCTGACGTCTCACTGAATGAAGTCTGAAGTGCACGCACAGTTGTGTTGTCTGCCGCAAGGATTCTGTGAAGTGTTGTGGCAGCTGGCAGTCATTGCTGAATACACACATGTGCAAATATCCTCACTGCTCTAGCGGAACTCGTCTTTGTTGCATTTTTTCCATACCGTAATTAGCACTATAACATAAGGCTTGTTCTGCTGAAGAACTTGATTCCCACAAGTCCTTAAATAAGAATCTCCTAGCGGGAGTAATACATGAAAGGAAACAGACTGTTGGACAAAAGAATGGACAGCTCCCTGCTTTTGGCGTTTCCGATAGCGCCTACGATAAGAATCTGGTGTCATATTATGCTCCAGAACTCTAAAATGTTTATTTTTTTACTTCATACTAAAACAAAAGTTGTGATATGAGAAGAGGAAATGACTTATATGCTTCTCAGGAGCTTTAGTTTTTCGTGTTTATTTTCTCACTTCATATTAAAACAAGGGCGTTAATATGAGAAGAGGAAATGAAATATACGCTTACAAGATATAATATTTCCTTGTGTTATATTACTGCATACATGAAAGCCCTCCAATTAATTTTTGTATGTTGGATATATTTTGATATCACCTCACATTCCTTTGTGAGAAGGTTCCTATTTTCTTGGGATTCAAATAGAGTGGACATTTCATCACTGACATGATACCCGTTGCAATTGTTCCATGGCACCTGTAAGTAGAGTCTCACGTTGGTTACTATAAGAACACGCAGGCAGTGATATCCCCTCACTGCAGTCAGAGCAAGGGGGATTTCTCTCTGTTTAGGGCGAAGCGTCTGCTGCAGTGTCCACGCTCAGCCAACATAAACAAATCGCGGCGGCATTGGGCACTGCTGATCGCTGCACTTGTCGCGAGCCTCGACAACAAGAGCGCACTGTCTCTGCTAACGATACTATGGAGTTAATACATCTTACTTAAAGTAATACGCAGGACGTGGGATGGATAAAAATCTAGTTTGTAACTTCCCATCGCATTAAAATACTTTACAGTCATATTTGATGCAATATTTATTGTTGATTGTCTCTCTAATGTTAATAGTATTGATTCAGATTGTGCGTTAACACGAAAACACACACACGCGCGCACGCACGCACACACACACAGACACACGCACAGACACACGCGCGCGCGCGCGCGCGCGCGCGCTGAAAGCGACGTTAATTTGACGTTTTCATCCGTCTCCTGACGTCTCACTGAATGAAGTCTGAAGTGCACGCACAGTTGTGTTGCCTGCTGCAAGGATTCTGTGAAGTGTTGTGGCAGTTGGCAGTCATTGCTGAATACACACATGTGCGCTAACAAACACACACAAACACAAACAGTCATTGATTCCAGTGAGGGTGACAACTACTGTGGGTTGAACAACACATGCACCAGTCAGTTCCTCAGCTGGCGTAGAGTGGATGAGATTTTTCAATTACCTTGCATTGCAAGAATTGTAAGGAGGGGAGTGAACGTAAATGGACTTGTTGTATGCTAAAGAGCTGCGACAAAGCAAAGCTTGACCGATTATCAAATAATTGTCCACATGGGCTTTGCGGGCTAGTATACTTTTAGTAACCAACCCACCCACGATGATTACGTAAGATTTCTCGAGGGCGTAGGGGAATTGATTTCATTAAGTCGTCGACAGTGTAGTGTGATGGTTTACTTCCCACCATACGTTTTCTATATTCGTTCAAAGGTCGCTTGCATTTGTAGGGACACATGGCAATGACCTCTGCCTACATATTCTCTATCTGGTTGATATTCGGTGATCTTGGAACAAACGGCAACAGCTTTATCCTCTCTTGACCCTGAAACCAATCTAGCACTGCTTTACTATGATGGATGGGTCTCTGCTCCTGTAAATACATTGTTATCTCGTTAGTTCATATATTTATATTCAAATAACTTATTATTTTCCACAGTGTTTATGAGTTCATTCCCTGTCATAGATAAGTGATCTGGATTCATCAGTCCGATTAAGAATGTGGTTCGCCCAGTGTACCATATGATGAAAGTCGTAATCGGATATCCACATTAAGACTGACTGGCTGAATCCGATTAGGATGATCTTGTATCGAAATGAAATTACAGAAATCGGATAATTTGAACGTCTGTATTGCAACAATTCTCCGCACATAAATTCCTATGATGGAGTAACAGCTAGCAACTGCCTAAGAAAAAGTGAGAAATATGTCGACTAGCAGCAATGTAACGTAATTATAACCCATATTTATCTGATGGAAATATAACAATACACATCTATTTCAGTGGAGGGAAGATACTCCATATCAGTTTTGCTGATGACATAATAATAATAATAATGGGCGATAGGGGAAACCGTCCCCCATATGGGTGGTACCGAGGAAATCAAATACTTGGGGTGAACCAAATACTAACACAATCCTGAACGGCTACTTAATCCATTAAACCCAAAATCCAGACACATCTGAGTGAAAGTCACCGCTACTCTGGTCACCGTCTGTTATCTCAATAAGCTTGGCTGAAACTATTTGCTTCCAAAGGCTTCAACACCCTCTGGTCCTGTCTGGTCCCGGTATCACCCAGGCCAAACCAATGAAACACAAGAAAACATGAACTATGCAAGCAACGGTATCTTTACCCGAGGTGGTACACACCCTGGCCACCGATAGGCGGCAGTTGGATTTTCGCACTCTGAGGAGTCCAGGTTAGCATGGCAAAGAATATCGAAGATCTCTGGTAAATTTCCCTACAAGCAGAAAACATTCATTTAAAAACTAAACATCGGTACATTGATCCAAACAAGAAACCTCAATAATCTCACAAAAGAAATCGTCCGCCATAAAATTCTCATCATTGCTCTTCAAGAACCACGATTAATTGACAATTAAAACTTGCATTACGGAAACCATGGCATCTTCAAGAGCAAAATACAACGAAAGGTAGCGAAAGGCGTACCAATCTTCGGCACTGCATTTCTCGAACACAGATCTATCATCAACTCTGTCAAAGAAATCGCATCCATCACAATCGACTTATGACTGTGCTCTTTCAGAGCCCCTATAAAAGATATACACTCGAAAATACTATGAGCAAAATTCACCAACATGACGTGAAAATACTAATGGGAGACTTCAACTCTCTATTTGGGACAGAAAAAACCTGTAGAAAAATAATTGGTACAAATTCAACACACCGAAACGCTTAGACCAACGGCACACGTCTGACTGATATTTGCCAACAATTCAACCACAAAAGAATGTCTTCCCACTTTAGGAAGTAGCCTGTTCCCAAGAAACATGTTTGGCTACCTGGTGCAAGCTGCTTCCGATCGCCTTTCGAGACTCGCTGAGAGCCAGATTTTTAATTCTTTTGTAGCAGAGCTACAAGCAGGCAGATACAAACGCAGTAAGGGAATCGTAAGACAACGCTCGAGCAAAATGCGCCTTGCTACTTTCAGTAACCCTTAGTGTCAGAGCGAAAACCTTACGGTACCGCCAAATTCATAATGACATATTTTTTGTTGTTGTGAATACATAATTTTATCTATGAAATGTCACATTTTCATAATAATTGCGAACGATACAGGAAATTAAGTAAATACAGATCTTTTAGAAGTCAAAAGTCGGTAATGTCCTACTAATTCGTGTTAAAATAGGCTCAATCGTCTTACAGATACTTAATGCTTTATTAAGATAGTCTGCCGTCGTGATGTTTCTGTAGTAAGCTGAATTTAATTTGCATTAGTACAGTGAATATTTTAATTGGATTTTCCATTAGTTTACTAAACGCAACAGTAATCATCAAAGAGAAATTAATCAGCAAAAGAATTTTCTTTCACGATATCTAAAACGATCTGACAATGCTAAAGTTGTTTACAAATTCTACGCCTGTAGAAACCTACTGGTTCTAACGATATCATTATACCATAGTAGTTTTAAGAGTATTTTCGTCTAGAAATGAATTGCGTTGACGGTTGATCGATCAAGAGCGGGAAAGGTAAATCTTTACGAATATATGACGAGAGGGACAAGTGCTTGAGAGAGGACTTCTCTATCAATACAAGTGCTTGAGAGACGACTTTAATTTCAATCTCCTGGATAGTTTTGTTTCTCAAATCAAGAAGTGCGTTATCATACAGTAGCACATGTGATGTAGTTGTGTTGCTCGATTTTCTTACGCTAAGACCGAAAGGTGTCTCAGTTGTTGGCAACAAATTCCAGCTGTGTTGCACACAGCCCTTGGGGCAGAATTCGTAGCCCAAAACACACTTTTGGAGCTATCAGATGTAAAATATTATGTTCATACTACTCTTTGCTCGAGTTTATGTCTTTTGGAGGGGCTCAGCCTTTCATTTGTTCATAGGAAGTTAACGATAAAGGCATCATAACACGTCACCAGTAACAGTACTGCATACGAATGCTCAATGAGCGACCTGATGACGTTCAATAATAGTCACTCCGTTGATTTTTGTTGTTTGGAATTAGAGCATGCAGTACTCCTACACCAGACTTCTGAACTTTGCCTGTTGAATGCAAATGTCGCATGATGGTAAAATGGTAATCTATCACATATATCAGTAGTCGAGACTTCCTTAATGTGGAAAATCATTCATGCCAGAACGATCTTTGTTGAAACAAGAATATCTTTTTCTGGCGTATTTTTCCCAAAATCAGTCGCTCCACACACAATTCAAATCTTTCTAGCTGCCTCCTCTGCATTCACTCCTCTGTTGTACCAAAAGTAAACGTTGTGTTGCAGATGTTACACCTGTTTCCACTTGCGACTCAATTTTACAATGCTTAACTGTAGTTCATGATTTTCAAGTTTGCCAAATCCATTGCTTAACTGCCAGATGATAACTAGAACTTCAAACTCGAAAATGACAGTTGAGACACACACTGACAGCGTCGCGACGCGTTCACCTGGGCGGCGCCGGATTTCAGGCGGCGGGTGGCGTCTGGCCGGTGGCCGGTAGCCGCTGCAGCGCGAGGAAACGCTCGAGCGTAAGCTGTTATGATCGCGGCACAGCCACGAGCTATCCTGCGGAATTGTTTCTGGAATACTTGTTATTGCTGGTGGGTAGAATGTTAAGCGAATTATCTTTGATGTTCTGTCAGACTCGTTACTTTAGACCGACTGTGGTAAAAAAAATATATATATATGTACAGTTGGACGCGAACAGGCGACTATATGTTTAGAACGCACGACGCTTGCCACTAGACCACGGGCTCACATAGTCCGACAACGTCTCGGAAGTAGATAACACTTCCTCCTGACACTTCCGCATCTTACAGTGTTGCCAGATTGTGCAGATTGCTGGACATAGAGTTGTCAGGGGCGGTCAGTTCTATTGGCCACCTTAAGTGAATGACTCGGACTTAAACTCTGTGGCGGCCGGCCAGCGGTCAGTTTTATTGTCTAAGACTGTACATCTACATGGATACTCTGAAAATGACATTTAATGGTTCAAATGGTTCTGAGTACTATGGGACTTAACTTCTGAGGTCACCAGCCCCCTAAAACTTAGGACTACTTAAACCTAACTAACATAAGGACATCACACAGATCCATGCCAGAGGCAGGATGCGAACCTGCGACCGTAGCGGTCGCGCGGTTCCAGACAGTAGCGCCTAGAACCGCTCGGCCAACCCGGCCGGCAATAAAATTTAAGTCCCTGGTAGAGGAATCTTCAACTTTTATAGTCCTGTCTTCCTCAGTTGCGTGTAATATGTAATGTAACAGCACTCATGGATAAAGAGCAATACATCACAAAAACCAAGGAATACATAAACACCAACGCCATACAAAAACTGAAGTCAGATCAGACTACACGATTCCAGGGAAATGTGAAACGAACACTGAAAAACATTGAACACACACTCACAGACAAACAGAAATGCTACTTAACACAGAAAAACCCACAAGCTACACTCCGCAGTCAACCGAAAGTATATAAAGATGGAATGCCAATGAGAGCTGTTATCAACTTCAAGAAAGCCCCAACATACCACATAGCCAAACACCTCCAAAAGTTAGTTACAAAACACTATAAAGTAGCAAACAACAGAACAGTGATAAACACAGGAAACCTAACAGAAAACATACAGAACATACAGGTACCACACACAGCATCACTGATTTCATTCGATATAGAAAATATGTATACCTTCATCCCTATCACAGAAGCAATAGAAATCATAGAACAAAATCTCTCATCCCACAGCAACCTCACCACAGATGCAATAAAAGAAATATCAGATATGCTCAGACTGACAACTGAACAAAACTACTTTCAGTTTGAGAAAGAATATTATCTACAAACTGATGGACTGACCATGGGATCCCCAATATCAGGAACACTAGCAAACATTTTCAACAGTCACCTAGAAAATCAGATATTTGATAAGATAACCACAAATGAAAGTTTCAAAATCATATATTGGTACAGATACGTGGATGACATTATTTGTCTGGTAGATGAGCCAAGTGAAATAATAGATGAACTCCATTCAGAAATAAACAAAGCTCATCAGAACATAAAATTCACACTTGAAAAAGAAAAAGAAAATCAAATAAATTTTCTTGACATTACAATTAAAAAAGAAAATTGTAAACATACATTTAACATCTTTAGAAAACCAACAGCCACAGACACAATAATACATTCCACATCCAACCACCCCCACAGCCAGAAACTTGCAGCACCGAGACACATGTTACATAGATTAAACAGAATCCCACTCAGCAAGAGAAACTATGAACAAGAAATGAGTACAATCATACAAATAGCTAGGAACAACAGGTATGACACACATGCGGTACACAAGCTCAGACAAAAAATAAAAACACAAATAAAAAACAAACACAACAGTTCCACAATACAAAAGAACTCACAAGCTGAAAACTTACAAACACACTCAACAAACACACACAATGACAACACCACACAGAAAAGAACCAGATGGTACACCATGACCTACACACATAAACTAACACACAGAGTTGCAAACAGGGCTTCAAAATAGCATATAAGCCTGGGCAAACCCTTCAATCACACCTAAGCCAGCCAGCTACCAAGAGAGACAAATTCCAACAATCAGGAATATATAAACTTGAATGTCAGAGTTAGTGCCTTCACACTCGTGTCTCAACAGTTCATAGGCGAAGTAACATTGTTAAACTGTTCGCTTTGATCCTGTGCCCATTACACATGTTGTACAAATGGAGATGATATTTTAATTACTGACGACGCCTTTTGGCATAATTGTTTCATTATTCTCCAGTGCATGATGTAATTTTAGAAGTTTACTTCTGATGAAGGTATATTTATATGTACCGAAACCTTGGTCAAGAATTTTAATAAAAAAATTCTATCCTGCAACTGTTTTTGGCTGCCATCCTTTATTGTGAAGAATTTTAACAGTTGCTGCTGCAGCCATGTTTAAAATCTTGAAATATCTTATACAAATGCAAGAAAACTTCCACATCCAGAAAGCCATAGCAGAAAACAAACATGTGATAAATGAACAAACACACATCAGCACAGGCTCCCTACTACACTTAGTAAAGGAAATGATAACACAAAACAAAAAATAATAATAATAAAAAAAAGAAAACTCTTCCCCACATCATCTGGAGACACACACACACACACACACAAATGCATACACGAACAGGCCACAGATACTTCAATAGTTACACTCATAAGTTTGGCGATAACATTCGATCTTTGGCAAAAACATTTGACAGTCGGCAACAGAAATCAAAACATTGCTTTAAAACAAGCGTTCAGTGCATAGTATTGTGGAATGGGAAAAAAACCGCAAATTGGCGTTCATAAGAAGAAGAACAACACCAAAAATGCAACAGGGGCGTAATATGTAGGAAATTGTCAACGCAACCTGTAAGTACAGTTCAAAACATTACTGCTTAATAGGAAATACCAACCACCAGAACTGTTTATAACCTATAGGCACAAAGACATAAATGTAAATAAAATAGCTAACATATGTACATATTCCAGGCCACTGATGATGCCTTGCAGAAAATAAAGGCGAAACGCGTATGGCACTAAAATTGTTTTTTATTCAGTTGCTGTCAGACGGTCCATAAGTAAAAATTATCAATATATCCTGGTAGAGGGTTCATCGAACCACCTTTGCAACTCTGTATTATTCCAATCTTGTATAGCGGGAGGAGAAAACGATCACTTATATCTTTCCGTGCGACCTCTGATTTCCCTTATTTTGTTATGGTAATCGTTCCTCCCTACGTAGGTCGTCGTCAACAAAATATTTTCGCATTCGGAGGAGAAAGTTAGTGATTGAGATTTCGTGAGAAGATTGCTACGCAACGAAAAACGCCTTTCTTTTAATGATGTCCAGCACTAATCCTGTATCATTTTAGTGACACTCTCTCCGCTGTTTCGCGATAGTACAAAACGTGCTGCCCTTCTTTGAACTTTTTCTATGTACTCCGTTAGTCCTATTTGGTAAGGATCCCACACCGCCCAGCCGTATTCTAAAAGAGGATGGACAAGCATAGTGTAGACAGTCTCTTTAGTAGATCTGTTACATTTTCTAAGTGTCCTGCCAATAAAACGCAATCTTTGGTTAGCCTTCCCCACAACATTTGTTACGTGTTCCTTCCAGTTTAAGTTGTTCGTAATTGTATTTCCTAGACATTTAGTTGAATTTAGGGCCTTTAGATTTGAGCGATTTATCATGTAACTTATGTTTATTCCTTTTAGCACTCATGTGGATAACCTCACACGTTTTGTTATTCGAAGTCATTTGCCAATTTTCACACCATAGAGACACATTTTCTAAATCGTTTTGCAATTTATTTTCATCTTCTGATGACTTTACTGGTCAATAAACGACAGCGTCATCTGCAAACTACCTAAGACGGCTGCTGAGATTCTCTTCCAAATCGTTTATATAGACAAGGAACAGCAAAGGGCCTATAACACTGCCTTAAGGAAGGCCAGAAATCGCTTCTGTTTTGCTCGATGGCTGTCCGTCACTTTCTACGAGCTGTGACCTCTCTGACAGGAAATCGCAAATCCAGTCACATAACTCAGACGACGTTCCATAAGCACGCAATTTTACTACGAGCCTCTTGTGTGGTACAGTGTCAAAAGCCTTCCGGAAATCCAGCAATACGGAATCAATTTGAAATCCCTTCCCAATAGCACTCAACACTTCGTGCTAGTGAAGAGCTAGTTGTGTTTCACAAGAATGACGTTTTCGAAATTCGTGTTGACTGTGTGTGAACAGACCGTCCTATGATCACTTGTTTTTTGTGGGGGCCCTCTTAACCACCCTGTATATTATTTGCTGTCAGTCTCAAGTAGTTTCACAGTGAAGATAGGAATGACGTTATATTACTGTAAGCAGGAACTCTACTATTAGACCCTACATAGTCCAAGGAAATGAATAAAGATCATTTGGTGGGTAGCTATTCCATAGGAAACTGTTAAGCTCGACAAAAAAATTCCTGTTGCTCACGAAGAGAAAACTAACGCCTAATTAACACATAGAATTGTTCTTTCCCGATGTCGCAATCGTAATGTTAAAAAATGCTACTTTTTGTGGCTTATGCTCCTTATCGTAACACTTTTCTTCTCTCTCGTGTGACTTTCTCACTGCACATTCGTCGCTTACGAGCTGTGAAGCAGGTTAGTTAGTGACTTAAGATTCCCGATACTAGATATCATCAGATAAAACTCGCATTAAAGTCCACGTAAATAGCAGATAAAATCAGCACTTACTACTAAATACTCGACAATTTAAATGAAAAAATAATATATCGCGCCATCTCCGATAATGCGTTATCAATTTCTTACTGGTGCGAGACGTTGCGCAGCAGCCAATGCCCGTATTCCACGTAAAGTGGGTCAGTTACAGCACTTCTGCTTTTATCAGGAGACACGTACACGTTACAATGCTCGAGACAACTTTGAAAATAACTAGCCATTATTCCTTTAGACATTCCAAATAAGATGCATCCAAGAACATGAAAGAGACCTATAAATGACTAATTACTCCCATCTTTAACCTTTTAATGCATAAAATACGGGGTGTTTGCGTGCGCGCGTATATGTGTGCGTGTGTGTGTGTTTGTGTGTGTGTATGTGTGTGTGTGTGTACAATATCAGTCCTAAGCCAGTGAACTGACTGAGCCGAAATTTTACACGAACGTACCTTGTGAACTGACTGAGCCGAAATTTTACACGAACATAGCTTGTTTCCATTTTAAAATTCTTCGCCATTTTATATGACACTACTAAGAGGTTTTTCTATGTTCTCAAAAAAGAAAAACGCACCATCTACCTTCATTTTCGGCATTATTGAGAAGATTTCTAAATAAGTTTGCAACAAAAATGTTCACGTACATTTTTTCTACTTCTTCAATTGTTCAAATATATGTGCGAAATCTTATGGAACTTAACTGCTAAGTTCATCAGTCCCTAAGCTTACACACTACTTAACACACACCCTAAGGACAAACACACACACCCATGCCCGAGGGAGGACTCCAACTTCCGCCGGGACCAGCCGCACAGTCCTCAATTGTGTTTAAGCAAACTGTAAAAAGTCAATTTTTCTGACTTCTTAAAAAGTAAGCAGTTCATCGGCTTACAGATGTGATATTCGTAGGAGATTCCTTCATATTACGCACCTAATTTACTACAATCACAGTCACTTCGCTCTTTCTCAGTACGTCTAACACCTTTCTAGATAAAATTGTGCAGAGGACCAAAGATTTTGGCTCACATGTTACTTTTGAGGTAGTAAACTTTTTCAGGGCTGCCACGTCTTGTGCCCTTAGTCAATTACTGTTTCTAGAAGAACTACATTTCTCCTGTATCTTTAGTTGTTCGGTAGCAAACGAAAACAACAGGTGTTTTTCAAGCCTACTCTTTCTAATTTTTGACAAAGAAATTTTCCTACAAAAATCATCTGCATTATATCCGTACTTAAAACAATTAGTTGCTGATTAAAAAATTGTTAACACATATTTTTACAACCATTGTCTCTAACACAATTCGTTGCGAAGTTGCTCATTACATGTTTGGACTTTTCTTCTTGTTTTGCTACTAAAACGTTTTATGCTTATTTCTTTACCTTTAACTGTTTACTCTTGAATTAAAGGGAATTGTTTTTCAATCCATTTAGTACCTTGTTTTACGTTTAAAAGCAAACAGTTTTCTAGCCATTTTGTTACAGCTAGTATTTCTAAGCTAATTTGTTACAAAACAGTCTATGTGTATTTGAACTTTTAGCACTGAGTCCACGTTATTCACCTACTTTACAAGTTGCAGTTATTCCATATGTTCCAACGTTCGTAATTTTTTGTGTACAATCGACGTAACAATGTTTTCTTTTCGGATTTTACACTCGGAAATATTCGATGTTTCCAGGACTGACATATCTTACACCGCTGAACATCTATCTGTAGAACTCTTGGAGCAGTTTTGGCAATACCCGCTGCACTTATGTTGTAGCACTGAATCACTTGTTAGGGTAGGAATCAGAAAGCGATGACATGCAGAAGAATGTACTGTAGTTCCTATATTGGATGTTTCAGTGATGATGCTCCAAACCTTGAGAGATGGCGGAAAAGAACAATAATATCAGCGTATAATCGTAACGAAGATGGACATGAAGCCCACTGCTACCACATTAGTAGAAGTTTACATGCCAGTTACCACCGCAGATGATGAAGAGATTGAAGAAATGTCTAATGAGATAAAAGAAATTATTCGGATAGTTAGACGAGACGAAAATTTAATTGTGATGGGGACTTAAATTCGATGGCAGGAAAACGAAGAGAAAAAAAAGTAGCAGGTGAATATGGACTGGGGGAAAGGAATGAAAGAGCCGCTTGCTACAGTTTTGCACAGAGAATAATTTAATCATCGCTAAGAGTTAGCTTAAGAATCATAAAAGAAGGTTGTAGACGCAGAGATACAGTGATGTTTCAGATTGATTATATAATGGTCATACAGAGATTTAGGAATCAGATTTTAAATTGTAAGATATTTTCAGGGGCACATGTCGACTCTGACCACAATTTACTGGCTTTTGGACTGTAGATCAAAACTGAGGAATTTTCAAATATGTAGGAAATGAAGGAGATGGGGCCTGGATAAGTTGAAAGACCAGGAGCTTGTTGAAAGTTTCAGGGGAGCATTTGCAACAGTTGACAACAAAACGGGAAAGGAATACAGTAGAAGACGAATGGGGTAGCTTTAAGAGATGAAATAGTGAAGGCAGCAGAGGACTATTAGGTAATAAGACAAGACATAGTAGAAATCCTTGGATAACACAAGAGATATTGAATTTAATTGATAAAAGGACAAAATTTAAATATGCAGTAAATGAAGCAAACTAATGGGAATACAAACGTTTAAAAACTGAAATTGACAGGAAGTGGAAAATTTCTAAGCAGGAATGGCTAGGAGGATTTAGAAACATGTATCACCAGGAGAAAGATAGATCAGCCTACAGGAAAATTGAAGAGGCCTTTGGGGAAAAGAGAAGCAGTCGTATGAATATCAAGAGCTCAGATGGCAAACCAGCCCTAGGCAAAGAAGGGAAACCTGAAAGGTGGAAGGAGTATATAGAGGGTCTATACAAGGGAGATGAACTTCAAACCAATATTATAGAAAGGGAAGTGATGTGGATCAAGATGAGAGGCGAGATACGATATTACGAAAAGAAGTGAGAGAGCTGTAAAATATCTAAGTCGAAATAAGATCTCGAGGATAGACGATATTCCATCGAAGTACTGATAGCCTTGGGAGAACCAACCATTACAAAACTGTTCCATCTGGTGTGCTAGATGTGTGAGACAGGCAGAATATTTCAGAATTCAGAATGAATGTAGTAATTCCAGTTACAAAGAAAGCAGTTGCTTTCCGGTGTGAAGGGAAGATAAGTTTGGATTATAGACAGATACAGGAACACAAGATGCAGCTCTGACCATACGACTTATTTAGATGAAAGGTTAAGGAAAGGCAAACCTACATTACTGCATTTTTAGACTCAGAGAAAGCTTTTGACTACGTTGAGTGGAATACTCTTTGAAATTCGGAAGGTAGCATAGGTAAAATGCAAGGAGCAAAAGGCTATTTACAACCTGTACAGAAACCAAACGGCCGTTACGAGAGTCGAGGGGGATGAGAGGGAGGCAGTGGTTGAAAAGGGAGTCAGACAGAGTTGTAGACTGTCCCTGGTGTTATTCAATATGTACACTGAACAAGCAGTAAAGGAAACCAATGAAAAATTTGGACTAGGAATTAAACTTCAGAGGGAAGAAATAAAAACTTTGAGGTTTGCCGATGACATTATAATTCTGTCCGAGACAACAAATGACTTTGAAGAGCAATTGAAAAGAATGGACAGTGGCTTGAGAGGAGGATATAAGACGAACATCAGCAAAAGCTTAACAAGGATAATGGATTGTAGTCAAATTAAATCAGGTGTTGCTGAGGGAAGTAGAGTAGGGGATGAGACGCTGAAAGTAGTAGATGAGCTTTGTTATTTGGGCAGCAGAATAACTGATGATAGCCAAAGTAGAGAGGATATAAAATGTAGACTGGCAATGGCAAGAAAATCTTTTCTGAAGAAGAAAAATTTGTTAACATGGAATATAGATTTAAGTTTTAGGAAGTCCTTTCTGAAGGTATTTGTCTGGAGTGTATCCATGTATGGAAGTGAAACATGGACGACAAACTGTCTAGATGAAAAGAGAATAGAAGATTTCGAAATGTGGTGCTACAGAAGAATGCTGAATATTAGATGAGTCGATCAAGTAACTAATGAGGAAGAATTGTATAGAACTGTGGAGACAAGAAAGTTGTAGCACAATGTGACTAAAAGAACTCAGTGAGAACTTTCCAAATGTGCCCTCCGCCACACACCGTTGGGTGGCTTGCGGAGTATCAATGTAGATGTAGATCTGTTGATTTGAGGCTTCTGTTTAGTGTTGGGGGGAAGTGTGAGGGGTAGAAATCGTAGAGGGAGACCAAGAGATGAATACCGTAAGCAGATTCAGAAAGATGTAGGTTCCAGTAGTTATTGGGAGAGCTACATCAAACCAGTCTTCATATTGATGACCGCAACACCATGAACTTCTTGAGATTGGGAAACACACCCCAGAAACAGCTGCATCGAAATTTAACAAATCAAACATGTTGTGGGATAACGCCTCCTGTGGAACACGGGAACCTACGGCCCAGTGTCTGTAGTATGTAACAAACGATTATTTAAGTAGAATGAGATTTTCACTCTGCAGCGGAGTGTGCGCTGATATGAAACTTCCTGACAGATTATTTAAATAGTTGCTAACACTGTAGACAGGACAAAACCAACCAATATTTGGCTATTCCTCCTGAGGGGCCGGCCGGTGTGGCCAAGCTGTTAAAGGCGCTACAGTCTGGGACCGCGTGGCCACTACGGTCGCAGGTTCGAATCCTGCCTCAGGCATGGGTGTGTGTGATATCCTTAAGTTAGTTAGGTTTAAGTAGTTCTAAGTTCTAGGGGACTGATGACCTCAGAAGTTAAGTCGCATAGAGCTCAGAGCCATCCTCCTGAGGGGCAAGGACAGTGACCACCACTAATTCATTGTAGATGGCTTGATCTTCATGCACGTGTGTGATTCCAACATGATGTTATGGTGGCTTGTGCCACCGAATGCGCCAGGATGAACAAATAGTGGGAAGACACCAAATGTAGTGGGTGGGAGCCAGGAGGTGCCATATTAAAACTCAGTGAGAACTTTCCAAATGATTTATTTTATTTCAGGTTGTGTCACAGGGCCCCACAATGCTGAAGAAGCACCCCAGCGGCCTGTGCAACGCAATGCTGTGCCGTGCCGGCCTTGTACGCTAGCTGCAGACTTCCGATTACGCCAGGATGGCTGCGCCAGCAGCCGACTCAGCGGCCACCATCCCCGTTGACTCCGAGCTGCTCTGCTGGGAGCCGTAGGCCGGCCCTTCTGCTGCTTCTTCCTCGCTGGTGTAGCTTAGAACGTAGCGGCAACGACTGCCCGTGACCCGGCGTCCGAATCTGCTGCCCTCGCTTCGGAAGTCTCCGGTGTTTGTCAGGAGCTGAGACAACTGCCCATCGTAGCGAGCCGAAGAGTGGACCACCCTGGATGGCTGCGGACCCCGTGTCAGCCTCAGAGGGTCGAACTAATGAACCGCCGTGGACTGGGCCGCTGGCGCCCCGTCTGTTTCTGCATGTAACCCAGCGGTGTGACACGCCCCGCAGTCCGGGAGAGCTGTCATACTTCAATGAATCTCGTTAGAAAACGGCACCTACTTATACTCGGCTGTGCACCTCTGTTTTGCCAAGCGCGTCACTTCACGTCATGTATGCATACCACTTAGGTTGGCCAGTGGCCGTCGTCTGCCTGTGACTTGAGCGATGGAAACTGCTGTGTGCGCCATCTCCGGCAGTTTTACGCCCCTGTGGCCTCAATTTGCCTTCGCAACTGCTGGTATGCGTATCTTACTGCAATCCAGCCCTCACCTGGCTGTAACTCATGCTCCGAATAATGCACAAATCTAACTTTCCCTATTCTAAACGGTGGTGCCGCTACAATGAGAACACAGAGATTACTTTGCACATTTTGATCGCAAGAGCCTACGTCAGACGTTGCTTGGAAGGTGGACAGGAAGAATGTGGCAAGGTGGCAGTTTTTAGTGTATTCGGATTAGCCTAATACTGTCTCCAAACGCAACAAGGGCCTGTAAAGTAGTGATGTAGATGACCTGAAATAACCGTAAGAAAATCCTCTTAAATATCGACCGCACCTAAACAAGATATTTTAGCACATCATAAAAGTGGGAAGTTTAGTGCTCAACTCATCACGGGGTTTTTAAATACACACGACTCACAAAAAGTCGCTAAACCGTAATGGATAGGAGACATCATTGTCTCATTTCCACACGAAAGTTGAATTTCATATAGCGCGAATCAAGTACGTTCATAGTCTCACCAATGGTAACTTAAAGTTTTGTTGCTCGCAAGCCCACGGTGCGGGCGGCATACGGAACACGTGCCTTTCGACTGTTAGCACACCTAGCAAAGTGCTTGAAAAGCATACTTCTTGCCGCATCAAATTTCAAATGACTCTCCAGACTGAGATCATATTTGCTTCCTGATTTTTCTTACAGGAGATAAGTGATTAAGCAACATGCTATTTAACTTTCGATTCCCTATTCCAGTAAATAAAGCTTGTACGATTTTTAAACAGAACTGTAAGTAGTCAGTGTTCTCTGAACTCTGCATTCTCTCTTTTCGTACCCATTAACAACATATCAGTTCCCTTTAAATTTGGTAATTCATCGACATTTTATAGCCAGAATGGGGCGTTGTTTATATCTTAATTCTGAAAGGTTGATCGTTTGTTACATTTTGATGTATCACAGGTCAAAATTTACCATTTTTGGAAAACTTTTGAAAATACTGAACATAATATTATAGAAACTTCCATTATACATCTCTATTGTTAATCCATAACATGATGGAGTACTTCCAAAAAAAATTCTAGCCACCTGCTACAGAAAAAATAAAAACTAACATTACGAGATATTGTGAAAAACAAATATCTTTTTTTTTTACTTTTGCCGGGGTCAAAAACATAATTACAGACATATTTGACTTAAAATAGTGTATGAACATTCAGGAACTTTATAGATGCATGCGATACATATTTTACGGTGAAATCATAAAAGCTTCCCTAGATCAAAAATAATGTACCTTGAGAGAACTGCTCTGCCTGTGTAACGAAGAATATCACTGGTGATGAATTTGGATTCTGTTGGACCCTGTAGAAGCTTCCACGAGAAAGTTGTTAAGAAAAGTATGTAATTAATATGAGACGTAATTGCAGTGCCGTGTCGCATTTTACTTACGAGACTCTTCGTATGTGGCAGCGCTCAAGTACTTTAGTTCTGATGCCTCGCCTTAATACGATCGAGAATATCCGCTTCCTACCTAACTTCTTTTATTAACAGCTCTTACTCATCCTTCATCACTGTACCTAACATCCAGATCGCCGATATACGCTACCTAAAATTAACTGTTGCTACTTTCAGGCCAATGTTTCCGTTGAGCAAAATATTTGTTTCGCTTGTCTTTTGTGAAAGCCAAGCTTTATCGAAGTATACTGAAAACAATTGTCCTCAGCACGAAGTATGTGCATTTGGCACCAAACTTGGTTTCTTCTGCTGCTGTCTCTCTGCATTCCATTAACAATTATTCTTCATCATTATACTTTCTGAATCAGAAATATGTGACCATATAAGAGAAGTATTACTCTGTATTTTTCTAGCCGTCCGATACTCTCCTCTGTCGTAGTAGAGTTTCACGTAGTAACTTCTTGTCAAACTCGTCGAAATCGGTAATTTCCGTTTTGATTTGCATCCTTTTCTAGGAGAGTCAAAGCACATGCTCACATCTGGAGATTCTGCCAATTACACTGCACTGTTAATACGGAATACAGTACATTCGGAAATACAACGTTTTGTCTTCATTTTATGAACTTCCCCAAAATTTATATTTTTCCTGGTTTCTTAACTGTTGGCTGCATCAGTAAAAAATCTGAAGTGCGTTCGATACGACAATTTCTGATTGTTTGCTAAAGTCTTTTCGCCCTTGATGCACACCAAACAGAACAGTACTTCCATATACCCTTGCTTCTGCGTTTCGCTCATTACCAAACACACGTCAACGCATCATTCCATGGTAGACTGAAACCACACGTGAGTAAACGATAACGCACGGAAACACAGAGCATTCGGTTGCCGCTGACCTATTGTGCCGTTAACAGTTTCCACGCGGAAACAAAGTAGCGAGACTGGCAAATGATAGCACTTAACGCCGCCTGACTGCAGGGAGCAGGTGTTACCTTGAGGTGTCTAATTTCGTGGCGGCCATTTTTATTATAATTTCAATTTTGTTTCTTCAAATTTCAGCGGAAGGAAAAACTATTTAACTGGGGAGGTTCACTTTCTAGACTAATTACATCAACAAAGGAGGTGGCTTACAAAACACTCGTTCGACCTATACTTGAGTATTGCTCATCAGTGTGGGATCCGTACTAGGTCCGGTTGACAGAGGAGATAGAGAAGATCCAAAGAAGAGCGGCGTTTTTCGTCACAGGGTTATTTGGTAAGCGTGATAGTGTTACGGAGATGTTTAGCAAACTCAAGTGGCAGACTCTGCAAGAGAGGCGCTCTGCATCGCGGTGTAGCTTGCTGTCCAGGTTTCGAGAGGGTGCGTTTCTGGATGAGGTATCGAATATTTTTCTTCCCCCTACTTATACCTCCCGAGGAGATCACGAATGTAAAATTAGAGAGATTCGAGCGCGCACTGAGGCTTTTCGGCAGTCGTTCTTCCCGCGAACCATACGCGACTGGAACAGGAAAGGGAGGTAATGACAGTGGCACGTAAAGTGCGGAATATTGATGGGGGTGTTACCTTATTGGTTTGGGATACCATTGCAGCATGCATGGTTGTCAGCTTTATCCAGACCTAGTCCAGTTCACTACCAAGGCGGTTAGTTGTGCCCAAGTTCGTTGTCAACGTTTACTGGATAGGATGATTTATAACCAAAATAATGCGGCAGTTACACTGATTCTTTTTATTATTACAATATATGAGACTTTTTTACGCTATACAGCACTGGCAATTACACTGTTTAATGAGCATTTTTCAGGGTAATTACAAAGTCTCTATTACGTGATACATACTTACACTGTTGCTCGCTTTACCAATTACACTGTGCAGATGTGATCGGGAAGGGAGGGTGCAATTACAGACTTCTTTATTACACAAACACCGGCCGCATGTATATTCCACAGCCAACAGCCCGCATGCACAAGCCAGCACGCATTGACTGTGTCTGGAGCATGTACGCACATCGCCTGCCAACCTCCAGAGGCTGAACGCACCATTGTGGACGTGCAGCAGCCTTCACACGACGAAAAAACTGGTCAACAACTCAAGTCCCTCGCATTAGCGGGACCTCGCGCTCCCTTCTTACGGCAAGCGTGGTCTTGCCTCCCCGATATCTGCCACCATCACGTAAATATATGTCGTGTCATACCAACAGCTGAATTTACAGAAATTTACTACCCAGAGACAGTGTAGCAGAACGCTGTAAATGATCACCCAGTTATTACTAGACAGACTTCTTACGTTATAACTCACTCTAAGTTTAATGATTATCCAAGAATCTGTGTTCTATTGTCAACATAATTAAGGTGCTGGGGTCACTGAGCAAGCTGTGACATATCTGCCACCCTTTCAGCCTAGTATACACTGTCACTATAAATTATTAAGGGCTCTGTAATTTTTCACTTTAATTATTTTTCTAGGATCTTTTCTAAGTACATTGTCAACAGGCATCGTGTGTAGATGTGGTGCAACCAGTTTTGAGCAAGCTCTGGCTTGTCTGCCTCCTCCATCACTCTAGTACCTATAAGACACACCTGTGTCAGTTAAAACCATTCCAGTGGTAGACTGACGATTAGCAGTGGCATCCACAGCTACGAAGTATTGCAATCAACCTGGCGATGACGATGGGAGCAAGTGCTCTCAGCTATCTGGGGACGTCGCACGTTTGTTCTGAAATCACTGCGTGTGTGTATATGTGTGTGTGTGTCTGTGTGTGTGTGTGTGTGTGTGTGTGTGTGTGTGTGTGTATGATTCTTTCCATATGTGCTACAGTCGAAATACTTCATGGAGGCCTTGTTGCTAAAGCTGATCAATCACTGGCACGTGAAAGTATAATTCTGGTGGAGTACAGTGTTTGCGGTCAATGATGACGCATTTTAGGCTATTTCCTCAACCCCGCAAACAGCTGTGGACGCTGAGGGAGCAGCATTGTGTGTAAGGATTAACTCTCGCAGATGTATCTATGTATGTGCATGTGTATGTGTGGATTTGCTATCTAAGAATTCATTCGATATGTTACAACATACGTCACTTGAATCAACAGCTGAATGACGAATAGCGGCAGCACAATAATGTTTCTGCAGAGTCAGAGGGACGTGCAGATAGGCAGTGTAGTCCTTGTAAGTACTGGTTGTTTGACATGGGCGCATATATACACGTTTACACATTATCTCGGTATCAGTTCCACATGTTGCAGGCTACAGCGTTGAAGCTGCACCCGTGTTGTAAGACCAGTAGAACTAGTGACACTTTGAATCGAATAACGTGTTCATATCCCGAATAATGGACGGCGGGACAGCTGAACACGAGTCGGAACTGCTACGTGTGCAAGTGAACAGAGGTCTCGCAAAGATAAATTCGGTGAAAATGCGGCAGGCGTGGAAGGTGAAAGGTGGCAAGTATTTGAAAAGAAAACATTTCTTTTAATTCCTGTTTTTATTCGCAGTCTAAGGAAATTTTTCACATATTACAGCTATAAACAAGACAAGCGGGCCCTTCCCAACGCAGATGAAGCAGAGATATTTTTGTAAACTACCGCAAACTTTTTAAGCAAACTTTTTTCTGTAACTCGAAAGGTCGTCTCTTATTCAATGCACCCACTCCAGCCATCATCCACTACTTGATTTTGCCAGTACCACTGCGCGAACATATATTGTGATAAACGCTTTTTGTTCTAAATGTCGAAGTTCAACCATTTATTGAGGATGTACCTACTGCTATCGAGCAATTAATTAAACTTTGTGTGTGTGTGTGTTTGTGCCTTTCCGTGTGTAGAAATGATCTGATGAATTTTCTTTTGTTAGAGATACTGATGACGATGTGTGTATGCGCAGTGATGTCCTCCATCTTGGGCGAAAAAACGACAACTTTTTAAAGGAACGAATACTGGCTCCTAAGGAACACTGCATCTTGTTAACAACGAAAGCACTCCAACATCGTAAGAGCATAAAATTAGTAACATTCGCGGATGCAAAAATTAAAAGAAAAATAATTGAGTGTCTTAAACGTCGACCGGCCGGTGTGGCTGAGCGGTTCTAGGCGCTTCAGTTCGGAACAGAGCTGCTGCTAGGGTCGTAGGTTCGAATCCTGCCTCGGGCATGAATGTGTGTGATGTTAGTTAGGTTTAAGTAGTTCTAAGTTCAGATGTTAAGTCCCATAGTGCTCTAAGCTATTTTCTTAAACGTCATTGTACGCAAATACAAACTGCTGTCCAACACACAACCTAGCAGATATGTGGAGTGATTTTTTCCACTGTGTATAAACTCTAGTTATTGATCGATAGGAGGACACAGAACAAAAAAGATGTAATGAACTTATGTCCAGAAATGCATGCTAGAGACCATTTATTCAATCGTACTTTGGTACATAGACTGCGGTCTAATAGACGCTGTACCACGCAGCCAAAGTTACAGTACGCATGGTTTGCTCCTAGAGGGTGGTACTGTTCCTCATACTTCATACCCAGCCCCCTCTCCCACCGTAGTCATTGGTAATGTTGTGTCCGATTCACTTCTCTTGCTGACTCACCTTGTAGTGAATGTGATACAGCGTTGTACATAATGGTTCCGAATTCGAATCGAGAGCTTGCCGACGCAGTGTTTACGGCAACAGGTGGCGGGCAGCAAGGTTATATCAGGAGACCTATCCTCGCTGACAACAACCACAGCATTCAGTGTTTGCAAAGAGTTTCACCGTTTGTGTGAGACAGAGTCGTTTCAGGAAGAAGGAAATCATGAAGGACATACCCTAAATGTTCGGACCCAGACTTGGAGGATGTGCTTAACACACTGGAACGTGACCGCTGTGTGAGTACCAGGCAGTTGGCCCACTAGTATAGGGTAGGCCAGACGACTGTGTGGAACATTCTCACAGTTGTAACTACCCTTATTACTTACAGCGTGTGGAGGGCTTACAAGCGACAGACTTTCCACATCGGGAGCAGTTTTGTCTCTGGGTTCTTCACCAGGCAACCACGATTCCGGGATTTGTATCATCCATCCTATTCACAGATGAAGCCACCTTTACGCGGATAGGTATCTTCAACTTTCACAACAGTTCGCAGAACGCCCGTGGTTTGGTGACAGCGAATCACCAGTATCGATGCAGCCGGAATGTGTGGGCCAGGATAATTGGCGACCGTATTTTGGGACCAATATTCCTTCCGCGTCTCCTAACGAGACGGAACTATCGGCCATTCTTGCGGGTGACAACCTCCCCTGCTGGAGGAAGTGCCACTGACGATTCGAAGGGTTACGTGGCTGCTACACGATGGTGCTCCAGCCCACTTCGCCGTTAACGTACTGACGCGTCACAGTCGTATCTTCCTTGGTGGATGGATGGGACGAGGGAGTCCAGTTGCGTGGGCTGCTCGTTCACTGGACCTCAACCCGTGCGATTTCTGGTCATGGGGCAATCTCAACAGTATCGTGTATGCAGAGCCCATTCCAGATGCGGAGACACTGGAGCAGCGTATTCATGCTTGACACTGTTCGGATGCAGCCTGGCCGATGGGCACGTGTGAGACAGAACATGCTACGGCGCGTACAGGCATGCGTTAAGGCACATGGAAACCATTTTCAAGACATACTGTAACCGTGGCTGAATGGTGCAGCGCGTATTACACCACAGTCTCTGAGACAATGTATGAGTCAATAAATCGTCTCTGGCATGGGAACCACGCTTTTCCGGCCATAAGTTCATTAGACCTTCTTTTGTTCCGTATCCTCTCATCGATAAATCCCTAGAGTTGGTGGAAAAAAATCACCTTGTATTTTAAGTTGCCCAAATGAACTCCCTTCCACCAGATTAAATTTTGAGAAGTGATGTTGCAGACTTCCATCTAGCTGATATTTCTCCAAGACATTCAGTGAGGTGCCTTCCCACATTGCGAGAGAGAGAAATTTGCACTTCAACTGGAGTGGTGCCTGGATGACGCCACACCTCCCCAACAAGGAGGAGAAGGAAAGAAGCTGACAATAACTGTCACAAAGTTTTAACACTTAAGCTGCGAGATGACTGTCTTCCGACCAGCCTGGCTTCCTCCACTTCTCTTGGAAAGCCAGTCGGCAAAAAAACACACCACCAGGCCATCATTTGAGGAGAGATGTCGATACAAAAAATGACTTACTCTCCTGTAGCCCAGATGCACGACGCTGTCCCCCATGAGGAGTCTCTGGCCACACAGTGTGGTGGGGTGCATTTCTAAGGAATTTTGGTTGCGGCTGCGTCGGCTGGCGCCATAGTAGACAACGCAGCACACGTTTTCCTTCTGGTCAGCAGGCAGGCCGTAGCCCCCTACTTCAAGCGGCGGTTCATATTTCTTTAACAGAAAAATGTGATCAAGTATATGTCAAATTTCTTTGACGAAGATCTATGACGTGGAGCTAAAAAGAGTATTACACTGTAATTATATTTTTCAACAAAGTTCAAGATGGTGGATAACAACAACTCGTTATTATGCGTTGCAGTTGTTTGTATCACAATTCGTTGTGTGTGGATCTGAAGAGAAGCGGTAGAAAGAAAGAAACATACTTGGATGAAGCCGTGGGTTTTATGTTGAGATAAAAAAAAAAACACTCAGAAAAATTTGTTACGAGAGCTGCAAGTGACGACGTCAGGTCTTACATAAATTACTCAGAAAAGGATGAGAATGCATTTCAGTATTTGCTTAGTAAAATGGCTTCTCGTATTAGAAATCAGAATACCCACTTGAGAAATGCTATACGTGCAGAAGACAGGCTCACCGTAACACTGCGATTAGAGAGCTACGCTAGTTTTCAGTACAGAACTCGAATACCACAATGCACATTAACCAAAACAAACCTGTGAAGCGATACAAAACACTAAAAGGAGGTATATCTGAAGGTAAATGAATGTTTAGTACACTATATGGGCAGTAAGAACTATTTTTTATTTCTGAATAATTTAATTAATAGAATTAATGTTCGACCGACTACAAAATTAATAAAAATTAACAAACAGGCGAAGCTCTTTTTAACTTTTGGGGTCCAGGTTTAAAAAATAGACAAAGTAGAATTGAAAGCTGAGACAAATATTTTTATTTTTGAGTGTGACCACCTCTTCTATTCCGGCTCGCTGAAAAGTAGTAATTGTAAACATGAAGTCGCCTACAGTATATTCCACCTGCCCATCGACACATGGTTAATAGCATGCATTGTGCCCCTTGCTCACCCCCCCCCCCCCCCTTCCCCCCATCCCAGTCGAAGCACAGTTATTAAAACAAATCGAAGAAACACAACAAGTAAACATTGAAGCCATGTTTAAAAAAACACACTACAAAGACGTCAAACAGCTGCGGTGGTGCCAGCGCTCCAAGCGGTTACATTTCACGTTGCAGTGAACAGAAGACGAACGAATTTTATGACCAAATCTACGGCGAGTCTCTAGATTTGATCATATTTCTTTGACGAAAGGCGAGATTTGACAAGGTTCCCTATTACACTGTAAAATTTCTTTGGCATGAATATTCGTCCTATCAACTTTAACAAAGGACTAAGAGAGTGTAATACCGGCCTAAGGACTCGCCGTTTCTCCCCAACGACACGGTTCTGCCCATGAGCAGCCTCCCAGTTCTGCCTGCCCTGGCTCACCCAAGACTCTGCAGAGTTGTGCAACTCATTAAATAAATGATATGCAACTAAGGATACAAAATGAAAAATACATTGACATGCATGTTAGAGGCTCAGTCTATCCTATCATTGACATTCCACACGGTTTCAACACAGATATCTATCAGTCGGTACAACTGCCATACGGATTTTATAAAGTGGTGACAAATTTCAACACTTTTACATTTGCGTGATTTATTGTGTAACTGAAATTTAACTGATTCTGTTTAGCACCCATATGGATGACATCACACCTTTTATTATCTAGTGTCAATTGCCATTTTTCCACCATACAGATATCTTGTCTAAATCATTTTGCAATTGGTTTTGATCTTCTGATGACTTTACTAGATGACAAGTGACGGCATCATCTGCAACAAATTTAGGATGGTTGCTCAGATTGACTCCTAAATGATATATCAGCCACTGGCGGCACAAGTAAAACAACGCAGGTATAGAGAGGAAACAAAAGTTTATTGAACACAATTTCTAGCAAAATATTCTCCACTATGATACAAAAAGCACGGTTCTTCAATAAATGAAGCAAAATTGGTGTTAGTAAGTGAGGCAAAATAAATGATGGCTCGTAAATAATGAACTTCCAGAGTCAAAAGTTTCATAATACTTGATAGAGCTATAAACACCTGAGTGAACAAAAATTTAAAGTCTTCCGAGCTTTGCGTTAAAAACAGTGAATTAAGTTTCTGTAGTCACATGCTATTTAATGAGAAAAGTCTTGAAGTCCTAATAACTTTAGGTTAAAATGGAAAAATACATTTCTCATATCAGGTTTAAAACCAAAGTATAAATCCAAGCTTCAGACAAGAGAAAGAAGCACTTAACAACTCTAATGGTGTACTTGACTGAGGGAGTATTGAGAGCCAAAAGTAAATTCGACAAGGATAAAAACTTGAAGTCGGAGAGCATATTGTCGGCTAGAAGAACAACAACAGTAAAAAGCCTTTACAAGCACGTCACTGATAACTTAAACAGCCCTAGTTGAGGTGCGCTTTCTGCCCAGAAATCGATGTCCCCGTACTTGGCGCAGCGTAGTGGAGGACTTCAAGTATCGGGCTCTGATGGAACTGCTCTCTGAAGCTCGTGCGCCAGCCTAAATTTATTCCTCAGCTATGGAAACATGAAGGCCTATTTTTAGCATTTGACACGGCACATGCATGAAGAGGTGCAGTTGGTCAACAACTCCTACCATCGCTGTGAAATCCTCCAGATCATCTGGCCAGAGGGCTGTCGGGGCCCTCTGCTGGTCTGACCGGGGAGTTCCGATGCTGCGAAGTTCCATGACGTCTACACTGTAAGGGCTGGGCTTGTAGCAGCCCCCACGACAAATAGGTTCTACGTGGCGCCGCCGGTGCCCGATGTTTAGGTTCCCGTGGCTGAAATCACTTATATGGATTAGGAACAGCAGCGCCCCTTGGGGAACGCCAAGTATTCTATATTACACGACGTCTTTCTGTCAGATGTGGCCTTGCTAACAGGGTATCACGAATTCAATTGCCCATCTGAGACAATATGTTGTTTGTGAGGAACAGTACCGAAAGCCTTCTGGAAATCCGGAAAGATGAAATCAATTTGAGATCCCTTGTCGAAAGCACTCTTCACTTCATGAGAATAAAAAGCTAGTTGTGTCGGACAAGAACGATATTTTCTGAGCGTGTGCTGATTGCGTGTCAATAGATTGTTTTGTTAGCGCTAATCCATAATGTTGGAACACAGTACATGATCCAAAAACCTGCACCCATTCGACGATATAGGTCTGTAATTCAGCTGACTGCTGCTATTTGGTTTCTGTGCAGCTTTCCATCCTTTAGGTACGAAACTTTCGTCGAGTGAGACCTCCTTCCTTCGTAGTTGCAGGGAAGAAATGTTGCTGAGTGTTGACAACCATTCAATAAGAGTCGGTTTAATGTATCCAGTGATGATTCTCATTGTCGTGTTGAAGGTCTAGTTTACTGACGTGATGGCTGTTAAGCCATTCTCGTGCGCAACATTCTGCTGTGCCGTAGACTAGACCCAAGGCCGAGCATTGGAGAACTGTTGGTGATGCACCACAGTCGATGTGCTATGCTTCTGTGTTACGTTTTTGCTTGAGGCAAACTTTCCAGGTTTATTGTTTAAGTGCCTTTTGTAGGTGAGGGTCCTATCCAGCGTAATGGGTAGGTTTTTGTGGCAAGAACTGTACTTGATTTGAGAGCCATTACAGTTTATTTGCAGTTTTCGATTAATCATTTTGTTATTACCTTGCACGGTCATTTGATAATTCTTGTTCAGCCCCCTCAGTTAAGTTATGCCTGGCTGCAATTGTCATGTTATCTGCTTTCTGGAGGCTCTTTCCATAGTATCAGTCCTGTACAGGTTGAAGAGAGTTGGAGCCAGTACTGGGCCCTGAGATAACCCATTATTCAGGATCTTCCGCGTCATTTCATCTCGCTCGAGGAATACTTGGAAGAATCTGCCGCCAGCATACTGTTCAGGAGCCTGGCTACTGTTCTACACAGAATTACTCGAAGGCGTTTATACGCCAACCTTCTCTCCACACGGTGTGGTAGGCCGCATTGTGGTCTGTGAAGACGGCTGGTGTTTCTGGAAATCAGCTTCAATAAAAGTTGTTAGGTTGAGTATCCGATCTGTACAGTTTTGCGCCACTGTAAATCGAGCTCTGTTCGGAATTAACGACATGCTTCACTTCTGCAGTATGTCGGCACATAAAACTGAATGAACGCTCCTTCCATATATGTCGAGTGATGTTGTCGTACATCTTTCTTTATCAGTTTTAGAAATAACATTCGGTCTTATTTCGATAGAAGTGTTCTCATGTTGTTCATATGTTACAAGAGACTTTTTGTGACTATTAGTTTCTTATAGATAGCCATATTATTGAAGTTATGTTTTGCCAAAAATAGTAATAACTGAACAAATTTATATGGTGTGTGGATGTCGTCCCGAACATTTAATGTAAACAAATAATTATTCAAATTCTGAGAGGAAAAGGAAGATTAGGGTTTGAGATCCCGTCGAGGTGGAGATAATTAAGGAGGGAAAACAGCCAGTCTCTTGCAAAAGTATCAACAAAATCACCAAAAAGCGATACGCGGATGTTCAAGTAGAGATTTTAACTGCTGGTGTCCCGAAAGCGAGATCAGTGTCTTAACTACTACACCAGCTCGGATGCGAGGAAGGGTAGCTCGACAACCAATATTTCCTCCCTTCAACAACGTTGGAGAACTCGCCAAATTAATATCCTATCGAGAAGGAAGAATCAAATTTCAGAATATATAAAGGGCGAACAAAAAGTTTCCGTTCGAAGATCGTACAGTCGAGGTTCGGTACGACAGTGAAGCAAACTCGCCGTGAGCATCGAGGCACTCATCCAACCGACGCACCACGTAGAAGATAACGGTGCAGTAAGATACCGTGTCCCGCTGCATGAAGAAGTCCGTACCTACCTGCTGCACATCCTCGTCCGACCGGCAGCGTTGAGCCTTCAAAGCCCTTCGAAGGGACCGAAGACGTGGGGAGAGATCAGAACTCGAGGGCGGGTGGTCGAGTGCCTCACACTTGAGTCAGTCTAACTTCTGCCATACAATGTTAGCGATATGGGGCCGAGCATTATCATCAGGCAGCAGCCCCCTCGTCAAACAGTTCCATAACTGTAATTTTCGACAGACATACATAGTCTTCATTCTCCGATGGATGTCTACCGCTGTTCGTCCTCCGACAGCCAAGAATAGAATAACAGCACCTTGGCCCTGTTTTGATACATTTGGCAGTTACGTCGCCATAGTTCACCTTTCCGCATTTATCACACGCAGGTAGGAATGACACGAATGCAACGCTAATGCCTTGCCTACGTGTCGGTGCTTATATATCTGCATCGGGGTCTCGCTATGTTGGATATACGCTGCACTAACGCACTCAAACGGAAACTTTCTGGTCACCTCCTCATACCGTCCCACCAGGCTAACTTAAAATAATACAATGTAGGCTTTCACGGCCGGTGTTGTCTTCAGTTGAAACTTCCGAGCTGAGAGGCCGTGGTCCAAGTATAAAATTTCCACCTGACGTTTAGTCCCGCAGATGGAGCCGTGCGACCGCTACGGTCGCAGCATCGAATCCTGCCTCGGGCATGGATGTGTGTGATGTTAGTTAGGTTTAAGAAGTTCTAAGTTCTAGGGGACTGATGACCTCAGAAGTTGAGTCCCATAGTGCTCAGAGCCATTTGAACCATTTTTGAATTTTTCACCCACTTTCCAGCTGCACTAAAATGTGGGTTTCTGGCAATCAGTAAACTCTTCTTTCTATTCGGCTATCGTTTTTAAGCCATGAACTTTGTGTTCAGTCCCTGAAATTCACTCTTTGAATGAATTTTCCACTCTGCAGTGGAGTGTGCGCTACGCTGAAACTTCCTGGCAAATTACAAATATATTGCGGACCGAGACTTGAACTCGGGACTTCGCCTTTCGTAGGCAAGTGCTCTACCGACTTTTTTTTAAACCTCATTTTTCTCTTTTTGTTCGTTGCATTTGTTCGGGGCGGACGTCCTGTAACACCCGTTCAAGTTCATCGCTGATCTGTTCACTTAGTCATTTTTTTATTTCTTTTTTATTACACTGGACATCCAAGACTGACCGAGCACGCTGAACTACGGTGCCAGCAGTGACCCACCCCAGCACGGCTCATGACTCTTCCTCACAGCTTCATTTCCAGCAGTAGCTCATCTGCTACCTTGCAAACATCACAGAAGTTCTCCTACCAAACTTGCAGCACTAGAACTCCTGCAGGAAGTGCTAGTCCTGCAAGTTTCGCAGGAGAACTTCTGTGATGTTTGCAAGGTAGCAGATGAAGTGCTGGTGGAAGTGAAGCTGTGAGGGAGAGTCGTGAGTCACGCTGAGTAGCTCAGACGGTAGGGCATTTCGCTGTGAAAGGCAAATGTCCCTGTTTCAAGTCTCGGTCCGGCATACAGTTTTAATCTGCCAGGAAATTTCACATTTATTCTTAGATTACTAAGCGACGAACACTGTGATATATGACATAGTAAGTGAGCATAATAGTGCATGTTCCAAGTACTAGTTATTGTTTTCTGCTAGAGCGGAGCTTAGTCGCTGACCTGTACAGTGTAGCGGCGGCATGTGTACACTCTCTGGTCCTGAAACAGCTTACAAATATCGACGATGTACATTATTTGCCCTTTTAGAACTGACATCGTAATTTAGTTGCAAGTCACTAATTAGGCCCTATGTAAAAAATTGCATCTGAAAGCCATCGATTTCTATACATCACGTCTCGCGAGTGCGGTGGTACAGTTGTTCACATTATGCCACTCTATTTAGGATTTGCAGCTCATTCAGCCATGTAAATTAAGCACACGGTTGTTTCCACAAACAACGTCAGATGAGTTTTGGTCTGGTTCGTCCCAGAACACCAGAGCTGACTCCCCTTGCTATACTTGTCCGAACGAGACAGTCGCACGACCCTAATGATATGAACGCTGACTATGCGCTAAATCCCAAACTTCATTTTTAATCACACCATGAACAGTCGTGATTAAACCAAAAAATAAAGTGTATGTCGGTTACGTACACTTAACCTATTTACATTTACAGACAAAAGAGCATAAAGAGTTTATTGAGGGCAGGTATGCACCCGATATCTCTTCGTTTCTTATCTTGTGCAGTTCGATTATGGAGTCTCGGAGAAGCGATTATGATTAGATGTTTACACAATCTTGTCTGCCTTATCTTGAGAGGTTTACATGTTGGCCACCAGACACGGAAAACTACCACTGCCGGAGGAGATTAGAGAAAGCAACTGACGGTGTCTGTGGCGAAGCTAACCATACTGCTGCTGGGCAGTAAAAATCGAGCCAGACAGACCACACGTAACCAAAATCAGGATGAGCGAACGGGGATTCGAACACAAATTAAATGTGCAAGCCTCTACGCCTGCCAGTTAGGTTGTCCAGTAGATATGCCAAAAATATAGCGAAGAAATGCAGAAGCATCTTCAGGTATTAGCACCCTAGACTCGGGCGTAGCCTTTCGTGAGTTGCTTTGCAAACTTCCGAGAAGGGCCCTTTCAGCCATTTGCCGTTCAATTAACACGGAACACATCACCCAACCCTCCTCTTCAGAGGGACGAAATATGGAAACACCACAAACGCAACACATTACCACCGTTACATGGTGTAGGAAAACCGTTGACATTTCAAACAGCTTACAGTTGTCTCGACAACAATAAATACAGATATAGTTTTCAAAAGACTTTTATACCGTTATTCTTGAAAATAGGACTGTGTAAACCGGGGTCCTGTCGTCTTGGAACAAACCATCACTATTGGGGGAAAAACATTGTACCGTGGAATGGATCTGATCACCCAAAATGGTCACATAATACTTGGCAGTAATACTACTTTGCAGAGTAACAGTGCGGTCCATGAAATGCCACGATATGGCAGCCCAAATCATCAGTGCACTCCCACCATGTTTCCCTCTGACAAGGGAACCTCCCCATCGCACCCCCCTCAGATTTAGTTATAAGTTGGCACAGTGGATAGGCCTCGAAAGACTGAACACAGATCAATTGAGAAAACAGGAAGAAGTTGTGTGGAACTGTGAAAAAATAAGCAAAATATACAAACTGAGTAGTTCAAGGAAAGATAAGCAACAATATGGACAATAACAACGCAGGAGCGCCGTGGTCTCGTGGTAACGTGAGCAGCTGCGGAATGAAAGGTCCTAGGTTCAAATCTTCCATCAAGTGTAAATTATAATTTTTTATTTTCAGTTTATGTGACAAACTCTTATGTTTTCATCACTTTTTTGGGAGTGATCATCACATCCACAAGAAAACCTAAATCGGGCAAGGTAGAAGAATCTTTTTACCCATTCGCCAAATGTACTAGTTAGGTGGGTCCACAACATATTCCTGTCATGTGACGCACATGCCGTCACCAGTGTCGTATAGAATATATCAGATGTGTTTTCCTGTGGAGGAATCGGTTGACCTATGACCTTGCGATCAAATGTTTTCTGATCCCATTGGAGAGGCACGTCCTTTCGTCTACTAATCGCACGGTTTTGCAGTGCGGTCGCAAAACACAGACACTAAACTTATTACAGTGAACAGAGATGTCAATGAACGAACGGACAGATTATAACTATGCAAAAATAAAGAAAGTAAAATTTTCTGTCGAGGGAAGACTTGAACCAAGGATCTCTCGTTCAGCAGCTGCTCACGCTACCACGGGACCACGGCGCTTCTAAGCACAGTTCGTCCATGATGTTGCTTATATGGCCCATGGACTACTCAGTTTGTATATTTTGCTTATTTTTTCACAGTTCCACACAACTTCTTCCTGTTTTCTCAATTGATCTGTGTTCAGTTTATCAAGGCCTATCCACTGTGCCAACTTATAACTACATCTGAGGGGGGTGCGATGGGGAGGTTCCCTTGTTAGAACGAAAACTCGGCCAGAAGTTGGAAACAGTGTGAAACAACACTCATCCGGCCAAATGACATTCTTCCATTGTTCCATAGTCCAGATCTTATAGCTATTGCACCCCGTATTCCTTTTGCGAGCACTTGCATCACTGGTCTGTGGTTTTGGAAATTCAGCCCGCTCTGAAATTTCCTGCGTATGTGTTGTTTTGGTGCTGACGGGTCTCGCAAGTGCGACATCAAGTACTGCAGTGGCTTTTGCTGCTGTCGGCCTTTCTCCAACAATCATCATCAGTGACCGTCCGTCACGATCACTCAGTACGCCCTTTCGACCGCGTTGTGATTTAAAAGATGAAGTTTTCCCGCTCTCGCTGTAAGCGGCATAAATTTTCGATCGGTGTCTCTGGAAACACCAAACACTTCTGCTACCGTTGTTATGGAAGCACCCACCATATGAACACCAACAAGGTGCCCTCGTTCGAATGCACTTAGCTCTGACATAACGTACATTCACAACTACACAGAACACTGCCCTGAACACAACTGATACTTGCAATGTGTTGAGGACATTGCACAGCAGCCGTTCATGCTGAAATAGAACAGCTCAACTTGAAGGCTTGCTTAGCATCTGCATTAATATTCGGACATCCGTTTCTCTTGATGTTTCTACGAGGTGCGGCTAGAAAAAAACCGGACTGATGCTGGAAAAAACATTTATTTACAATTATTTACAATTTCATGTTATCTCCTTCAATGTACTCTCCTCCTCGGTCTCTACACCGCTCCATACGAATTTTCCACTGTTCATAGCAATGCTGCAGATCATTTTCGGTAAGTCCATACATTACTTCCGTCGCTTTTTCTTTTACTGCTTCAACAGTCTCAAATCTAGTTCCTTTCAAAGCTGACTTGACTTTAGGGAAAAGAAAAAAGTCACAGGGGGCCAAATCATGTGAGTAGAGTGGATGATCTAAGATGGGAATGTTGTGTTTTGCCAAAAACGTCTTCACTGACAACGCACTGTGAGTTGGGGCATTGTCTTGGTGAAGGATCCATGACTTTTTTCTCCACAAATCGTTCCGTTTTCTCCGTACTCGCTCACGTAGGGTAGCCAGGACGCTAATGTAGTAATGCTGATTCACTGTTTGTTCCTCAGGTACCCAATCAATGTGCACAATCCCTTTGATGTCAAAAAAACAATCATCATTGCCCTGAATTTCGATTTTGACATTCGTACTTTTTTTTGTCGTGGAGAACCAGGAGTTTTCCAATGCATCGATTGGCGTTTAGTTTCGGGATCGTAAGTAAAAAACCACGATTCATCGCAAGTAATAACATTTTGTAAGAAGGTGGGATCACTTTCAATGTTTTCCAGGATGTCAGAACAAATCATTCTTCGGCGTTCCTTCTGTTCAATTGTGAGACACTTTGGAACCATTTTTGAACACACTTTGTTCATGTTGAAACTTTCATGAAGAATCTGCCTAACACTTTCCTTGTCAACTCCTGTTAACTCAGACACTGCTCTGATTGTTAAACGGCGATCTTGTCGAACAAGTTTACCGATTTTTTCAATGTTTGCATCAGATTTTGCTGACAATGGTCTGGCAGTGCGAGTGTCATCACTGGTGTCTTCGCGGCCATCTTTAAATCGTTTAAACCAGTCAAACACTTGTGTTCGCGATAAATAATCATCGCCGTACACTTGTTGTAACGTTACATACGTTTCACTTGCAGATTTTCCTAGTTTGAAACAAAATTTGATGTTAACACGCTGTTCTTTCTGTACACTCAACATTTTCCGACGCACAGACAAAATGTCTACTATTTAAAACAGACGCCACGGGCAGACTGAGTGCAGGAGGCAGATGAAACTCGAGCAGTAGACGGAGCGAGAGTAACGTGACAGGCCACGCGACTTTCAGCCTTATTGCATTGGTTTTATTGTTTCACCAGTACTAGTCCGGTTTTTTTCTAGCCACACCTCGTATATTTTCGTCCAACCACTTTACACGAATCCTTAGTTTTCCGTTGGTCGTATTTGGCACAGATTCAAAACGTTTGAACAGCGCTCAAGATACCAGTAGGTGCCACCAGACTGACTGATTTCCATATTAAATGAAAGCGTGTACTTTCCTTCTATTTCTCTCTTAATGCTGGCTGTTACTACAAATTTTACTTTTACGAAAATCGAATGAAATATATACGTAGTAGACACACACTATACGTTATCAAACAAGAGTACTTTTCCCACGACATCAGCAGGTTCAAATGGTTCAATTGGCTCTAAACCCTATGGGAGTTAACATCTGAGGTCATCAGTCCCCTAGAACTTAGAACTACTTAAGCCTAACTAACCTAAGGACATTATACACATCCATGCCCGAGGCAGGATGCGAACCTGCGACCGTAGCGGTCGCGCGGCTCCAGACTGTCGCGCCTAGAACTGCTTGGCCACCCGGGCCGGCCTATTTGTACAGTTTTGTTGTTTGCATGTGGGTTAAGACGTGCAATAGTTGAATGCGTGTATATCGTTGAGATGCGAAAGAACTACACTGATGAGCCAGAACATTATGGCCATCTACGTAACAGCCGGTATGTCCACCTTTGGCGCTGGTGACAGCTGCAACTCGTCGTGGCAGTGGACAATTGAGACCTTGGTAGGTCGCTGGAGGGAGTTGGCACAGCATTTGCAGATACGAGTCACCCAAAATTCCGATAAGTTCCAGGGAGGGGTTCGATGAGGTCCGACGCCACACTCAATGACATCCCAGATATGTTCGATTAGGTTCAGAGGTGACGAGTTGGGGGGGCCAGCACATCAGCCGGAGCTCGACACTGTGTTCCTCGAACAACTACATCACACTCCTGACGTTTTGACATGGCGAATCATCTTGCTGAAAAATGCAACTGGTGTCGGGAAACGTGATCGTCACGAAGGGATGCACGTGGTCTGCAACCAGTGTATGATACTCCTTCGCCGCCATGGTGCCTTACACGGACTAGGACCATGGATGTCCACGTGAATGTTTCCCAGAGCATAATCGAGCCACCCCCAGCTTGTCTCTGTCGCGCAGTACAGGTATCAAGGAGCTGTCCCCCTGGAAGACGACGGCTTCGCCCTTCCCAGTCGCATGGAAAAGGCCGGGAGATACGGGAAGATTTCAATTAGATTACATCATGGTCAGGCAGATATTCCGAAATCAGATACTGGATTGTAAGGCGTACCCAGGAGCAGATATAAACACAGATCACAATATAGTAGTGATGAAGAGTAGGCTGAAGTTCAAGACATTAGTCAGGAAGAATCAATACGCAAAGAAGTGGGATACGAAAGTACTAAGGAATGACGAGATACGTTTGAAGTTCTCTAACGCTATAGATACAGCAATAAGGAATAGCGCAGTAGGCGGTACAGTTGAAGAGGAATGGACATCTCTAAAAAGGGCCATCACAGAAGTTGGGAAGGAAAACATAGGTACAAAGAACGTAGCTGCGAAGAAACCAAGCGTAACAGAAGAAATACTTCAGTTGATTGATGAAAGGAGGAAGTACAAACATGTTCCGGGAAAATCAGGAATACAGAAATACAATTCGCTGAGGAATGAAATAAATAGGAAGTGCAGGGAAGCTAAGACGAAATGGCTGCAGGAAAAATGTGAAGACATCGAAAAAGATATGATTGTCGGAAGGACAGACTCAGCATACAGGAAAGTCAAAACAACCTTTGGTGACTTTAAAAGCAGCGGTGGTAACATTAAGAGTGCAACGGGAATTCCACTGTTAAATGCAGAGGAGAGAGCAGATAGGTGGAAAGAATACATTGAAAGCCTCTATGAGGGTGAAGATTTGTCTGATGTGATAGAAGAAGAGACAGGAGTCGATTTAGAAGAGATAGGGGATCCAGTATTAGAATCGGAATTTAAAAGACCTTTGGAGGACTTACGATCAAATAAAGCAGATGGGATAGATAACATTCCATCAGAATTTCTAAAATCGTTGGGGGAAGTGGCAACAAAACGACTATTCACGTTGGTGTGTAGAATATATGAGTCTGGCGATATACCATCTGACTTTCGGAAAAGCATCATCCATACAATTCCGATGACGGCAAGAGCTGACAAGTGCGAGAATTATCGCACAATCAGCTTAACAGCTCATGCATCGAAGCTGCTTACAAGAATAATATACCGAAGAATGGAAAAGAAAATTGAGAATGCTCTGGGTTACGATCAGTTTGGCTTTAGGAAAAGTAAAGGGACGAGAGAGGCAGTTCTGACGTTACGGCTAATAATGGAAGCACGGCTAAAGTAAAATCAAGACACTTTCATAAGATTTGTCGATCTGGAAAAAGCGTTCGACAATATAAAATGGTGCAAGCTGTTCGAGATTCTGAAAAAAGTAGGGGTAAGCTACAGGGAGAGACGGGTCATGTACAATATGTACAACAACCAAGAGGGAATAATAAGAGTGGACGATCAAGAACGAAGTGCTCGTATTAAGAAGGGTGTAAGACAAGGCTGTAGCCTTTCGCCCCTACTCTTCAATCTGTACATCGTGGAAGCAATGATGGAAATAAAAGAAAGGCTCAGGAGTGGAATTAAAATACAAGGTGAAAGGATATCAATGATACGATTCGCTGATGACATTGCTATCCTGAGTGAAAGTGAAGAAGAATTAAATGATCTGCTGAACAGAATGAACAGTCTAATGAGTACACAATATGGTTTGAGAGTAAATCGGAGAAAGACGAAGGTAATGAGAAGTAGTAGAAATGAGAACAGCGAGAAACTTAACATCACGATTGATGGAGACGAAGTCATTGAAGTTAAGGAATTCTGCTACCTAGGCAGTAAAATAACCAATGACGGACGGAGCAAGGAGGACATCAAAAGCAGACTCGCTATGGCAAAAAAGGCATTTCTGGCCAAGAGAAGTCTAGTAATATCAAATACCGGCCTTCATTTGAGGAAGAAATTTCTGAGGATGTACGTCTGGAGTACAGCATTGTATGGTAGTGAAACATGGACTGTGGGAAAACCGGAACAGAATAGAATCGAAGCATTTCAGATGTGGTGCTATAGACGAATGTTGAAAATTAGGTGCCGGCCGCGGTCGTCTAGCGGTTCTAGGCGCGCAGTCCGGAACCGCGCGGCTGCTACGGTCGCAGGTTCGAATCCTGCCTCGGGCATGGATGTGTGTGATGTCCTTAGGTTAATTAGGTTTAAGTAGTTCTAAGTTCTAGGGGACTGATGACCACAGATGTTAAGTCCCATAGTGCTCAGAGCCATTTGAACCATTTTTGAAAATTAGGTGGACTGATGAGGTAAGGAATGTGGAGGTTCTACGCAGAATCGGAGAGGAAAGGAATATGTGGAAAACACTGATAAGGAGAAGGGACGGGATGATGGGACATCTGCTAAGACATGAGGGAATGACTTCCATGGTACTAGAGGGAGCTGTAGAGGGCAAAAACTGTGGAGGAAGACAGAGATTGGAATACGTCAAGCAAATAATTGAGGACGTAGGTTGCAAGTGCTACTCTGAGATGAAGACGTTAGCACAGGAAAGGAATTCGTGACGGGCTGCATCAAACCAGTCAGTAGACTGATGACCAAAAAAAAAAGTCGCATGATGAATAAGGAGTCGGGATTCGTCAGACCATGCAACGCTCTGCCACTGCGCCAGTGTCCAGTGTCGAAGGTCAGGTGCCCATTTCAGTGGTACGTACCGAAGTCGTGGTGCTAACATTGGCACACGCATGGGTCGTCGGAGGGTTCGGTGCAGTGCGTGTTCCGACACGCTTGTACTCTGCACAGCATTAAGTCTGATGCTAGTTCCTCCACAGTTCGCCGTTTGCCCTGTTTTACCAGTCTGGCCAGCCTACGTCGACCGACATCTGCAATGAGGTGTGGCCCCCCAACGACGTCTGGACGTTAGGTTTCACCTCTGTTTCGCCACGTGTTGAAGACACTCACCACAGCACTCCTCGGACACCACACAAGTCGTGCAGTTTCCGAAATACTCGTACCGAGCCTCGGGGCCGTCTGTCACGCTCAGATAGATCGCGCGTCTTCCCGATTCTACACACGGACAGCACGCTCACTGATACTACACGCACCGTGCGTGTGACTAGCAGTCGTTCCTCCCCAGGTGACGCTGCTACCGCCTGGACGGGTTTTTATCAGTAGTAGGTCGGTGCTCATAATGTTCTGGCTGATCAGGGTATGTCACTATAATCTTTATCCAAACAGGGTCTACAGCTGCGATGATTTAGATGGCTTTGTGCGTTAAATAAAGAAAATGTCAGCTGAAAGCATCACAGATCATCAAAAAAACTAATTGACCCTTATCCCTGCTCCGTGAGGTTGAAAACAGCATTAAAGCTCTTTCTCAGGCTATACTTATACCGCCTAGGAAAGCTTTATTGACGCCCGTTTTTTCAGTATTTAGAAAGCCATGTCACCTTTTTAAACTTCTTCGTGAAGTTTCTACCGCTATTAAGTGTTTCATTGTTTGCTTTTCTACTTCTTCGTTGTCGAAGTAGGGTATCTGAGTGACCCTCTGTCGGAGCAAGTTGAACAGGAACGTTTCCAAAATCAGACTCTGTTGGCAGTTTAAGAGAATGTCTAATGTGTGAGAGCAATTGAAGCAGCCATGCTTCCTGCAAACCTTTAAACATCGAGCTTCATGTGGCTACATATTTGAAAGTTCTTGTTCTTGGAACAATATCAGCCTGCTAGCTAGATGGAAAGAGGGATAATTTGAAGATCACGAATTTTGATCTGCGCGTAATCGGGGACCTGGTTCTAAGTCCCACAAGACTGACTGATTTCCAAATAAAATGAAAGCGTGTACTTTCCTTCTATTTCTCTCTTAATGCTGGCTGTTACTACAAATTTTACTTTTACGAAAATCGAATGGGATATATACATAGTAGACACACACTATACGTTATCAAACAAGCGTACTTTTCCCACGGCACCAACAGGTTCAAATGGTTCAATTGACTCTAAACCCTATAGGAGTTAACATCTGAGGTCATCCGTCCCCTAGAACGTAGAACTACTTACTTCTAACTAACCTATGGACATCACACACATCCATGCCCGAGGCAGGATGCGAACCCGCGACCGTAGCAGCATCGCGGCTCCGGACTGAAGCGCCTACAACCGCTCGGCCACGTAGGCCGGCACATCAACAGGCTTTTTATAAAGTTGCTGGCTGAGTATCCTGTGTTCCCTGGGTGTGTATTTATTCCAGTCTTCTGTTACTCCACCTCCTCCTCTACACCCGCTCTGTCCATCTCCACCACTCCCAAACACTCCATCCCCTTCGTCCCAACTCTCCATTCACCTCCTCCTTTCTGCTTCCCCCTATCTCTGTCAGTCAGCTCCTTCCCCTCCCCTCCCCCTCAGTCCATCTGCTCCTTCCGCCTCTGTCCGTCTCCTCCTCCCCTTCTCCCTGTTCATCCCCTCCTCTTTCCTTTCTCTATTCCTCTTCTGCTCTCCCCTCTCTCTTTCCACCTCTTCCTCTTCTCTTCCGTTGTCAATTTCCTCCACCCCCTCTGCCTTTCATCTCCTCCTCTCCTCCCTCTCCCTGCCTACCTCTTCCTCTTCCTGTCTCTTTGTATCTGTTCCTTTTTCCCATCTCTGTTCATTTCCTCCTCTCTCTGTCCATTTCTCCTCTCCATCCGTCTCCTGCTCCCTCTTATCTGTGCCCATATCCTCCTTCTCCCTTGCTGCCTATCCATCCCCCTTCTCTCATCTCTCTTCACGTTAGCAGACTCATCGCAATAGAGAGTTGATGGTTCTTACCCCAGTATTTCTTCCAGACTGTAACTAATATATGCACCAAATTTGGTTGAAATCGTTCCAGTGGTATAAGATGAGCGTTTTACCCGTGGCTTTGCCCACGTACACAAATGTCAAATGTATTTTACACAGATTTAATATATTTAACACTTACTGCGTGGTTATAATTAAACTTTCCCCCATCTTGGGGTTGAAGCTCATTCGTCTGCGTTTGCTTTAACAATAACATGTTTTTTGGTGGGGTCTGCCTTTCCCAAAACACAATTTTTTTTGTCCCAGATATGTTTCACTGCAGTTGCAGCATCATCAGTGGTTTTTTTATTATTGTGGCTGTTAAACATAAGGAATGTTCTTTACTGTTTAAATACATGTAAATGTTAGTTTGTAAATCGTAATTACAGGTTTTTGAGGAGCACATAAAATAGTGTATTCATACCTTCTTACCACATAGTGTGGTTTTCCTGCTGTATTACGTTTTTACAGTGTCTGTTTTTCTTTACAGTTTGTCACCTGAACTATATACAACTTAATGTAGTCAAAATATTTACACAAAAATTACGATTTCTAAACTGTTATGGCTAAGCCTGAGATTAATAATTTATGTGAAAGGTTGTGTGCTCTTCAAAAATCTGTAATTACGATTTAGAAACTAATATTTACATGTATTTAAACAGTAAAGAACATTCCTTATGTTTAACAGCCACAATAATAAAAAACCCACTGATGATGCTGCAACTGCAGTGAAACATATCTGGGACAAAAAACAAAATTGTGTTTTGCTAAAGGCGGACCCCACCCAAAAACATATGTTAAACTTTCCCCATTTAACGCGTTATAACACGAAAACTAATTACCGTACGAGTACCAAAATTGGTAGCATCAATGACCAGAGTGTGAGTTGCATGATTTCCATGCGACACAGCTCCACCGTCCAGTTCGAACAGAGGCTACCAGGTGCAGTGACCAGTCATCGTGGTTGATAGTCTCACACAGTTGACCAGTCGCAGTGCACATGTTGACGTGTCAACATGAGCTTGGACAAAAAGAACAGGGCATTATTGGTGAAGCCCTATTGTCAAAACAACAGTAATGCTGCAGCTGCACTTCGAGAATATCGCCGGCTGAAAGGATTTCGGAAGAGTCCTCTTTCTCCACCTGCTGTGCGGAGCATGATGAAGCAGTCCGAATCAACTGGAGAACTGGGCGTCGCTCCGGGAAGAGGCCGGCGACTAGCTGCAACTCAAGTGGTTGAGTAAATCGCTGTTGCTATGGCAGACAACGCTGCTCGCGATTCCCGTCAGCCAGTGCGCGGAAGGCGCTTCGAACCATTATCAAATGTCATCTGTACAAAATCCATATCGTACAGGAGCTTGCCCACAGGACGCATGACGACGTGTTGGCTTCGCTCTCCACTTTCTCGCAAGGACTGAAGTTCATGAGGGCTGGCCCTGGACTATCCTATGGACAGACGAAGCTCATTTTCCTGTGACGGATAAGGTGAACACACAGTATTGCCGAGTGTGTGGTTCTTCACGTCCAGTAACTGTACATGAAGTTCCCTCTGTATGGTGAACGTGTCACCGTATGGTGTGGCTTCACGGCTACGTTCATCATTGACCCACTCTTTTTTGAACAGGTTGCCGCTCAAGGACCAAAGACGTGCAGTGTGACTGGCCAGCGTTACTGTGATATGCTTCGCCAGCATGTCATACCCGCCCTACAGGAGAGAAACGCATTGAAGTCAACAGTTGTCAAGCACATCGCTCATGAAATTCACCTGCTTCTCCGAAACACGTTTGGAAACTATCGAATTACCAGTCGATCTTTCCCAAATCTTTGGCCGACACAATCAACTTATCTCACTCCGTGTGATTTCTGACTGTGGAGCTGGCTACTATAACACGTCGTTATATATCATGGACTGTGTTTTTTATGTCTTTGTGAAAATGATTTTTCAGCTTTAGCCCCAGAAAAAAGTCTATAGTCGTTGTAGCCGGGGAAAGAGTCAGACCAGGTACAGGTCCTCTGCATCCGGTCCAACGACTTGGAAATAATTCGTGAAGACATACTGAGGTACCTCGTGCACTATGGGCCGGACAGGCCTCATGTTGGTACCACAGGTTCCTGCTAGTCTGCAGTTGGACGTCTTCTAGCATCTGTGGAAGATGGTCTGTTAGGAGGCTGCGATACTTGTGCGTGTTCAGTGTTCCATCTATGAAAAACGGACCTATTAGCTGATGGTTCACTATTCCACTTCACACGTTTACATTTCATAGTCGTTAACGGTCCATCTGACGAAACCTACGGAGATTCTCCACAGGCCAGTAGTGCATGTTTCGGTGGTTTACCTGGCCATGGCTGGTAAATGTGGCTTCATCACTAAACAAGACACATGATCCACCTGGAGTATCCTGCCTTAGTGCCCATGTACAGAAGTTAACACGATTCTCATAACCGTTTTCATGCAGATGTTGATGATGAGAGATGTGATAGGGATGGAACCTGTGTCGATGAAGAATGTGTAGGACATTTGCCTAACTCGTGCCACTTTCTCGTGCGATTGCGTGAATTACATTCCCTTAATATAAAAAGTCTTCTTGGATTGTTGTAAAACAGGAACTATCTTTCATGGCATGAATATTAGCATGTTACTACAAGGCTCATACAAAAACCATAAATTCATTAAAAAATAGAAAAAAGTGTTTCTATGCATACAATAAGCAGTGCTATTTCTGCTGAAAATGGGATGATACTGAGACCTGAGTAAGTACAATTTAGTACAAAATTAAACAATAATAATTAAGTTGAGAAAGTCCATATTCAAAAATAATATGTAAATTATTAAATTAAAATGTGTGGCAGATGAATTTTACAATTTGGCTTCACAGTTTCCGCAATGTCATAACTTGAACATGCTCAGTAATACTTATAAGTTGTACAGGCATTATTGACCTAGAAAATGTAATAAATTAAGGTAAAATAGAACTTCATAATAGTTGTCATGCAACTCAACTGGATGTGAACATGCTCAACTTATTTACATAAGTCACACTTTCCTTTAAAGTAGTTGTACACGTAAAGTATTTTTCACTCGTTGACAGCACTTCTTGTGCAGATCTCATCGTGATTTCAGCCACATGTGTATAAATTTAGCCGAATCTGTTACTACTCGTCACAACGGTCTACATCCAATTACACTAACTAAAACATCCTCTTCATATTCTACATTACTTTCAGATAACAAATACACTCATTCACCCCAGTCATTCACACAGAAAACTCGGTTACCTGCTCCAGAAATATCAACAGCTAACAAGGGAACATCCCCATCGCACCCCCCTCAGATTTATTTATAAGTTGGCACAGTGGATAGGCCTTGAAAAACTGAACACAGATCAATCGAGAAAACAGGAAGAAGTTGTGTGGAACTATGAAAAAATAAACAAAATATACAAACTGAGTAGTCCATGCGCAAGATAGGCAATAATAAGGAGAATATGATGTCACGGGCGCCGTGGTCCCGTGGTTAGCGTGAGCAGCTGCGGAACGAGAGGTCTTTAGTTCAGATCTTCCCTCGACTGGAAATTTTACTTTCTTTAATTTCACAAAGTTATGATCTGTCCGTTCGTTCATTGACGTCTCTGTTCACTGTAATAAGTTTAGTGTCTGTGTTTTGCGACCGCACCGCAAAACCGTGCGATTAGTTGACGAAAGGACGTGCCTCTCCAATGGGAACCGAAAACATTTGATCGCAAGGTCATAGGTCAACCGATTCCTCCACAGGAAAACATGTCTGATATGTTCTACACGACACTGGTGACAGCATGTGCGTCACATGACAGGAATATGTTGTCGACCCACCTAACTAGTACATTTGGCGAATGGGTAAGAAGATTCTTCTACCTTGCCCGATTTAGGTTTTCTTGTGGATGTGATAATCACTCCCAAAAAAGTGATGAAAACATAAGAGTTTGTCACACAAACTGAAAATGAAAAGTTAAACTTGTCACTGAAGGGAAGACTTGAACCGAGGACCTCTCGTTCTGCGGCTGCTCACGCTAATCACGGGACCACGGCGCTCCTGAGCTCACATTGTCCTTAATATTGCATATCTTGCACATGGACTACTCAGTTTGTACATTTTGCTTATTTTTTCATAGTTCCACACAACTTCTTCCTGTTTTCTCGATCGATCTGTGTTCAGTTTTTCAAGGCCTATCCACTGTGCCAACATATAACTAAATCTGAAGGGGGTGCGATGGGGAGGTTCCCTTGTAAGAATAAATAACAAGACAAAAAGCACTGCAGTCAATGCCAAAATGTCAGGCAAGACATTACCTTCGTGTGGAGAAAGCATTGGTAGTGACAAACGGAACGATGCAATAAACAGTAACGTTACAAAGTAAATTTTCAAACATAATCAGTGCACAATAACAAATGGATCCCTATCGTGAGCACAAGGGGATCCCTGGGTACAAATAGATAAGAACATTGCCATGTGTTTTATAACTAGTAGGATATTATCGTTATCATAAAAACATTTCACCAAAGAATAACATATTATAAACAGGAAATATGGGTAACACTAAGATAAACAGCCACCTCTGCGCTTCAAATAAAATATATTATCATCTAAACACCATCAAGGTAACTATTCATCAATATTCATCATCAAATGATTCCCAAATCTAATGCATACACACAGACAGACACGCTGGTTCATATCTCAAAAGGATTATTGGTATAAAGAGACAAAAAAATCATACTAAGTTATTCAGTTTAGCGACAACCAGTTGTTGACCATGGCTTCCATACCTTGGGTCTAAAACGTCATGTTTACTCAGTAACCCCATAGAGATGAAAAATAAAAGTTTGAACATTATTATTCACATCAAAGTTGTAATACCTTACTTTTATTAATCCCAAGGCCATCCCCTAATTATTCCTGTGTTGCCTATACTTGATTCGACATCACTTCCCTGTTCGGAGTAAATCAAATGTCGCTTTCGTCTTGGTCGGATCGCCTGGGAAAAAATCTTTGTTTCGCCATTATTTAATGAAGCTCGACCATCTTCAAATATACAACATATTAGGCGAGAAGTCATAAATACTACTGGTAATTTTGTACCCAAGTGCTATTAATTCAGCCCAAACATACACAGCAACAGAAAACTTAATACCTACTGTGGTGCAGTATAAGGTGGGAGAATTGTACGTTAGTGCATTGATTTGCTTGACACGGTGACACTAGAACAGGAATGTGGCAAGAATAAGAAATAACCAACAACATTTATTAGAGTTATGATACAAAATTGGTACTTAATTTTGATAACAATGACATGCATGGCACTTTATGTCCTATACCTAACGCAATGAAATCTAAATAACTTTGCTGTCGCTTGGCAGCCTATGATATTGGCACTATGGCTTAATGTAGATATGCAAGAAGTCCTCATTGTCCTATAATTCAGTAAACAGCCGCTGCGAAGTTGGAATGTTCTCTCCTCAAGGGAACTCTTACAACTGTACCGCTTGGCATAATCGCAGGAGTTGTACTGAGCTGGCTGCAGGCACTCAACCAATGAGTCTGATTGCAGGACCGGAACTGTCGTCTAACTGATGGATCAGAGCTGTCTGAGTGTCTTAGGCGCATCATCTGTTGTGCGTGTGGGTGGAAGGATTTTCGTCTCTGTCAGTACAATGTGGAAGCAATGTAGTCCACAGTCGACAGCGCTCGCTTCGCCCACTAGCAGCTCCATTGGCGAACGAGCACGATACACAGATGGACATAGCTCAGAAGCTGAAAGTGGTCCGAATTTACGAGCGCCATCTTAAGGCTGCCGCACGGAACTGAGAGACGCCAAGCGACTGGCTGTGCTTGTGAGGTGGCGGTCCCCTTCGTCTTCGCTGTGCACCCCTAAGTCTGGTACACAATATCCCTCCCATGGGGAGCGCCCTGCTCACCTGAATGTTGTTGTGTACCAAGCGAGACATACACAAGAAATACGAAGAGCGACCACCACCGCGAAGACACAACTACTAGCCTAGTGTCTCTGAGCTCAGTGCGTCCGCAGCTCGCGGTCTAGTGGCTAGCATTGCTGCCTCTGGATCACGGGGTCCCGGGTTCAATTCCCGGCCTGGGGATTTTCTATGGCCGGAGACTGGATGTTTGTGTTGACCTCATCATTTCGTCATCATCATGATGATCATCATCATCACTCGTGATATTGGCAAGATTGGGCTGAGTAAATATTGTGACTTTGTATGGGCGCTGATGACCGGGCAGTTGTGCGCCCCACAAGCCAAACATCATCATCATCATCATCAGCTCGATGCGGCAGCCTCAAGATGGCGGTAATGTTCCGTGACCCACTTCCTGCTTCCATGCCTCTTCCTTTGACACGCCATGCACGTCTGCAAATACTGTGGGTAACCAATACGAAACACTGCCAATCATAGACTATTTCAGTTCCGCCTTGTACAGGCGATCATGGACGTTTTTCCACTGACAGGTTCAAAAGACGATGTGCCAGAGACACTCAGGCAGTTCTACATCAGTAGTGCGATTGTTAATTTCAGTGGCTGCAGTTAGCTCAGGACAGTGCTCTGAGGACAATCTTCCGACGCAGCGGTCGCTATGCACGTACCGCTACGACCAGTAACTGAGTGTCTGCAAACATTTCTATAAGTGATACTTAAAATATCATAGACTTTCAAGAGACAGCAGAGTTACACTGCAGCGCCAAAGAAACTGGTAAAGGCATACGTATTCAAATACAGAGATATGTAAACAGGCTGAATACGGCAATGCTGTCGGCAACGCCTATATAAGACAACAAGTGTGTGGCGCCGTTATTAGATCGGTTACTGCATAAACAATGGCACGTTGTCAAGATATAAGTCAGTCTGAACGTTATATTATAGTAGGCGCACGAGCGATGGGACACAGCTTCTCCGAGATAGCGACCAAGTGAGGATTTTTCCCTGCGACCATATCACGGATGTATCGTGAATATCAGGAATCAAGTAAAACATCAAATCTCCGACATCTTTGCGGCTGTAAAAAGATCATACAAGAACGGGGCCAACGACGACTCAAGAGAATCGTTCAACATGACAGAAGTGCAACCCTTCCGCAAATTGCTGCAGCTTTCAGTGCTGGGCCATGAACAAGTGTCAGCATGCGAATCATTCAACGAAACATCATCGATATGGGCTTTCAGAGCCGAAGGCCCACTAGTGCATCCTTGATGGCTGCACGACACAAAGCTTTACGCCTCGCCTTGGCCCAGTGAACACCGGCATTGAGCTTTTGGTGACAGGAAACATGTTGCTTGGTCGGACGAGTCTCGTTTCAAATTGTACCGAGTGCATGGACGTGTACGGGTATGGAGACAATCTCATGAATCCATGGACCCTGCATGTCAGCAGGGGACTGTTCAAGCTGGTTGAGGCTCTGTGATGGGAAATTTTCTATTACACTATCAAATTTCTTTGACAAAATTATTTGACATATCAGGTTTGACAAAGAAATACGGTAGTGTAATACCAGCCTAAGAGACATCGAGACATCATATATACCGAGCGAGGTGGCGCAGTGGTTAGCACACTGGACTCGCATTCGGGAGGACGACGGTTCAATCCCGTCTCCAGCCATCCTGATTTAGGTTTTCCGTGATTTCCCTAAATCGTTTCAGGCAAATGCCAGGATGGTTCCTTTGAAAGGGCACGGCCGATTTCCTTCCCCATCCTTCACTAACCCGAGCTTGCGCTCCGTCTCTAATGACCTCGTTGTCGACGGGACGTTAAAACAACACTAACCTAACCTAACATCATATATATATGTGTATATATATATATATATATATATATATATATATATATATATATATATATATATATATATATATATATATATATATATATATATGTATATATGTATATATATATACTGCAAAATAAATTGTAGATGAGATAAAATTATAGCTGGTTGTTGATATTCTTCGCAGAATGATTTTTGGTGTAACAACCACATAAATACAACATTCGAACATCAAATATCAGACTCCAGTTTATTGGAAAACATCTAAGGAAAGAAGTCGCTGATGAAATCCTGCTTTTTAAGTTTCGTTCATGAGCGCTAGGCTCTTTCCAAGTTAGATTAACAGAAGTGACAAGAAGAGATTCAACACAGAGCTGCACGACTCTTCACGGTACCATGGTAATGAATCCGACACGTCTTCATACACAGCTGCTAATCCTTATGGTATTGTTCCACAAAACAAGAAGATTATCGGTCTTGTGGGGTGAATGGACTGCCGAATGCCAAGTTGGTAGGTCTGCAATCAAAAAGTGTAGCTCAACCAGCTGAAATGGTAGGCATAAGGAGAAAGACGCTGTGAAGTGTGGAGACCATTACTCACAAAACTCCGACTTTCCAAAAAGATTGCTATCCCTGGTATAAATCTTGCGTAATTGCCTCGATCCTAAAATCAGAAAAATTGGGGCCCATACGTAGGTGTACTGACAATATTTCTTCCAGCGAGCCGTCCGCGAGTGGAATAAAAAAGCGGAGAAATGTGTCTGGAATACTGTGCGCTGTTCGCTACACACCGTGGAGCCCAAATGTGGAGGTTGAAAATTCAGAGCTCTTGTCTTATCTCCTGTAGGTTATCACCACTTAGAGAATCCAATGCATTACGCAACCCCTCCTCCAGCCTAGTAAAAAAATAAAGATGACATTATCTTCAACCTTGGTAAATGTATCAGTAGCAGCTTACACTTGGACTTGTAGGTCATTATAGTTCAGGCAGGATTAATTTTCGATGCGTCAAGAAGCCGATCGAAATTTAATTGTTATTTTAATCTCGCTGAGTCTTATCATTCAATGTATACTGTAATTTATACAATGGGGAGCAAAGTAAATGAACTATTCGTTAATTAAGGTCTTATCCTTGTCTGTAGGGTTGTTTTCAGTTACTTGCTTCTCCTGATTTCACTCCCGAATATTCTGCTTTCATTCGTTGTGATTGTTAGTTTTAAGATCGTCTGTGTACAACTATCTAAAAATCATTAATATAATTCGAACACTTTGTGTTAACCACATAAGAAAGACTATTCATACAGTATTGAATATGTCACTGATATGTATTTATTGACTTTACTGTCAAACATAGAGCCGAGTTCGATACCAATATTTGGCCAGAAAGAGCAGAAAAAGTGATGGCGCAAGGTTCCCGGTCACCCGAGAACACGTGCTCACGTTCAGCCTCCGAAATTCTCCATCAAGGCTGATGTGCTAAGACAAGCGTCGTTCCACTTGATTTGCGCGTGAGGCTCCGTACTTTGTTGGTGCCGTTCGAAAGGAGCTCGCTTTGTGCCGACTCCTTGCTTCACCAGTCCCCTCCAGTTCACTCGTTACTCGTCCAGAACAAGTTCAGCGCACAACGAGATGTGAGGCACTTATGTGCTAAACACAAAGTGTGCGAATTATATTAACGATTTTTAGATAGTTGTACACAGACGATCTTAAAACTAACAATCTTTAATATAATATTAACAGCAACTGAAGATTGACACATTAACAACATCAAACATTGTGTTCGTGTATGCTGATGTGTTTGGAGACCAAACAACTGCTCTGAAGGAATCAACAGTGACTCCACAGGCACCGATCACATGAAACTCAACCTTGTCTGTTTTTTCACAAAGAAAGCTGTAAGTATTGCAACTTCGGATAGTGACGGTTTCCTTTATTTCCAGCAAGCCTGTGTCACAATCCTACATTCTCATTCACAAAAAATACGTGTAGTAATAATGTTATGTTGGATTCGAGGCAAGCAAACAGCACTCGGTACGTTTACCTTCATGACAAAACATCTTCAGAAGTAGAGGTTGCATGAGAAGTACCTAAGCAGCAATGCATAGATGACAACATACTGAAACCGTTTTCTTTGTATACCAAGAACAGGAGACGTATTAATGCTAATGAAAGAGTTAATATTTGGTGCAAGATTGATGGTGTTTTAACCAAATATATTAAAGTTCAAGGAGATTTGACTGTATATTATCATCCTTAAAAAAATCTTATCAGCTACTGAAGCATCTTTATTCTCTGTGGGTTGCAGGGGTTACGACCCCTGGGGATGTGGGTGGGTGATGTATCATGGCTGTGTGCATATTCGCTGCTGTTGTGCGGTTGCTTCGAGTCGAATGAGCATGCTGTTGCCCCTGTTAGAACTGTTGCTGTTGCCTCTGTTAGAACTAGAGCGCGATCCTCCGCTGCTCTGGCGGCTACCGAGCGAAGCTCGTTCAAGGTCACCCGCCTTTACATGTGATTATGCAACAACATGGCGAATATGCACACAGCCATGATACATGGCGTTATCTTTATTCTCTGTGGGTTGCAGGGGTTATGACCCCTGGGGAGGTGGGTGGGTGATGTATCATGGCTGTGTGCATATTCGCCATGTTGTTGCGTAATCACATGTAAAGACGGGTGACCTTGAACGAGCTTCACTCGTAGACTGGTAATCTACTTCTCCTGCTATATATTTTTAGGAAAGGATATTTATTAAGGATGATAATATACAGTCAATCTCCTATATCCATATATATATATATATATATATATATATATATATATATATATATATATATGGCGATTAAGTAGTTTTCGTTTGAAGACCATACAGTCCACAATCGGCACGCTAATAAGGCAAAATCTCTGAGAGCATTGAGGTAACCATCCCACCAACGCCCCATGTTGAAGTTATCCATTTGATAAACCACTGCGTCTTAGTGCATGAAAAGGTCTGTAGCTGCCAGCTGCACCCTAATGCGACAGGAATCGTCGACCATTCAAGGCCTTTTTCGAGGTTCCAAAGGCTTCATAATTGCAAGGGGAGAGGTTAGGACTCTAGAGTGGGTGTCCGAGTTTCTCCCACTGGAGTAGGCGTAACTTCTCCATTACGATATTTCTGATGCGGGGACTTGCATTATTATGAAGCAGCACACAACTTGGTGCACTATTCCACAGCTGTGGTTTTCTTTACACAGCCATGCTGCCCCATGCACATTCCTCATTCTCCAATGGAAGTCTGGTGGGTTTTGCCCTTCGGCAACCAAGAAAAGAATAACAGCATGCTGGTCCCATTTAGACACATTCGGTAGTAATATCGCGATAACTCACGTTTCTGCATTTACCACGTGCGCATCAGAAAGACACAAATGTCACGCTAATCCCTTGTCTACACGTTGGTGCTTATATACCCACATCAGAGTTGAGTTATATTGCATATACGTTGCAGCAACGCCCTCAAATGATCGCCTCTTGCAGTAGGTTCGGCAATAAGGACACAGTTAATGCCAGGATGTTTGTCTCAGGATGGCGTGTTCAAGTCGATGGGTTATGAATTACCAGCTCCCTGGTAGTCGTGGCTTCAGAAGAGCTCAGTTAGCAATAACATTCCTCATTCAGAAAAACGCTCATATAAGGACTGCTGGTGGCGAATCGACAGTGCGTGAAGATCTCCTGGCAGCAACTGCTAGCTCAGCATAGCACAGCATTGCAGACGGTGGGGTGCTTGGCCTGAGCATTGCGAGGTGCGCAGGGTGGGGACGCTGCCTCAGAGAGGTGGCAGCGACTGGTGTAGCCCGAGACTGATGTCAAGCGTTTGGCAGGTAGCAGGCATATGTGCTGGACATCTCGCCACTCCAGCTGTCCTGTCAGGCATGTGCCACACAAGCTCCGAACCCAGTAACCGTTGACACCTAGATACTGGATGAATTCACCCTCAAGATGGTCATCTCTTGCTGCCAATTGCTCAAGTCCCAGAAACATAAAATCTAGCAGTGGCTTGTAGAACATGGGCTAATGGATGGTGCACCTACACATAGATGAAGATCCTGGCCCATGTGCGACTGACAGCCAGTGTAGACCATGTATCGCCATTGGCATAAGTCGAAGACAAGGTACTGACAGTGTTGCGAGTATTTATGTAGGGTCTGACCGATTTTGTTGAGATCTTTGGTCGCATAAAACAGCATAACATAAGGAAATTTAGCTCACTGCTGCAGCAGATCAGGGCCTTACACAATGGAGTTTCACCAGTATTCTAGCCCTGGTGGCAGTATTTCAATGGCAGCTTGCTTGCCCTCTACGCTATGTCCTGTGAAGTTTGGATGGAGGGGCATTCCCACAGCAATATGTATTATTAGTGAGTATTCAATGCAACTGCGTATCTTTTCAGACAGTATGTATTCACGTACTTTTTTATGAAGCGATACTGCGGACTCATTCTAAAGCTTTCTGGGAGGTAAGAACCACAGCATCAACAGAATAAGCTGGTTTTCACACAATCATTACTTGTAGGAACCTTGATGACCCCTAGACTGATGTTTGATTTCTAATGGCAGGTGGCCACATGCGAGCACAACGTGCCTTAATTCTGCTAGAAACTGACGTCAATGTTAAAAGCCATTGGGTCTGTACACAATTCTTGCAACAATTTTTACTGATTTGAGCGACATGCACCTTTTTTTAGTCACATGGCACACTCCGACATGCAGTATATCGATGCCAGAAGAGTGGTCAGTTCCTTCACATATCATGTGTTTTGATCTTCTTTAATGAAGTTCAATATATCTGCTTTCATTTTCGCGTTCATACACTTGTAATATACATAAAATATAATTAATCATTATATGCCATTGTACATCATCACTCTATACATCTATGATGTGACGTGCTGCTCTTACAGTTGCACTTCATGCAGGAACAGTTTCAATATCAAGCAGTGGAATTTGCTTAGGTTCAAAAGTTGGAGTTCTACAGGTGGTCGTAATATCCCTACTTCACATTTTGGTGCCAAGGTTCTACTAAACAAGGCTAAAGAGACTGACAGAATAAAAGCTAAAATCCAATTGTCAAGATAAAACTGTAGAATGATATACCTTTTTTCCTATATATACTTTTTACTTATTTTCCTGATACGTTGAAAGGGCAGTTTCAGGATAAGTTTCGTAAACTTATTTCTTTGTACAAGTATGTTTCCGTGTAAAAACGTAGTATTTATGGATGTGATTACTATTTTCATTTTGTTCTGAGTCAGTGTGTTTTTATTTCTTTTTTATTAACATGTTGTTTAAATTCATTTTCTACGAACGGAATAATGGGAAGTTACAGCTCTGTATCAAACTGTAATTCGATGTTACCAGTATCTTTCAAGCTGTTATGTGAAGCGAGGTGTATGAGCAGTGTAGAACCATATCGTTAGGTCAACAGAGAAGGCATCAACAAAGAGTCAGGAGCATAGATGCCAACTGTAGGGACATGTCTCTATGCGCTCTTGTTTCGAAAATGTAGGGACATAGGGACGGATACCGATCCCTCTTTAAGGATACAGGGTACTTATAAATGGTGGAAAAATCGCATTTTATGACTTTATTACATTCTATAGTCTTTCTTGATTACATTTATACACACATTATATGGTTTCAAATGAAAAATGACTTATATATACCAAATTTTAAAGCTACGGTCATGTATGTCGCCACGCCCCCTTTATTTCTGTTACAGAAACCAGTATTTTTTCGAAAAGAACTGTGAACGTTCTGTTTCCAGCAATTATACGTATGATACATTGTATATGTTGGTAATCATGCAGGTTTCTAGTGCCTGCAAATGATTGTCTTTGCTAGTATTTACTTTTGTTTCGCTGAAGCAGTTTTTGCGCGTGTTACTGAATGTTTGTTGCCCAAGTGCTACGTATATTTGTGTAAGTACATATCCTTTAGTGTGCAATAAATGCGAGCTATGCCACGCATCAAGAAATTCAAAAAAAGGAAATTCCATGGTAACCAGTTCGCAAACAAAGCAAGCCACGCTGTTGCAAGTAACTTATGTATCGGTTCTTCAGGGAAGAAACACCCACATGGCACTCCTCCTCACGATTCAAATTTTTGTGTTAACAATGATGCTGTTTGTAGTGGATTTTTTGTTGCTGATGTGGGCATCTTATCTTCTTTGACAAAGGAAGTAGTGAAATGTAAACAATGTGATGATGTGGGCTGTCTGGAAATAACTGAACAACAGAGTAGCAGGAAGGGTTTGGCGTGAAAATTAGTTGTTCTTCGTAGATCCTGCAATAAATCTAGCTTGTAAATAACTTCGAACATTGTGCATAATTCATATGATGTGAATTTGAAGTTAGTGTACGCAATGTGTGCAATAGGAAAAGGAAAAAAGACTGCTCAAACATTTTGTGGTTTGATGGACCTTCCTCCTCCTCCCAGTAGGTTCAGCAAGTACATAAAAATACTTTTAGGTGCCTTGACGGTTGTTTCTAAAGCATCTATGAAACGTGCACTAAAAGAAACGGTAAATATTAGTGGAAACACGGGCATTACTGTTTCACTTGATGGGACATGCAACGTCGAGGACATCGTTCCTAGAATGGTGTTGTAAGTGCTACTTCTCTGGAGAATGGAAAAGGTGTTGATGTTGAGTGCTTATCTAAGTACTGCCACACCTCCCAGGGTAACACTGAAGGACTATTGAACATCAGTGTTCTAAGAATTATGATGGTTACAGTGGAGTTATGAAGTGTGATGGAGCTCTAAGAATATTTCAGAGGGCGTTGCCCGTTTGTAACGTTAGATATACGAAGTACTAGGCGATGGGGACTCTAAAGCTTTCAATAAAATTAATGAGTACAGTGTTTCTGGTGATACCTTGGTAACAAAACTGGAGTGTTGTGGACATGTGCAAAAGAGGATGGGTGTTAGGTTGAGAAAGCTGGGAAGTGAAATGAAAGGATAGTTGCTATCTGATGAAAAATCTTTGTCTGCCTGAGGCAGATTGACAGAAACTGAAATGGACCTTCTTCAGAGTTATTGTGGACTGGCAATTAGACGAACTGCACCTCTGAATGATGTTACAGCAAAGAGAAAAATTGTATGGGCCACCTGTTTCATAAGTTTTCCACAGATGACCACCCTGTTCACGGACTTAGCAGATTCTTGGTGTGGTTACCAAAAAGCAAAAGAAAGTGATCAAACATACCATCATAAGCATTTTCTTCTTGACCCTGTTATGAATGAAATAAAACCAATTTTTAGAGACCTGAGTGACTCTGTTTTGCTTAGTAAATGTCTTCATTGGGGCATTCAGAATACAAATGAAAATGTCAACCATTGCATATGGGAAAGATTGCCCAAGAACGTTTTTGTAGGACTAAATACATTAAAAGTTGGTGTACTAGATGCAATGATATGTTTCAGTGATGGAGTGATAGGAAGTTTGGAAGTACTGAGAAATTTAGGCTTAAAATGTGGCTCTAATATGGAAGATCAATTTTTTGCATGTCACAGACAATGGGCGCATGAAGCTGAAAGATTCGCTCTTCAAGTTACCAAAAAAGCAAGAAATGCTAAAAGGAATGCCAAGAGGAAGCTTGAAGATGAAGAAATGCTGCAGGATGAAGACTATGCTACAGGAATGTTCTGAGGCACAGTTTAATTGGACTCATATCTTCATTCGCAATTTCCCGCAAGCTGTATTTTTCAGAATTCAGGTACAAATATTTCCTAAAGTTTATAAAGCATTGCTCAAATTTTTTTCTGTAACTAGCAATAGTCCATACTTATGTAGTAGACCTAAGCTTTATTGTAGAATCAACTGAATTATAGAAAACGTCACTTTTTTACTAGGAAAAAATTATAAAAATTAAAATTTAAGATGTGATATATTTTATCCTTGTAATATACATAGCAGATGGAATTAAATGGGTCTAGTACCTCAGCCATCATGTCGTGCACATCTGGTAAAAATTTGGTCTCATTTAAACGCATAACATTGGATTAAATGGTACCTCAATTTGAGGAAGCATTTTGGAAAAAAATGCATCAATTTCTTTGTAATTTTTAATAACCCTTAGCAGGTTCAAAAATATTCAAAATACTTCTCATTTGCTTAGAAAGTGTACTGCATTACCTGATATCACCAAAAAATATGTAAAACATGTACATTATAAACAGTGTGTAAAAGAAATAGGTGTCGATTTTTACATAATATTGAGCCAGAAAAGTACCCTGTATCCTTAAAACGTAGAGTGTTTTTGTCAAAGAAAGGAACATTACAAAATAAAAAAGTAAAGTTGCTAAACTGTATGAATTTTAAACACTGTATATGCCACCAATGTGTATGGAAAGTTGGAATATAAGGGCCTACCTCAGGGAGGAAACGAGTTGCGGAAGGAAACTATTTTAGTCACTGTCTTGAGAGGGTACGTGTCTGAAGAGGGTACGTGACTGGGGAATACTGACGTGTTTGTTGCTTCGTGCTTCTCATGTCGATGATCTGCTACCTCTTAAGGTAAAAATTGCATGCGGAAGTAACGTAGATTCTGGAATGCTCTATAAGAGACAATCGTTTTCAAATTTGGCGCTTAGTTGCTGCAAAGAACTTAAATTTAAATTGTTGCAATACTACTGAAAGTTAGAAGAAAAATGGCCACTGTTGAGCAAACCATGGGGCTAGCAACAATCGTCGATAAAAGACAATCAATGCGAAGTGCTCCGAATGGGTATGACATGCGACGACCGAAACCAGAGACCCATAAGACAATTTCTAACGCGTCTTCTGTAATCTCTGCACCATTGTTACTTCCACAGTTACATTATTAGCTTCCGCGCAGGTGGCGATTGTGTTTCTGTCTTTGTTGTGTGTTCACATGTTGAAAATAAAGGATAAACAGCTCGCATTGATAAGTCTTAGTTTATTTTTCTAGGGGAGGGGGGTTATTACGTCTTCAGCACCAAAGAAGGAAAGAGAGTTACAAAGCAGTGACAGTCAAAGTCGAAAGCAGAAATTTAAGGAAGTGTGGCAAGAGAAATCACTGTTTAAACGATAGTTAAGTGCAGATACCCAGGACAATTATCGTGCTCGTTGCAGAGTGTGTGGTATTAGTTTGTGTATTGGAAAAAGTGAACTTTCGAAACACGCAAATCTTGATTCGTACCAAAGTCTAGTGTCATAATTTAATAAAATCAGTGCTTTCATTGTGGGTGCATCAAGCTAACACAAGCACCAAAAGTCTTAAGCTTGAAGAGGACACCATAGCTGCTGAAATAAGATCGGTGACAGCATTTGTTGAGCACTCACTATCCTTGCCAGCAATAGATCATATATGTGACTGCATAGAATACATTTTCATCGATCCTAAAATTGCCCAAAATATTATAATTCACAGACCAAAATGCACAAGTATTTTAAAAAATGTTGTGGCTACAGTAGGGTCCGATAAACTAAACGATATTTTGCAAAATCGAAAGTTTTCATTGTTTGTAGACAAAGGCACTGACATTTCCATTAAGAAAAATAGCAAAAGCAAGCAATGTTCTCTTCATTACAATAACTTATGAGCCAAGAGAAACCTGCTGAAATAAGGAGGCTAGCATTACAGCAGTATGTAACGAGAGTATCAGAGCAGTGGGAACCTCCACAACTCTTACTTCATGAAGACAGTTTAGATGATAAGAGTGATGATGGCAGAAATGATAAGTTATGGAACGAACAACGTTTATATAAAAGCTTATCTCGAATTTATGAAAAACGTTCTTGGTGTTTTTTAATACCGCAGATGCTCTTTTTCAATGTAAGCAGAACTTGGTAGGGAAACTACAGCCACAAAGCCTGAGACTGGTCACAATGCATTGTCGAAGCTTGATGAAACTCATCTCAAGTTTAGCACTCTAATGTTATTTTGTTTAAGTAACTCCATAGCTTACCATAAATAAATGCTTAGTGAATATATTTATTGAAGCTCTCTCAAAGTTAGTTGGTAAAACTCTATGTTATGCTTTAAAAATGTGTGATAATTCTTAGAAGAACCGCACAGGACCATTTATTCTGAATATTCCTTTGTTAAATTATATAATTATTGTGTTGATCTTTACCCTTATTGGATGTACATCTCAATAGTGTGAAATATTTCTTGCTCTAGTTAAAATTCAAAGTACATATTATTCTCGTGTTATCTACATCTAACAATCGAAATTAAACTGCTTTCAAACATCTTTGTGTCGTTATATGCATCGAATTCAAAATGAATAAAATTTAAATCACTCAATACTATTCTTGCCTGATTGGAAATGTGAACTGATATCATCAGTCATGAATTTATTTAATTAATTTTTCTCATTGTGAAGCAACAAAAATTAATGTAGTGGTTGGTAGTACAAGTTCAGATAGTTTCAATTGAATGACTGTGAAATATATTTTAGTTTTTCTAGGTAATTACTAGTATGTGCCTAAAAGCATAACCTATAGTTACAGGAACTAATAATGATACAACTATTTTGTGATCATGAAAGAATTGTTGTTGTACAATTAATAATGTAGACCCAGCTTCTAATTGTACAACTGATCATGTCACAATTCTCTAAAAGAAGTAAAACCTTTATTTGAAGAATTTAAATCTGCAATACTAATCTACTTATTAGTATCTAGAAATTAATGGCAGTTTTGAGTAACTGTGTTAAATTTGAGTAGTCATGTTATTGATACATCTGTTCCTCTTTTCTAAAAACAAAATAACAGTTATTCCTCATTCACTGCACTCATCAGACATAGCTTTGTGTAAATTCGACAATGTACGAAAAGATAGATTGCTACTTACCATAAAGAAGACATGTCAAGTTGCACACAAACACAATTAAAAGACACTCAAATATAGCTTTCAGCCACAGCTTTCGTCAAGCAAACACAGACACACCCACCTAGCCACCCACCCCCCCATCCACCCACCAACCCACACCCACCCACCCACCCACACACAGACACACACACACACACACACACACACACACACACACACACACACACACACACACACATGCACACAGACAAACAAACACACAAGCAAGCACACATCACTCCAACATCTCAGACCAGAATGCTGTCTGCAACTTGACATGTCTTCGTTATAATAAATAGCAATCTATCTTTTCCTGCGTTGTTGATATTCCTACCTGGCGTTTCCACTGTTTGATGGGTGTAACTTTGTCCACTTTCCAAGATGAAAATCTAACTGAAGAGATGGAGACCTGATATAATGTAATCAAAGAGTGACAAAATCCTTGCAAAGTCTGACTTCCAGGATGAATTTTAAAAGCAGCAGAGACTTTGAGATTCATGTATTCGCTTCCAAGGGAACAGATCTGAAGGTAATGCTACACAATAAGTTCTAGGTAAGATGTAATAATTTTTATTAACATAGTTTCATAACAGTTTGATACCACATAATATCTTCATTGCTATTAGTATGGCAACAGTTATAATTCTACAAGTTGCTACACAGTAGCTCGGTTGGTTACTGTCTGGTATACAATAAGTTTCAGATTAAATAATCTTGTATTTTAAAATTCATTTTATTTATCAAGTTATTTCGGAATTAATAACTGATTGAGCTTCTACACAATTTATTCCATCTTGTGTTTTATATTTTTGATGTATTGTTACTGGATGGGTTATGTATTTGTAAGTTACAGATGTAAATTAAAAACTGATTATGTGTAAGATACAATTCTTGTGGTTTTTTTGTGTGACAGTTGACTTATAAACTAGGTAGTATATGACCAGCTTTACTCTTTCTGTTGTATATCTCCATTATTAGAAAATTTTATTACAGCTATAATTTATTTAACATATAAAATATATCAGGTCAAGGTGCAATGGATGGCAAATAGGTGGGGGTTGAAATGGATTTTGTTTACAGTGAATATGTTTGTGAAATCTTTTAAGAGAAGTAGATTTGATAGTTATATAAGTTAGCTTATTTAACTGACATTGGTTTCCAAATGTATACACACCATTTATTTTTCATTATTCGTTTAGCTACTAATATTTCATTAACAGCAATTTCAAGTTAGGTGAGATACATTGTAATATAACAGATGTAGTCGAAAGTCTGTCAGGGAAATGTTCCAAGATATTTTTTATTTGTGAAACATTTCAGTTACTGTGAAAAAAGTTACTTTCAAATCAGTATGTCTTGATCATTTATTATAATCTAATTATACTAAATAATGCTGTAAATTTAATACAGCATATTTTATTTCTTCAATAACCTGAATCAGGGTATATCTATATTTATAGTTTTTCTGTCTAACTTAAAGCTGATCATGTAAATTATCCCTCATCTGCTTAACAGTACAACTAAGTAGTCTCTCAGTCTTTTTGTAATACGTATTACACTTTGACTTCTTGACCAGTACAGTAGTAGACAAAAGAGATGATCCAGCTTATAATAAACAGATGCTGGTAAGTGGTGGGTGTCAGGTGGAGCATTTACATGTACGAATGGGTAAGTTAGGAGAACAAATAAAATGCCAAGTGGATCAACTAGAACAGTAGCTGGTGAACAGATTTAAGTAAGTGTCAGAAATTAATAGCACACTAGAAGTGACAGCAAACAACTAGTAGTGGCAGGTGAAAGACTGAGATCTCATCCTCAGCATAAAAGTGATGTGGGGGGAATCTAGAGAAGTAATATAACAATTCAAGAATTGCTTTACCAATTTGCAAAGGGATTATACCCATACAAATCAAAGAAAACAATAAAATTGGTGTGAAATTTTTGCATTGTAAGTAGCATACTCAGTTAGTGGCGTTGGAGATAAAAAGTAATGTCGAAAGGGAAGGTAGTTTATGTATTTATTTATTTATTCGAATGAACTTAAAACACATTTCAATAAATAAATTAAAAACTACAGTAACTATTAAAAACTTTAACAAAACGAACAGAATATCAGTATGGTCCCTTTTACTTTTTTTTATCACAAATGCAGGTCACTATCTACCTGCCATTCCAATGCTTCGGTCATGGATGTCTTCTTACGCAGCCTTCAAGGATGTATCATGGCAAACCTGAGCCAGGGTGGGCGACTGTTTGCTCTTCAGCTCCACATTGGTCACACACCGGACATTCTGAAGCTCCCTGTTTAGTTAGGTTGTTGTTGCAGATACTGTGGTTTGTGCAAATCCTGTTGATGACACACCAGTGTCTTCTGGAAGGAGAGAATCGTCGTATCTTTGGAGTAGGATCTGTCATGAGGTGGGAGTTCATGACATTTTTATTTTACCAAGTCGTTGAATTGGTTGGCAACAGTTAAAGGTGGGTGTTTTCTCTTCAATCCCTATTTTTAGCGTTTAAGGCAATATGCATCGATACGAACGAGAAAGGATGAGTTGGCATAACGTTTTCCCACTGTGATTTGAGGACTGCTCGTGTCTGTAACAGAATGCTACACGTGCCCCCTGGTAATACTAAATTGACAGGGATAAGGAACCGCCAGATGCTAGTTTGAATTTCTGGCGAAAACGTCACGGTGGGAACAATGAAAGGTAGTTTAGGAGGAAAGCAATGTAAATAGTAGGGAAAAATTAGTTGCTAAAGAATTTGGACCCTAATTGGAAAGGTTAAAAAGCGATATCATTGATTTAACTACCCAATGTATCACAAAACCAAATAAAACTTGTAGACGTTCCTGACATTTAAAGTTATTAGATGTTCCAAAATGGGAAGCTATTCTAACAAAGATGCGGCATTTAACAATAAATTTACAAAATGAGTGAATTTTCAGTATGATTGACATTTAATAAGTCTCTGGAGAGACTGCCTCCTATGCATACCAGCAACGGTATATTCATGAAACATGTGATCACCTTGGGGCACTTATATGTATTTAATGCACATCAGTTAATTGTACTAGTTTTCAAATGTGGTTCACAAAGTAAAAAGAATGTTAGTAGTGATAAACCATGCAAAAAATAGAAAAACGAGTAGTGTGATGCATACCTATTTATGTGAAACAGTCACACATTTGGAACAACATAGTTGGGACGAGCAGTGCATTTTTTTCCCCAAAGCACTAGTGCTGGAAATAACCAAGACTGCGAACGTGAAGCTACTGTACAAGATCCAAATATCAAAGTAATAAGAACAATTGGGCAGGTATATCGTATATACAACTTTCATTATCAGAATTGCCAATGAACTTCTCTTTCAGCCAGATGCACAGTGGGTAATAGAGGTTAACATTTTCTTCGAATGTGCACAGGAATCATTTAATGGAGGACATTGTTAACAGGGGAGTAGGAGTGTTTATAACATACAGAAAAGTACATTAACCCCAACTTCTATGGAGTGGTGAACATGATAAGGGATACAATTGCACACATTAAACTGTATCACAGGCAAGAGAGGTGATGTGACTGGGTTGAGGCAGGCCGAAAGTGTCATAACCATGTTGGTAGAGATGGCAAAGAGTCGTAAGTAAGCAACTGAATGAAGGAATGTTTTGTTGGACGTTTTTGTCTTATGTGTAAAGAATGTTATTTTGATTCCTAACATTTTTATTACAACCTAACCATGTCGAAAGTTGCATGGAGTCATATGCATAAGTTACTGATTCAGTTCACATTGTCCGGTATTTCTGAAGATGAAGTAGCATTCTTAAGGACATAAGTTGTTTGAATATGGTATTTTGGAACAGATAACTTTTGTGGGTTTATATTTCATGGGTTTTTAAAATTTTATACAGAGAAGAGGATCTATAATTTAATATGTAATGACTTAATTAATAACTTATACTGTGTAGCATCTATTTTAATATAGTTGTGAATATGAGTCTGCTGCCTTATCTTTCGATTTTGAAACAGTTTAGATGGGGATGAGAGCTGGTAGTCAAGGGAAGGTAGGAATCGGTTACGATTGTGGACGGGGCTGTAATCAGTTACTATTGGTTTGCTTTTATAGTTACACACGATTTATTTTAAACTAGTAATTCCATACTCAACAATAAATAAAATACCACACGTTATTAATGAAGGAATAAACAAGTGTGTAAATAATAGTGTTTTCAGTGAGCTAAAATTTAGCAAATCACCATTAAATACAGATACAACAGAAAATGTTTTAAGAACAAGCCATTGTGATCTGGACAGACGGCCTTAGACGCCATGAATGGCAAGAAATTAAGAATTGTTTAAAACTTACTGCAACTTTCAAATTACAGGTATTGAAATATTAAAGGCAAGTCACCACAAACACAGCAGAAGGCATCAGACGCCAGGAATGGCAGTAAATAAGGTTTTAAGACTTACTGCTAAAATACAAATACCAAATTAGAATTTTAAGGCAAATGACCACAATCACTGCTGAAGGCTCTACACGACAGGAACGGCAATAATATAAAAAATTTAGACCTGCTGCAAAACAGCAAATACAATAGCAAAGGTTAATTAAAAAACAAGCAACAGCTCACCAAACAGGTGAAGTAAGATGATGGTTGTTGTTACTTGGCAAGACAGCCAAGCCACTATGAGAGGAAGCCGAAAGGCACGCGTTTAAGCTCACGCAGGCTGGCGTGAGGCCTGGAACAGTTAAAGGAATAGAGACTAGCAAAAAAGGTACGTAGCTTCTGGAATACTTAACTTTAATCCATAATTGGTGAACATTGGTCTGACGGTACATGCATCACAAGACAAATAGCAAATGATAATGGCGCCTTGCTAGGTCGTAGCAAATGACGTAGCTGAAGGCTATGCTAACTATCGTCTCGGCAAATGAGAGCGTAATTTGTCAGTGAACCATCGCTAGCAAAGTCGGCTGTACAACTGGGCGAGTGCTAGGAAGTCTCTCTAGACCTGCCGTGTGGCGGCGCTCGGTCTGCAATCACTGATAGTGGCGACACGCGGGTCCGGCGTATACTACCGGACTGCGGCCGATTTAAAGGCTACCACCTAGCAAGTGCGGTGTCTGGCGGTGACACCACAATGGTAAACTTTGTAACACAAGGGGCCACAGTCTGGTATGATTTTTTTTTTTTTTAGTAATTTAATTTAAAGCTTTGTTGCTTTGGTAAAAATAAAATTGGTTCTTTTTGTCGTGACAGAATAAATTACTATTAATCACACCAGATTTGTCGGAGAACAGCAGCAACATGTGTAATTGATCCAGCTTTAAGAAATTCTATTACCTTTTAGCGGAAAATTCGTGCGGTACTCTCCGACGTTAGAAAAGTCGTGGTGTTCCGTTCGGAGCAGGAGGCGGCTGTCTTTTCTCATTCGCGATATCGAAAATTACTAAAAAAAATGAACAGAAATTTTTTTCGGAGGAAGATCGCGCGGAGAAAACAGACGGAAGTTACATGAAAGAAACCTAAGGGACCAACTAATTGGATTTGTACGAACATATAAACGGAACTGAAAGAACTTGGAATAAATACTATAACGATGTCGTCACGACAGCCTCCTGTTCCGACAGAACACACGCTGGATCATAAGCTGCATAAATCTTTTAAACAGAAAAGATTATCACAAGTATAATTAATGAAAATAAGGTTGAGAGATTTTCTTTGAAATTAAATAAACTTCAAGGCTTCAAGTATTATATTATGAAACGGAATCTTACATTAACATGCCCACCCATTGTGGCGGTGGAGCGAGTTTTCACGATACACATTCTCGCTTGTTTGTGGCTACATATATTTTTAATCACTTAAACTCTTAACTTTACAATAAAATGATTATATCAGTATGGAGCACAATACTTTTGCGTCCGACTCGCAACACATTCACAGAACAGCTAGAGAGCGGCGCGGCTCCCTGCAGAAGTAAAAATTGGCTATTGTTATTTTTTTGAAACATAGGTGCATCTTTTTTTTTTTTATTTTACTGATCGATAGCAGCGTATAACAGTTTATAGCTATCGTGATATTCTGCGCTTTTCAGGAGCGCGGCAAAGATATCTGGTTACAACATTCATTGGTATATGTTAAAAGTTCGCACATACTGACGCGAATACAGAAAAAAAAAACTTTTACATGTTAAAAATCGCAGTGATAAAGGCTGTAATGTCACAATGCCTCCCATGTGAGGCATGATGATTCCGGAAGGATCATCAGGACTCACATGTAGTTTCAAGACATTTCTGTGTTTTATCATCTGTTTACTTTTGTTCTAACATAAAATTGGAATGAGTTTGTCATCTAGTTATTTTATGCTTCCAGTACAGTTATGAAAACAAATAGTCTTTCAGTGTCTTTTGTGCACTTTGGCACTTCTCTCAGTTCATTGTAAGGTGTCCTTGCATAGTTATCTTAGTTGCTGTTACTGTGAAACAAAATATGACAAAAAAACAATCTTAAGTCTAACACACACAAAGATAAATGAATAATACTCTATATAGAAAACAAAACATGTCAGTAGACAAACATACACAGATACATTGAAATAATTACTTAAACAGTCCTCTAAAATTGTCTGTGACCTGTTTGGCCTCGTAATGTTTTTTATCCGTTTCATTAGATTCTTTTAGAATGTCGTTGTTAATCTGGACGTTTCACTTGACACTACACTGTGCACTTTTATTTGTCACGCGCTCACTTAACCGGAGTCTGCAACATCTATTCTCGTTCGGTGAGTGGCGTCGTCCGAGAGGTCACGACCCTGGGTAGCGTCTTTTTTGTGTTCGCTCGTGTTGCCTTTCTAGTGTCTCGCATCAAGCGTCATTTCGTTTACATGCAAATAAACAGAAAGAAACCTGTGTTAGGTTCGTGCTATAATGTAGACTTACCGGTAAAGGTTTTATAGGATTCTGGACAGGATTGATAACCTTCCCTTCCAGTTAACGTTTCAGTGCTCAGTAATGCCTTGTCTTTATTTAACTATCTATTGCAAAATATCCGACATGACTGATTAAATGGAAATTAATTTGAAGCTAAGACTTCTCTTTTTACAGAATAAATAAAGTTCATAATTAAGTTTCACTGTGATAGCTTTAGCAATGTCTCTTGCGTAGTTGTGAGACGGAAAACATTCTAAGGTCAATGACACGCCTCCACAGCGCGCGCGTCTGTTGTGTTTCAAATGTTAATTGTTGAGTCCAATTGCAAGCAGCTCCGCGCTGTTGCCGGTTACTAGTCCAGTGCAACACGCGCTCGTGTATGCTCGTATGAAGTTTAACGTGTGTCACTCGCGCTCTGCTAAAATGAGAACACGCGGAAAACACACGTCTAGTGTCCTTTCTCCATCGTCGATCGACGTATCGAAAACTTGGGTAGAAAATACCACCGTCTGTTTCGAGGATTTCACACGACAGTCCCTGCGACCTGCCATGCTGCTTACACACAGGTAAGTGAAGCCAACGTTTTACATATAGTTTGCAAAATGCTTTGCTGTGATCGCTGTCACTACCTGCACTTGCGTGTACACATGTCACTGCACACGTATTTTGTACACTTTATCACTCACATTTTGTTTAGAACGTCTTAGAGTGTCTGCAAATTCACATCTCCCATCTCACATTGTGATTTCAAAGTTCACAGTTCAAGTTACTCACAGGTAAATACATTACAAGATTAAACAATGTCCATAAATTACATACATACATACATACATCTCTTAAGTTTGCTTACAGTCACAAAATTCTGTTAACCTTTTCAGTCACGCCTCGCCGGATTAGCGTATTGAATACCACTACTTGTGCATCAAGGCACGATTATTTCGGTTATTCTCTCTCCCTTTTACAAAGGTAAAAATTTTTTTTTAAAACAAATCTTTTAAGCAGCTTGTTATTTCGTTTCTCTTCAAAATTTAGTGTCACTGTTTATGTAGAGCACATATTGAACAAATTCTGTCTCTACTGGTCGAGCATACTCATGCATTTCTCTCCGGAAGATTCATGCTTCATAAAGTTACTGGCTGCAAGTACTACTTGCGGAATGTATTATAATCTCTCAACATTGCTACTCGCGATACGCGATTAGAACAAAACTTTCGCTAACGGATCTCTCCCACAAATTTCGTTTCCACTTCAACCGTCTAAAGAGCACTCAGATGAGCCTGTCAAATTCTAATCCTCACTTTTTTTTAATGGGATAGGATGGGGAAGTGGAAGAGGAGAGGATCAAATATGAACATAAATACACTATATACATATACAAATTCTAGCACAACTACACTAGGATATTTTTGTGACCTTAGATGCATGACATGCGTCACGTGTGCCTTCAAGTGGCTATTCTTTAATCTAATATCAGATCTTAGTTTTATTATTATAATGTGAGTCATATCTGGTGACAGCTTTCTAGTTTCTCACGCTTCCTTCTGGGCGATTGTCGGGCTTGGCTGTGAAATAGCTAATTACTTTAGTGCATCTTACATGTTTAAAGAAGAAACGTTTACCATCAGGAATACTTCAGACTTGTCAGTACGACGTATATGTTTCCATGTAGTGGCACTCTCGACTACATGACCTAACAGCTGTTGTAAAACAGAATAAAGGAAATGCTTTGTTGCTTAGCTACTAAATCTTTATGAGGCTTACTGTTCGTAGATGATACTTTGAATCTGAGATTGAATCTCTTGAAAACTATCAAATACTACGTGATACTCTCTCTCTCTCTGTTATTTACTGCTTTTGACAGTTCAAACACTTGGCTACACAAATCTGTTTAATTCTGAAGATCGCGCTAACAAAAGGTATAGTTCATGGCGGTGTTACAATTACGCACAGTTCACACGCAATAGGCTGTACTCTGTACACTTAAAGACTAACATTCCATCTTGAGGGCTGAAAAAGAAATTGCTTAACCTAATATTTCACATACATATATATTCATTGGAGTTGGAAGGTGGCAATCTGCTACTTCCTTCCGTATCTCCTTTCACCAATAACGGCATTTCTCAATGCCAACAGCCAACTTGGACTGCTTACACCTATGACTAACTTAAAACTAACTGAGAATCTGTCCTCTCAAATGGAATGTGCTTTCCTTTTCGTACGCCATAATAAATCAAATCTTCAATTACCTCCATAGTTTTTCGCCAAAGTGTGAGTACTCGTATTGGTGTGTTTGAATACCGAAGTGTTTCACAGGTTAAACCTTTGGCTAATGTTCCTTTGCTTGTTACTTTGCCTCGTTATACTTCTTGAGATCCTGGTGGTGATACAATCCTTTAATTCTGCCAGATGCTGGATCCGCTATTAGATAACATCCTGTATGTGGTTTTCTAATTACTACAAATGGTCCGTCGTACAATAGCCTCCATTTCCGATTTCTTTTCAACAGCTTCGATGGCTTAAAATGTGTCCGTAAAAGCACCTTTTCATTAATATCATATGTAAGAGCCTTAGATACCTTCTTGTCATAAGACTTCTTGCATAGATTCGCCTGTACAGCTAAGGATACCAATGCTTGCCTAAGTTTTGCATCTAAATCTAATTCTGGTTCTACAATTTTAGGTATGGGATCTAACCATTCATTTCTTTCCCGATGACTCGTCATTAATTCCGCAGGTGTAAATCCAGTTGAGAAGTGTGGAAGATTGTTGACAATCTGCTCGAATGAAGATACAAAGTCAATCCAACGGGTTTGTCGATTAGGTATGTAAGTTCGAATGAATCTATTGAACTCTTTGAAGATACGTTCGGTGGGATTAGATTGCGGTGTGAAACGAGATATAAGTATTTGTTTGATGCCATGTCTGGCAAGAAAATTGCGCCATTGTCTGCCAGTGAAATTCGATGCATTATCTGATAGAATGGCCTCCGGCTTGCCAAATCGAGGAAAATAGTCTTGTTCGATTCGACGGATGATCGGAAGTGCACTGGATGATTTCACTGCATAAAGTCTCTCATGTTTTGTGAAAAGATCCATCAATGCGACTAGGTATTTCACCCCTCCCCTCCCTTGCGGCAGGGGGCCGGCGAGATCAAGGGCCAGAACTTGATTTGGTCTCTCAGTAATAATTGGATTCAGAGGAATTAGGTTCGAATGGTTGAAGGGTTTTGCCTTCTGGCAGATAAGGCATGTACTTAACAACTTGTGGATTCGATGGTGCAAGTTTGGTACTTAGCAATACGCAGAAATCTTTCGTTTGCATTTTTCAGGTCCATAATGACCTCAGGAAAGATGTGTGTACCAGATAAGGTGTTCAACGTATGCGTGTGGTATACACACACACCATCTACCAGAGAGGAGAGAAGTTCGATGGAATAAAACATCGTTGTGTAGTTTATAAAATTTGGACAAGTGCTGATCGGGTTTTGTTAGAAGAAGTCGTTTGACCTTACGCCATTTGTGATCTGTTTCTTGGAGTATACGCATCTGCTTGCAGAGCTGAAGGAAATACTTTCTATGTAGTGGGTCTTTCATTAGAAGAATTCGGTAGTTAGACATCTGCACGATAAGTTCACTGGACTCGGGAAGTCCTTGCGGCATGCGTGACAAAGCATCCGCGATAATGTTGTTTTTACCCCTGATGTATACTATTTCGAAATCATACTCTTGCAAGAAGAGACTCCATCGTGTAAGACGAGGATGAAGAAGTTTACACGAGAGCAAGAAACTAAGAGCTTGGTGATCAGAAAAGACCTTAATTTTCCGACCATGGATGTAGTAATTGAACCTTTTAAAGGACCATACAATGGCCAGAGCCTCCAACTCTGTCACCGAGTATGACTTCTCACATTCTGTGAGAACCCTACTTGCAAAGCTGATAACTCTTATCTCTTCTTTTCCATCAATTACTTCTATTTGAAACAAACAAGAACCAAGCCCCTTAAATGAAGCATCTGACGAAATACAGAATTCTTTATCCATGTCTGGATGGAACAAAATATTGCTGTTAAGAAGTGCTTGTTTAATGCGATCAAAATCTGCCTGACACTCTGGCGTCCAATGCCAGTGAGTATTTTTCTTTAGAAGATCATGCAATGCTTGACTGTTCATCGACTGGTCCGAAATAAACTTTCTGAAAAAGGAAGTCATTCCGAGGAAGCCTTTCAACTGGCGTTTAGAAGAGGGCACAGGAAAGTTTTTAATAGCTACTAGTTTGTCTGGATCTGGGGTAATTCCCTGTGATGATACAAGATGTCCTAAAAATTTAATCTCGCTTTTACCAAATTTAGACTTATGTAGATTAGCTGTGACTCCATAGTCAACAAACCTCTGGAAAACTTTGCTTATTATGTCTAAATGTTCTTCCCAAGATTTCGTAGCAATCAGTAAGTCATCAACATACACTTTACTCGATCCAACAGTTCAGGTCCTAATACATGATCAAGTGCAGCTGTGAATACGCCTGAACTCACATTCAAACCAAATGGAACTACTTTGAATTGGTATGATCTACCTGCAAATATAAACGCTGTATATTTTCGAGACTGTGATGTCATCTTGACCTGCCAGTAGCTCGATCTCAAGTCTAACGATGTGAGGAATTTTACGCCATGAAACCTTTGTAATTGTTCATCCATAGCCTCAGGTCGAGTTCTTACTGGAATAATTATTTTATTTATGTTTCTTGCATCCAAAACTATACGTACACTACCATCCTGCTTCAAAACTGGCAATAACGGACTACTGTAAGGTGAGTCTGACGGTTCAATGATCTCCCACTTAAGCATTTTACGTATTTCATTTTTCACAGCCTCGCGCCTTGCATACGGGACAGAGTACGTTGTCTTGCAAAAAGTAGAATGGGGAGCGACCTTCATGTCATATTCGTAGTCACGTATTACTCCAGGTTTCGAAGAAAAGACATGAAGATGCCTCATAAGTAAGTGCAGTAAATCTTGCCTTTGTATGTAATCAAGTTCACTTCGTTCGCTTACTTTATTCAAAATCTCTTCTCTAGTCGGAAGTCCGTCATCAGTATCAAAATCCGTCCAACTGTTACCCTGTCTTGTCATGTGTGCTTGGTTCAAAAACATTCGCTGTACCAGTCTGCGTACCTTAACTTTGTGCTCAGTGTTGACTCTTTTGACCTTGCTGCGCAACAATTGCAGCGTTACCTCCTGTTCACCTACTCGGATTGTACAGATACCCTTTTCTATATCAATCACTGCCTTATTCTTCCTCAGGAACTCCATTCCTAATAAGCATGACACTGACAAATTCTTAACTACTAGTAATACACACATGAAAGAAGTAGAATTAATCCTTATCGGTACCTGAGCTTGCAAATTGACTCGCTGTGATAAATATCCTACCGCTCCTGTTACTGAACGACCTTGTACTGGTAACGTTAAAATTTTCATCCCTGCAGAAACTTTGTAACCTCCCCACAAAAATTTAATAGACAATATTATATTGAAATGGTAATGGACATTGCGCTAAGTGTAACCTCTCCACTGAAATTTTAAAGACAGAAACAATAAATGAATAGGAGCCAAACGTAACCTCCCTAGCAATTAAATTTAATGACAATAAAACTGATAATCGCAATCTGACCCAAGTATAAGTTCGTCACGAAAATAATGAAAGTCAATTCAGTGATAAGAAAATCTCAGTAAAAATGATAATTCAATTAAACCGAAATATCTGTCTTTGGCCCTGTGCAAAAATCAGAATTAAATTCTTACCTCATTGTAACTGCTAGTCAAATTTCTGCTCTTATTCCTGCGCACGGCTTGGAGGAACTGCATTGCAAATAATAATATTCCCTTTTTTTTATTATTATTTAACTGAAAACTGAAACTTTTCTTTAAGGGAAGTGGAACGAAATAGTTACTTCAATTAAATAACATTTTTATGTAAAATTGCTTTTGAAATCAAAATTATTATTGGGGGCACTTGTTGAAAATTAATTACAATAAATAAACTTTACATTATCCGATGATTATCTTAAGTAACAGTATACCTCATTCAGCATCTTGACCAGTGTTGCCGACAGACTACATCACACAACCGCACTGGGCTGCTACTACTGACCGACTGCTCTGCATGACGACTACAAGCGTACTGCACTGCACGACTACTACTAACAGAGTACTGCCCTCAACTAGACAGAGTTACAGACTCGCAACGACTACTCGACAGACTCGCAACGACTGACCGACAGACTGAGAACCGCTCGCAACACTCGCGCGGTCAAGCGCATACTCTCTGGTCACAGATGCTACAATGCCTCGCCATCGCTGCTATGTTACATACGTGTTTCATAACCCTCCACTGGGGGGGCAAAAATTTGGCAGCGATGGTGAGTCATTTGGACTTGCCAAGCGCGGCAAAATTTTTCTTTAATTAACAAAATTCTACAACTTATAGAATATTTAAATGTTGTGCACACGCACTAAGTACAAAATATATCAGACAAAGACAAAATGTGAGTACAAAACATAGTAGCAAATCAGAAAAATGTATATACAAATTATTTGACAGATAACAAAGTGCACAGGCACTGAAAAAAAATTCTTTAGCATATTCAGAACAAATAAACAGACTGGCAAAATATTATGTTGACAAGTGACATGAGTGCACATGCACTGCAGTTGAGAACATATCAGTAAATGATGAAATGTATATACAATTAGTAACAAATGACATAAGTGCATACGCATTGAAGTATTGAATATACAGAATAGTACAAATCATATTGAAAAATGAGAAAAGTGCACAGGCACTGAAGTTCAGTAGAAAACATATTAACACCTAATAGAAGTGCTCATGCACTGTAGTTCAGAAAATAAAAAATGTATATACAATATAAAAGACAAAAGTGCACATATACTGTACTTCAGAACAAATCGAAAAAATGTCTTTAGCATTTTCGCAATAAATAAACATAATGGCAAAAAATCATATCGATAAGTGACATAAATGTACTCGCACTGGAGTTCAGCGAATTGAAAAAAATGTATAGCCATGAACATAAATAATGTTAGCAAAAAATGTTCTTCACTATGTGACAAGAATTAGGATAGGAAAGGGAAGGATTGCATCATGGTTGTAGCACTTTAGATTGCACACAGCTGTTCTGAAAGTCCATATCTTTCCACAGAAGTACAACACCAAGTGACACAACTTGAAGTTCTTTTCCCCTCAGAATTTATCAGCGTAGCCAAGACACTGAACTGTCGTAGTAATATTCCATTTTTTCATTTTGGCAGTATATTAGGTACACCAAACAGTGGGACCATAATAACGTCTTCATCGCTCACGGTGGTGGACAGCATGTCGTGTCAACACCACGCTCTTACAAGGCACACCAACGTAGAATTAGTGCCAAACCAAATATAGTGCTCCATGATCACTAGGATAAACAGGACAAATGGACATTGCAGTAATTCAGGGTAGTTAGCTCATAAGGTGAAGGACATTAAGTCACATAATATTGTCAATTACAGTAGTAGTTTGCGGCATTCATAGCCCAGTTATTGAACATTTCTGTACCATGTATGTAGTATTACAGAAAAATGTTCATTAATTGTATTACATAAAGTCAGTAACCTTCTTTTCCTAGTTACAAAGCATTATTAAATAATCGCATTCTTTTCCAGTTACAAAGAATAGCATAGTTAATTAATCATTTGTCATTCCAATAGTATTAATCATTAGCCTTCTCCTAATTACAAAGCATTATTAAACAGTCGCATTCTTTTCCAGTTACAAAATATAGCATAGTTAATTAATTATTTGTCATTCCAATAGTATTAATCACTAGCCTTTTCCTAATTACAAAGCATTATGAAACAATCGCATTCTTTTCCAGTTACAAAATATAGCATAGTTAATTAAATATTTGTCATTCCAATAGTAATAATCATTAGCTTTATCCTAATTACAAAGCATTATTAAACAATCACATTCATTTCCAATTATAAAGCATAGTTAATTAATCATTTGTCATTTAAATATAGTATGAATCATTAGCCTTCTAATTACAAAGCATTATGAAACAATCGCATTCATTTCCAGTTACAAAGTATCAACATTGAAAACAAGAGCTAATTAATGGCATAATTAATAACAATTCATTAAGTGACACTAATTATTGGCACTCAGTGGCCATCAGGTATCGAATAGTATAAAGCATTGTTCCTCATTCAGTATTATTCAGATCATTACGAAGTCTTTATTAAAAATCAGTTAATTATAGTCATAACATTAATAATCATGGGGATTATAAGTAGTCTCATTACAATAACAGTGGCAATTACTAGCCAGTTACTAAGCATTATTTTATATATATGTGTATTTTTGTTGTCTCATTAAGAAGTCATTACTCAAGTGACATACTATTCAGAGCTAATCAGTATTATTCAGAATTTTCTGAAACTGGTATCACTATTTGGGACTGTTAATACATTTTTTTTTTGTTAGCAATGCATTGCGTTGGGATCGATAATTAATTGCTGAGGCATAACACTTTTTGCTTTTGACCTATTGCTGCAAATGAGGATAGGTAACGTCATTCGTCATGAGTCAGCTGTAGCAAGGTTATGTAACAAGGCAGTATATGTGATTACATTTATAAATGGTAAACACAAATGGGTAAAAAAAAAAATTAAAATGCAAGTACTAGAACAGGTATAATAAGTAACAGGTTTAGTAAGTATCATGAAAAACTTCTCCTGAAAAAAAAATATACAAAATGGATTATTGACCTGAAAGAAGAAACGCACACTATGCTGAAAAGTAGTGAACTTCGAATTAACAGGTAGTGCAATGTGTATAAAATGTGTTCCATAGCTGTCCTTTCCAAAACTTTCCGTCATCCTACTATGCAATGTAACACCTGCTGTCAAAGCAAACTGCAACAAATACTTAAATAACTACGTAGCATAAATACATAACTTCAACATTATCCTCATCTGTAAAGAAAAAAACTTCATTATTCATTATCATCATCACCTGTAAAGAAAAACTTCATTATTCATAATACCATATCCTTCATCATTATTCATCAGTATTCATTATCATCTGCAAAAATATCACTTCATTACTCATTATACAACTATTCCTTATCTCTAGCATATTTCATCACTAAAACTAAGATGTGTAGTTCTGTCTGACAGCCTGCATCAATCGCTTCGTATTCTGAAAGAAAAAATTAGTTAAGACTGCTATTCTACGATGTGTACAGTATATTCTTGTTAATGCTTGTTAATCCTAATCAATTTACTCTTCCTCATAAAGTTATTGCATCTTCTTTCGTTTATTCCGTAGGTGAAATTCCCATTTCTGTTGAATTTATTTCTTACATGCATCATTTCTTTCTGAAATTGATGAACAAAGATTAATGTCCTGCATTTAAATCATATACCCACTAAATAATGACTGGTTTATGGTAACATAATTAACCATACAGCATAACATGACAGAAAACGTAATATGTCAAAGACATTGACAGTGTTCAGATGCAAAAATGTACACAGAATAATACAATGCAGCAGCAAAAAATGTAAAACAGTCACGATGTTGAGATATCATAGGGCAAAAAATGTCAAAGTCGACTGGTGTGTGTTATATCCTAACTATTTCACAATACATACAAATAAAACTGGAGTATAATCATACACAAAAAAAATGGAAAATGTGCACAGTCTGATGTGTAACGACAAGAAAAGCGACCTGCTAACGTTACCTTGCCGGGCACTTGCCAAGAAAAAATACGATAATCATCAGTAATTAGTCAGGTGAAATAATTGCATTAGTAAATGACATCATAGTGTGTTGAATCATAAAGTGTCTTCACTCAATAAACGGTTTAATGTTGCAGATATGGTGATTGCCTTTCGATTTTCTGGTTCTCAAAGTTTCGACGTGTACAACATTGGGGTGAGGGATGCTGCGAATCCGATATGGACCTGCGTATAGAAGTTCAAATTTGCTGCACTTACCTTTTAATTTACTGGATAAATAGTGTGTACGTACTAATATTTTCTGTCCAACGTGAAAGTCGCGGCGTGTACAAACCTGTCTTTGCTGTCTTCTCCGGCGCTCTGCGGCACGTTTGATGTTGTTCAGCGCAATGTCAATTATTTCGTGGTGTGTTAGTCGACGACATTTAGGGAAGTTTACTAATTCTTTGATTTTGTTTGGTGGTTCAACGTTTTTCAGTATAATAGACGGAGATAGCATAGTGGATTCATTTGGAATGGAATTAATTACGTCTTGGAATGAGAGTATGCGTGTATCCCAATCAATATGTCTTCTGTGGCAGTATACTCTACACAATTTACCAATTTCTTTCATTAATCTTTCACAGGGGTTCGAAGAAGCGTGGTACTTGGATATATAAATCGGAGAAATGTTTCTAGCTCGTAACATGCGTGTCCATACGCTACTACGAAATTGAGATCCATTGTCAGAAATTACTTTCATCACATGCCCTACATGAAATAGAAAATGTTTTACAAATGCTTTCGAAACAGTTTTAGCAGTAGCTTTACGTAACGGAGTGAAAGTAACAAATTTTGAAGTGAGCTCAACAGCGACAAAGATGTAGCAAAAACCTCTGTTAGTTCTCGGAATCGGACCAAAAATATCTACAGCTGCCATATGTCTTAATTTAACAGGTACAATGGGATATAAAGGAGGAATATGTGAAGTGGTGTCTGATTTAGCTTTCTGGCAAATTTTACAAGACGCTAAAACTCGTCGTATACGTTTCTCCATGTTGGTAAAATAACAGTTCTGTCTCAGTATAAGAAAACATTTTCGTGCTCCGTAATGTGCGTAACTTAAATGAGTGTACCAAATTAATTTGTTAACCAGTTCGTCAGGAATGCATAATAACCAATTGTTGCTGTCAGGATGAGAGCGGCGAAACAGAATGTCATTGCGTACAGTATAATGGTTTCTAATCGTAACATTATTCCTATCTTGCCAAAGGTGTTTAATTTCTTTCCACGTAACCTCCCTAGCAATTAAATTTAATGACAATGGGAACAAAAATGTGAAATTCGCAATCTGACTCTGGTGTAAGCTCCCACTAAAATAATGAAAGTCCATTCAGTGATAATGATTATTCAATTAAACCGAAATATCTGTCTTTGGCCCTGTGCAAAAATCAGAATTAAATTCTTACCTCATTGTAACTGCTAGTCAAATTTCTGCTCTTATTCTTGCGCACGGCTTGGAGGAACTGCATTGCAAATAATAATATTCCCTTTTTTTATTATTATTTAACTGAAAACTGAAACTTTTCTTTAAGGGAAGTGGAACGAAATAGTTACTTCAATTAAATAAAATTTTTATGTAAAATTGCTTTTGAAATCAAAATTATTATTGGGGGCACTTGTTGAAAATTAATTACAATAAATAAACTTTACATTATCCGATGATTATCTTAAGTAACAGTATACCTCATTCAGCATCTTGACCAGTGTTGCCGACAGACTACATCACACAACCGCACTGGGCTGCTACTACTGACCGACTGCTCTGCATGACGACTACAAGCGTACTGCACTGCACGACTACTACTAACAGAGTACTGCCCTCAACTAGACAGAGTTACAGACTCGCAACGACTACTCGACAGACTCGCAACGACTGACCGACAGACTGAGAACCGCTCGCAACACTCGCGCGGTCAAGCGCATACTCTCTGGTCACAGATGCTACAATGCCTCGCCATCGCTGCTATGTTACATACGTGTTTCAACTTTCTTAAGCATACATAGTGATAAAGCATTTACGTTTGCACCAGTATCAATAATAGCATCTATTGGTGTATTGGCTATGTAAATTTTAGTCATTGCTTGTACTTCGTCTTCCCATACGTCATTCAAGTCCGTCTCAATATTTTCCTGCAACAAATCGTCTCTCAAGTCAGTGTCGCGATCATAACGTATTACGTTAAGTCGTTCAAGGTCGAGTTTGCCCCCATTATGTCCCGCAGCATCCCCAAGGAGGCGAAAAGGTGCTGCCTTTAGTTTTCCGCTTTCTTGTGATGCGACTGATTTTATTCTTCTGTCACATCACTTGACCATTCTCGCTTTTTTTTACCCATTGTGTGTGTTGATTTGTATCAAACCCTTGTTGGTACTGCACTTGGTTACCAGGCTGAAAAACCAGGCTGAAAAATCGGTACATTACTTGCCTGCGTAAAATATACCGGTGGATTGTATTGTTTTCTTGGTTTATTGTTATTGTATCTAAAGTCCTGTTGTGGTGGCGTGTACTGTGTTGTTGCATGAATGGTTGTTGCTGAGGCGTGTATTGCTGTTGTTGCTGGTGTTGTGGCTGCCCATAGGGTTGTGGTGGAGGTAGCTGACCTCCGCAATTTTGATTGTTGCAACGTTTACCCTCGTATTTGTTCCCATTCTGGTAGAAGTTACTACCGTTATTGTTTGATTGGTATGGGGCATTCCCGTAATACTGTTGTTGCGTGTTGTATATTGGATTGTACCGTTGGTTGCCGTAATGCTTGTTTTTGTGTTTACCATTACGGTAACCATTGTTTCGGCCTCTATTGCGGTTATTGTACTGTTTGTTTCCGTATTGTGTTTCGTGTGAACCATTTCCATTACTACCGTTTCCATTCGAATACGTGCCTGCGTTGTTGTTCTTACGGTTAGCATTCGCACGCGCGTCTTCGTGTATAAGATCGAGCGAATCAAGGACGGATAAAAATGCGTCTTGATCTTCCTCTGACACGTTCACTAATTTTTCGCGTATGGAAATGGGTAGTTTTGACTTAAGAATCATAATAACATCTTTTGTTGTTATGGGAGTGTCCCAATATTGTATCTTTCTCAAGTACTTTTCAAAGTACCGGCGAAGTCCGCCACTGTTCGAATGGAAAGGTTCGGCGTTGTAGACCTCTTTGCGTAGGCGTTGCTGAACACCTGCGCTCCAAAATTTGCTTAAAAAGTTCTTCTCAAACTCGCTAAATGTTTTGCACTTATCAACCATCTCGGTTCCCCATATAGCACTTTCTCCTTGTATGTATCCGGTAATGAATTGTATTCTCTGTTTGTCATTCCAGGCAGCTGGAAAGACTCCTGAAAAGTTCTTTAGGAAAACGACTGGATGAATATTTCGCTTTTCCGGTTGGAATGGTTGAAAAACTCTGTGTTTCAATACACTCTCCTCTTTCATGAGGGTTGTGAGTGTCAATTGTTCAGTGTTGTTGTTGTGTGAATCGTTAAATTCATTTTTCGGTCGCGGAATGTACTGTGGTGTGTTGTGTTGTTGTGTTGTCTGGTATTGATGTTCATCTGGCTCAGAAGGTAGTGAGTGTTTCCCGTCACTCTGGTTATCATACTGTAGTGTTTGAATTTGCTGTTTCAGGTCGGATATCTCATCTGTTACTTGCTTCCGCCATTCCGGCAAATCCCGGGTAAACACTCGTCTAATTTGGCCTAGTTCAGTACAAACAGTGTCTCCTGAACTGCCGGGTGCAGATAATACGTCTAAGGTTGCGGATTTACAACATCTTTCAAGTCACGTGTAACCTTCTCCTCAACAAGCTTCTCTTGTACATCAATCCATTCTTTGTAATGTTCGGTAAGTGCTTTAGTGTGCGAAGCAACACTACTGTTAACTCTTTCCTCAATAGTTCGGTCCGAAATGTCATTCGCCATTGCACTTACTTTTGATTCTACAGTCGCTACCGCTGTCGCTAACTCGTCTACCTGTCGTGCAACTGTTTTATACGCAAGTTTTACCGAATCGGTTTCTTTGCGACACGCTTCGATTTGAGTTGTGAGATTCTGACCAATGTTATCAATTTTGTTATTCAGAGTGCTTATCTGTGTTGTCAAAGTGGTTACCTGCGCCGTGACGTCACCCTTAACCGAATCTATCTGTGCTGTGAGAGAGCCTACTTGCGTAGTGAGGGTACCTACTTTCGCATCAATGGTGGTATTTACGTCATTCCTAACTGAGTCAATCTGTGTCGTCATATCCGTTTTCAACTCTGATAAAAACTTGTCTCTGTCTGTCTCACGTTGTTCGCGATCACGTTCGCGCTGTTCCCTCTCCTGTCTGTCTAGTATCAATTCCTGTAACATTTTGACAATGTCAATTGATACCGTTATCGGGGAGGTGGGTGTTTCCTGCTGAGTGTCATCCACGTTAGCTACCTCTTGTCTGTCGTCTGTCCTGGCCGTCGTTCCGCGTGAGCGGAGTCGGTAATGTTTGTTAACAGTGCCGTCGCTTTCGTCTGCAGAGTTCGCGCTCGATTGTCCGTCTGCCATAATGAAATTCAACTATTGCCAACTTAAAATGGGTACTGCCAACTGAAATTCTGATTGTCAATTATTCTTGCCGCGCAAGTTAAAGTCGCGGCGCGTTCGTCAAATGCCTAATGTTACGTGGATAATAACTGACACAAGTCTGTAGCAAAAAGACAAGATGGAGTCAACGCCGTTGAAACAATTGATTGCCAACGCTGTTACACAGAAAAGACTGAAATGGCATCCATCTTGAACTTACACGAGAATACTAACTACAGTATAAAACAAATAGTCCAAGCAAAAGGTTACAGAAAATGTTCAAATATTTACGTAGAAAAAAAAATGGTTTTTTACGTTAAGCTACAGGAAGGATAGAGTGAGGTCGAATTTGAAGGTCAAATGAGCTACTCTTTAGACAGGACTATGGCAAACGAAAATTTGGTACTCACTCGGCGTTGTCTTCAAAACTGCAAATCTGCGTCTTATTAAATCCCAAGATTGGATTAATAGAAGAGATAGACATGATCCAGCGAAAAGCAGCGCGATTCGTCATGGGGACATTTAGTCAGCGCGAGAGCGTTACGGAGATGCTGAACAAGCTCCAGTGGCGGACACTTCAAGAAAGGCGTTACGCAATACGGAGAGGTTTATTATCGAAATTACGAGAGAGCACATTCCGGGAAGAGATGGGCAACATATTACTACCGCCCACATATATCTCGCGTAATGATCACAACGAAAAGATCCGAGAAATTAGAGCAAATACGGAGACTTACAAGCAGTCGTTCTTCCCACGCACAATTCGTGAATGGAACAGGGAAGGGGGGATCAGATAGTGGTACAATAAGTACCCTCCGCCACACACCGTAAGGTGGCTCGCGGAGTATAGATGTAGATGTAGATGTAGATGTAGATATTTGTGTAAATACCGCGTCCTTCAATATTGCGTATATTTATTGCTCATCCGTAATTTTATGCAGCATTGGGTTCCAAAGAGCGATACATGAAATAAGACAATCATATATTAGTACCGTGACACTTTCAATATTTTAGTCAAGTCCCTGTTCGGGCGCCAGATCTGGTATGATTTTTTTTTTTTTTTTTAGTTATTTAATTGAAAGCTTTGTTGCTTTGGTAAAAATAAAATTGGTTCTTTTTGTCGTGACAGAATAAATTACTATTAATCACACCAGATTTGTCGGAGAACAGCAGCAACATGTGTAATTGATCCAGCTTTAAGAAATTCTATTACCTTTTAGCGGAAAATTCGTGCGGTACTCTCCGACGTTAGAAAAGTCGTGGTGTTCCGTTCGGAGCAGGAGGCGGCTGTCTTTTCTCATTCGCGATATCGAAAATTACTAAAAAAATGAACAGAAATTTTTTTCGGAGGAAGATCGCGCGGAGAAAACAGACGGAAGTTACATAAAAGAAACCAAAGGGACCAACTAATTGGATTTGTACGAACATATAAACGGAACTGAAAGAACTTGGAATAAATACTATAACGATGTCGTCACGACAGCCTCCTGTTCCGACAGAACACACGCTGGATCATAAGCTGCATAAATCTTTTAAACAGAAAAGATTATCACAAGTATAATTAATGAAAATAAGGTTGAGAGATTTTCTTTGAAATTAAATAAACTTCAAGGCTTCAAGTATTATATTATGAAACGGAAACTTACATTAACATGGCCACCCAATGTGGCGGTGGAGCGAATTTTTCACGATATACATTCTCGCTTGTTTGTTTCTACATATATTTTTAATCACTTAAACTCTTAACTTTACAATAAAATGATTATATCAGTATGGAGCACAATACTTTTGCGTCCGACTCGCAACACATTCACAGAACAGCTAGAGAGCGGCGCGGCTCCCTGCAGAAGTAAAAATTGGCTATTGTTATTTTTTTGAAACATAGGTGCATCCTTCTTTTTTTTTTTTTTTTTTTTTTTTTTTTTTTTTTTTTTTTTTTTTTTTTTTTTTTTTTTTACTGATCGATAGCAGCGTATAACAGTTTATAGCTATCGTGATATTCTGCGCTTTTCAGGAGCGCGGCAAAGATATCTGGTTACAACATTCATTAGTATATGTTAAACGTTCGCACATACTGACGCGAATACAGAAAAAAAACTTTTACATGTTAAAAATCGCAGTGATAAAGGCTGTAATGTCACAACAGACGGTGCTCCAGGAATCGACCTCTGAGAAGCTCCAGCAACAAACACTTTCACGAGTGATGAGATAGGCACCCAAGAGTTGCATTGACTTCACAAGATGGTAACTCAGACTATTGGCAGTCTAATGAATGACTAATGATAATCTTGCTGAAGCTACCTGACGTCCGATAAACCAAATGCAACGATGGAACAATACGCCAAAGTCGGAACTGGCGGTCTGCACGACATCCCAAGAATACTGTGTTTAGTGCCTGGAACGAGAAAGGAACCACTACCACCTGTGTAGAACAGTGAAAAATGTTTACACCGGATAAACTTTTTTCACATTTAAATTCATAAGGAGCTGAAGTTTTTCATCATCGAAAAACAGATGTATTGGAGCTACATATGCACTCATAAATGAAAATATGTAAGAAAATTTCAAATATTCTGATGTAGTGTTATAAGCAGCATGCCCCTCAAACCAGCTGAATATGTCTTGCTCCAAGTAATAATAACTATTGTACCTCAAAAAGCGATTTGGTCTCCAAGTAGATTATAACCTGTTAATTTAGTTGCTATAATCAAAAATAAAATTACAGTTCCATTTATTCAAGTGTGTATTTACATTATATCTATACCACTATATATAAAAAAGTCACTGTTTAAAGTTTTTACCGGGAATCTCAAAAATACTTGACTGATTTACTTCAGATTTTTACACAATACTCTAATGAACATTTGGACAGACAGAGACTACACATATTTCAAGTATACTGTAGATTAAACCTATGCTGATTACTGTCAACGAACCTATTATTGTCATACTTCTTGCAGCCGAAGGGTCTCTCACTATCCCATTATACTGATGATCCCAACAGAATTACCTATTTATTTTGGGCACCTGCATCCCTCAATTAAGGTTTCATTTGCATTAACAATAAACGAGGCTAAAGATCAGAAAGATGTGTAAGAGGACATGATGAGGGGAGGACATGTGCAGAGAGGGTATGGAGGAAGGAGGATCTTATCAGAGTGAAGGGGAAGTAGTTTAAGACGTGTATGTAATATACAAATTTGGCAATTATGAAGCACTGCTGGTTTTACTAGTCAGTAATATAACCCAAATTTTACAAGTAATTAAATGGAAATAAGACATATAGATGTTTTAACTGTATAAAAGGTTAGGAGAATTCTGCATTATTTGTATCTCTAAAAAATATTAATTAAAAGAGTACATGGCATTTGAATAAGTGAGGAAAATGCACTCCAGTTATTATTCAGAAATAAAAAATGCCATTACAATCAAATATTGTGTGTTGCTGATAAGTAAGTTAAGTACTCATTAATAATTTTTAACAAAGGCTGTCTTAATTGTAAAGTCTAGTCATAGTAAAAAACGTGAATTCCATCTACAGTGCTTTGTTAGCCAATTCATGCTGACTTACTACTGTGTCATTCATCATCAATGGCCTCTAGAAGCTGCGCAAATGTAGTTCTGGAGGAGTATTACAATAACTAGCTCAACAGAGGAAAAACAAACGGCTCTACTAGAAATAGGAATGCAAAACTGATTAGACATGGTATTTACTCACAAACCATTTTCGAAGGCAAAGTCATAGGAAGAAAGCATGGAGACAACCAAGAGCGTCCTGTTTAAAAAGTACGACTGATGAGATAGCAGTTCTTCAAACATGGAGACGAAGAGGACTGCTGAAGAGTGGAAGTTCTGGCTGCAGAGCTAATACTTCAACTTTTGAAAGATGAAGAAGATCGTGATCAAATTTCAAAAAGGTGCAAAGATTAGCAACTTGCTTTGGTTGTGTGGTATCCTATAGCTACAATATCAATGACTCACAATGCAACTCAGTCAATGCATTCAAATATTTGAGTCTAAAAATTAATCAGGATATGAAATACATATCCTGTGTGAGGTAGGAGTAAGACTTCAGTTTATTCGAAAAAGACTGGGAAAATTTGCAGTCATTTCGCAGACTTTGCATACAAAACAATTTTGTGACCCATCGTAAAATATCGGTTCATGTAGGGGTTTCATGCCAGACGGAAATGACAGGGGATATTGAACATAAAAATGGGTACCTCGAATAGTCATAAACTGTTTAACTCACCAGAGAACAACGGAAATGCTGAAAAACGAACTGGCAAGCGCTTTAAAAGGCGAGAGTTTGAACGGTTACCTTCCCTGTGGTTATCTTTTTTCTCTCTTACCAATCCATGTTGGGGCGTGCCTGTTGCTTGTGTGCCGAGGTGTCTCATATACACGCTGCTTACCCGCTGGGTTCAATGCTCGGAAGGATTAATCGAAAGGGGACCTGTCCGAAGTTAATATTTGATTGATTAAGTGATTTTCATATTAAGATTTCGCAACGCATAATGCGGGGGAAGGCTCAAGCAACCAAGTCGGCAAGTTACTAATTACCACACTCTAACATGATCTAGATTCTCTATCCTTGTCAATTTTCACTCCCGCCAGATTATCATGACTTCAATTTAGCACTATTGTTCCCTACACAGCATGGGGGTGTTATGATCAGTCACTGAATCCATGAAATTAAATTCATATCACCTATTTATTATTTACCCAGAAACTTTACAAATATTAAAACCATTTTTTTACTCGTTACTTAAGCGATCTTATAATTGTAATTAACAAAAAATGGTTCAAATGTCTCTGAGCACTATTGGACTTAACATCTCTGGTCATCAGTCCCCTAGAACTTAGAACTACTTAAACCTAACTAACCTACGGACATCACACACATCCATGCCCGAGGCAGGATTCGAACCTGCGACCGGAGCGGTCACGCGGTTCTAGACTGAAGCGTCTAGAACCGCACGGCCACAGCGGCCGGCTGCAATTAACAAAGCAAAGCACTGAAGGTGCCCAATCATCAGAGATCTATTCAGCACACTCTTGCATTGAAGGTGCTTATACTATCAGAAATCTGGTCTCGTTCATAATATTGTGCACTGAGAAAGGGGAAGGATCTATGTTGCTGCATCTGCAGTCCGTCTGCTTGGACAGTGATTGAAATTCGCATCCCATGTTATTACTTGGGCCGAATCGTTACGAATTAATGAACCGCGCTTCGGTTCCTCAGTGGTCACTCTCTCCATTACTTCTCAGCACTGTACCCTTAGTTAAAGTTATAGCAAAGATTCTTGGCGGGGAAACAGGGGCAACAAAGCAGACACAAACATCCCATGTATACACAAAAAAGATTTCTTTAAAAAAATCCTATAAAATTTGGCACAGGCAAATTAACAATTTACGGCACACGCAAGCATCCTCACCTTAACTATTTTCAATAATGAACTGGTAACTCGCTGGCGGTGCAATTCGACACCACGTGGGTGATCGACACCAACGGCTAATTTTTTTCGTACTCAGTACACTGTTCATTCTTGTTTCCAATCTATATAATTGTTCACATGCTAACCTATTATTTATCAATTAGTTAGGACATGGAGCCTCGTCTAGGTTGATGCTTGGAAACGGGGTTAGTCATGCATCAAAACATCGGTGCCACAAAATTTATGAATTTGCCAAAAAATTTCATCACATGCTTAGAGCCTTAAGTAACACACACAAAAACACATGCATATCCTAGTAGGTTTCACACGGAAACATCATCTAAATTTCCCATCAACAGTTAGAACCACATGTTAAGCTAACTAGGCAGGGTGAGGCCACATGTTACTTTAGCAAGACCAGTAACAAATTTAAAATTTCAAAACTCTGCTGCTAAAACTGAAACTATATGATTTTTGACACTTTTGCAGCTCTGAAGTATTGAAGGCATTAAATGATTGCAGTACTACAAATGGATAACGCGAGACGCCATGCTCATTTCTGGAAAATAAACCCTAACTGAAAATTTTTATTTTACTGTCAAAATTTCTCAAAAAAAAGGAATGATCGTAACGACATGCTAACTACTTCCATCCTGAAAAAGAGCGGATTAACAACAATATATTAGATTATACCTCATCCCACAAAGAATTTGGGGGCAAAGACGGAGATCGCCCTTGATTCTGTCCGCTCATTTCCACAGCTACCTCCAGAGTCCGTCTGTCATGCCAGCCCTCATCGGTCGTTCTACTCCGACATGGAGGGGAAAGAAACTTGTTGCCAACCCCGAGCTACCCCTGGCAAGCAGGTGCATCATCGCTGCATTTACCCCAAATTTAAGATGACACTAACCAGCCCACAAAGTGACCACATCTCTGTCTTGCCACTACCAGCAGACGAACTCTTAATACAAACCCAAAGTTAATTAACCCAAGGCAGTGTAGAGGGATTAAGGAAAGGAAGTATATTTACGCAATTATCAATTAAATAAACAGGTAGTCCATTTCTTCACTCGAGTGAATTTGGAAAAATGATGATAGTATCTCAAACATCTATAATATTCAATATAATGCAACGGAACAAGCTAATTATAATGAGATGGTACAAACTGTTCCCTCTCAAATTATTCTACGGAACCCTGCTTATAGCGTTTCATAAACCAGAAGTAACTGAGGGACCTAGTAATACACTACAGACACATACGTTCTGCTGCCCCTAGGGCCGCAAAGACAGGATTACTATAATTGCAGTGCATACGTTGTTATTGTGGTCTTCAGTCCTGAGACTGGTTTGATGAATCTCTCCATGCTACTCTATCCTCTGCGAGCTTCTTCATCTTCCAGTACTTACTGTAACCAATATCCTTCTGAATCTGCTTAGTGTATTCATCTCTTGGTCTCCTTCTACGATTTTTACACTCCACGCAGCCCTCCAATACTAAATTTGTGATCCCTTGATGCCTCAGAACATGTCCTACCAACAGGTACCTTCTTCTAGTCAAGTTGTGCCACAAGCTCCTCTTCTCCCCACGTCTATTCATCACATCCTCGTTGGTTATGTGATTTAACCATCGAATCTTTAGAATTCTTCTGTAGCACCACATTTCGTAAGCTTCTATTCGCTTCTTGTCCAAACTATTTATCGTACATGTTTCACTTCCATACATGGCTACTCTCCATACAAATACTTTCAGAAACGACTTCCTGATACTTAAATCTATACCCGATGTTAACAAATTTCTACTCTTCAGAAACGATTTCCTTGCCATTGTCAGTCTACATTTTATATCCTCTCTACTTCGAACATCATCAGTTATTTTGCTCCCCAGACAGCAAAACTCATCTACTACTTTAAGTGTCTCATTTCCTAATCTAATTCCCTCAGCATCACCTGACTTAATTCGACTACATTCCATTATCCTCGTTTTGTTGATGTTCATCTTATATCCTCCTTTCAAGACACTGTCCATTCCGTTCACCGAATTATTCTTTTGTTTCCTTTGCTGCTTGCTCAAAATAAAGATTGAATAACATTGGGGAGAGGCTAAAACCCTGTCTCACTCCCTTCCCAATCACTGCTTCCCTTTCATGTCCCTCGACTCTTATAACTGCCATATGGTTTCTGTACAAATTGTAAATAGCCTTTCTCTCCCTGTATTTTACCCCTGCCACTTTCAGAATTTGAAAGAGAGTACTCCAGTCAACATTGTTAAAAGCTTTCTCTAAGTCTACAAATGCTAGAAACGTACGTTTACCTTTCCTTAATCTATTGTCTAAGATAAGTCGTAGGGTCAGTATTGCCTCACGTGTACCAATATTTCTACGGAATCCAAACTGATCTTCCCTGAGGTCGGCTTCTACCAGTTTTTCCATTCGTCTGTAAAGAATTCGCGTTAGTATTTTGCAGCTGTGACTTATTAAACTGATAGTTCGGTAATTTTCACATCTCTCAAAACTTGATTTTTTGGGATTGGAATTATTATATTCTTCTTGAAGTCTGAGGGTATTTCGCCTGTCTCATACATCTTGCTCACCAGATGGTAGAGTTTTGTCAGGACTGGCGCTCCCAAGGCCGTCAGTAGTTCTAATGGAATGTTGTCTACTCCCGGGGCCTTGTTTCGACACAGGTCTTTCAGTGCTCTGTCAAACACTTCACGCAGTATCGTATCTCCCATTTCCTCTTTATCTACATCCTCTTCCATTTCTTAACATTGCCCTCACGTACATCGCCCTTGTATAGACCCTCCTCCACCTTCCTGCTTTCCCTTCTTTGCTTAGGACTGGGTTTCCATCTGAGCTCTTGATATTCATGTAAGTGGTTCTCTTATCTCCAAAGGTCTCTTTAATTTTCCTGCATGCAGTATCTAATTTACCCCTAGTAAGATAAGCCTCTACATCCTTACATTTGTCCTCTAGCCATCCCTGCTTAGCCATTTTGCGCTTCCTGTCGATCTCATTTTTGAGACATTTGTATTCCTTTTTGCCTGCTTCATTTACTGCATTTTTATATTTTCTCCTTTCATCAATTAAATTCAGTATCTCTTCTGTTACCCAAGGATTTCTACTAGCCCTCGACTATTTGCCTATTTGATCCTCTGCTGCCTTCACTACTTCATCCCTCAGAGCTACCCATTCTACTGTATTTCTTTCCCCCATTCCTGTCCATTGTTCCCCTATGCTCTCCCTGAAACTCTGTACAATCTCTGGTTTAATCAGTTTATCCAGGTCCCATCTCCTTAAATTCCCACTTTTTTGCAGTTTCTTCAGTTTTAATCTACAGTTCATAACCAAAAGATGTGGTCAGAGTCCACATTTGCTCCTGGAAATGTCTTAAAATTTAAAACCTGGTTCCTAAATCTCTGTCTTATCATTATGTAATCTATCTGATACCGTCTAGTATCTCCGGGATTCTTCCATGTATACAACCTTCTTTTATGATTCTTGAATCAATTGTTAGCTATGATTAAGCTTTGCTCTGTGCAAAATTCTACCAGAGGGCTTCCTCTTACATTTCTTACCACCAATCTATATTCACCTACTATGTTTTTTTCTCCCCCTTTTCCTACTCTCGAATTCCAGTCTCCCATGACTATTAAATTTTCGTCTCCTTTCACTACCTGATTAATTTCGTTTATGTCCTCATACATTTCATCAATTTCTTCATGATCTGCAGAGCTAGTTGGCATATAAACTTGTATTACTGTAGTAGTCGTGGGCTTCGTGTCTATCTTGGGCGCAATAATGCGTTCACTATGCTGTTTGAAGTAGGTTACCCGCACTCCTATTTTTTTTATTCATCATTAAACCTACTCCTGGATTACCCCTATTTGATTCTGTATTTATAACACTGTATTCACCTGACGAGAAGTCTTGTTCCTCCTGCCACCGAACTTCACTAATTCCCACTATATCTAACTTTAGCCTATCCATTTCCCTTTTCTAATTTTCTAACCTACCTGCCCTATTAAGGGATCTGACATTCCATGCTCCGGTCCGTAGAATGCCAGTTTCCTTTTTCCTGATAACGACGTTCTCTTGAGTAGTCCCCGCCGGGAGATCCGAATGGGGGACTATTTTAACTCCGGAATATTTTACCCAAGAGGACGCCATCATCATTTAACCATGCAGTAAAGCTGCATGCCCTCGGGAAAAATTACGGCGGTAGTTTCCCCTTGCTTTCAGCCGTTCGCAGCACCAGCACAGCAAGGCCGTTTTGGTTAGTGTTATAAGACCGGATCAGTCAATCATCAAGTCTGTGGCCCCTGCAACTACTGAAATGGCTGCTGCCCCTCCTCAGGAACCACTCGTTTGTCTGGCCTCTTAACAGATACCCCTCCATTGTGGTTCCACCTATAGTACGGCCATCTGTATCGCTGAGGCACGCAAGCCTCCCCACCAACGGCAAGGTCCATGGTTCATGGGGGGGGGGGGGGGGGGGCAGTGCATACAGGGGCATTTAAACGTTCATTCTTCCCATGCTCCATACCGGAGTGAAACAACGAGTAGCTATAATATGTGGTACAACTGGAAGTTCCACTAATTTCATAATGATTTGATATGTATGCAGCTAGTAGGAAAGGAATGCATACTGTGCATGTATGTAAGAATCGAAATAACTGTAACAGTATTAACTGAATTATCCGTCGGTGCTTGACACAGCATCAGAAATTAATAAGTAGGTGAAGATTTCCTAATGTACTGCAAAATGATATGTATCTGGTCCTGAACCGGCTTTCGATTTCTTAGGTTATCTTCAGGTGATACTGAGTGTCACCAACATACATGAAAATTAATTGGGTACAGAAGATACAAAACGGTGTACAGTGTTAACATAGGAAAACATTCCTTGTTATTTGTCCATAGAAATAACTACATTCACTAAAAGAAGAGTTATTATGCAGAGATACATTTAACAGCCGACGAGAAATCAGATGAATTTAAAATTTGAAAATTGTATTCGTAACTAGAGCTTAATATAACAAAGATGAAAAAAGAAACTGAGTGTTATCATTCATTACTAAGCTGGAATTTTGTGTTCCTTTGTTTGTTGATTTTCAGTAGGGTCATCTGTCTGCTTTCCCTAACACAACGTAAAACTTCACATTATACACTATATGAAAGGTTTTCTGATCGTATATGAAGTTATCAAATATAACAATTACTATAGAAGACCTTGAACTGTTGAATAATGGTATTAAATATGCTGGAAAACATGTATTATTCTAAAAGTAGATCCTGAGTACGCGTTAGGTAGCGATGTTTCTACAAAACATTTAGTAACCCACGAATTAAGAACTGCTGCTGCTAGAGGGGAGCTCTCACAAAGTATGCTTGTGAACATGAATCCTATGGCTCCTATTTAATGTGTCTGACCCTAACTTACATGAAGATGGCATTGCAGTAAGCGCAGTAGGGTCATCTTTTTCTGCTCCTTGGTATGTACTACCGAAAGAGCTATATTATACCAATAAGAAGACAACTAATTATAAAGCTAAGTTAGATATGAAAAAGTGTTGATAACATTGAAGATATGCCACTTCCTCCCAGTTCTAAACTAGTATCATTTGATGCCACTAGCTCATTTACAGTTGTTCCTATTGATGAATGTATAAACATACTAACAGACTTTTTGCACAAAGCCAAAGTAAATCCTGGAGAATTACATGATACAATCGTTACTATTCAGATATGTGTAAAACAGAATTACTTCCAGTTTCAGAAGCATTAGTCATTCCATTGGTCTGGTTATGGGTTTTTCCTCTTAGTTCTATACTACCTGAATTTTGCTGAACGCTTTCGAACAAATTTTCTTACAGAAAGAGCAAATGAATTGCAAAATTATGTACTGGTTCATGTGTGTGGATGTTGTGCGTCTTTGTGAACCAGTAGCGCTACACAATTAGACACGCTAAGTTACTACAATATTTAAACTCACAACGTAAGAAAATTCTATTTACAATGGAGCTGGGAGTCTCTGGTACGAATTTCTTGGACCTTGATATAGATATTTGTATGTTTTTGTTGTTGTGGTCTTCAGTCCAGAGACTGGTTTGATGCACATCTCCATGCTACTTTATCCTGTGCAAGCTTCTTCATCTCCCAGTACCTAATGCAACCCACATCTTTCTGAATCTGTTTAGTGTATTCATCTCTTGGTCTCCCTCTACGATTTTTACCCTCCACGCTGCCCTCCAGTACTAAACTGGTGATCCCTTGATGCCTCACAATATGTCCTACCAACCGATCCCTTCTTCCAGTCAAGTTGTACCACAAATTTCTCTTCTCCCCAATTCTATTCATTAGTTATGTGATCTACCCATCTAATCTTTAGAATTCTTCTGTAGCACCACATTTCGAAACCTTCTGTTCTCTTTTTGTCTAAGCTATTTATCGTCCACGTTTCACTTCCATACACGTTTACATTCCATATAAATACTTTCAGAAAAGACTTCCTGACATTTAAATCTACACTCGATGTTAACAAATTTCTCTTCTTCAGAAACGATTTCCTTTCCATTGCCTGTCTACATTTTATATCCTCTCTACTTCGACCACCATCAGTTATTTTGCTACCCAAATAGCAAAACTCATTTTATACTTTAAGCGTCTCATTTCATAATCTAATACCCTTAGCATCACCCGATTTAATTCGACTACATTCCATTATCCTCGTTTTCCTTTTGTTGATGTTCATCTTATATCCTCCTTTCAAACACTGTCCATTTCGTTCAGCTGCTCTTCCAGGTCCTTTGCTGTCTCTGACAGAATTACAATGTCATCGGCGAACCTCAAAGTTTTTATTTCTTCTCCATGGATTTTAATACCTACTCTGAATTTTTCTTTTGTTTCCTTTACTGCTTGCTCAATATAAGGATTGAATAACATTGGGGAGAGGCTACAACCCTGTCTCACTCCCTTCCGAACCACTGCTTCCCTTTCATGCCACTCGACTCTTATAACTGCCATCTGGTTTCTGTACAAATTGTAAATAGCCTTTCGCTCCCTGTATTTTACCCCTGTCGCCTTCAGAATTTGAAAGAGAGTATTCCAGTCAACATTGTCAAAAGCTTTCTCTAAGTCTACAAATGCTAGAAACGTACCGTTGCCTTTCCTTAATCAATTTTCTAAGATAAGTCGTAGGGCCAGTATTGTCTCACGTGTACCAATATTTCTACGGAAGCCAAACTGATCTTCCCAGAGGTTGGCTTCTACCAGTTTCTCCATATGTCTGTAAAGAATTCGTGTTAGTATTTTATAGCTGTGGATTATTAAACTGATAGTTCGGTAATTTTCACATTTGTCAACACTTGCTTTCTTTGGGATTGAAATTATTACATTCTTCTTGATCTCTGAGGGTATTTTGCCTGTCTCATACATCTTGCTCACCAGATGGTAGAGTTTTCTCAGGGCTGGCTCTCCCAAGGCTATCAGTAGTTCTAATGGAATGTTGTCTACTCCCGGGGCCTTGTTTCGACTCAGGTCTTTCAGTGCTCCGTCAAACTCTTCACGCAGTACCATATCTCCCATTTCATCTTCATCTACATCCTCTTCCATTTCCATAATATTGTCCTCAAGAACATCGCCCTTGTGTAGACCCTACATATACTCCTTCCACCTTTCTGCTTTCCCTTCTTTGTTAGAACTGGGTTTCCATCTGAGCTCTTGATATTCATGCAAGTGGTTCTCTTTTGTCAAAAGGTCTCTTTAATTTTCCTGTAGGCAATATCTATCTTACCCCTATTGATATACGCCTCTACATCCTTACATTTGTCCTCTAGCCATTCCTGCTTAGCCATTTTGCACTTCCTGTCGATCTCATTTTTGAGACGTTTATATTCCTTTTTGCCTGCTTCATTTACTCCATTTTTGTATTTTCTCCTTTCATCAATTAAATTCAGTATATCTTCTGTTACCTAAGGATTTCTATTAGCCCTCGTTTTTTCCTTACTCGATCCTCTGCTGCCTTCACTATTACATATCTCAAAGCTATCAATTCTTCTTCTACTGTATTTCTCTCCCCCATTCTTGTCACTCGTTCCCTAATGCTCTTTCTGAAACTCTCTACAACCTCTGGTTCTGTCAGTTTATCCAGGTCCCATCTCCAGGTATTAGTATATGCAGACATTTATTTAGCATTTACAGAAAAAAACATAATTATAGGCACGGTAACCACTGCAAGCTCCCAGCATCCATATAGACTTAAACATGCATCTTTCGTTTTGATGGTGCATCACTTCATATCTATTCCATTATCTGAATCATCCTTTCAAACAGACCATCAAACATCTCGCTTCCAGCAGTGTCTATAGCCCTGCCCTGAGGCCTAGGAAAAAGAAAATGTGTAAAATTACACCACTTCTGTACACTGTCGAACAGTAATCAGTCAATATTTACAAAGCCTAGCTCTAAATCCTACATTTTTGCCAGATTTCAGGTTAGCTTGCAAAAAAATTAAAATCTCGCAATTACAGACCTGAATTTTATAATACTACCAGTGTAGTGAAATTTTTATTCAATAGTAGCGACAAACTGCAACCCTTGGTACAGAATAGTGCGTACAAAATACATGCAAGCAGTGTGAAAAGTACATACTGGTCAGTCAGGCAGGGCTGGGGCAATTAGGTTGCCTGAACATGAGTGAGTTTACGGAAGAAACATTCAACCTTTCCTGATCATCTTTGTACAGAAAACTATTGATATTCTATAGAATGTGAAGTTTTACATTCTGTTAAGAAGGTCAGAAAGATGACCCTACCGCAAATAATAGAAATCGAGAAACATATGGTACAAAATGGCGGCTTAGTAATGAACAATAACACTTAGTTTATTTTTCCCTCTTTGTTTAATTGAATTTTCGTTACGAATATTAGATTAAAATTGTAAATTCATCTTATTTCTCGTCGGTAGTTAGATGTATATCCACAAAAGGACTTTGTATCCAACCTTTTTAAGTTAAAGTAATTATTAGTATGTGACAAAGAGACACAAATATTTTCCTAAGTAAATGCTGTACGGTATTAATGTATCTTCTGTAGAAATAATATCTGTGTACGTCGCACATCGGTTTTATATGTGTTTGTGGCATTCGGATGTCATCTGAAGACGGCCTAAGAAGATGGAAGCCGGTCTGTGAGCAAATTAATACAATTTTGCATAACATTATGAAGTGGCGTCCATTTAATATTGGTTTTAATGGTATTTTTTTCATTATTGCTTAGCTCACTGGATCGATAACTTCCGCCTCACAACAGCTTATCGTTGCGGGTTTCATCACTATAACTGTTGGAACGTACTGTAAAATAATTCCGTTGCAGAAGTGGCATGTCTTGGCTCTGATGAAAGATACTTCATAGAGCTTGAGAACTAACTTGTGCTATTTGATTCTCGTTTTTAACTCAAAGCGAACATGTACACTCATATCAGCCGGCAGACAATGTTTTCGCGAGTGTGAAAGTTCACACGACCGATCATACGATAAAACTTACGCAGTTAACATTGGCACGTTAATGTGAACGGCTCAGAGGTATGTCACAGCAACCACCCACCTTCTGGCTTCGCAGGCAGTGCATGGGCTGCGACTGGAGAACTACATGTCCATCCTTAGACGAGCGCAGATAACTTCCCAACTGCTAAAGGCAGAGTACAAGCGTGTCTATATGACCCGGCTAAAGGAAAGGTACATTTCATTAGTGGACATGGTCCTTACCCGACTACCTACACATAACAGGTGGGAGAATACATATGTAATTTAGAAGAACTAGAAATTGGGAGCCAAGTGGATGATGTGATCTTGGACAGATTAGGTCAAGGTACAAAAGGATGGAAGATACTTATTTCTGCTGCCACGAGAATATCAACAGCACTGCAGTATGTGTTTCACAGTAGGAACAAACGCATATTGATGACGAACTACGGGTTGATATTGTATAACTCCAAAACAAGTGCTTCAAGATCAACGAGAGTCGGAGTGTATTTGTACAAGAACAACTGCAGCTGGATAACCGCGAAAGGAGTTCAATAATGGATCAGTAGGAAGGAAAGTTTTTCGGACTTTTTAATTTCCTAAGAGGATGATGAGTCAGAATGGGATGCTATGAATAGCTTAGCCCTAATTGATGATATAATATGTTCAGTTAGAGTGTACAGTTGATTAAATTGCATAATAATACAAATAATATAACAATGTGTTCAATTAGAGAGGACAACTGTTTGAACTGCCTAAAAACACAAGTATTTATGCGACTTCGGGAGAGCTTGTGAAGATAACGGTTCTCAGAGGTCTAATTTTGATTATTTGATCTCAAGATACTCAGTTTTGCTTACAAAGTTAACAGAAGTAACTATCTCAGAGATTGGCAACGAACTCCTAAAGACATTAATTTAAAAAATCCCGTAGTAATTTCGTAAACGATAATGAAATAGGCTGTAGTTTGGTTCCGTTATAAATGAACAACCAAACAAACTGCCATTTGCTCATGAGTATGCCCTGAAGTGACATCATACTAAATGTAAATACAGTTTACGTAGCTGACAGCTGTCACATTCAAAATTCTGACTTATAAGCGTGCCTTGCACCAGTAGTGAACGAACTGCCTTGCTTCGCATTCGGAATCTAATTGCGACTGGAACAACTTACGCGGGCTGCCACATACCACAACCAAACACTTACATCTGCGTAATAAATGCGCTGCACGCGTACGTTGCGACACACTCCTCGAAAAGACACGTAAAAAACATACAATAGCAGCTGCAAATATAAAGAGAATGATGGTGGTACCTAATGGCTACTGACTACTGTTACTGGTGGAATCGACAGTGCAGTGCAGTCACAGTTCACCGAAATTACATTTACTTTTAAGGAAAGGAAAGATTACGAAAGTTCTGCACAAATAGAAAGAAATTGCAATTGAAACTACACGAATTACTTTAGGTCTTTACGGGGGGCGAACATTTGGCGTTGTATCTTATCTCAGTGTGTGGTCGTTGTGGCGTCGATGGCGGTTCGTTCACGCTGGTGGAATAATTACTGTAGCTCTGTCAGTCGTAAAATTGCCACGGATACATCCTCTTATTAAGTATACGATTCTCCTGTCGAAGTTATTGTCATCCATGGCATTCCCTTTTGTCACAGGCTGGTCAAGCGTAGAATTTTCTATACAGATTCGTATGTGTGACATTTAGGACGTTAAATACACACGCCATTCCGTTATAATGCCACGTACACAGTTTTGAAACAGTATAAAATTCACCTTTCATCTCCGATCGCGAAACTACAATTCATCCGCTTTTATCAATCACGAACGCTAAATTACATTTATAGTGAGAACAGTACCACACTTCACAAACAGTTTGAACTTCACCACGTCGACAGTAACGGTGTAAAGCGAGCGGCAGTTCATTGAGTTCCAGACATGACAATAACTTCAATGTGCATTAGTCTATGCGCCTTAATTATGTGCAAACAGATCGGCTGTAGCAACGACTATCACTGTCTATTCGCGTGTACATTGTCAGTGCTATTTATAGTAAACTCCACGAATCTCACAGTATTCACACAGTCTAGCGTTTTGTTTCATAACTTACACGTAAAAATTTAGTTTCAATTACGAACAAAAAATAGGAATGCGGCCATAAATTTTAGTGGGTTTCTGTCTAACACGATTGCACGACACACGCAAGTCCACATTACGACATTGTGCACCCACTGACTGTCACTGGTCGACTGCACCTGTCGATACTACACTCCTGGAAATTGAAATAAGAACACCGTGAATTCATTGTCCCAGGAAGGGGAAACTTTATTGACACATTCCTGGGGTCAGATACATCACATGATCACACTGACAGAACCACAGGCACATAGACACAGGCAACAGAGCATGCAGAATGTCGGCACTAGTACAGTGTATATCCACTTTTCGCAGCAATGCAGGCTGCTATTCTCCCATGGGGACGATCGTAGAGATGCTGGATGTAGTCCTGTGGAACGGCTTGCCATGCCATTTCCACCTGGCGCCTCAGTTGGACCAGCGTTCGTGCTGGACGTGCAGACCGCGTGAGACGACGCTTCATCCAGTCCCAAACATGCTCAATGGGGGACAGATCCGGAGATCTTGCTGGCCAGGGTAGTTGACTTACACCTTCTAGAGCACGTTGGGTGGCACGGGATACATGCGGACGTGCATTGTCCTGTTGGAACAGCAAGTTCCCTTCCCGGTCTAGGAATGGTAGAACGATGGGTTCGATGACGGTTTGGATGTACCGTGCACTATTCAGTGTCCCCTCGACGATCACCAGTGGTGTACGGCCAGTGTAGGAGATCGCTCCCCACACCATGATGCCGGGTGTTGGCCCTGTGTGCCTCGGTCGTATGCAGTCCTGATTGTGGCGCTCACCTGCACGGCGCCAAACACGCATACGACCATCATTGGCACCAAGGCAGAAGCGACTCTCATCGCTGAAGACGACACGTCTCCATTCGTCCCTCCATTCACGCCTGTCGCGACACCACTGGAGGCGGGCTGCACGATGTTGGGGCGTGAGCGGAAGACGGCCTAACGGAGTGCGGGACCGTAGCCCAGCTTCATGGAGACGGTTGCGAATGGTCCTCGCCGATACCCCAGGAGCAACAGTGTCCCTAATTTGCTGGGAAGTGGCGGTGCGGTCCCCTACGGCACTGCGTAGGATCCTACGGTCTTGGCGTGCATCCGTGCGTCGCTGCGGTCCGGTCCCAGGTCGACGGGCACGTGCACCTTCCGCCGACCACTGGCAACAACATCGATGTACTGTGGAGACCTCACGCCCCACGTGTTGAGCAATTCGGCGGTACGTCCACCCGGCCTCCCGCATGCCCACTATACGCCCTCGCTCAAAGTCCGTCAACTGCACATACGGTTCACGTCCACGCTGTCGCGGCATGCTACCAGTGTTAAAGACTGCGATGGAGCTCCGTATGCCACGGCAAACTGGCTGACACTGACGGAAGCGGTGCACAAATGCTGCGCAGCTAGCGCCATTCGACGGCCAACACCGCGGTTCCTGGTGTGTCCGCTGTGCCGTGCGTGTGATCATTGCTTGTACAGCCCTCTCGCAGTGTCCGGAGCAAGTATGGTGGGTCTGACACACCGGTGTCAATGTGTTCTTTTTTCCATTTCCAGGAGTGTAATATCGCTCTCGCATCACAGTTCCTATACATTTCTCAATTTGCTTGTTACATTTTGTTTTAGACAATGCATTTATGAGAGTCATTGCAGAGGAAATCAAACATAAATTGTATCTTTGCAAGTTCGATGAAGCCGAGGTTTGTGTAGCAATATAAATAAAGCAAAACGTAGTTAGATTTCATAATACATGCTTTCAGCATGGAATGCACAAGAAGCGCATCGTTTGTCATACTTATTTTTACGCCTTCGAATGCGGAGCACATCGCATCAGACAAACTCAACCGGGGTATTGTTTCTAACTTTCGGGCCAGACAATGCTGCAGTTAATAATGGTTGTTTAGTTTCCACAGAATGCGGTAGATGTCGGCGTTAAAAATTCAGCGTTCCCAGAAACCGGGGTAATTACTCGAAGGAATTCGGTTTTGATATCTGCAGGATGGCTTTGGTTTTTTCTGGTAATGATAGGAATCGTGCAGAACAAATTCGTTATCCGAGAAAAGTGATCTTAGATTGCCCAAACAGCCATTTTTTCATGTTCAAAACCACTCCATACTGATCTATGGGCTTACACATTTCAATAAGACGTTGTCGATGTTGCTCGTGGGTGGCAGAGAAGACGAGGATCTCATCCAGGTATCCAAAACAAAACGGGAAGCCTTCCAGAACCGAATCGATAAACCACTGCCATGTCCGTGCAGCATTCCGTAAGTCTTAATATGGGACACTGTTGTATTGTGTAGCACTTGGTTTAGGAGCGCCCGTAGGTCTGACCAAAGATGGAAATTGTTGTAGCAGAGCGGCCGGCGTACTTCTAGGTTCTCTCTTGTGCCGGCTTGGGGCTGTGAACCGTTGCACTGTCGCAGTGTCCCATAGTAGTCAGGCCAGTAACGCTAGCCACTAGTCGAGCTTTCGCAGCAAATTATAATAAGCTAGAAAGTCTGATCCTACGATCACCTCCGAGAAGTCGGCGGCGGTGAAATCGCTGACAAAAGAGCAACCGGCGACGTTATGCTGAGTGCCAGTGAGCTGCGCCTGCGACCAGCTGCCGCTGGCATTTGGGAAAGCGCTCGGAGCAGCGCACTCCTGCGCCCAGTGAGCGAGGTGGTGCAGTGGTCGGCATTCGGGAGGACGACGCTTCAAACCCGCGTCTGGCCTTCCTGATTCAGGTTTTCCGTGATTTGCCTAAATCGCTTTTGACAAATTCCGGGATGGTTCCTTTGAAGGATCACGACCGATTTTCTCCCCCATCCTTCCCTCATCCGATGGGACTGATGACCTCGCTGGTTTGTTCCCCTCCCCCAAACCAACCAGCCGACTTCTGCTCCTGCTCGCCGAATCTGTGCAGCTTTGGTTGGCGAATGACTGCCAGATCTCTTACCAAGTCGTCTCTATGGTTGCTAGCACCGCTCTGCATCAACATCCACTTGTTCGAATTGCAAATCTACAACATTTGCATTCTTCATTCCTATTCTTGACCGACTGGTATTTACGTAATAACTTGCTGAAGAGCGGTGTATTAAATTAATTTTTCTCGAATTGAGGCAATGAAAATTAATATAATGATTGGTAGAGTAACGCAGTTTCAGTTGAATGACATTAAGTATGTGTAACTGATAACTAGTATGCACCTAAAAGCATAACCTATGATTATAGTGGTTAACAATAGTGCAACTATCTTGCGACTATGAAAGTTGCGCAATTGGTGATGTCAACCCATCCTGTAGTGGTACAATTGGTCGCACTGCCATAATTCTCTAAAAGACGTCAAATCTTTATTTGCAGAGTTAATCCTGCTACAAAAACCTACCTCACTAGTATCGAAAAATCAGTTGAGTATCTGTGTTCAGTTTGTATAGTCTTAGTGTTGAACCGTATATATCAACTCTGAATAGAAACGCATCATTTGTGATCATTCTTTTCTGTATAGCAATTAATGTAATGTTTCCTACAGCTGATACTGCATTCTGGAGAGTCTGAGTATCTCTATCGATACCTTCTATTCCTAGATAGCACTTAGGGAAGAATTTTCCATTGCAATATTATAAGACGTTTGAGGGAGGACATAAGGCTAATATGTTCTCAAAAATAGCGTACAGGGGACACTTACCAGGTTGAATTAACGCAGGCTATGAAAAAGTTCAAAGGACAGCAGCTTATTTTGTATCATCAGAAAATAGGGGAGAGTGTGTCATGGATATGCTATGCAAATCAATCATTAAAAGGATGGCATTTTCGTTGTAACGACGTCTTGTCACGAAATCTTCAATCTCTAATTTTCTCCTCTGAATGCAAAAGTATGGTGTTGACAGCCACCTATACAGGTAGAAATGATCATCGTAATAAAATAACACAAATCAGAGCTCACACAGTAAAATTTAAGTGTTCTTTCTATCCACACACTGTTCAAGAGTGGAAACATAGCGAAATAGTGTGAAAGTGGTTCGCTGAACCCTCTGCCAAGTAAGTGTTCATTGGAGAATAGTCATGTAAATGTCGATTCCTCATTCATTGTAGTCACCAGTGTAGCTCTGTGTAACTTCGTCCACCCTCCAAGGTTAAAATGTAACTGAAGAGATGGAGATTTGATACAGTGGTACTACAGAGGGTACCGAACATAAAAAAGCAGACTTCCAGAATGTATTTCAGAAGTAGCATGAACGTTGGTGTCAGTGAGTTCGCTACAAAATGAACTTGTCTGAAAGTGGTGCTGTACAAGAAACTGTAGGTATGACATAATAATTTTTATTAACATACTGTAGAAACTTTCCGATACCAACTGATATCTTCAGTCCTATCAGTATGACAATAGTTATAATTATGTTAGTTGTGGCAGGATAGCTCAGTTGGTAAGAACATTACCAACAAAAGTCATGTTCCAGCTTCTGGCCTAAGTCTCGCTCTTAGTTTCAATCTAATAGGACGTTTCAGATTAAATAATATTGTGTCTTAGAATTCCATTTAACTATTAATCTATTTCAAAATGATCAGTTCATTCAGTTCTTACACAGTTCATTCCATCATCTGTTTTATAGTTCTGATGAACTACCTTTTGACTGAATAGTTATTTGTAATTTTTAAGGTTAAATTACAAATTGACAAGGTGTTATATGAAGTTATTGTGGGATTTGTTGTGAGTCTGCGAAACTTCAGTAATAATAATAAACTAGACAGTAAGTGACTGACATTATCCTTTATGTTTGTATATCTCCATCATCATAAATATTTTTTTAAATTATGATTTCATTAATTTATAATCATAAAATGTTTCAGGTCAAGATGCAGTATTTGACAAAGAGAAGGAGGAAAAATTTTTGTTTGCATTGAATTTGCTGGTCAAATATTTAATGGAAGTAGATTTGATAGTAGTGTAATTTCTTTTACTTAATTGATCATTGATATGCAATGTTTACATACCACCTATTCCTCTCATTATTCATTTAGCTATTAATTGTTTATTATTAATAATTTCTATTTAAATGAGAGAAGCTGTAACAAAGTAGATGTAGGGAAATTGAAACCAGGAAATGTTAACCATGAATAATTTCTGCTTAAATGAGATAAGCTGTAACAAAGTAGATGTAGTGGAAACTGAATCCTTGAAATGTTCCAAGATATTTCTTATTTGTGAAACATTTCACTCACTATGAAAAATAGTTGTGTCAAGTCAATATATCTTGATTATGTATTGTAATGTAATTGTATTAAATAGTGATCTAAATTTAGTACAACATGCTTTATTTCTTCAATAAACTGAATCAGGATATATCTACATTTATTATTTATTTTGCTTAGCTCAGTTACATTTTATAGAGTAAATTATCTCTAATCTACCTGGTAGTATAAATAGACATGCATATGTACTGATCCACATTGTCAGCTATTTGTATCCGTGAATTAGGTTTCTTAAGGGGATACTGTACTTGAATATAAATCTGAGACCTTCAAACTTTCAGTGGGCTTACATTTTGTGGGCCTTCAACGTTTTATACAGAACAGAGGATCATAATTTAATATGTAATGGCTTAATGTAATAACCCAGACTGTTTAGTACCTGTTTAACTGAGTTTGAGAAGATAAGCCTGCTGCCTTGTCTTCCAATTTTGAGATAGTCTGAATGGATTATTTGTAGCTTTTTGAAGTTGGAAGACGGAACAGTTGTCCATAGTGAAGAGTCATAGTTGGGGATGAGGAACCACTTTTCATGGCTGCAAAAGGAATGGTCTGTGGTCATCATTCTGTATATCTTGCATAAAACTTCCGTCTTCTATGCCGCTGTTGAGGCTCTTTACAGGTAAGGTCCTAGGTGAGAAAAAGGGTGTGGAGGGTAAGTCTTTTTCATCTATTAACTATTTTTTTAGGTTCTGATTACCTACAGCCCATTCTCTCCTTTCTTATTTTCCAGAATACAGTAAATTACTGTGATCAGAGTTTTAATTCTCGAAATGTAGCCAGGGCATAACAAGTTTTCGAAACCCTCACTTCTACACAAAATTTCACAGAAAATAAATTAATTAAAATTGTTTAACATTAAAGTAATTTCGATTTAAACTGATTTCAGTTGAAGATCATCTCTGTGACCCTTGTTTTCTTATGTAGGATGAGGTTAAGTCTTACATTTTACTGTCTTGTATTAAAGCATATTGAAAAGGACGGCATTACGTGTGATTTTTCGATTATGATGGTCAGTTGAAATAATTTTTAAGATATCGAGACGAAAATGTGAACGATAAATAGCTGAGCACACTAACTAAATATTTTTAAATGATCCTAGGGATCTGGGTTGAAAAATCAAATATTCAAGCTTCTACGACAGTACCTTGATGTATGGTTCATACCAAATGTCTTTGCCATAAGCCACTTAAAACAAATCAAAATGGAGCACTTCCCTAAAGCTGTGAGGATACTGAACTTAGAAAGTATGGTGTAGCACTAAGAACTTTATGAACTTGTTACACTAATAATGTTTTTCTAATATATGCTTAATGTTAGATCACGTGATGGATGATCTTATTGTGAAGAAAATACTAGCTCCTACACGTATACACAAGGCCTGCACCTTTAATTTAAAAGAATAAGCAATATCATTATAAAAAGGACTTGTTGGATATCATATCATTGTTTTAGAGCTGTCTGTTGTTTTGTTATCATTCCAGGTCTCTGAAAACCCGAGTAGCATGTTGCAGCCAATAGCATGTCATCGTCTGTAGGGATAAGAAATTCTTGACGACACTGCTACCTGCAGTTTTCTGTGTATAGAACACATGTGATAGCTCAGATATAATGATGTCCTTCAGGAATATGGAAGGAAAAAATTGATTTTATATCAGTGCACTAATTGACTGTACATAACGTTTGTTTCCTTGGAGTGAATGTCCTGAATTTGGACAGTAACTTCAATTTGTTCATCTGAGACCTTACACATTCATTGTAATACACCCATACAATTAAAAAGCAGATGACTATATATTTGTACTGAGACTTTATTCAGCCAAGAAACATACAATGATATATAAATTAATTTAGTTTTGTAAGGATACAATCACCGAGTGAGGTGGCGCAGTGGTTAGACACTGGACTCGCATTCTGGAGGACGACGGTTCAATCCCGCGTCCGGCCATCCTGATTTAGGTTTTCCGTGATTTCCCTAAATCGCTCCAGGCAAATGCCGGGATGGTTCCTTTCAAAGGGCACGGCTGACTTCCTTCCCCGTCCTTCCCTAATCCGATGAGATCGATGACCTCGCTGTCTGGTCTCCTTCCCCAAACCAACCAACCAACCAACCAAGGATACGATCTGAATATATTCAAACAGAGAAGATGGTACCCTACTGGAGTAAGATACTGCAAAATACATACAGTGCAGAAGACGTAAGAATTGCCATAGCGATATATACATAAACATAAGTAGAGATGCATTAACAGATGTTAACATATACCTTAGTCAGCATTTAATTGTTCCATATACATATATATATATATATATATATATATATATATATATATATATGAAACAATTAAATGCTAACTAAAGTATATGTTAATGTCTGTTAATGCATATATATATATATATATATATATATATATATATATATATATATATATATATATATATATATATATATACATGTATACATATATATGTATATTTCTATGTGTGTGTAACAATTAAATACAAATACACCCTGTAGATGCTCTACTAGCATCGAATGATGACATAATTCATCCATTGTTTACATATCAAAAAATAAATCTTTTGGACTAAATGGCATTTCAGTAGCTGAGGTTAATGAAGTCCAGTTACAATTTTGATAACAGAAAATACCCTGAATAAGGAACAGGCAGAAATTCCATTAACAGCAAATATTTATTTTCTTAATGTATCAATTAAAGGGCTATTAATAATTTCAGACAAAGAATGTCTTAACTGTAAGATCCAGTCATTTGAATGATTTGAATATTTTTTGACTTACACCAGTAATTTTGACTACCACCAATAATGTTAAAAATATGTAAACCATCAGAATATAATAATTATGAATATTAGGATTATAATGTAATGCTTCAAGAGAAATGGTTTTTGTTTACAATTAACTGAATTATTAGTATTTATTGTCACTATACATTGTGGAAGTCTGTGACTATCGGAAACAATTACTACAAATCTATTAATAAATCAGGTTACTAGTATAAAAATAACAGTAGTTGGTAGCAGGTGGAATATTTCACTTCAAAAATTTCTCGTTATGTAGAAAGGAAGTTACAAATAAAATGTATGATAAACAGAATCTTCCTGTTATTTGGGCACTGAAGTGTGAACTGAAAAGTAATAATATAGATATAGATGTCATTCCTTTCTAAAATCCATTGTTGAATCTTAAATACTTACCCATCATCTATCTTTTTAAAACTCTATGAATTCATACTCCCCCCATGAACCATGGACCTTGCCGCTGGTGGGGAGGCTTGCGTGCCTCAGCGACACAGATAGCCAAACCGTAGGTGCAACCACAAAGGAGGGGTATCTGTTGAGAGGCCAGACAAACGTGTGATTCCTGAAGAGGGGCAGCAGCCTTTTCAGTAGTTGCAAGGGCAACAGTCTGGATGATTAACTGATCTGGCCTTGTAACAATAACCAAAACGGCCTTGCTGTGCTGGTACTGCAAACGGCTGAAAGCAAGGGGAAACTATGGCCATAATTTTTCCCGAGGGCATGCAGCTTTACTGTATGATTAAATGATGATGGCGTCAACTTGGGTAAAATATTCAGGAGGTAAAATAGTCCCCCATTCCGATCTCTGGGCGGGGACTACTCAAGAGGATGTCGTTATCAGGAGAAAGAAAACTGGCGTTTACGGATCGGAGCGTGGAATGTCACATCCCTTAATCGGGCAGGTAGGTTAGAAAATTTCAAAAGGGAAATGGATAGGTTAAAGTTAGATATAGTGGGAATTAGTGAAGTTCGGTGGCAGGAGGAACAAGACTTCTGGTCAGGTGACTACAGGGTTATAAACACAAAATCAAATAGGGGTAAAGCAGGAGTTGGTTTAATAATGAATAGGAAAATAGGAATGCGGGTAAGCTACTACAAACAGCATAGTGAACGCATTATTGTGGCCAAGATAGATACGAAGCCCACACCTACTACAGTAGTACAAGTTTATATGCCAACTACCTCTGCAGATGACGAAGAAATTGAAGAAATGTATAATGAAATAAAAGAAATTATTCAGGTAGTGAAGGGGGACGAAAATTTAATAGTCATGGTGACTGGAATTCGAGTGTAGGAAAAGGGAGAGAAGTAAACGTAGTAGGTGAATATGGATTGGGGCTAAGAAATGAAAGAGGAAGCCGCCTGGTAGAATATTGCACAGAGCACAACATAATCATAGCGAACACTTGGTTTAAGAATCATGAAAGAAGGTTGTATACATGGAAGAACCCTGGAGATACTAAAAGGTATCAGATAGATTATATAATGGTAAGAAAGAGATTTAGGAACCAGGTTTTAAAATGTAAGACATTTCCAAGTGCAGATGTGGACTCTGACCACAATCTATTGGTTATGACCTGTAGATTAAAACTGAAGAAACTGCAAAAAGGCAGGAATTTAAGGAGATGGGACCTGGATAAACTGAAAGAACCAGAGGTTGTACAGAGTTTCAGGGAGAGCATAAGGGAACAATTGACAGGTATGGGGGAAAGAAATACAGTAGAAAAAGAATGGGTAGCTTTGAGGGATGAAGTAGTGAAGGCAGCAGAGGATCAAGTAGGTAAAAAGATGAGGGCTAGTAGAAATCCTTGGGTAACAGAAGAAATATTGCATTTATTTGATGAAAGGAGAAAATATAAAAATGCAGTAAATGAAGCAGGCAAAAAGGAATACAAACGTCTCAAAAATGAGATCGACAGGAAGTGCAAAATGGCTAAGCAGGAATGGCTAGAGGACAAATGTAAGGATGTAGAGGCGTATATCAATAGGGGTAAGATAGATATTGCCTACAGGAAAATTAAAGAGACCTTTTGACAAAAGAGAACCACTTGCATGAACATCAAGAGCTCATATGGAAACCCAGTTCTAAGCAAAGAAGGGAAAGCAGAAAGGTAGAAGGAGTATATAGAGGGTCTACACAAGGGCGATGTACTTGAGGACAATATTATGGAAATGGAAGAGGATGTAGATGAAGGTGAAATGGGAGATACGATACTGCGTGAAGAGTTTGACAGAGCACTGAAAGACCTGAGTCGAAACAAGGCCCCGGAGTAGTCGACATTCCATTGGAACTACTGACGGCCTTGGGAGAGCCGGTCCTGACAAAACTCTACCATCTGGTGAGCAAGATGTATGAAACAGGCAAAATACCCTCAGACTTCAAGAAGAATATAATAATTCCAATCCCAAAGAAAGCAGGTGTTGACAGATGTGAAAATTACCGAACTATCAGTTTAATAAGTCACAGCTGCAAAATACTAACACGAATTTTTTACAGACGAATGGAAAAACTGATAGAAGCCAACCTCGGGGAAGATCATTTTGGATTCCGTAGAAACACTGGAACACGTGAGGCAATACTGACCTTAAGACTTATCTTAGAAGAAAGATTACGTTCCTAGCATTTGTAGACTTAGAGAAAGCTTTTGACAATGTTGACTGGAATACTCTCTTTCAAATTCTAGAGGTGGCAGGGGTAAAATACAGGGAGCGAAAGGCTATTTACAATTTGTACAGAAACCAGATGGCAGTTATAAGAGTCGAGGGACATGAAAGAGAAGCAGTGGTTGGGAAGGGAGTAAGACAGGGTTATAGCCTCTCCCCGATGTTGTTCAATCTGTATATTGAGCAAGTAGTAAAGGAAACAAAAGAAAAATTCGGAGTAGGTATTAAAATCCAGGGAGAAGAAATAAAAACTTTGAAGTTCGCCGATGACATTGTAATTCTGTCAGAGACACCAAAGGACTTGGAAGAGCAGTTGAATGGAATGGACAATGTCTTGAAAGGAGGATATGAGATGAACTTCAACAAAAGCAAAACGAGGATAATGGAATGTAGTCGAATTAAGTCGGGAGATGCTGAGGGAATTAGATTGGGAAATGAGACACTTAAAGTAGTAAAGGAGTTTTGCTATTTGGGGAGCAAAATAACTGATGATGGTCGAAGTAGAGAGGATATAAAATGTAGACTGGCAATGGCAAGGAAAGCGTTTGTGAAGAAGAGAAATTTGTTAACATCGAGTATAGATTTAAGTGTCAGGAAGTCATTTCTGAAAGTATTTGTATGGAATGTAGCCATGTATGGAAGTGAAACATGGACGATTAATAGTTTGGACAAGAAGAGAATAGAAGCTTTCGAAATGTGGTGCTACAGAAGAATGCTGAAGATTAGATGGGTAGATCACATAACTAATGAGGAAGTATTGAATAGGATTGGGGAGAAGAGGAGTTTGTAGCACAACTTGACAAGAAGAAGGGATCGGTTGGTAGGACATGTTCTGAGGCATCAAGGGATCACCAATTTAGTATTGGAGGGCAGCGTGGAGGGTAAAAATCGTAGAGGGAGACCAAGAGATGAATACACTAAGCAGATTCAGAAGGATGTAGGTTGCAGTAGGTACCGGGAGATGAAGAAGCTTGCACAGGATAGAGTAGCATGGAGAGCTGCATCAAACCAGTCTCAGGACTGAAGACCACAACAACAACAACAACATGAATTCATATAATATAATTCTTCCACATTAACACTTTTCATTACTTGTATTTCAGTTTTACAATTTTATTGTCAATATTAGTTATTTATCATTTAAGATTTGTACAATTAGGTGGGGCTTCACATCAAGCTGACTGTAGCTTGATGTAATAAACTATTAATACTTATGTTGATTCATAATGAGAACTACTTTAATTAACATAGCTGGGCGTCTTGTTGTCATGCAGAGCTCAGACTCCACTTGGAAATAGATTGAAGATTTCTTGGTAGGGAAGATTCAGCATTTTATCTTGGGTGAAAGACGATGTTAACAGTAAACTCGAATCTTTTGAAGATAATGCAATCTTCTGCTATGAAGCACATTCTTAAAAACACTGACAAATAGTGTCACATCTTGACAAAGCTCCCGAAGAGTACTGTAAAGGTTATGAGGAGTGTCTTGTAGTCTGCTTCTCAGTGGGGGGGGGAGTCCCATTCTGCAACTCCTAATGTTTGGTAGTGGGCAGTGCTTCGAGGCAGCAGCCAAGTTGCTACCAACGTCCTGCTCCCTTCAGCAGCGTGGAGCACTGGTAGCGCCTTGAGTCTGCGGAGCTGGGACTTAGTGCTGGCGGCAGCAGGCACGAACAGCAGGTTCCCGTTAGGAACCCAGTGCTGCAGGTGGCAGCTGCTGCTGTGTGGTCTGGAACCCACGGCTGCCACTGTGGCAACCCCGTCATCCGATTGTCTGGCGTGGTCCCTCTCGTCGTGGTGGTGCTACCGGATTGCAGCGACGAGTCAATGCAAGAATGCTTCTGCCTCAAAACCCAGACATATTTATAATGCCTTGAGAGACGCGTTTGTGTCACTAAAGCCTGGCCCCCAGTCACGTCGTCCGTAACAAGAGACGTGGCCTGGTGTGGTGACATCGACCACCTGCCATAGCCATTACCACTGTGCAGTGTAGTTTCCCAATGAGAGCAGCTAGCCCTTACTCATAATTCCCATGTTGTTGTTGTGGTCTTCAGTCCTGAGACTGATTTGATGCAGCTCTCCATGCTACTCCATCCTGTGCAAGCTTTTTCATCTCCCAGTAGCTATTGCAACCTACAACCTTCTGAATCTGCTTAGTGTATTCGCCTCTTGGTCTCCCTCTACGATTTTTACCCTCCACGCTGCCCTCCAATACTAAATTGGTGATCCCTTGATGCCTCAGAACATGTCCTACCAACCGATCCCTTCTTCTGGTCAAGTTGTGCCACAAACTTCTCTTCTCCCCAGTCCTATTCAATACTTCCTCATTAGTTATGTGATCTACCCATCTAATCTTCAGCATTCTTCTGTAGCACCACATTTCGAAAGCTTCTATTCTCTTCTTGTCCAAACTATTTATCGTCCATGTTTCACTTCCATACATGGCTACACTCCATACGAATACTTTCAGAAATGACTTCCTGACACTTAAATCTATACTGGATGTTTACAAATTTCTCTTCTTCAGAAACGCTTTCCTTGCCATTGCCAGCCTACATTTTATATCCTCTCTACTTCGACCATCATCAGTTATTTTGCTCCCCAAATAGCAAAACTCCTTTACTACTTTAAGTGCCTCATTTCCTAATCTAATTCCCTCAGCATCACCCGACTTAATTAGACTACATTCCATTACCCTTATATCCTCCTTTCAAGACACTGTCCATTCCCATACGCGTTCGTTATTCTGACCCATGTATCACCACACTTGCGACTACAGACAGTGGCTGTTAATACAGGCCTTCACGTTGCTTTTCTACCACTTCACATTATTTTTGCTAAAATACTTATTTCTTTTGTTAAAAGACGGGCAGCGGCACTATAATAGAGAAGGGCTTAGATGCAGCAAATTGCATAGTCCGCAAACTTGAGCAATTCCGTGATTGCTAATTATGGTTCAAATGGTTCAAATGGCTCTGAGCACTCTGGGACTTAACATCTGTGGTCATCAGTCCCTAGAACTTATAACTACTTAAACATAACTAACCTAAGGACATCACACACATCCATGCCCGAGGCAGGATTCGAACCTCCGACCGTAGCGGTCACGCGGTTCCAGACTGAAGCGCCTAGAACCACACTGTCACACCGGCCGGCTGATTGCTAATTATTATTGTAACAATTTATGTGCCCACTTCACTCGTATTGCTTTCTTTCTTCACAACATTTTCTATTGAAGTAGCTAAATAATTCAGCTGTGGATATCAATATTGTGTAGTCAGCGTCAAACTGAAATGGGTACAGCACTAGATAAATACGTAAAATTACTGTACAGGCAACCCCGCGCTGATGTTATCGGTAGTTCTGTATCTCGTCAGGCGAAGTTACGAAAATTGATTTGGTATGTCCTAGCCAATGAATATAAGGAAAAATTAACTTTTTTCATGATCTGTAAAGCAGCACATCTATGTATAACCGAACTAAGACGGTTCATTATGTATATTAAGTACATCTGGTTCTCAGATTTTGATATATGTGTCACTGTCAGCCTCTTCTTTGAATGTGCCTAGTTTAAAATCTTTTTTACAATATAACGTGTAACACGAGTGTTTTGTCAGTCCACTTATTGTCACGCACTTTTCGCTGATTAAGTTTCCACTGGTTGTCAAAATATTTTATCTTTAAATCTGCACTGACCTTAGAGATGTTTAAAATACCGATAAATTATGTAAATTACCTAGACCAGGGCCGGCCAAACGCTGCACAGTGTGCAGACGTGCGGAAGTGCTGCACACGTGCGCACGTGTGCGACAGCAAGCGATAGCGACATCTGTTATTAGACATGTATCCTAAATGAACGGCGGAGGCTCCACTTCCCCGTTTATGTGGTAGAAACAAGAGCGCAACATATCCAGTCTAGTTTATCCATGGTAATCGTAACCTGAACAGAGAAGTACTGAGAAATGGCAGGTACTGTGAAAAAACAAAGGACGGGAGATCTATGTTCTCAGTATTTAAAAATGACTGGGAACTGCAATTCTTTTTTGTAGCCGTTGGTGAAAACTCAGTGTTTGCTGTGCCGCCGAATAATAGGCGGCCAGCGTAAGTTTTCAATTGAAAGACGCTACAATACATGTCACAAAAACGAGTGTAATGTACTCAACAGTGAAGAACGGCAAGCAAATTTAAATGTCCTTAAGAAAATGGATGAGACACATCAACTCGATTTTACTGTACGTCAAAGTAACTGACACTTCTTGAACTCTATTAGTTTCTTGTGTTACATTTATGCCTATTTTACTGTACGCTGTGCAATGTACTGTTTTCAATTTTCCAGAATGACAACCACACCAAATTTTCTTAATGTTATTTGAAATCATGAATAAGGTTCGTTGGAAGTCGCTAAGTGCTCTCTTTCTCAAATACTACATCAAAAACATTACGCGTATTTAGTGCCGTCAGTCAAGCTGCCTTAATAAAAACCCATGGTTGTTAACTGTATTACTTGTCTTACTGGGTTAAACTGTTAACATAAAAGGAAATGTCTCAATGAGTAGACTGTGACAGTATTTTAAAGGTTTAATACGTGAAATACCTTCCCATGGTTGGCTTGCAAGCTGTGGAAAGAGCACTAGAATTCGCCGGTACAGAGTATCCCAGCAAGTGGATAAAGCGACATCTGTGGGTAGAAACATGCACTACATGAACGCTGACGGCTGCGGCGTGCACGCTGTGACCCGGAAGTTGCACATGTGCAGGAGCACCGCACGCGTGCAGAATTTCTGGCCGGCCCTGACCTAGACTATAAGACTTCTTTGAGCATGGCAATGTTGACTTTATTCTCGTAAGCTAAGGTCGTAAATTTACGCGGTGGACGTCTTCCGTGGTTATATCAAACGATCGAGGTAAGAAAATCGTCGCGACAGGTTAATCTCTAACCACACGGTGCTTGTAAATGCATGAAAAAAGAGTAGTTACACAGAAAGCAAATACACAGACAGATTACTTCGACAGGAACAGGCAAAAACAGGCTAAGTTATTTGACCTTCACTGAGATAATGAGCTGTAACTGGATGTGACTAATTGTCACATGTCCTCAGATAGATTACTAACTCTTACTGGAACCCAGTTATCACGACTGTTAGGAAGTAGTATTATCGTTGCGGTAGTTGTCTGAAGTAAATCTGATGTCGCAGAAATTCAATCTGCATACAAAACTGTTATAGTAGTCCTATCAAGTGTGATCTAAAACTCGAAGACACTCTCACGGATGACCTACCTCACCCCCAGAAGCAAGTGAAAATTTCGGTGAAAACCTGTTTTCATCTGTGTCTCCGTTATTCATCTACGTTGCAGGAGGATTCAATTATCTCACAGTAGACAGGGATAACTATGAGTACAACTTCATAAGCAGTAGACGAGACAAGACTTGCCGAGGAACTACACTCAAGCCGTTCTCAGAAATCCATCTAAGACAGGAAACAGACCCATCGCGAAAATATATCAGATTTGTAGGTGAAAGACAAAGCTCAACTCTTCGATTATGTTCATTTATATACTGACATAAAATATCATACTGCAGTTGTTACAACGGTAATTACCAGGAACAAAAGGCTACGCCAGTAAATTGAGAAGCTACGTATGAAGTAAACTCGCCAAAGAGTAAGCACCATCATTTCTTCGGCTGAAATGAAATCAGGCAAGGGGTGTGCAATGGGTCTGTGGTAAAAATTGAAGTAAGTAGTTAGTGAAGCAGTCTAAGAAAGGCACCTCTCAGAATCGTTAGAGACGTCAGAGATCCGTAGCCGTGTACAACCAATGACGGCAGGTTTGTTATGAAACAGCACTTGCCGCAGAACGTGTACGGACCAAACTGAAAAAAGTCGGTAGATAGGTATTAAACTGATACGAACTTGACTACCAGTGGGGCACCGGCGAAACTAATTAGTTTTGGAAGATTCTCGCGAAACTTCAGTCAGACGTTAAAACTTAAAGTCCATGGACTTGTTGATGAGACAAGAACCGAAGCAGACAGCACCAAACCGAAAGCCGATATGTCTAATTTATTCTTAAAATATTCCTTTAGAAATGAAAATCAAATGATGTTGCTACAGTTCAGGTGTCGTACCACAGCTCAATGATAAATGATACAATAATCAATGATCTCCATGTTAAATTAGCTGAACTTGCTAAAACTCAAGAACGACTCAGATCACGACGAAGTCCTTGTGGTTTTCTATACGCATTTTGCAAGTAAATTAGTTTCATCCTCAAGAGTGATAACCAGAGATCCTTTGGGCAGAGAACTACTTCCAGCGCCTGAGAAAGGGTACAGTTCAAGTCCATCTACGAACAATGCCAGTAGAACGGATCCACGGAGGGATCGCTCAGCAGTATCTGCAGTAGGATTCTAAAACATCTTCTAAGTTCAGAAACAAACACTGTGTGACACAAAGAGACCTTGCGTACAGAACAATGAAACTATTCCGGAAACACTGGACATGTGAAATCCAGAACGCTATTCACATATAACGTCCGAACAGTGAAAAGAGGTATCTGTATGAATAGGTTGTTTATAGGTTCATTGTTTGTTAACTGTCGAAGAACTTTCGGTTTATTGCCAGACTGAGGCCTAACTAAGAAAAAATTAAGAAAATATATTCAGCAGGACATACAGGCGAGCTACGATACGATATTGCAGTGCCTGTGTTATCCTGGAATGCAATGCAAGTTTCCTTGCATCACAATTCGGAATAACACAGGCACCGCAGTATCGTATTTACCCACGAACACCCGGCAAGCGACTTCCGAGTAAAATGTCTCCCCTGTACGGCATTCAGGGAAACGTGATAGCACCATCATTCATCCTGTTGCATAGTAATAATTTAGCGGATAGTATTTGCTGAAATTTCAAACATTTCGCAGACGATGCAGTTGCGTATCAGGAAGTATTATCTGATAAAAACTAAGGTGATAATCAGCCAGAGTTCAGCAAAATATCAACTCTAATGTAAAAGGCTAAAGGCTCTTAGTCTGCAGAAATGCCATATTGTGTGCTTATGACATGTAGCAGTCTTCGAGTATGCGATCAATGAATCAAAACTGGAGTTATTCATATCACGCAAATGACTGAGAGTGATAATTTGTGACTGTATGGATTGTAATGAGCACATTCGTTTGGTATAAGGTGCAGCAAACCCAGGGTTCTGTCAGAGATTGGAAAACAGCTGTTGGTGTACGGAAGAGATTCTTACAGTACTATTGTATTATCCGTACTAAGACATTGCTCAGGTGTGTGGTATCCATATCAAGTTGGACTAACAGGGGACGTATCAGGTAGACAAAAGAAAAGCAGCGCTAATGCTCTGAATTATGTCTGACAAATGGGAGACTGAGAAACCTCAACTGGAAAATACTCGAAAACAGAAAAAAAAGCATCTCTTGAAACTTATGTACACAATTCTAAGGACACATCTTTTACGAAAGTTCTGTTTTGAACACTGTGAACACTATGTTTCATTACGATTAAGGAGCGATCTGTTTTTCGTGAACTATAGGCTCCCATTTTCACTTGTTATTTTTTAAAAATTCGAACTTAATTTCAGGTCTGTCACAGATACTGTTGTGCCATCAGCACATAGAATTTCAGCTGAGTACTTTGATCACACAATTACAGATCAAGACACATCCAAGGAATTGGTTACTAAATACTGTTTTTCGCTAAAAACAGTTTTATGGCCCTGAAAAGTAATACAAAGTGCTCATCGAAAAACAATATTTTATATAATGTTAAGTTCTGTAGTCCTCATGCCATGTCAGCTGATTCGGCAATCCTGTTGTACTGGCTTCATCTCAGACAGCCCACGAAGCGGTGAGACAGTTGACAAGATATAATCTCTGACTTTCCCTTTGCTGTCACTTAGAATTTACACGCGAATCAGTTTAAGCCTTTGCTGGAACTTCGCTTGCGTAATTATGCATCTGTCGCCGTCTTTTCTACAGATATTTCCAACGTAAACAAGTTCTTTCCCTTTACGAAAGGAGCAGATCCCGAAGTTATTGATACCGCTTTCAACCGTTGAACAAAGGAACCTGTCCGACTTATCCTTAGGATAAATCTGATAATTAACTGCCGCAGATGTTAACACATCGTAGAATACGTTAGTAAATCGTTAAGCGTTACTCTACGACACAGAAAGCTGAACCAGATCGTAAATCAGCCTGTGCCTTAGATTAACGAAAAGTAGGTCCATCTGCATTCCATCGATGAACGTGAGTGCTAATTACAGGGGGTTTTCCAAACCTCTCCAGGCAAATCTACCGTATTTGTGGATTTTCGCTTCGGAAAACCGATACAGAATCAGTTACAACAGACAAAACGCACAGAAGTAAATTTGTCCCACTCGCAGACAAACAGCTTGCAAGGAACTATGTTATTATCGCACTGTGACATGGAGGGCATCCCGGCACAGTATCAAAACAATAACATATGGAGGAGTGAAGAGTACCAACCAAGAGCGGATCTTGGAAAAAAAGGCACATTGTGAAAGAAAAGAAAGAAACGTGTCGTTCGCAACTGATGAGACTCCTCGAAATCGGTCCTACAAAAGTAACAGCGGTTTTCACCTCTGCAGGCCACGCATAGTACAGAATTTATATCAAATTATTTTAGAATCATAGTCAAAACAGTTTTTCTGCCCTCAGTACTCCAAGAAACACTAGCACATTTCTGCCAAGAACTTCTGGAGGTAATACAGTTAGTGACGTTTACATGGTAGCACTGTACAAGAACACACAACTTACGTGCTCAGAGCACATTACTGATTCTGCCACAACTGAGGTGAAACAGAGGGCATGAAGCACTCTGCAAACAAGTTACCTTAGACAATGGAGTGAACGAAATGCGTTCGCTCCTTATTAACAACTCGAATTACAAAGCTGAGCAAGTTTGTTAGATACTTTTCTGACGTTGAACGGTAGGCGACAGACTCAGACACGACGAAAACTACACATGAAAATCCCTTCATCGTAGTTTCTTCAATCGTCATGGATGAGTTAATACGTAGAAATCATATCGAAAGCTAGAAGCGAAACCAGTTGCATTCCTACAAGTTGGTAACATCACGCGATAATCACTGCTGATATACGATGCGATACGCACGGTCTGCTCTCTTCTGGACAACTGAAGTGAATTTTTCAGGTAATGCACAGACGCAGAGATGACTTGCGTTTGCCGAGGATGAAGGTCATCCTGGTCGCGAGCGGAAAAAACCGCGATCGATAAACGCAGTGAAGAGCTGATAAAGAAATGCGTAAATACGCACACGTCGAAGCCAGCCGCATCACATTGTGGTCCACAGCTGGCAAGGTAAGTCCTCTCCGCTCTGAAGTATACTAGACTAGCTAGCACTGCCTCCACCCTAAGACATCGCCTTCTTGTGCAGATGCGCTTCTTCCTGCTGTTCGCTGTTGTCATTGGCTTCGCCTGCGGCGCAGCGGTGCCCAAGGGTAAGTGTCATCAAATCATACTTTTAAAGGCCAGAATAATGTCAATGTTTGGTAAATGTTTGGTTCTAAGAACAACTATTTAAGCTCAAGTGACCACGTAATCGTTCCATACATGTGCTGTACATCATGTTTTCAAGACGGAAAGGTATTAAAGACGTCAGATGCCAGTGGGCATTGATTTATATCAACGGGACAAACTGGAAATTTGTGTTTCCTGCTCATTAGGCACATGCGCTGACCACCGCGCCATCCGGACACAGTAGTCAGCGCAACTGCACCGACTACCTTAGTGTGCCTCCCACCAGACCCAGATTCTCAACTATTCCTTCAGTGCAGTTGCACGCCAAACTCTATCTCTTACTCGAATCGGCAAGATGCTGCGCGTAATGAGGCTCATAAGCAGGGGCGCTGCACCAGTAGCGTGAGGTATCAGTTGAGAATTTGGATCTGACGGGGTCTTGCTAGGGTAGCCGGTGCACCTGCGGCGACCCCTCTGTACAGATGGTTTAGTGGTCAGCGTATCTGGCTAGTAAGTTGGAGACTCGGGCTATAATCCGAGGGTGGGAAAAATTTTCAGCCTACCAGTTGATATATGCCCATGTCTTTAATGCCTTTGTGAGTTGATTAACGGTGGCTCCAATATCAGAATGGTGTCTATTCCTTCGGACATGTCTGAAATAACTGGACCACACACATATAATAGATTTTCAGCTATATGAGCTATGCTTCCATAATGACGTGCACAGAAGTCTTCCACACGACCAATTTCGTTCCGTGTAGTTACCAGATGCTGGTGTACCTCATAAAAATGTAAGCTATTCGCAGAGAAACACCACATAATTTATTGCGCTTCAGTGAAGCAAATAGTTATCAGTCCACTGATTTAAGCAAGAATGGTTTACACCCAGCAGAAGAATTTTTGAGACTGCCTGAGTAGACATTATTTCGACAGATTTTATCAAATGAATCGCGTAACCGCCATTAAATGTACCTGGGTAAAAAGTAATATGTCCTCCTACAGGCATTAGCGACTTAAAAAAAGTACACCTATGGCGTCGATAAAATACTATATTCTGGATACATAATTTTAAAGCAAAGCAAAGGAAAGCTACGTTTTCTGACAGTAATAGGGCAGTTCGAACCGACAGACCGACCGACCGCAGTGTCATCCACTGCCAGTGGCGTCAGTGAATCCGATAAGGAGGGGCTTGGGGCCAGCACGCGACTCTCCTGACCTTTTCGCCTTCTGATTTTGGGAACACTCCTTATCACTCAAACAGCTCCTTAATTGGTATAACGAAGCTAGGAAACCCTGTTCAAGTCCTTCCAATAAGGAAGAATCTCCAGCAGTACCGGGGATCGAACCTGGGTCCTACACATATCAGCCAGAGGCTGATCACTGGGCTATTGAAGCAGAGAGCTTTTAACGGTTCAAACCCGCATCCGGCCATCCTGATTTAGGTTTTCCGTGGTTTCCCTAAATCGCTCCAGACAAATGCTGAGATGGTTCCTTTGAGATGGCACGGCCGATTTCCTTCCCCTTCCTTCAATACTCTAACGAGACTGATGACCTCGCTGTTTGGCCTTCTCCTCCCAAGCAACCAAACCCGAACCTAACTAGCCATCAGTAACCGTTGCGCTATATTGCTGGTTTTTCTTGCAAAGTAACAGTCACTAATTAAAACGAGGAGGTACTTTTTTGAACGAATAATCAACACTGAGATAAGACCTACTAATCTCATTACATATTTAAGGATTTTGGTTACTATCTTACATAAAACGAAAACAAAATTTCAGAGTTTACCCAAAACAAGCGAAGATAAAGACTACAACTTAGAATTACTTACGTAACACGTCAATTCAGAAAGCAGAAGTTCGCTAACACCTACATTAAAATTACACAGCGCCCAAGCATGAGACAGTCCAGCGATTCCCGGCCCCACGATCCAGCCGCAACCTCCAAGATGACCTGAACGACTTCCTGGCCCTCATCCCCGTCGACGAAATCGTCAACATCGTCCTCAACTACGTCGCCAACGATGCTGAGGTGCAGGCCGCCCTCCAGTACCTCATGTCTGACGAGTTCGAGAGCATCGTCGTCTACGTCGACCAGCAGCCCGAGCTGTACGATGTAAGCAACGCTCCATTAGACACTTCATACCCCTATGAGATGATACATCACGCAGGTTCTCACTGCTCCATTTTTTTCCACAGCTGCTCAACTTCCTCGAGTCCTCTGGCCTTGACCCCTACGGCTTCCTCAACACGATCCACGACTTCCTGGGCATTCCTCAGATTACGAAACCCGCCAGCAGAATGAGGAGGAGCAGCAGGAGCCTCAAGTCCATGCTTGATGAGATCCTCGCCATCCTCCCAGTCGACGAGCTGAAGGCTCTCTACAACGATAAGCTGGAGACCAGCGCCGACTTTGCTGAACTCATCAACAGGCTCAGCTCGGACGAGTTCCACGTAAGTAGTAATCCTTTCATGGCTGTTGAACGGCAACGAGTGTCCAACATTTTTCTTTCATGTTACCTCCATACTTGACCTCTAACCAGAAATATGACGTTTCCAGCAACTGGTGTTGCGCGTTTTGGAGCTGGACGCTGTGCAGGAGTTGATCCAGATGCTGAGGGACGCCGGTATCGATGTGGACGCCATCATGGATTTCATCCGCAATCTCTTCGGCTGGTCTGACTCCGGCTCCTTGAAACTGAGTAAGAATGTTTTCTTTAGTATCATCTTTCAATGGGGCTTGTTATTTTAATTTTATATTCGCATGTGCCACTTATTCTTTTGTCCATTGTGCTCCACATTGTGGGCCGTAATTTTACAGTACTAGTTGAGGCCAAACATCTCGTAATGTGTTCAGGTATTCCTCTAAAGGAAACGGTGAGCCTAGAAATTTTTTATTACTTCAGCTTACCGATATATCTATTCCACTTCAAACTTTCTTTGCAACGATATGAAGCCATCATCAAACATACAACAGAAAGCCGTCACTAGAGTAAATTAACAACTGGTCGCACTTGGAGCTTACATCACAAAAGAGTCAACCAGACCTACCTATCGTCATCTGACCCATCCTTATTATCCTCATTTTGTATGGACCTTCTCCAACGTTATACTAAAATCACCAAATCATGGAAATACATATAGGACACCTCGTATCCGTTTTTCACTCTGCTCTCCCTCTGTTATCCTTTCCTGGTTCGTAAAGCTTACACGAATTTCTACATTTCCAGTAAACCCAAGACCCATCTTCGGTAACGTTTGCTTGCAGATGTATCACTGTCAACATTTTCCACCTTCATGACCAAACATTAAATGTTTTTCCAACTGTAATTTTAGATGACCCCCCTGCCTGCAGCACGGAACCACCTTAATAATCTGCCCTTCATACCACCCATAACGCACTCAAGGGTTTCCACCGGAAATTACTGCCAAAATCAATACCTTTCCTCCCTGGCTTCTGTCCTATCCTCCTCACAAGTGCATCGCGCTTACTCGAATCATTTCTTTTCATTACACAAATCAAACATTTCTCCTACAATATTGTCTCAATTCTCCAAATTTTACCCAGCTCATCAGCACTGTAATAACCCCAAGTCCTCACAGCGATCAGGTCCATCACAAATAACTAATATCATAAATATCACACCATTCGCGTCATTGACATTATTTTACTGTAATAAAAATCGTTCTGGTACTTAAAACAACTTCAGTGAAGTCTACAGAGCGTTTTAATGTTAGTCTACAGAGCGTCTGAATGTTTGGGACCAGAGCCCTCAAAAATAGGGAATATAAATGACACTAAACTAAAAAATACAAAATAAGAACATGTTAAAAACATTTATAATCTTGGCATCAGTGCTTCTGTACTGACTCGAATCACAGTTCTGTGCTCGTACTTGCACCCAGTGCTGTTACCAACAAGAACATCAATATGATAATGAAGGAGACGTGGTAGAAGATTAAGGTCTTAGGTCCCATCGACGAATTTATTACATGCCCAATAAATACTCACCAAGGTGTAGTGTGTCACTGTATGTTTCAAGTAAATGACCCCAGAAATCGCATTAAACAATTTATGTAACTGACAGAATAACTCAATGTGGATGGATGGGTACGAGAAAGAGTGGCTCTCCTACCTAATGCGGGTTCAGTACCTCGGCCACTAAGTGAATCATAACGCTAACGAGAGAACTCCATCTTCCCCAAAAGGCAAACTATGGAATACAATGATTATATTATGGAACATTATTTGTGAGTTTCGCAGAAAAATCATAAAACTGCTTGAAACCCTATGATCTGGAAACAATTCATTTGCATCCACTAAAAATGAAATAGTATGTATACGATATTACACAAATTCTAGGAAAAACCAAAGACTCATTGTTGACTTACTCAGCATTGACTAAACTGTCAAACATTTTACACTATCATTGAATAGTTATGAATTGAACCACAACAATTTGTGCAGCTGTAATGAGACTCTCAACAGAATTTTGCAAAAGAGCAAAAAAAGATCCGCTGATATGCGATATCTCATTTTCAGAGAAATTAGGAGATGTGAAGATGATCCAGCGTTTCCCACCAAAAAAATCCAGCCGCAACCTCCAAGATGACCTGAATGACTTCCTGGCCCTCATCCCCGTCGACGAAATCGTCAACATCGTCCTCACCTACGTCGCCAACGACGCTGAGGTGCAGGCCGCCCTCCAGTACCTCATGTCTGACGAGTTCGAGAGCATCGTCGTCTACGTCGACCAGCAGCCCGAGCTCTACGATGTAAGCAACGCTCCATTAGACACTTCATACATCTATGAGATGTTACATCACTCAGGTTCTCACTGCTCCATTTTTTCTGCAGCTGCTCAACTTCCTCGAGTCCTCAGGCCTTGACCCCTACGGCTTCCTCAACACGATCCACGACTTCCTGGGCATTCCTCAGATTACGAAACCCGCCAGCCGAATGAGGAGGAGCAGCAGGAGCCTCAAGTCCATGCTCGATGAGATCCTCGCCATCCTCCCAGTCGACGAGCTGAAGGCTCTCTACAACGATAAGCTGGAGACCAGCGCCGACTTTGCTGAACTCATCAACAGGCTCAGCTCGGACGAGTTCCACGTAAGTAGTAATCCTTTCATGGCTGTTGAATGGCTACGAGTGTCCAACATTTTTCTTTTATGTTACCTCCATACTTGACCTCTAACCAGAAAGGTGATGTTTCCAGCAACTGGTGTTGCGCGTTTTGGAGCTGGATGCTGTCCAGGAATTGATCCAGATGCTCAGGGACGCCGGTATCGATGTGGACGCCATCATGGACTTCATCCGCAATCTCTTCGGCTGGTCTGACTCCGGCTCCTTGAAACTGAGTAAGAATGTTTTCTTTAGTATCATCCTTCAATGGGGCTTGTTATTTTAAGTTTATATTCGCATGTGCCACATATTCTTTTGTCCATTGTGTTGCACATTGCGTGGCGTAATTCTGCGGTTCTAACTGTGACCAAACATGTCGTCTGGTTTCTGGTACTCCTCCAGAGGGAATGCGGAGTCATGAAATTTTCTGGAAATTCAGCTTGTCTACTTCAAGAGTTCTTTGCGAGAATATGAACCAATCATCATAGGAAGCTATGTACAAGAATATGTTCGCTAATAATCCACACAGAATCACGGTTTTCGACCCTTTTTCTGTCTTCTGATTTATATGTTAAGTGGTAAAGCTCGATTGCTAAGGCGGGAAACATTTTCTACCAACGAATGGCAATTTTTTCTGGTAGCTGGGCCCTGGGCAGACGCGAGTGTCCTTAAGACCAGTTCCCAAATATATTCTAAGTTCAGCTGAAGTAACATGTTTTGGCGTATCGTTTCTGTAATGTAGTGCGGCAACGTTCGTGGAGTCCTACAATAACAATATGAACTCTCGAAAGAGGTAACATTTTCCCAAAACAGTTATAGGGAAAACCACCTAGAAATAGTGTTCCTGAGATCTCTACTATTCAGTTCATAATTCTTCCAACAAGCTAGAATACCCTGGAATTTCATTACCAAAATCTAGTAACGACAAGCTGCTAACCACAGCAAAGAAAGCGCACTACTGAGAAAACTGCTAACTGGTTAGACTAGGAGGTTACATCACCAATCCATGAACCATTCATAATATACGTCCTCCAACTGTCCTTGTTATGCACAATTTGTATAGACCTCCTCTTTTCTGACGTTTTACTAAAATCTCAGAATCATGGAACAAGATGAGATGTGTATCACTACCTTGTCTCTCTCATATGCTTTACCGGCTACTAAGATTTACATACATTCTGAAACAAAACAGCATAACCATTTCTACAGTTCCAATAAACTGGAAGTGCAACAACATATTGTATCCCCCATCCTCGACAATGTTTGCCTTGAGCTGTGCCCCTATCAAAACTTCCCACCAAACATTCCACATCCTTACCTAGCGTAACCTTATCTGTCTCCCCTTCCCCCAGCGTGAAATCACCCACATGATCTAGCCTTCATACAACCCATAAGGTTCCCAAGTATTTTCACCGACGACGACTGTTCCGGGCCATATGCTTTCTGCTTGGCTGCTGTCCTATCCACCAGCATTTACTCGAATCATTTCTTTCCAATGTGTAAATCAGACATTTTTCCTTTAATACTGCCCCCAGTTCTAAGAATTTACTCTATCCACAAGTACTGTAATAAGCACAACTCCCCATAGCCATCACCTCTCCAGACCAGAAAGAACTAACATCACACTATCACAGCACCAATTCCTATTGCCATTATTCTACAGCAACAAAAATTAACCTAATGATTTAATTTATTTCAATCAAGTTTGAAGAACGTAAGAATGTCTCAAAGAAGCAAGATTCGATCGTGGGGAATATAAAAGGTGCGCAAATACATAAATAAAAAACAGTAACCTGTTGTGAAGAGATACGTCTGAGTCACAGTTATAACCTTGAGTTTACTTTTCCTCACTGACGTGAATCACATTTCTATACACAATGTACCCAGTGCATTCATCAAGAGGTTCAATAAGAAGATGAAGTGCTACAAATTTAGCGTGTAACGTAACACCGACAAAACTCTTAAGTCTACAGTGAAATCTCATCAAGGACAATGATGTCAGCGTCGTTTTCAAATATTTGAACAAAGGAATCGCATTAAACAACTTATGTAACTGACGGAAAAACTAATTGTAGGTGACCAGGCATGAGAAGCATCAGTTCTTCTATCTAATGCGAGTCCAGTACCTCAGACGCTATGCAAAAGATAACGGTAAAGGCAGAACTCCATCTTTCGCAAAAGTCATACAACTCAATATAATGTTTATATTATGGACATTATTTGCGAGTTTTCCGCGAAAATTATAAAAATAAGTGGCACTCTACAACTCGTAAACAATAATTTTACGTCTTCCTAATAAATAACTAATTTCACACTAATAGTGATAAGTTACGGAATGACCCACAACAGTTTCTCAATTGTAACGTAATTTTTAACACAACTTTCCCAAAAGTGCAGAGAAGGTGCACTGATAAGCGAAATACCATTTTCAGAGCCATTCCATGGTGCAAGGATGATCCAGCGTTTCCCAGCAAAAAAATCCAGCCGCAACCTCCAAGATGACCTGAACGACTTCCTGGCCCTCATCCCCGTCGACGAAATCGTCAACATCGTCCTCAACTATGTCGCCAACGATGCTGAGGTGCAGGCCGCCCTCCAGTACCTCATGTCTGACGAGTTCGAGAGCATCGTCGTCTACGTCGACCAGCAGCCCGAGCTGTACGATGTAAGCAACGCTCCATTAGACACTTCATACCCCTATGAGATGATACATCACTCAGGTTCTCACTGCTCCATTTTTTTCCGCAGCTGCTCAACTTCCTCGAGTCCTCAGGCCTTGACCCCTACGGCTTCCTCAACACCATCCACGACTTCCTGGGCATTCCTCAGATTACGAAACCCGCCAGCAGAATGAGGAGGAGCAGCAGGAGCCTCAAGTCCATGCTTGATGAGATCCTCGCCATCCTCCCAGTCGACGAGCTGAAGGCTCTCTACAACGATAAGCTGGAGACCAGCGCCGACTTTGCTGAACTCATCAACAGGCTCAGCTCGGACGAGTTCCACGTAAGTAGTAATCCTTTCATGGCTGTTGAACGGCAACGAGTGTCCAACATTTTTCTTTTATGTTACCTCCATACTTTACCTCTAACCAGAAATATGACGTTTCCAGCAACTGGTGTTGCGCGTTTTGGAGCTGGACGCTGTGCAGGAGTTGATCCAGATGCTGAGGGACGCCGGTATCGATGTCGACGCCATCATGGACTTCATCCGCAATCTCTTCGGCTGGTCTGACTCAAGCTCCTTGAAACTGAGTAAGGATGTTTTCTTTAGTATCATCTTTCAATGGGGCTTGTTATTTTAAGTTTATATTCGCATGTGCTACATATTCTTTTGTCCATTGTGCTCCACATTGTGTGGCGTAATTATACAGTACTAGCTGAGGCCAAATATCTCGTAATGTATTTCACTCTACTTTAAAATTTCTTTGCGACAATATGAAGCCATCATAAAGCCGTCAATAGAGTAAACTAACAACTAGCCACACTTGGAGCTTACATCAGAAAACAATTCTAATCCACTGACCTGCCCTTCCTATCATCATTTCGTATGGATCTTGTCCAACGTTTTAATAAAATCTTCAAGTCAAGGAAAGACGTATAGGACATCTAATTTCTGTATTTCACTGTCCTCTGTCTCCGCTATCCTTTGCTGGCTCAAAACGTTTACACAAATTTCTACATTTCCAGTAAACCCAAGACCCATCAGCGGTAACGTTTGTTTGCAGCTGTGCCCTTGTCAGCAATTCCCCGTATTCATCACCAAACATGAAACGTTGTTCCCAAGCGTAATTTTAGTTGACTCCCATGCCCGCAGTACGGAACCAGCCATATAATCTGGCCTTCATACCACTCATAACACACCCAACGATTATCACCGGAAACGACTGTTTCAGACCATATCTTTCCTCACTGGCTACTGTCGTACGCAAGTCATAAGCACATCGCATTTACTCAAATCCTTTCTATCCGATGGACAGATTAGATATTTCTCCTGTAATTTTGACTCCATTCTCTTAGTCTTACCCAACCTACCAGTACTGTAATAACTCCAAGTCCTGACAACTATCATGAACATCACAAATAACTAACGTCATAAATATCACACCATTAATTCCATTGACATTCTTTTACAGTAATAAGAATCATCCTTGTATTTAAAACAACTTCAATCAAGTCTAAAGAGAGTTAGAATGTCTGGGACCAGAGCCCTCAAAAATAGGGAATATAAGTGACACTAAACTAAAAAAATTCAAAATAACAACATGTTAAGAACATTTATAATCTTGGCATCAGTGCTTCTGTACCGACTAGAATCACAGTTCTGTGCTCGTACTTGCGCCCAGTGCTGTTTCCAACAAGAACAACAATAAGATATGAAGAAGACGTGGTAGAAGATTAAGGTCTTACGTCCCATAGACGAGTTTATTAAATGCCCAATAAATACACAGCAAGGTGAAGTGTGTCACTGTATGTTTCAAGTAAATAAACCCAGAAATCGCATTAAACAATTTATGTAACTGACAGAATAACTCAATGTGGGTGGATGGGCACGAGAAAGAGGAGCTGTCCTATCTAATGCAGGTTCAGTACTTCAGCCACTACGCGAATCATAATGCTAACGAGAGAACTCCACCTTCCCCAAAAGGCATACGACGGAATACAATGATTATATTATGGAACATTATTTGTGAATTTTGCAGAAAAATTATAAAACTGCTTAAAACCCTGTGATCTGGAAACAATTCTTCTACATCCCACAAAAAAAGAAATAGTATGTGTATGATATTACACAACTTCTAGGGAAAAAAGCAAAGACACATTGTTCACTTGCTCAGCACTGACTAAACTGTCCAACGTTTTACACTATCATTAAATAGTTATGCAATGAAACACAACAATCTGTGCAACTGTAATGAGACTTTCAACAGAATTTTGCAAAAGAGCAGAAAAGATGTACTGATACGCGATATCTCATTTTCAGAGCCTATCCGAGGTGCAAAGATGATCCAACGTTTCCCAGCAAAAAAATCCAACCGCAACCTGCAAGATGACCTGAACGACTTCCTGGCCCTCATCCCTGTCGACGAAATCGTCAACATCGTCCTCAACTATGTCGCCAACGACGCTGAGGTGCAGGCCGCCCTCCAGTACCTCATGTCTGACGAGTTCGAGAGCATCGTCGTCTACGTCGACCAGCAGCCCGAGCTGTACGATGTAAGCAACGCTCCATTAGACACTTCATACACCTATGAGATGTTACATCACGCAGGTTCTCACTGCTCCATTTTTTTCTGCAGCTGCTCAACTTCCTCGAGTCCTCAGGCCTTGACCCCTACGGCTTCCTCAACACGATCCACGACTTCCTGGGCATTCCTCAGATTACGAAACCCGCCAGCAGAATGAGGAGGAGCAGCAGGAGCCTCAAGTCCATGCTCGATGAGATCCTCGCCATCCTCCCAGTCGACGAGCTGAAGGCTCTCTACAACGATAAGCTGGAGACCAGCGCCGACTTTGCTGAACTCATCAACAGGCTCAGTTCCGACGAATTCCACGTAAGTAGTAATCCTTTCATGGCTGTTCTCTGGCTACGAACGTCCAACATTTTTCTTTTATGTTACCTCTATACTTGACCTCTAACCAGAAATATGACGTTTCCAGCAACTGGTGTTGCGCGTTCTGGAGCTGGACGCTGTGCAGGAGTTGATCCAGATGCTGAGGGACGCCGGTATCGATGTCGACGCCATCATGGACTTCATCCGCAATCTCTTCGGCTGGTCTCAGTGAGGGCGTGTTGCACCATTCTAGATGCATCCTCATAAGTAAATGATAATATCTGCTTTGAAGCCGTGGACTCAAAGAACTGTTTAAAAATAAATTAATTATCTGAAAGTAAGTGTATTTGAATTGGCTGTCCCTAAATCCAGTACATCAGAATCTCAGAGGTATTACAACTGAATATTACTGGTTTCAGTTTTCTGAAGAGTGATGTCTTTTCTAAGGAGTACCTCTGGTAATATGAGGGCTATACTGCTACGAAAATTGATTCCCATTTGCTAATAACCTAAAATGATCTACGTTTACACAATTCGAAAATCTTTTGTCTATTCAAGCGGCTCGATGAAAACCTATGACTGTTCACGTGATTCGGTATTCATTATTTACAATCCCTACGACGCTTTGCAGTTTAAATCAATAGATAGCTGAGAAATCTTCGCGCATGACTTCAGAAAGATATTGTAGTCACTCGGTCACACTAAAGAACAGAGTTTCATACAGACATAGCAATACACTCTATAGGCACGTGCTCCACGAATCAAATCTCACTCAATATGTACTGGTGATTATATTTGTCACACACAACAACATAACTGGTACATACATGCGAACGCATGATAGAGTGGTATTTCTTATAGTTCTTGCAAGTGTGTTCAGCATGTACGATTTTCATAACACGGGTCTAGGAACGTCTCATCATTGACTGACAACCTATCACCACAGAATCATCAGCTGAGAAATATAGAGATCAAAACAAAGTTCTTAAAACTACTACTTACTTAAAGCATAACATAGCCATGGGAGAAGCTTGGGTCTACAAACGTATCACTTACTGACAACCTATCACCACAGAATTATCAGCTGAAAAACATATAGATCAAAACAAAGTTCTTAAAACTAGCACTTACTTACCGCATAACATAACCGTAGGAGACAATTACCACGCCAAAGTCAGTTTCTGAAGAGCAAAACATTTCAAACGAATACAAACTACTCCACAACTTGTCACAACGAATAGGCTCTATAAATAATCGGGCACACATCGTGAATGAAAAAAATTGTTCAACACAGTGCTAAAAGTAAAGACCAGTAACCTGAGAGAAAGAAATTAAATAAGACGTGGTCAAAGACGTATGCTTACGTCAGAGGAGGCAGCCTATGAGAACACAGTGGCTAGCACTCATGCCTAGATGACTCATTACTTCACAGACTAGGCACTACTTTTCCTACCATCTCTACAGAGGCTTCTCACAAATATTGCTTGCAATGGATATTCTAATGCTGGCAAATTCAACACTCTGAATGCCGCATGTAAGTCTAACACTCCCCTGTATCCAGCCTGCCCCCGGGGTGCTAGTCATGCAGCGCCGTGGAAGAGTCAGTGAGAAGTTTGACTACTATGAAGACGAAAAGTGTAACTTTTTGAAGATTGGAATCTGTTCGTGAATACGTAGAATTTTAGTACGACGAATGGCATTTCTATTGCAAACTTTTATTCCCATACGGGCAACACTCATATATAAATCTGCTCATTATGTGAACAAAAGGGACATTTCAAGCCTTCTATAGCTGTACAAGTCGACTGTTGGTGATGGTACCGTGACGCAGAATCGCGAAGGAATCGTCAAAGCTGTATCAAGACTGAGGAAACGTAATGCACTAATGGACAGTAACCATCTAGGATTGCGTACGGTGGTTGTAACAAATCACATTAAATCAGTAGAGAGACCCATACGTACGTTCCAGAGAACTATCAGCAGTCCAGCTAACACCATGACTGTGCGTAGGGAGGTAAAATGAACAGCGTACAGTGTTCGGACAGCTCCTCAAAAGCCACATACTTCTGTAATCAGTGACACGGAACACTTTTGGTGCTGTAAATGTGGGAGACAATTTAGCTCTGGTACAGGAATTCCAAACACTCTGTTACTCAGCGATTTTTGCTCTGTAGTCATGCCTATCTAACCTATGCTTATGCCTTTATCTACTGTCTCGTAATTCCTATGCACGTCTTAACCTTTTATTGCATGCTGGGGTTGTTGGTACAGTGGCTTTAATTAACAACCACAACTCGACTTAGACTATAAATTTACTGGCTCCACGAGGAACCTGCAATCTAAGTTTAACAATCAACCGATGGCGCTAGTCGTACCTCGAAACAGCACAGTGAGCACAGAGGGCGATGACCTTTCGTTTTATCATGAGCATATATGAGTTATCATTTGCTGTTGTTCCTTTAAAGCTTTAATCATTCTTCTCGCAATCTTTTACTTCATATTTCAAATTGATATTTGCAACGGGGTTCAACAGAATCTGTAATAATTATGGAAAGCGAGAGGCAATCAAAAGGTGGTTCTCCATAATTATTTACATTTATCGGCCTAAGACACCGCCTTCAATATGAACTTGTACAAGACTGATTCTTTCAGTTAACAACAGTTATGAATTTTACCTTATTTGGTCTCCGACGTTCAAAAGGAAATCAATTTATGGGGTACAAAGATGGATTAAATTCAGTGCTGTTCCACGTAGTAGCATGCAACACTAAACGGAAACGTCCCCTTTGAACAATTATACAATACTATGCTTAAACTGACACACAATATTTTTAGCGCAACGCAATCTGACTTTCAATAATCCCTACAAAAGAATGGCCCCGACTAACATTAACCTATACCTTTAACAAATCACTTACTTCACAAAAATCTTCGTTACTCGAACTACTGCAATACAGCGAGCGCCACTACTGCCAGCTAAATAAAAGATTCAAACTACGGAAGGCGCTAACCACTGATAGGTATAGTTAGAAAATGAAAGATTTCAATAGAGAACAAACAATGTATTTACCTTAATAGTGTTGAAAAATCATACTATACATAGCAGTTCATGACATCCAGTCTTACAAATTTCAAAACTCCGCCATTTCTCTCCCCACATCCACCACTGCTGGCGGCTCACCTCCAACTGCGCAATGCTACGTGCTGTTCACATCCAGCTGCCGCTGCCCAACACTACAATGGCAGACAACAATGCAAACTAGCCACAGACTGCACACAGCACAGCCAGTGATTTTCATACAGAGCGCTACGTAACGTTGCCAATAAGAAAACATAATCAGCCTACTTACAACACAACATACTCATACATGTAGACGTAAAAACTACAGGACAGCTTGGCCGGGGGGGGGGGGGGGGGGGGGGTACGCAAGGTTGCTATTGCAAGTAGTTATGTCAGACTGCATTGCAAGAAAGTGAAGCAAAACGGAGATTTCTGAGGGGCTTAGTATAACTGCACATTGACGAATACACTAATTACATAGTACAGAATCTGGATACCTACCGTATCTGATACCGTTTAGCAAACCAAACTACGGAATGACACAACAAATATAATCGAAAAGTAAAGAATTTGACATAAATTAATTAATTTAACCTCGATGGGCTATTATTCCACGCCGAGAGGTTGAAAGAAAGGGCTTAGACGGGGTAACTAACACACAATTGCGGGACACATGGAGTCCGTTAGTAGCCGGCCGGTGTGGCCGTGCGGTTCTAGGTGCGTCAGTCTGGAACCGCGTGAGCGCTACGGTTGCAGGTTCGAATCCTGCCTCGGGCATGGATGTGTGTGATGTCCTTAGGTTAGTTAGGTTTAAGTAGTTCTAAGTTCTAGGGGACTGATGACCACAGATGTTGAGTCCCATAGTGCTCAGAGCCATTTGAACCATTTTTGAGTCCGTTAGTGTTCGCAAAAGCAACTCACCGAAAATTATCAAATTATTACAGACGACTTGGCTGGGGGACATCAACATCATTTTATCGTACAGCAAGAAATTAAGCAACATCTGAATCGTTCTCGATTTAGGTACCACGTGAACTACACTTATGGGCAGACCTTACTTACAAAGAAACAATTTAAAATCAGACAAAAGTTCTCACAAAAATGGGGATCAAATTTCATAGAATCACTTTTAGAAAACGTTGAGACACGTTAGCACGTTCTGACACCTCACGTGGACTCAGAGCGGATTCCGTACACCCACGAGGCGAGCACTGCAGTTGCAGTGCAAGTCACAAAGAAACTGCCTAAAATTTGTAAAATGAGTGAGTGAAGATGCTCTGGCTCGGCTTCCATTTTCATTAATAAATATTTAAAACAATCAACCACCCAGAAAAAATTAAATTTCTAGCACTCAAAGAAGTGACGCGAACATGTTCTCAGGACCACACCAGAAAAAAACTTTTCTAACATTCATCTTTAACCCACAGAACTTCAGTAATTGTGCATCAGCTCGAGACGTTCTTTCAAATGAACGGATTTCAATAGCAATTATTCCACAAACAAAACGCAGAGTTGATGGCCAACACTCATACTCAAAGGTTGCGAACACAATTTACCAGTTGCTTTATACCATCAAAATTATGATAATTAAACTATCTTCTATCAGTTCTCTGACTAAATTTACTGTCAACAACACAGTTCGAACGCTATCCACGATGACAAAATTCGTTTTTGTACCTTTAATTCACCATATCAGCGAGAGCTTCACAGTAGCGTCCTCACACCAGGCCAGCCCGTGCAACAGCGTCCCAGCACGGCGGACTTTCGGAGAAAACGTTTCCTTGTTCGAACTGCCCGGAGAGGAACCTCTCCTATTGGCTGTAACCACCTTCTACCCTCTGCTGTCGACTCCCTTCATCTTCTCCAAAGTCTACAGGCAATCTTTTTGCTTAGCTTTTCCATAAGTTATGCTTTGACAAAGCCCACTACACTCTATCTTTGGCTAGTCCCTCACCTTCCTGTATCCCACCACAGTCAAACTGCATGCACTCATACCAGTAAGGACTAGTAGTTATACATTCCGGGTGTTCACAAATTTTTAAATTCAGCTAAATATGAAAGTGCGAAATCAATAGCATCTGCTGTATAACATTTACGGTTATCAACATATTTATAGAACTTCAGTCTCTGTCAAGAACAATAATAATAATAATAATTACATCCATAACTTGATAACTTGTCTGAAAAAGGAACAACTGTTTTCGTGAAATTATGTTGTTTTTTACATAATTAAGTACAGAATATGGCAAGAACGAATTGACGTTTAAGCCTTAGCCACTCTCCGTTTCGCATTTTTGAGTAAGTAGGAGTTTTCATGCTTTCTTACTTTTTCGGACAAATGAACATGATCCCTAATTCATGTATTAGTTAACGAATTAACTTCAGGGTTGAAAATCAGGCATTCTTACAGTGCACCCGCACAACAACTTACGCTTATTATACACTTCCTTGTTACATGTTCGCTCGTAATCACGCTAATTTGATTTCGTCACTTTCTTAGAAACGGATCCGGTCTGAGAGGCCCTACTTGATTTGCGGCTAACTTTTCCTGATAATTTTCTTTTCTGATAGTACTTAATACAGGTTCAACAGAGTTAATGTGGACACTGCACAGGAAAGCCGATTCCTGCACAGTAAACAGCCGACTCCAAAGACAAACTGGCGTTTGCGGAAATGATGAGGCAGTAGTACCATCTACCAACAAGGTCACTTGACTAGAAAACAAATAAGGCGCTGAGGAGCCGTAAGGGCCAAAACCCGTTGTCTTCGACCACCTGCGGCGGGGCGCGGTCGGTCGTCTGCGTTCTCTCAATCACTTATCGAAAGTCCACCTAGCTCTCGATATGCTACTTTGCGACGACGCTTCACTCTTTAGTAGCAGATGCGTGCTAGGCAGTGTAAAGTAGCGTTGATGAAACCACTACCTAATGCCTACCATACAGAGGACGCGTAACTCAAGTTGAAAGTCAGTTCCTGAAAGTTCATTTTTAAAAAAATCGGGCGTTCGGAGGATGCAGTCTACTTGTAGAAAGCATTTAAAATTGGATTGAATCTACTTTTTATTCACATGGAAACACATGAAATGGCTATCAAGTCCGTATTTAATATTGTAATGCTCTATCATTCAAAATTCACTGTCTGTACAACATAGTTTCACTCGAAAAGCAGCCAGAATTTTTGTAAGTCCGACCCGACTGATTTTCACGTTCAACCGGGTACACCGAGCGAGGTGGCGCAGTGGTTAGCACACTGGACTCACATTCCGGAGGACGCGCGTGACCATCCTGATTTAGGTTTTCCGTCATTTCCCTCAATCGCTCCAGGCAAATTCAGGGATGATTCCTCTGAAAGGGCACGGCCGACTTCCTTCCCCGTCCTTCCCTAATGCAATGAGATTGATGACCGACCTGTTTGGTCTCTCCCCCCCAAACAACCCAACTCCCTCCCCCCACCTCTACCAGGTACAGACCCACAACTATTCGCGAATTAAACATTCGGTTTGTTTCAGTGGTCTTCTTCAAATGAAGTGCTCGCCAAAGTATTCCGTAGAGCACGAAACGTGCCACGCAGAATTGTTACTACTGCCATAAAGTTCACACTCTCATAACTTTCAAACTATTTAATTTAGAAACACCAAACTTTCATTAAAATGTCCATAACTCAAGTCGCTTGAGTCACGAGGTATTCGAACCGCAATTAAATCACTATTTCTTCATTTTCCAGAGTATTTTTAAGGAGGTATCTAACATCGTGCTATCTGTAGGCCGGTTAGCAAGGGACTTTCTCGAACTATTCTACTCACTACCCACTCCGCTAGATTCGCGCGGGACCAGTTTAATTCTGATTGGATGTTGATCTAAACGAGCAGTCAGAATGTTCCTTTCAGATCATTCTCGCGGCTAAACTTGCCTTATCCAATCAGTAATCTGATATTAATTAACGTCATTAAAACTTCAATTTCTAGTATATTGGTTTGTCAAAATAAGTGAAATGCGAGATATTCTTCATATTGATAAATAAACTTTCATTCTTGTAAAACAACAAACTGGTAGGCAAGATCGCAGGTATTCTTTTTATTCCATGATTACCGGTTTCGGCGAAATTAAAGCCGCCATCATCGGATCTACGAAGGGCAGAAAACACTATAAAAGTGGGCTTGGATTCCACTTATATAACATGTACACATATAAATTTAGTTACATTCCTTAGGACACATACAGGTTACAACATCAAGGCAAACAATGGTGATGTTAATAGTTGCCTATAACACGCAGGCCTTACAAAATTGTTGTAAATGTGCTATGTTACGACAGATGCCTACTTGTTACGACTTCTGCACCTCTTGTTATGGCCGTTTGCTACTTGTTAGCAGCAGACACAGTGGCTGCGCCAAAGACTGAGACGGAGTGGAGTTTTACAATTATTTATTGAACTTTCTTTACAATTTCTCCCTCGTCGTCGCTGCCCAGCCTTCACGCAGCGGAAAATGGCAAAATACAGACACGCCGGCGCCCGAAGTGTTGCGAAGTAAGCTTGGCACAGATAGCCTTGCTGACAGTAGCAGACTACCAACCAGCTGACGCAAGGATGCACACAGACTGAGCGCCGAGCGAAGCCTGGAGAGTGCTGAGTAAGGGAAGTGAGGCCAGCACGCTAAGTTATGCTGCAATATACTGCGGGAGTAATAACAAAAAGCTACCACAGAAGGTAAAAAACGTCATCCTTCCGGATGTAAATAGTGGAGCGCAGGCAGCAACAGACATAAGCCATTAGGAAGCAGTTCGGATCTGAGGACGGACGTAGTCCGTGTCCGAATGTTCAATCTTCATAGGTGACGATTCCCGAAGTCTGTTCCAGCTTGCAGGAGTCATCCGTTCGCCACCAAATGTCAACTTCAGCTCTGGAGGTCGGCCCGAGTTCGGTCGGCACCATGGCTGACTAACTGCAGCGAGAACTTCCAGCAGGACCGGCCGCAGCGCGGTCTCGGTCACAGGCGCCGCCGGGGACTGACGCCCGGACCTCACAGCAACCCGGCCACGCTGCATGGTCCGTCCATGACGGGACCTCGCGGACATCGCGACTGACGGCTTCCCAGTCGCCAGTGAAGTACATAGCCGACATAAGGTGGCATAACCTTTTGATATTGGGTTTGATAGATGACTGTGGTTCATTTACATGAGGCTACTACATAGCTGTACTTCGTATATTAAGTGGTTTTCAAGACCAAAACCCATAGGCTCATACTCAGTGTGTATTTTATCGGTATTTTTTTTAATATAAGACCAGACGGATATGCATTTGTGTAACCCTGCAGTCTTCTTAAATTTGTGTATGACTTTTGGTAGGTTTTATATACGACCAGACAGATGTGCACTTGTGTAACTCGGCAGTCCCAGAAAATCTGCATTTCCTTTCGGTATGTTTTATATGTAATAAGGCAGATGTACATTTTATATGACCGGAAAAATCTGCGCTTATACGCTGGTTGTGTTTTATTGGTATTTTAATATATGACTAGACGGGTATGCACTGTGTAATCCTGTAATGTTCTTAAAATTTGTATATACTCTCGATAGATTTTATATATCACCAGACTGATGTGCTGTGTATAACCCTACAGATCCCACAAAATATCTATGTATGTTCGTATCTTGTTACGTATAGGATCAGACAGATGTACATTTTTGTAATTCCGCATTTCTCATGAAATTTGCATTTGCTTTTCGACATGTCATATATGTGACCAGGCAAATGCGCAATTGTGTAGGTCTGCAGCTTTCATAAGCTTTGTATACGTTTACGTGATACAGTAATCCCTAGAGTTATGTACAAGCCCTAATGACGTAGTGTTACCACACACGCAGAGCCTGTTATGACGCGAGCTGTGACAATCATTGGCGCCTCTTCTGCTAGCGCCGTCTCGCGACGCGGCCTGTAGTGTACGAACAGAGCCGGAGTTGCGGCAGTACCTCGCTTGCGCTTGTATGTGATGGGGACAAATGGTTTGTTGAATTGGATTGTTGTGAGACATGGATGAAGAGAGTCAGTGAGGTTCTGGAAGGCACCGACAGCGATGTGGAGCCATGCCGACTCCAGGGCCGTGGCCAGTTGCTCCAGGTTTCTCGGCTGAGGATCCATTTTGCGGACAGCCTGGACGAGTTGGTCCCACAGATTCTCGGCTGGGTTTAAATCCGGGGAGTTTGGTGGCCAGGGGAGTACGGTAAACTCACCCTGGTACTCTTCGAACGACGCTCTTTCACTGTCAACTGTGTGAGGCATTGCATTGTCCTACTGCTAGATGCCATAATGTCGAGGAGAAACAAACTGCATGTAGGGATTGTGAGGAAAACGGTTCTCGGTAGCGTAACAAATTTAAGCCATATGGGCCATAACCTGATGCTTTACTAAATCTTGTCATGAGCTGAGCGATATGGGAAGAAAAACTATCAGAGATCTACTTTGCCTCATTTTGAACGTGAATTTTGGCTGGTTAGGTTAAAAAAGAATCCATTTTACTTCCAAACTTAACAAAAGTAACGACATCAAAGTTTGGCAACAAACGACAAAAGAAAGAAAGAATACACGAAAAGTCCCGTAAATCAAATCGTAAATAACTAACGAAATTACTGTATTTTTATTCAGTTATAACTGTAAGAGCCAACTAAACTCCTGCTTGCTCCTGAGTATGTTGTAATATGACGTCTTATTGAATGTCAACACAGTTTACGTAGTTGACGACTATCAGATTCAAAATACCCGCCTGTAATGAGCCTAGCATAGGGTGACCAAATTATTTTCGGTGAAAACCGGGACACATTCACCCGAGTGCCAATGGACACCTCATTCCACATGTACCCAGGTTTCTTAATTTTAAATATTAATGTTTTGTTGATACATTTTGTTAACCTGATTATTATAACTAATAAGAGGATACAAAAGATTGATATAATCTAGATTATCTGTATAATTAATGACATTTAATAAACATACACAGTAATAAAGAAATGTATTACGATTTTACAAAATTGTACAGCCATTCAACTTTCAATCAATTAATATTAACATGGGCTTTAATATTACTGAGTACTTGTAGATGGAATTGACTGTCCTTGGAGAAAAGGGTATTTTTCACTGCCTCCAGCCTTCTTAATCATCTCTTTGTTCTTTGAGACACAGTGATAAAACTCGTCACAATCCATTTTGTAGTTGTACAGGATCTGCAGGATTGCTTCAAGAGAGTCCATCTCCATTCTGTTTCTTTCATCAGTCCACTGGATATTCATGAACGAAAATATTCTTTCCACATTGGCATTATGGGCTGGGATTGCAAATAAATACCCTGCAATTATTACCAACTCAGAGTAATGCTGAAGACAATCACAGCTTTTAAAAAAACTCACCCACTTCTCATTACATTCCAATGGTGTCTTTTTTTCATCATTCCACTTGTGAAGACTTTCTTCAACAAAATTTGTCAGTATGCCGAACTGATCCAAGAGAATGGAATCATCGATTTCAATATCTTTACTCTTCAAATAAGAAACTGTCTCTTCAACACTTTCCCATTTTGGCATTCTCTTCAGTAACATCCAATCAAACACCAGTGATGAGGGTAAATATGAGGCACTCCACTTGCTGAGATATTCTACACGTCATAAAACTTGTTAACTTCTTCTCTAAAACTTCTTTCCGCTGCTTCTGATACTTCTGCTCTTTTAAGGACAGATTTAACATTGAAAGACATGAACTGATGTTCTCTACTCTTAGTAACAGTTTCCAGAGTATTTTTCAAAACGTCATTTACCTCCGTTACACTTTTCGTGCTTCCCTCAATTTCCTTTATCCCATGCTGCAAAGTGCTAAGCTGACAGCGAATGAACCATAAGTAGGCTTCACTTAAAGGGTTACTGGAAAACTGAACAAATATTTTGGGGGCTTTGTCTTCATTTAGGAAAAAATCTTTTAACGGTTCAAACAGGCGGATTGCTCTTTCAACTGCTGGAAACAGTGGTAACCAGCGAGTTTTCGAGTGACACTTTACATTCATACATTCAGTTCCCACATAATCACAGAACTCCTTAAGCCTCTCTGTTCTAACAGTATACATGTAAAAGTGTGAATATACCTTCATGATGATAGTTTCAACATCACAGCTTAAACTGTCAGCAGATGTCTGCACGCTATTGTGAAAAACATGTGCAGGGCACCCTATGCCTTCAACGTTTTCATGCAATGTTGCCTTTAATTTGGTAAATACGTTGCATTTGCCTTGTCTTTTTAAACCACCAAAGTTTGCGTTGGTGTTGTCTCCACAAAATGCCACACATTTATTTTTCTCAAGATCAAACATTTCGATAGTATTCATACAAAATCTTGAAATTTCGTCAGATGTTTCATTAGGTAGGTGAACTCACCCTCAAAATTTTGGTCTGAATTCCCTGATTAATATCGAAAAACTGAACAACAAACGGAAATATTTTAGTGGCCTTATGATTGCTGGCATCAGTGGATATCCCGTAGAAAGAAGACTTTTTGATGTATTCAATGCTTTCCTTTACACTCTGGGGAGCAATAACTCCTTTCACTAAGGCTGACACTTTAGTTCTTGCTGAACTAAACTTTTTTGCAATGGAAGAATCATCAAACATAATGCTGTTAAGCTTGTTAGTACAATCACTAGATCTATAAGTTTGGTGATGTTTTACCGTGTTGTAGGCTAGTGTAAGCTCGGCTGCTCGAACTTTTGTCTCTCCACTTGACTGATGTTTCACAAAATAATTTTGTAGAGTTTTAGTGCAGCTCGGTGCACTGTATCTGTTAATGTGTTTCTTTGACCTGATGTGATCAACTATGTCGGAACGTCCACCATGACTTATACTAATAAAACAGTCTGCTTCGTAATCAAAACGACCTTTCTTAATGAAATTCCATTCCTTGGAATAACAGTCAGAGAATTTGCAGGCACGTTTCGGCACTGCGTTTCACAGTACTGCAGCAATAATACCACTAATATGAGAAAAAACTATTGCAGTTTGTCTGACAAAACATCAACTACTACACTGTTCTGACAATGAGTGTGTGAGTTAGTGGCGCGACAATCGGACGGTTTCATAGCTCTGTTACAATAATACAACTTACTACTTGTTGGCCAAAGTAGCGTTCAAAGTAAATTATTGCCTGAGTGTATCAATACTGATACTGTGATTACTAGTATGGGACAATGGAGGTTTTAGACAGATAAGCTAAAATATATTAATTTCTTGTGTTGTATTTCCTTTAATTAGGCGAAATCCCAAAAATTTGAGAAAGTTTCGCGAAATGTATTTAAAAACTGAATTCCGGGACTTTTGAGAGTCCCGAAACAAATTTTCGGGACACCGGAACCCAGGGATGAAAACCGGGACAATCCCGGTTTTCCGGGACGTTTGGTCACCCTAGCCTAGCACCAATAGCAAGCGAGCAGCTTGGTTGTAATGCCACAATTGACGCTGGCGGCCAAATACCAGAATAAAATACGTAAATTCACCTGATAAAGCACTGCCCAAATACTTAAAGGACAATCCTCCAACAGAATACGTAAAAACGCATGAAATAAAAGGTACAATAAAATAAAGGAGGAAGACGGAGGCAGCAATAACTACTGTTCATGGTAGGTCAACAATGTCAACAGAGAGTGTAACACATTTCACCCAAATTACTTGTATTTTAAAGAAAGCAAGTGTGATGAAAACTTTACACAAGAGAAAAAGAAATTAAATATAAAACTACACAAAATTTGTTGGGTCTTTACACAGAGAGACCAACTTATCTTTTTGTAGACGATCCGTCAGCGGCAGTTCGTTGGTACTGGCAGTGTAATTATTATGCCTCCATTAGTCATGAAATTCCCATGGCCACATGCTCTTGACTGGTACAGACTCCAAATCGTACTAATATTATCCTCCGTTTTCATTCTTTAATGACAGGCTAATCGGACGTAGCAGCTGCTGTATAAAACCCCAGTTCGTAGGTGTGCCATTACGACCCTTCTTGCACAAGCGATTCCGTGATCAACGGCCCGTACACAGATTTAAAACAGAGTAAACTCCACTTTAGCTCGCCCATCGCAAATTTACAGTCCGTCCACTTTTAGGAATCACGATCGCATATTTACAGTTCTGGCGAAAATAGTGCCACACGTGACCAGCAGTTTAAAAGCCTCCACAGCGACTGTTAATATTTTGACGCGTGCGGTACTTTATTTAACTTGGATACGAGTTAGTAACTCGAAAGTATATTCCTTTGTACAATTCTGATAGCTGCAAACACGACGATGATCACAGTCCATTGGCACAAGAACTATCGCTGCAGTTTATATTACTCCACGAAATTCACAGCACACACACTGTGCAACATTTGTTTCCATAACGTCTACGTTGAAGTTATGTCTCAGCCGTAACTGAAAACTAATAACGTGGTCAGAAATTTTCAAGTGCCTCTGCCTATCAAGATTACACAAAACACGAACGCACGCCTCACCGACGCACACTCCTTTAGTGTCACAGTTCGACTGCCAACTATCGATATCGCTCTCGCATACAGCAGTGTTGCATATTATACTGATGCGCCAAAGAAACTGGTATAGGCATGCGTATTCAGATACAGAGACATGTAAATAGGCAGAGTACGGCGATGCGGTTGGCAACAATAAGTGTCTGGCGCAGTTATTAGAACGGTTACTGCTGCTACAATGGCGGGTTATCAAGATTTAAGTTATTATGAATGTGGTGTTAAAGTCGGCTCACGAGCTATGGGACACCGCATCTCCGAGGTAGCAATGAAGTGGGGATTTTCCCGTACGACCATTTCACGAGTGTACCGTGAATATCAGGAATCCGGTAAGACATCAAATCTTCGACATGGCTGCGGCCAGAAAAAGATCCTGCAAGAACGGGACCAACGACGACTGAAGAGAATCGTTCAACGTGATAGAAGTGCAACCGTTCCGCAAATTGCTGCAGATTTCAATGATGGACCATCAACAAGTTTCAGCATGCGAACCATCTAACGAAATATCATCGATATGGGCCAAAGGCCCATTCGTGTACCCTTTATGACGGCTAGACACAAAGCGGATGGACGTGTACGGGCATGGAGATAACGCCATGAATCCATGGACCGTGCATGTCAGCCGGGAACTGTAGAAGCTGGTGGAGGCTCTGTAACTGTGTGGGACGTGTGCAACTGGAGTGATACGGGATCCCTTATAGTCTAGGTACGTCTCTGACAGAACGTACGTAAGCACCCTGCCTGATCATCTGCATCAGTTCGTGTACGTTGCGCATTCCGACGGACTTGGGCAATTCCAGCAGGACAATGCGACACCCCCACATGTCCAGAATCGCGACAGAGTGGCTCTAGGAACACTCTTCTCAGTGTAAACGCTTCCGCTGGCCACCAAGCTCCCCAAACACGAACATTATTGAGTATATCTACGATGCCTTGCAACGTGCTGTTCAGAAGTGATCTCCACTCCCTTGTACTCTTACGGATTTATGGACAGCCCTGCAGGATTCATGGTGTCAGTTCTCTCCAGCACTACTTCTGACACTACACGATATTAGGCAGGCCAACTACTTTCTTTGGCTCTTCAGTGTATAATCTATTGCTGCATTGGTTACCGTTTTCTGGCTGACTCGCTCATTCTCAAAGTACACACCTAAAATTACAAAGACCATATAGTACAGAAAATATTTATACACAGTATATATGTCTATACTACGAATGCTTATTGTTGACATACCTTGTTATTAATCATAACCAGTTACAGAAGATGGTGCCAAATGGCACTAACTGTTTCATGCAAGAAAGTCAAACTGTGAGCCATCAATACGAATTACATGAAAAATAAAAGTTTTCTATCTCAATGGCGATGAATCATTATAGAAAATGGAGTTACAAGGAAGGAGCCTTCATAAAGATTGTGAATAGATTACTATTTTCAATGAGCAAAGTGTGATTTTACGAGAACAGGTGCACTCTGGGCAACGTTAGGAAGAATCCTAGCGGAATATCCTTTAACCCATAAGGTCCACAAAGGATAACAGCTTTTTTGAAGTCCAGGCCTTAAAATAGTATCAGCTAATAATGTTTTACATCTCAAACAAAAGTTTTACTGTCTAAAATTTGTAAATCAACAGCTTGCTGTCTTTAATTAATCAGAATGATCCATACATGTCCAAACGATAGAAGACAAAAAGAAATGGAATGAATCTCATCACTGAAAGAAAGACCCAGTGCGATGTATGGTAGAGCAGTGTTTGCAAAGCCCAGTTTAAACATCATTTCAGTACGTTCAGTATCAGACAACGACGTAGATATCTTGACGGTCGAGTCCCAGTCGTGTGCAGTTACGTTCATATATAAAACACCTAACACTAACTTCAGTTTTAAGAACCACCGAACTTCCACTCTAAAAAAAAAATGGCTCTGAGAACTATGGGACTTAACTGCTGAGGTCATCAATCCTCTAGAACTTAAAACTACTTAAACCTGACTAACCTAAGGACATCACACACATCCATGCACGAGGCAGGATTCGAACCTGCGACCGTAGCGGTCGCGCGGTTACAGACTGTAGCGCCTAGAACCGCTCGGCCACCCCGGCCGGCCTTCCACTCTCAACCAAATAAGCTAGTAATAAGTGACTTTAAGTACCACAATATTTCATGTGTTTACCAGGAAATCGATATAACTGAGAACAAATGGAAGACTGAATTAAAAAGATGGGATTGTTATTAATCCCAGACCCACAGATGCCACCCTCCTTCAACAGTGCCAGATGGGCGTGTGGGTATATCCCAGACGAAATTTTTGTTAATGAGCATCTTGCTCAGCGAGTGAAAAAGAATATTGCTGAGTGAATTCCGCACACACAACATCGACCTATTACTTGTTCTGCTGAAGCACTTCTGAAGTCAGATATTGTTCAGTTCATAAGACAATTCAACTTCAAGAAATCACAATGTGGGAATTTTACACAAGCACTTGGTACAGAAGTCATAAAATTCGAATTATTTCTAGAGACGTATGGTGAAATTCTTAAATGTCCAAGTCATCTCATGCAAATACATTCCAAGAGGATGCAGAAGGGATTATATCCCAGGATTTGATCAATAGTTCAAGTCTCTCTTGGAGAGATTCAAACAACAACTTGACAATGGCCCATTCTCTGAGGAAACAACCCAAACAGGCGAAGACCTCCTGCGTTCTGTATCAGCTCTCAGAAGTAAAAAAAGGGGCTATATAAAATCGAATCTAGATACGAAACAGAATAGCAGAAAAGCAGCCATTGTTCCTCCTGATCTCTCGAAGATAACTCCTGACAAGTTGCTCATCAATTAATTGTGACTTGTAAGACTGAAGGAGATCTAAAAACTCCAAACTCATAGGACATGCTGATGAGAAATATCACCCCGACACTCCTTTCACCTTAAAAAATGGGTACAGTATTCAAGTCTATGAAAGACAAAAAAGCTGTAGGTCTAGATGAACTACAAACGCTACAAATAAGGTGTTTGGAACTGCTGCAAATAGTGGATATTAAATCTTACGTAATCCTGTATTTCAAAATCTCAGATTCCCAAGATCTGGCGCAAAGACGAAGTAGTAGCACATCTAAAGCCTGGGAAAGACATAATAGAACAATAAACTATCGTTCAGTTTCAATTCTCTGCCATTTGTATAAGATATTGCGACAGACAGGTACTAAATCGAATATCAGAGTATGGTTCAAATGGCTCTGAGCACTATGGGACTCAACTGCTGAGGTCATTAGTCCCCTAGAACTTAGAACTAGTTAAACCTAACTAACCTAAGGACATCACAAACATCCATGCCCGAGGCAGGATTCGAACCTGCGACCGCAGCGGTCTTGCGGTTCCAGACTGCAGCGCCTTTAACCGCGCGGCCACTTCGGCCGGCATCAGAGTATGTAGCCAAAGGCCTCATAAAAGAGCATTCCGGCTCTCACCAGACTAGCTGTGGACATATTCATAATTTGGTCCAATGCAGTGAGGATGGCTATGAAAGAGGTCAACCTACAAATGTGCGTTTCATCGACCGACAGCAGCTTATGATACAGTCTATCGTGAAAGCTGGTTTCAAAAGTATATTCAGTCACAAAGGATTACCAGTTAATACAGTTTGCCCAATTTTTACTGCAAAATAGAAGATACTTTGTCACATTGCAAAATAGGAAAAGTCGATGGAGGATTCAGAAAGATGGAGTCCCTCACGGAAGTGCGTTGACCCTAACATCTACGCAAATCACCAATAAATTACCTCTGAAATCAAAGCATTTATTTCTGCAGGTGATACAGCGATTGCTGTTCAAGACCAAACCTTGGAAGACTTGGATATAAAGCCGACAAGAGCTCTCGAGAACCTGGCCAAGTACTATGTTAGTAAAGATCGGAAGCCAAATCGTGCAATGACATAAGTTTGTGCATTTCGTCCAAGAAACAGGGAAGCGAAACGAAAGCTGAACGTTACTTGAAGACGAGAACAACTTTTCCACTACGACACTCCAGCTTACCTTGGAGTTAAGATGAACCGCTCCCTTACACTCAAAGCCCAATGCGAAGAAATAAATCTCACAGCTTCTGAGCGCAACATCCTCCGTAAACTTACAGGAACCTCCTGTGGCGCTCAACTAAAAGTGCTTAGAACATCTGCCCTGGCAGTACGTTTCCACATAGCGAAATGTTCTGCACCAGCCTTGACGTACTTACAGGAAATGTTTTATTTCTGTATTGAATTAGAAAAAAGCATTACCCTTTGACGTCATAATTATGTACAAGGGTGTTATTTCAAACAACTCAATTTTCTCTGTAACCAGAGTATAAATGTCTTTTATGCATGTAATTAGTTTACGGACCTCCTGAAATGCGATTTCGTTGCGGACAATACTATTTAGTTTCTTATTAATGATACAGCAAAGGAAGCTTTTTGGATCACAATTGGCAATATTGTGGAGCGGAGGGTGGAAAAATTATTTTATTTTATATTTCTTTTGTATTGCCGTATCTCTACACATGCTCTCTAGATACAATGTTGGCAACCAGAAAGTAATTAGTAAAAACATGATGCTTGTAATTAGAGTTCACTGTGCCCACTCAAATGGAGAATTTAAGTCATTGATTATTGAAGTTCATTACTCTGAGGATTTAGGATGATGTCTGGAATTCATAGAAAATGCAGTTTACTGTAACAATTTTCACTAGATTCTGAAAACGATAAAGCGTAAAATTCCAGACAAATGATTAACCATATCAGCTATTGTACTATCAGAGCTGTTCAGAGTATTTCTTGGATCCTATTATCCGTAGATAACGAAACTGTTCAATAATCGTTATCGATGTAAATGTTCAAAGTGAATGCAAGCCAAAATCTGATGTGAATACTCATCAAACGCCACGCTAGTAATGGTAGAAAGTCTGTCCTACAGCGACACGTGAAAGAAACGACATACACAAACTGAGTCGTTCCATAAATAACACTTTACCCCAATGCGAACTCAATGTTAATTGCATACTGAGTTACGTAATACGGCATCCAAGGCTGTTCCTGGCAACTGCAAAAACGCGATGCGGCTTCCGACACTGAGTGCGCGCTGATACGAATCTAGAAGAGAACTGGGGCCTTGCTCTATCTCGCATGCTCTTGTTTGTATGGCCGAAGGCGCAGGCGACAACATTTGACTTACTGACTAGTCGCCGGGCCAAGCAAAACACCACTTCAAGGTACTAAATAATTAATTGCTTCATTCGCTGAAGCAATCACCACATTGGTAAGCATCTACAAGAAAATTGTAATGTGGCTAAGTTAAATACTTTTGGCGAGTGAATTATTTTAGTTGTACAGCACGCAATAGATGAGCTCTGAACTTGCCCTTTGGAGAGACGCTACAACTATATTTTATAGCTACCTTTTTGAAACTTCTCACATCTTTGTTATTATAGTGGATCTCCATTCTACCTAGATCTAAACATCCTAGATTTATCTGATCACTTACTTAATCTATCTTGCTTCCGAACTTTTAGGACACAAAAACAGAAACTCATGAATTTCAAACAAAATATTACTTTGTGAGATCCAGGTTGCTGTTTCCATTAAATTGCAATGAAAAAGGAATCTGAATATAAATTTTGAAGTTTCTAGCTCCTTCCTGTTGCGACGATGATTTTTGTGTAAAACGTCCAAATTTCGAAACCAAACTGAAACTTAACACATTATCATTGTAGCATCATTCCTGACATGCTATCAACTTTTCAGGTTATTTACTTTATTTTTAAGGCATTGCGCAACATTCTTGACATCATATCTAGTTACAGCGGACTAGGCTGGCACACAATGAAAAGCTTATGAGTTTTATATGGTGTGAGTAGGCTGCTTCCCTAAATCACCCTCTACTTAATTTTTTTGAATTTAAATGAAAAAAATTAATTACAAAAAGGGAAGCATGAGTACAACTTAACTCCCTACGAAAATAAAAAAATTGAAATTTAAACATTTAGAAATGTTAAGGGAAAACTTATTATCTACTTCAATTATCTAGATTAAAATCGCAAAACTGATAAGAACATCTATAACATGCGTAAATTGCAAGTCTGCAAAATTCATGGCACTAATGGCTTGCATATTAAATTATTCGAGAAATCAATGAAACAATTTGGCATACATATTGCCTCAAATACATAGACACATAAACATGTAAAATTATGAGACCGTCTGGCTCAAGTTCCACTTAATTAGGTGAAAATCTTAAACCTATTAAATTGTCTGTAGATATTTTTACATACATAGGTACAAAGAAAATTCCATTGTTATTCTTGTTACATAAATAAATAATGAAATTTTGTGCACTCACACCATACGTACTCTGCTACCCGAGAAGCTGCTTTATGTGTGTAGCGCACGCTCCCTAACTTACTGATGTCACTGGACGCGCTGGGTGTGTACGGGTGTAGAGACATGTACAGGACGGGAAAACATAAACGAAGGTTTAATACAGGAGTAAAAAAGTACGACACTAAAATAAGACCTACCGAAATACGTTGGATGATGTCAAGATGAAACCGTACTTTTTTTTATAATGTCGCCTTTACTTCTTGAAATTTACACACGGAAATAGCTTAATATACAAGGAAATATAGAAACCAACGTTTGTAAGAGTTTTCTAATAATGTTTTAGCCGTGTTGTAGATTTAATGAAGCTGGGGTTGCAGTACGTGCAGTAGCGGATTTACACATTTGCCGCTAGTAGGCTATTTAAGTTTTGCAGTCCCTAGGGACTTCTACAATTCGAAATCCACCTTGAAAATCATACTAATTACAAATGTTTGTCAGTGAAATTGTAACTTTATATTTTGTACTCTGTCGTCCTAATTACATCACATTTTCCTGTAATTAATATGACTGTGAACCAGGGTATCGATGTGTCAGTTCCTAGACTATTTTTACAATCCAACGATTTAGTTAAACAGTCCACAAAAAATAGTTTTTGGATATATTCTGAGCTAATAAAAGCTGAATCATGTACATATTATGAGCTAATAAAAGCTCAATCATGTACCACCAAAAGGCGGGTAAGGTACGCCTCAATACTACTTACACAATAACGTACATTCGGTAAACGCAATTGAATATTTTTTGCTCTTGCTCACAGTTTAAAAACAATATATTTAATTATCTGGTAACAATCCGGCTGCTGATGACGATGAAATTCAATTAATTAAGTTATGAATGTTTTACAATACCTTTTGCGCGATTTTCTGTTCGCAAAATCAACAGTTATATCGTCGTATGAAAACTTGTTCATCAATTCGGACCCTATGCACAGACGATCTAAGGCGTTTAGCTTTTGTTGGCTTGGGGTAGATCTTAAATAATTTTTCATCCGTTTGAAGCAAGAAAAGCTTCTCTCACCCGAAAAATTTGTCGCTCGTGTACAAAGAGCCATGTCAAGTGCTATATCCAAGTCTGGATAAACGTTTTGCAAATTCTGTTTTCGCAGGAACGTACTTCTCAATGATCCAGAATCTGGTTTTACCAAAATACTTTCAGAAGAAAGGTGTCCTGAACTATGCCAGCCTCTAGATTATTAGCATACATATCTTCCAAGACAAGGCCTTTTTCGGTAAATGTTGATAATGACAATTCAGATATGAAAACATTTCATTGAACCTGTCGTAAAGCTCCTGCCGTTTCTTTTAACCCTGACGCGAGTATATCAATGAAGGCAAGAAATGTGTTAACCCTGAAAGTATCACTTACAGTTATTCTCATTTCTTTATCTGGTATTTCATCATAAATTTCTCTCCTTTTCGGTTGTCTTTTCCCCATGTCTTTTGTATACTGCTCCACACGCTTAGTTTCATAACCTTCTCTCCGAAATACTTAAAACTGTCTTGTTCAGCTACGAAAAACTTGCAAAGAGATTCATAATGATCGTCAATAGTGATTAAATGTACGGTAAAACCTTGAAATTGAACATTCACATTGTTTACTTAAAAAAAAAAAAAAAAAAAAAAAAACACATTCCACACAACAACCACCACCGCCGTTTGCAGTTTTTCAAAATACAGAGGCATTCCCGTTGTTTGTTCTTTTCGCAACAATGTTGACCAACGTGTCAGATTTACTCTCTTTGGAGTTTTCCTTTTCTCGATTTCAGTCATTAATTTTTGATATCGTTGTGTCGAACTTACAAAAAAAAACCTTGATTCCTTTGAAGCAACACGAGGAAGCGACAAGCTTCTGTGCAAAGTTCAGCAACCGTAGTTGCGACTAAATTTAAAGACTGGGAAGCAAATGGTGCTTGGCTTTTAATTTTAGCCTGAAAGCCACTGTACACGTGTTCGCGGCATTATCATATGATTTTCCACGACAGTTTCCAAAATTTGTGCCCCATGTTTCGAGTTCCGAAATACTGGCAGAAAACATTTATTCAGCTTTATGTCCGACTGACGGCAAAAACGAGAAATCTTTCACCCGGTTCGCCTCTTTCCAAAACTTGTCTACTGACGAGAGTATTTTGGTACAATGTGCCATATCTGTTGTTGAATCGGTGACTAAGGAAAAATATTGCGCCCTTCGTAACTCGTCTCCAAACTGTTTTAAGACTGTATGAACTATCAAGAGAATAAACTCATTGCAAAGGCTCTTTGGTAAGTAACTGGTACATCTACATCCTTGATTCCCACATTGTTCAATATGAGTAGCTGCAAAAAGATCGAATTCTGGCTAACAGTTCCAAAATAAATAATAATTCCGTTATGAGGAGCACCGAGCTTTCATGTTTTCCTCTGAAATCGAAGCCTCTTGAACACAATCCTCCACTACCAGCAATAACCCTCTTCAGAACGTTTCTCCAATAAGTGATTTCTTAACCACTCCGGAAAAGCAGTAAATTGTCGAGTCGACCTCAATCACACTTCTGACTTTCAAATTAACGATGCTACGTTTACGACGTGCAGAGTTTTCATGGTGAGCTACTAGGTGTTCTGCATTTTTCCACTCATTAAATCCTTCGTTCTCAAACTGAGCCTTATTCTCCAATGGACCGAATGCCAAGCAGGGCCTGCAATATGCAGATCTTTCACTTTCAGAATAAACCAGCCAATTTCTGTCATTCACTTTTGTTTTTAATTTTTCTTTGGAAGATGCTCAGTGGCAAGAAACAACACTGATCAGCAGATATGCTTTCACTTTTAGAGAAGTCACAAGACCTGTTTTGATCGAAGCTGTACTTCACGATAATCTCCGTTAAGGTACCGTTGATTTCCCATAAAGCTGGATCTTTGTTTAGATTTACTGTTGTTTGCACTTGCTCATCACTGAACGTCTGATTCTGAGACATATTTTCAATTGTTATACTTACTGAAGATTCCTCTACCGTCTCGTCATCGAAAATATTAAAATCCATTTTCTCAAAAGCAGATCGTTCAACAGATGACTGTTGTTGTTGGACCGCAGAGTTCAAATCCGTTTCATCTTTTCCAGATTGTATTGTGTTCCTGGTCTTTCAGCACTACTTTCACTTCCAATTTTAAAAACTCTCAATCTTTATCTTTTTACAGACAATGTCTTCTTGTGCTTCTTCTTCAATTTCGGCTTTCATTTTATACTCAGCTCTACTAAGTCGCATTCTCCTATCACTTATTCTAATATTTTTTTATTCAAGAACTGAAATAATAAAGATTACACTGCGATATTTTTTTTCTCTAACGTAATCAGCAGTATCCTTTCTTCAGGCTTCAGGCATTGAATAATTACCTAAAGTAAGTACAAGAAATTTATAAAGTATGATATAGCAAAACAAAATCGGAATTTATTTGCATACCTTTCGAAACAGCTATTTATCCAGTTAAATTACGTCTTACTGATATGTTACAGATAATTTACTATAACTTATTACGATTACTTTACGGACAGGAGAAGTTATGAAATCATTCGTGCAATCCATGAAACACTTTGAAAAATTACGGCACTCAACCAGAAAAATGTGCCACAGAAATATTCGTACTTATTATTGGCCACGATAACTTGACGATTGCGCTTGTGCTGGTGCAAGCAGAGAAAATCGGCACTAGTTGAAAGATATTCGTTTGTCTCCGAGAGCTGCCAACGTTAAGCAGCCCGTAAACTGCAAGTGGTACTGTACACATTGTTAAGAGTAATAGTGCTAGGACTGTTGCAAGCTGCCGCCCACTTACCACTCCTCTCCCCTCGACAGCTTCAATGTGATAGATATTGCAGTGCCTGCGTTTTTCTGATTAAGATGCAAAGTTCCTTTGAACACGCATGCATTTCCAAAGGAACAGGCACTGTGGTGATATCAGCCATTACGAAACACATCAAGTTTATTCGCAATTGCGGGTAAGGACTACTATCAGCTGTAGAATGGAATGACGACAATGAATATCTGTGCCGGACCGGGACTATAACCCGGATATCTCGCTCATCGCGTGCGGTGGCCTTACCATTGGGCTATCCGTGCTCGACCACGGCCAGACCAAAACTCCCATTATATGGATGTAAGAGTACAGGTCGCAGACGCATTGTTGACGACATATGGAAGTTCGTATGTGGCCGTGAGCCGTGCACGGATAGCCAAGTGGCTTCGAGCGCCTAGCGGGAAGGTTCCTGTTTATTTCACATCCCGCAGCATCGCTTGTGTGAAGTTTCCCTCGTTACTGTCGTTCTGTCTGCCGAGTGGGCCGTAGCGCCTCCGCCCCGCCTTACTGTCTGTGTTCGTCTCCTTGCAGCGGCGTCGGCCGCTCCGCTGTGGCTACCATGGTTTCCACGTGTGTTCCGCGAAAAGGTACTGTGAGCTTTACTTTCGATAAAACAACGCGACATGTGCTCCACGGGTCTCTAGATATCCACATTGGGTTGTCGATACTATTCAGGTAAACTCTGATCAGGTGCACACCACACCGCTTGTTTTGACGCACACGAGTAGGTGTTTTACGTGAAATTTATGGATCGCCTTCACGTTTAAAGATTATTGCCGCGACATGGTTCTCAAGTCCCGTTCAAGCATCGTGATAATACCGTTAGTATGGTGTCACTCGCAGATGCTGTAATTGACTATACCAATGTTCGAGTGTTCAACTTCCCACCGGCGGTTGATGACATCTTTTTAAAGGACATATTGACTCGCTATGGTAACGTGAAAAACATCCGCTGTGAACTTTGGGCTACTCAACACAGATTACAGTGTTACAGTGGAATTCGTTCAGTGGAAAAGCACGTCAAACGCAATATTTCATCACATTTAATAGTGTGTGGTTATCGCTTTTGTGTCATGTATACTGGTCAAGAGGGAACCTGCTTCCTATGTAATGAAAGTGAACACGTTCGGAGTAATTGCCCCCGCGGGTTTTTTGTATTAAAGCAATCTTTAATGCAGCGTCGCAAATTGACGGTTGCTGATCTTGTTCCTTCCACTCCCGACGTCTGACCTACTTCTGCTTCAGATCATAATGAACAAAAAGTCAGTTCTGATAAGCGTGTAACTGAATTTCCGCCTTCGCGACAGGTTCAGAATCCTATTGCTCCCAGGGTAGAACCCGTAACAGTCACAAACAAGCGACGTCGCACTCAAGATGGTGAGAGTGAGGGCGAGTTGGAGCCGAGACCCCCCTTCGTCTTTGTGTCCTCCGATGCAGTATGAGACAACGCAATGTCCTCCTGTTCCTTCGTCTTCAGACACCGACAATTTCTCGAATTTGTCGCCTACACCAACTCCTGAGGAGAATAAAATTAACGACCAGGAATCACCTGTTGTATTGGTACTTCCACAGAATGCTTCCGCCTTACTGACTGGACCTGCTGTACATGACCCTTGTTCTGAGGGGCAGGAGTCTGTGCCTACGACCCCTCCCACATCTCCGTCTGCAGAGGCCGACATGCCACGTAGCCGACAGAAACAGCGTATAAAACATAAGAAATCTAAGAAAAAAGGTTGTGATGATGGGGTTCTGGTCCCCCGATGTCTGATTCATCTGTAGACTCCCCAATGGACCTTGACGCTTAGCTTTCTACCTAATTCTGCTCAATACGTTTCGTAAATCCCTGTATAGCTGTTATGAATGATCCAAACCTACACGGTCCATTCTTTAAATGTTTATCGTGTGGAATCAGAATTGCGGTTCGCTTCGCTGCGTCAGTTCACTTATGATTTATGTGCGGACACAGTCTTCTTCCAGGAGGTGTTATTTAGTAATTTCTCCTTACCAGTTTTTCGTATGATCTTTAATGTAGCACCCGAACATTCTACGGGGACCGCCTTATTCTTTCGCGAAGGGATTCCTATTGTTGACGTGGAAATGTTGGATTCTGGCAGGGGTATGTTAACTTGTTAATCTTACCTTGGTACTTTTATATGCCCTTTCTGGCACTGGTCGCGCAGTGGATCGTTCGCGTTTTTATAAAGAGGATATTGTTTATATGTTGCGTAAGAGTCCTCCGGGTATTCTGTTGGGTGGTCATTTTAACTGTGTATTGCGTCCTGACAATCAATCTCCAAACTTTAATTAATGTCACGAATTGCATGAATGGGTCCGATCCTTCTAGTACATACCGCCGCGGATGTCGAACACGCGGCAGAACAAATGGACGTGGTCAGCCCATAGAGGGCTCCGCCTCCGCGGCGGCTATTCCGCGCAGCGGCTCTCGCGCAGCGAGGGCGCCACCGCTAAGCCACGTGCAGACAGCGGCCAACAGCCACTCCCTCCGGTTTCGTATATAGGGACCCGCTCTGCCCTAGTCCAGCCGACATCTTCGGCGGTAATCCTGAAGGATACCGCCCTTCGATTGACCATTCGGCTCTAATCGAAGCGTTAGGTATTGCAGGTACCAGCAAGTCAGCAGTCCAGCCAGCAGTCCAGCCAGCAGCAGCAGCAGCAGCAGCAGCGGTCCCGGTCCCGGTCCCGGTCCCGGTCCCGGTCCCGGTCTGCAGAAGCGGTCCTGCCGGCAGCAGCCAACCAGTCATCCTGCAGCAGCGGCCAGCGACCAGCGGCAGCAGCCAGCAGGCAGCAGCGGCAGCGGCCAGCGGCCAGCGGCCAGCGGCCACCGGCCAGCGGCCACCGGCCACCGGCCAGCAGCCAGTCGCCGTCGCCGTCGCCGTCGCCGTCGCCGTCGCCGTCGCCGTCGCCGTCTTCCTCCGTCTTTGTCTTCGTCTGTCCCCAGTTTGTGTCCTTTCCTTTTCGTTCTGTGGGTTATTGTTTATCCCTGTCGTCATGTCCGCCCCCCCCCCCCCCCCCACCGCCACCGCCACCGCCAGCACTACCACCACCGCCATAGTTCACACTTCCCCTTCCGCCGCCTCCACCACTATAACGTGGTGTGCCCAGTCCCACCCCCCTCCTTCCATCCCACCTCTTCTCACTCTCCATTTGCCCTCGCTCTTTGTCGCCCCCTCACCGGCTTCTTCCTCCCACTCCTCTCGATCTGATCCTTCCCCCCCACTCCCCCAGCCTGTCACTGCAGCTCCAGCTAGGGTGGTGACCCGTCGGGCCACTGTCCATGCCCAGCTCTCCCCGTCGCCTTCGTCATCACCGCTGCCACCGTCGCCATCGCCTTCACCGTCACCATCTCCGGCGCCGACTGCTGCGTCCACACCGGGACCTGTCCCTTCCCACCACCTCCCTATAACTCCCGTATCTCATATCACCACCCGCCCTTCTGCCGCCATCAAACGCCCTAGTGGCACCACCACCTCCTCCGCTCCCAAAAAGGCCCCGCCCCATCCTCCTTCAACCCCCCAGGGTGCCATGGATGTCTCCCCACCTGGCCCTGCTCCCTCCGCCTCCTCCTCCTCCTCCTCCTCCTCCCCCCTCTTTATACAAATACCTCCTCTCCCGTCCCGAACCTTCCCTTCTCGAGGCCCGGAATCTCTCCCTCCTCCTCCGCCAACACTTCCCTGGTGCCCCCATCTCTCTCCTCACTCCCAAATGGGATTCTGTTCTCATCTCCTCCCCCAGCCCAACCCTCCATACTGACATCCTCTCCCGCCTCCCCATCACCCGTTTTGGTCCCAACACCTCCCTCACCCCTGCTCCTTCTCCATCTCCTACCCGCCAACCCCAGCCGCCGCGTCGCCCGCCAACCCTCACCGCCGTGATCACTCGGCTCAGTCCATCGATCACGGAGGAGGAGGTGTTGGCGGAGCTCGAGGCGCATCCCACGCTGGAGGTGCGGGCGGTCCACCGCATTTTCAACTGGGCCGACCCCACTCGCCTTATGCGGGTTTTCACCGAGGACGCCCCCCTCCATTAACCGTCTCCTGAAGGAGGGTGCCTCCTCTTCCACCAGCGCTACAAGGTCGACCCCTCCCGTTCCCCTCCTCAATCCCTGCACTGCCAGAGGTGTTCAAATGGTTCAAATGGCTCTGAGCGCTATGGGACTCACCTGCTGTGGTTATCAGTCCCCTAGAACTTAGAACTACTTAAACCTAACTAACCTAAGGACATCACACACATCCATGCCCGAGGCAGGATTCGAACCTGCGACCGTAGCAGTCGCACGGTTCCGGACTGCGCGCCTAGAACCGCGAGACCACCGCGGCCGGCTGCCAGAGGTGTCTGCACTATAATGCACACCCAACAGCTGAGTGCCGCGCGGCCCCCACCTGCCCGCATTGTAGGCAAGCGCACTTCCTCCGGCAGTGCCCTAACCTTCAATCCCCTCCCTCCTGCAATACCCGCAATCTCCCCCATCCCACCTACTCCCAAAAGTGTAAAGCCCGACCCCCTCCGACCACTCCTGAACTCACCATCCCTGTCCGTCCCCTGGACGTGCCCACCCCTCCTGGCAATTCCCTTCGTCCCCCCCCCCCCCCCCCCACCGCTGAGGACATCATCAGGTTCCTCACCATCGTCCTTCAAAATGCTCATCCCTTTCAGTGCCCCCACACCCTCCAGCAGATCTCCCTCGCCGCCCGTTCCATATTCCAACTCAAGATGTACGCCACCTACTCCAACAACCAGGCCCATTTCGCCTTCTCCCGCCTTGACACCCTCATCTAAATCCCTGTCATGGCGCGACAGCAACGTACCATTTTCAACAATATCCACTCCCTTTCGGCCAACAAGAACCTCTTCCTGCACACCCTTGCCTCAATGAAACCTTCCTCCAACCCCACCACTCCATCCACACCTCACCCTATCTCCTCCACCGCTCCGATAATCCCCTCCCAAATGTGTGTGGCGGAGTTGCCATTGGTCACCACCGCCAGATCCCCGTTCGGCTCCAACCTCTCCTTCCCAACCCCACCGAACACCTGATCCTTAGTCTCTTCTTCCCCGGCCTTACCGTTACCTGTGCCACCATCTATGTCCGCCCTAACGCCCCTATTCCCTTCGACTTCCTCTCCCAGATTGACCGTACCTTCTCCTCCTACGTGATCGCCGCCGACCTCAACATCCATAGTCGTTCTGCCGCCCAGTTACGGCGGTGGCATCAGTTCCTCTCCTCCCTTCAAGGCGACCTCATCCCCATCCCCCAGCACACCCGTCCCGAATCCAACTCCACTCCTGATGTTATCCTCTCCTCCCGCATAACGGTGGATGTCCTGGAGCCTATTGGTAGCGACCATATCCCTGTCCTCCTCACCATTTCAGACGGTCGTCGCCCCTGCCCCGACCCTCGTAATGACCCTCCCCCTAAGTATGTCCATGACTATTCCCGTGCCGACTGGAATGCCTACCGGGATACCCTTTCCACCCAGGTCGACAGCCACCCCTTCACCTACCACCACCCTGACGATGTCACCCATGCCGCCTCCTTTCTCCAGCAGACCTTGTCTGAGGCCGTGCAGGCCCACGTCCCTACTGTCGCCATCCACCCCCACCGTCCTACCTTACCCCCACAGGCCGTCCTCCTCCTTCGTGAATCCCGTCGTCTCTACTGTGCCTTCCTCCGCACGCGTGACCCGGACACACTACGACGCCACCGGCAACTCCAGCGACACATTCGTAATTTGCTCGCGGCCAAGAAACGCCGGGACTGGCGACAGACATGCACCCATTTAAATGCTACCTTACCAATCAACTCGTCCAAGTTCTGGTCGGCCATCCGTCGCCTTACCGGAACTAAACCCTCCCCCTATTATCCTCTTCTCCATGATGATCACCCTTTCCCTGACACCCTTAGTAAGGCCAATCACTTTGCCTCCTACCTCTCCAATGTATTTTCCATCCCCGATGATCCCCAGTTAGATTACTCCCTCTTCCCGGATATCCGCGATCGAACTGACACCTCTGTCCCTCCCCTCGCTCCTGGTTTCCAGTACTTGGACAACATTGCACACACGGAACTCAATGCCCCTATCGCTACACAGGATCTCATTGATACACTCCGCACAAAACGCAACACCGCCCCTGGTCACGATCGTGTCACCTACCGTCACCTTTGTGAAGCTCCCGTCTCTTTCCTCTCCACCCTGGCCAGGCTCTACAATGTAGTCCTGTCCACCGGTTACTACCCCGACCTGTGGAAAACCTCCCGTATCCTTATGTTCCTTAAACCTGGCAAACTGCTGTCCGCCGTCTCCTCCTACCGTCCCATCAGCCTTACCTCGGTCTTCAGCAAGGTCCTGGAATCTATCCTCACCCGACGCATCCACCAGCACCGCCTCCTTCCCGTTACCCAGTGTGGCTTTCGGCCGTTCTTCTCTTCCGACGACCTTCTCCTTCACCTCACTCATCTCCTTTCCGAACAGCTTAATTCCCGTCGCTCCGCAATCTTCCTCTCCCTGGACCTCGAACGTGCATATGACCGCGTATGGCATTCCGGTCCCCTCTTCAAACTCCAAACCTTCGCCCTTCTCATTAACTACGTCCGTCTGATCGGCTCCTTTCTCTCCCGCCGTCCTTCCTATGTCACCATCCATAACACAGATTCCTACACCTTTTTCCCCTCCGCCGGTGTGCCCCAAGGCTCCATCCTCTCCCCCCTTCTGTATCTCCCTCCACCCCTCTTCCACCGGGCTTCCCCTCCCCCTTCCTCCCTTCCCCCCGTCACCCTTGCCCATGGCATCTGCTCCCCTCTCCCTCTCCCACCTCCCCCCCTCCTCCTCTCTTGGCAGGTCCCCGGACTCGTACACGGTTAGTGAACTTCGTGCGCCGGAGATCAACGCCTCGTGTTCTGTGTGTGCCGTCGCTTTGTGCTTAAGTGGTTCAGTGTTATTCGTTTTGTGCACCTACGTTCACGTGTGACAATTTTCGTTTCTGGCTGTGTCCAAGTGTTTGAACAATTTTATCTTGGACTCTACGCCGGTGAACGGCACCTTGTATTTTAAAAAGTGTTTGTCTCCGTTTATATGTCCACCATCTTTTTTCTCTAATTGTCTTCATTGTATCTTTGTGTTTCTCTGCGGCCAAAGAGCGGCGTAGTATGCTGCTGCAGGCCTGCCTGTATACAGGTTTCAAAATGACAATAAAGAAAAAAAAAACCTAGTCCAGCCAGACTGGTACACGCTCTGGATTTCATTCTATCTCGGCGGTACTGCGTTCTGATCGTTGCTCGTTGTTGACATTTGCCTGGCTCTGGTTCCGAGGGAATTTATGTTTGGTGTTTGGTGTTCTGGTTTCCACAAGCCTCCGTTGTTTATCTCTTCCTTGTTGTGTCGCTCATAGTCGGACGTTGTCAGTTGTCGTTGGTCTGTCGTCCGACTCGTCCTGTGTTTACCCGGTGGTGCGTGCTCCACCGCCGGCGGCTTCCTCGCCTGGCAGCTCCGATCTGCAGCCCAAGGTGTTCTCGCTGTTGGTTGTGGTTACAAGACTCCTCAGCCTAAAAGACGTCTGGATATGCAAATACCCGACGATAGCTAAATTAACCCGCTTTACTGCGACTTCCAGTGGCAGGTTAGATAGATTTTACTTATTAGACTGCTTGAGCGATAGTATTCTTAATGTTGAAGTCACCCCGCCTTCCTTTACAGATCACTGTGCTGTGGCCACAACTCTCAATCTTGAACGGCATCCACTCAAATTGTTTCGCCCTCCGTGGCTGCTAAACGTCGTTCACCAAGCTGACCCCTCTCTCGATGACATGATGCGAGTCATGTGGGAACGTACTCTGGCAAAATTCTCTTTCCACCCTTGACTGGTGGACACAGCTAGCAAAACCGAGGCTCAGGCAAACTTCGATACGTTTCTGTGCTGCCAAAGTGCGAGACTTTCGGAGAACTTATGAATATTTCCATCCTTCGTGAACTTTATGCTGCTTCGGATCACGCCCCTCTGCGAATTGCGGATGTTAGACGTGTAAAGTCAAAGTTGTTAACCTTGAAGAGAATACAGATGGAAGGTTTGAAAATCCGATCGAAGCCGAGTTCATTGGCGACGGAAAAACTGACTTCCTGATATCATTTGCTTCGGCAGCAGACCTGTCGCCGAAGCGCTCGTATTCATTCTCTCGCGTCAAATGATGGACGTACCGTAACGGCGCAAGCTGATATAATGCGTATCTGACACCAGTACCATGTAGACATCTACGACATCGATGAGTCCAATAAAACCTTTTACGACCCACTTGTCAGCATCTTGGATACGACAATTACACCTGATCATAATGCAACGCTCTTAGCTGCCTTTCAGCCTGAGGAAGTTTACAAAATTAATGTCAGATCGCCTTCTCAAAAGTCCCCGGGTCTAGATGGACTTCCAAAGGACTTTTATGTGCGCTTTTGGCCGTTGTCGCGTGCTACCTTTACCTCCCTTTTGAATGAAGTCTTACAGGGTATAGTAGTGGCGATCTCGTTCAAAGTAGGAAAAATTGTTTTAATCCCGAAACGCACAGCGCCGGCGGCCCCTGATAACTTTCGCCCACTTACTATGTTGATTGTAAGTCTGTGGCGAGGGCAGGTAATAGTAGGATGTCGGCTCTGATGGAGAAGCTTGTTTCAAAACATCAAAGCTACGTGCCTGATCGATCGTGTTAATCATGAGTTTCAGCTTCTAATTCTGGAGGCAATTGGTTTCATTGTTGACACACAGCCAGTTCTCTCGGCTTCGGTGGTTCTCAATGGCCAACTGACGCCCCCAATAAATATCCGTAGGGGAGTGCCTCAAGGAAGGCAGCTGTCAATGACTTTGTGTTGTCTCTGGAGCCCCTGCTAGAATCCCAGCTGACAGGCTGCACGCTTTCCGGCGGGACTATAGCTGTTCGTGCATACGCGGATGAGGTGATGGTTCTACTTCGCAATCCTGCTGAGATGCCTCGACTGAAGGATGTAATCGATGATTTTTGTCGGAGTTCAGGTGCAAAACTTAATGACGGTAAATGCAAGCTTCTTCCCTTGCGAGGTTTTGCTGACGCTGTTGTTCCACGGGCTACTGCGGTGGATCGGCATACGTCTCTCGGTAGCATCATTGATCGTTGTCCACTCAAAAGTCTGTTACGGAAAAAATTCAGGGAGCGATACTAGAGCGAGAAAGGTGTTCTCTTACTCTGCTCCAGAAAGTCAGAGTAATGGGTACGTATGTCTTATGCATAGCTTATTACGTGGTCCAAGTTTATCCGCTTCCCTTGATGATGGCGAAGAAACTGCAACAATTCTCTGGTCGTTTCGTATGGACAAGACACATGTTTGGCTTACGGTATGAGGTGGTAACGGAGCCTCGCTCCTTTGGGGGGCTGGACCTGACTGATATACGAAGGAAGTCGCAGATGCTGTATGTGCGTCGCACTATTTTGACAATGACTCAAGAAACTAACACATTCACGTCTCACTTATTTCTCTGTGTCCGTCCTGCTACTCTTGAACCTCCTATTGATGTTGGTCTCATAAATTATAAGTTAAAACACATTCGTGACTTCTATCTTGCTGTGAGCTATTTAAGGACTGACAAAGATGTCTCCAGAAGACAGGAGACCTGCCCTAAATAAGAAATTCCTACAGACTCGTGGGGAAGCAGTCCCTTGCCCGAATCTCGTTGAAAGAGAATCGCCGCAAACAACCTGGACGACAGTTTGGTTCAATATCAGTCTTCCGATTTTGCCGATGAGCGTAGCGTCCTAGTGGTATAAGGTACTAAATAACGTGATTCCAAAGGACGAGCGACTTTTCCATATTGGTCTTAGTGACACAGATTTATGTAATCGTTGTACGTCTCCCGATACGATACGACATCGCTCTACTTGTGGAGGTCATATGGCAAACTGGTCTTGGATCAGCACGCAGTTGGCCTTCCTTATTCGATCTTCTAAGACTGGATACACTACAGACATCATATTGCTCCCAGATTTTTCTTTCTTCCCACGGTTGAAAACCCGTACCGTTATGTGGTTGCTGGGACACTTCGTTCAGTGTGTTGTCGAAGGCTAGGGGGAAGATCACATTAACTGCATGCAGTACATGATCACGGCCTATGGACATGTTTGCGAATGCTTCGATATCGAGACCTCTTCGCCAACATGCTGGATCTTGTTTTCCGTCGGCAAGATGTTGGTTAATATCATTTTTCTGATGATAAGTGTTTTTCTGTGTTATGTATGTTCCCACATGATTTGCTTCGGCTTGTCCTCTCCTGGTTTCCCTGTTCGTTTTGTTTTGTGTTTTGACTCAGCATCACTCCAGTTGTATTCTAAAATGTGTATAGATAAACATGAGCGTATACAATACTTGCAGCGAACTTGGAATTTTTCTTAGTTTGCCATTTCAGATGTAATCTTTTTTCGTTTTCCTTCCACTTTTAGATTATATTACAAACCACAAAACTATATAAAAACACAAAATTAAAAAATTACTAAAAACCATATGGAAACGAGCGTTTGGAGTGACTGGCCGGGAGGCCCCTTGGTGCAGATCTTATTACATTCGACGCCACATTGGGCGACCTGCACGCCGGATGGGGATGAAATGATGACGAAGACATACATAACACCCAGTCCCTGAGCGGAGAAAAACTCCGACCCAGCCGGGAATCGAAGAGGGGCCCGTAGGACGGCAATCCGTCATTCAGCCATCGGGGCGGACACAAAAATGGCTCTGAGCACTATGGGACTTAACATCTGTGGTCATCAGTCCCCTAGAACTTAGAACTACTTAAACCTAACTAACCTAAGGACATCACACACATCCATGCCCGAGGCAGGATTCGAACCTGCGACCGTACCAGTCGCGCGGGGGCGGATACAAAAAACCATTTAAAAATAATTGTTGATACATATCATGTGAGCTTGGTGGTTGCTTGCCGGCTACGTTCTCGGTTTTTTCCTTTCTCCGTTTATTTATTATTCTGTTATCATAATTAATTTTTTCTCCCATTTGCAGCTAATACTACATGATGATTTGACTATGGTCTACTGAAGTGTCATGATAGTACCAACTCATTCTGATAACAAAAAAAAGTGGTAGGGCGACCCCTCGCGATAAGCCGGAAGTCCGGATTCGAGTCCCGGTCTGGCGTAAATTTTCATTGTCGTCATCCCATTCCACAGCTGATAGTAGTCCTTATTCACAGTTGCGAATTCATTTGATGTGCTTCAATGTGAGTTCGAGGCCGTTCCCAGCAGTCACTGCGTATATCCTCAAGTTATCGTGGCCAGATAGTATCAGAAACTGCAGGACGCAATCAACCAAGGCGGCTTTACTTTTGTTCTTGAAGTAAATACGGGACGGGACTTCCCCTTTGTATCGCCCCTCCTACTTCTCTCGAACTCAATGCCACCGTGCGGCGTATGCTTCCAACACCACGACCTCCGCTTTGACTCCCGGGGCTGCCGCGCCACGCCTACGCAGTCAATTTGGCCAGGCACACTCAGCGAACCGTCATGTCACTCACTCCCGTGCCGCAACCACTCGCGGCTATGCAAACTGTAGAAAAATTAATCTGAGTTGTGAAAAATATTAGATGTTGAATTGTTTGTGTGGACCTAGTAACATTTAGGTATATACATGGTGGTCCATTGATCGTGCCAGGGCCAAATATCTCACGAAATAAGCGTCAAACGAAAAAACTACAAAGAACGAAACTTGTGTAGCTTGAAGGGGGAAACCAGATGGCGCTATGGTTGACCCGCTAGATGGCGGTGCCATAGGTCAAACGGATATCAACTGCGTTTTTTTTTTAATAGGAACCCCCATTTTTATTACATATTTGTGTAGTACGTAAAGAAATACGAATGTTTTAGTTGGACCACATTTTTCACTTTGTGATAGATGGCGCTGTAATAGTCACAAACTTACGGCTCAAAATTTCAGACGAACAGTTTGTTATAGGTAAGTTTTTTAAATTAAACTACAGAACGTAGCTACGTTTGAACATTTTATTTCGGTTGTTCCAATGTGATACATGTACCTTTGTGAACTTATCATTTCTGAGAACGCATGGCCGGCCGAAGTGGCCGTGCGGTTCTGGGCGCTACAGTCTGGAGCCGAGCGACCACTACTGTCACAGGTTCGAATCCTGCCTCGGGCATGGATGTGTGTGATGTCCTTAGGTTAGTTAGGTTTAATTAGTTCTAAGTTCTAGGCGACTGATGACCTCAGAAGTTAAGTCGCATAGTGCTTACAGCCATTTTTTTGAGAACGCATGCTGTTACAATGTGATTACCCGTAAATACCACATTAATGCAATAAATGCTCAAAATTATGTCCGTCAACCTCAATGCACTTGGCAATAGGCGTAACGCCATTCCTCTCAACAGCGAGTAGTTCGCCTTCCGAAATGTTCGCACATGCACTGGCAATGCACTGACGCATGTTGTCAGGCTTTGTCGGTGGATCACGATAGCAAATATACTTCAACGTTCCCACAGAAAGAAATCCGGGGACGTCAGATCCGCTGAACGTGCGGGCCGTGGGATGGTGCTTCGACGAACAATCCACCTCTCATGAAATATGGTATTAAATAAGGCTTCAATCGCACGCGAGCTATGCGCCGGACATCCATCATGTTGGAAGTACATCGCCATTCTGTCATGCAGTGAAACATCTTGTAATAATATCGGTAGAACATTACGTAGGAAATCAGCATAATTGCACCATTTAGATTGCCATCGATAAAATGGGGGTCAATTATCCTACCTCCCATAATGCCGCACCATACAACCCGCCAAGGTCGCTGATGTTCCACTTGTCGCAGCCATCGTGGATTTTCCGTTGCCCAATAGTGCACATTATGCCGGTTTACGTTACTGCTGTCGGTGAATGACGCTTCGTCGCTAAATAGAACGCTCGCAAAAAATTTGTCATCGTCCCGTAATTTCTCTTGTGCCCAGTGGCAGAACTGTACACGACGTTCAATGTCGTCGCCATGCAATTCCTGGTGCATAGAAATATGGTACGGGTGCAATCGATGTTGATGTAGCATTCTCGACACCGACGTTCTTGAGATTCCCGATTCTTGCGCAGTTTGTCTGCTACTGACGTGCGGTATACATAGCAGTATACATAGCACACGCCCGTTGGGCATTTTGATCACAATAGCCATACATGAACACGATATCGACCTTTTCCGCAACTGGTAAACGGTCCATTTTAACACGGGTAATGTATCACGAAGCATATACCGTCCGCACTGGCGGAATGTTACGTGATACCACGTACTTATACGTTTGTGACTATTACAGCGCCATGTATCACAACGCGAAAAAGGTGGTCCAACTAAAATATTCTTATTTCTTTACGTACAACACGAATATGTAATAAAAATGGAGGTTACTATTTCAAAAAACGCAGTTGATATCCGTTTGACCTATGGCAGCGCCATCTATCGGGCCAACCATAGCGCCATCTGCTTTCCCCCTTCAAGCTAGACGAGTTCCGTTCTTTATAGTTTTTTCATTTGACGCTTATTTCGTGAGATATTCGGCCCGGTCACTCTAAATGGACCACCCTGTATATATGAAACTTCTCAATTTCAGTAAGACACAAAACAAAATGTGGCCCCAAATTTGCCGCCTCTAGTGTCTGTCGCCCTAGGCTCTAGCCTACTCGGCCTTATAACATGCCACCCTGCAGTCCTGAGAGGTTCCATCCTACCGTCGTAGCTGGCCACTGAGTGTGCAGCCGATGGCCTTCGACAACAATATTTCAATTGTTGAAAGGAATAGTGGCGCTATACAACTGTCAAAATTAATTGTTCCCAACCTTTTCCATGCGTTCTAGGTAGACACCGTTTTAACCGAATTAGAAGTCGATTCACATTGTGAAGGGATAGTCTTGGGTACGATGGTTGTGGAGAGCGCGCTGTTCTTTGCAGTAGGTCGTAATTGGAACAGACTATAGACAATACATGCAGCTTCAAGTATCCTGACAAGATAAATTCTGGAGGAGCAGCTTTACTAGTTTCCCAGTTGATAAGTCCTTTTTTTATTTCTTCATTTTAGCTTTGGGTTGCAAGGTCCGTGCAGCCAACAACGGTTATAAACTGCCAAAGGAACATAGTTGCAAAACAGCAGAGTAACACAAAAAGACGAAAGTACCATATAAACACACTCTTAAAGAGTAAAATTTAAGCGCAATTAGACAAACACCATGGAGCCAACATTGGAGCAAACTTACAAATAGCACTATCAAATGGTTCAAATGGCTCTGAGCACTATGGGACTCAACTGCTGTGGTCATCAGTCCCCTAGAACTTAGAACTACTTAAACCTAACTAACCTAAGGATATCACACACATCCATGCCCGAGGCAGGATTCGAACCTGCGACCGGAGCAGCAGCGCGGCTCCGGACTGGAGCGCCTAGAACCGCACAAATAGCACTATCCAGCAATATTATGAGAAACATACGTATGCTCTTATAGAAAAGACAAAACGTTAAACGGCAAACACCGTACATCACACAGTAAGTCCAACAACAGCCGAAGTACAAAATTGCAAATAACATCATGTAACAATGTGAGAATTGGTTGAGTTGGGATTCGCCTAACAGTTTATGTGATGCAGTTAATGTTGACTAGCGTGCGTAATTATTGGTTGGTACTGAAGTTTATTGATGGGCTATGAGGAACAAGAGTTAATGACTGCGATTGTGAGTTTTTGACTGACGATAGCGGACGAGAATTCGTACTTTCCTGTGGTGTGCGTATAGCTAGTTGTTCCGGTATAGTGATGGGGAGCTCGTGAATGAGTCGTTCAAATGAACGCTTCACTCCAGTGAAGTGTGAACTAACCACTCAATTTCAATGAACTGGTACTTCAAACTCTTCACAGATAGCACACTCCAAACTCCAAACTCTTCGCCTCTCGCTCTCCCACTACATCGGCGCTACGTCACTCATCCTCCCTCCACTTCAGTCCTCCCTCTACTGCCTGTCGACGAATCGCGCGGTCTTTGTGGGGAAAGATAGGTTTACGAGGGGTTGGGGTGGTGAGGGGCGAGGGGAAGGCAGCGTTAGCTGCTTCCTGCAGTGCTGACATCATTACCCGTGATGACTATTTGTGTAGTTCAGTTATACTTCACGTCTACCGGGTGCCTACCGTTGGCAGCGCTTTCGGACAAATTAATATTACAGATACAAACGAAGAGGCTGGCTGTGTGAGCACGCACAGCCAACATGAAAATAAAAGTTGTGTTAATAACACTGAAAGAGAGATTTTACCTGAAATCGTACCAATGACTACAGGTGACAGTTTACGTATTGAATCTGGGGGGTTATATTATTCTCAACAAAAGTAAAAACTACAGGAAAACTTCTGAATAATTACTTAACGTAGATATGTACACTTTGTGACAGTAGTAAACATACTCTATTTTGGATTAAATTTTAAAAGGAACATGAAATTGGACTGCATTTTGTTGGTAGCCCTAGTTTTCAGTCCATGAATACAACAAATAATTTTTCACTTGGCAGATAAGACTTTTTTGGGCGCTTCATGAGAAAATGTCGAGCAAGATTAAATGAAATACCTTCTTTATGTGTGACAGGCTTCTCTGTTTATCTTTCCTTTGTCCCCTTCGACCATGCTCTATTTAAGTTAGGTCAGACGCTGTAAGAGCGTAAAACGTTGCGTGCACGTTACTGCATAGTTGGCCATCTGTTGGTAAAATTATGAAGTATTACGAAGCTTTATTGTACGAGCGAGGCGAAACGAGCGTAGCCGCGGTTGAGCGGCGAACTGGGCAACTTCGCCAGGCTTCCGTACTTCATGAATGAACTACTTCATTTGAACGCTTCACGGCAAAGAGTGAAATGAATGATGTAGTTCACGGGAATGAACGAGGTCGACCCATTTCTATTCCGGTAGAATACTGGAGGTAAATGAGTTGTGGCTATTTTATTGTTATATGGCACACTCTTAGAGGATAGAATTGTTGTGGTTTAGCGTTTGTGCATTGGAGGACTGCAGAGGACGTATGTGCAGCAAAGCTATGATTTATGATTAACAGTGTCAACCGACCATTTCAACGAGGGATCTTAGTGGAACACATGACGCCAACACCTGAAGAGGTTTTAATTTCTATCGGATTATTTAATCGTATGCACATCGATGGCACCTAGATGTTTTGTTCCTCCTTTTTGTTGATGATTCATGGACTGTGCAGCTGGTCCCGGAGGAGGTTCGAGTCCTCCCTTGGGCATGGGTGTGTGTGTTTGTCCTTAGGATAATTTAGGTTAAGTAGTGTGTAAGCTTAGGGACTGATGACCTTAGCAGTTAAGTCCCATAAGATTTCACACACATTTGACATTTTGTTGATGAATCTGTCCGTCAGCGGGGGCTTCCCTTTCTGCTGGCACTCGTACACTTGCGATAAATTGTTTGTACTGAATTTTGAAATAAAAGACATATAATAAAGCGAAGATACTTAAACGAAAACTGAGTTCCTGAATTATGATTGAAAATATATTACCCTTCAACGACCTATTTTACGAAACCATGACTAAAATTGCTGGGAATTAATAACTTGAAAATGTTTTGCATTCAGCAAAGATAAAAGTGGCAGGAGAATATCAGATTTATTACCTTAAAAGTATAATAAGAGACAGCCAGTGGAAGTAGTAAATTATATCACTCACTTGACTCGTCACTTAATCCCAGATAACGTGATAAAATTACAAAACGGAAGAGCGTAATTTTCGCTGGCCAGGATTACCGTTAATAAAAGGTTTACGTAAGTATATTTTGCTAGTGATATTGACGTGATATCGATGAGTGAAAGGTTTTATATTCTGTATTCATTCCTACATAAATTTTGAATGGGATTACTCTGAATAAATTTTGTGTAACATATTGTAACAAATGTGTGATACACATTTAGCGCATTGCGATAAGCTTTAAAAGCATTTAAGTTTCTTACCATCGTTAAATAAATTCCAGTTAGCTTGAGAAAGAATTGTTAGCAATTTCTGTTAATAGCATTTACGTCACCAAATAGCTAACTGTGATTACTTACAAAAAGTATTATTTCTTTTCATTAAACTCACTGGTACATGTGAACATTCCATTAGAAACTAAGGAATCTTTGTGAGAAAATAAAAGTCAGATGCGTTAAAACTAAAAAGTCCTTATACGAATAATACGTCTTTCGCAGTGTAGAACCTATAGCGTGACTATTACTGAACTTTATGAAAGAAACTTAAATCAGTTACAAACTACGGGGTGAACACACTTTATTCAACAGGTAAACATCATTACAGATATTCAAATGTAGGTTATGACATGTCCGATATGCTGCTGCCATCATTGACCATGATGTGGCGCAGACGAATAGCGAGATTCTGCATGACACGCCAAAGTGTCGGAACATCAATGCTGTCGATGACCTCCTCAATGGCTGTTTTCAGCTCAGGATTGGTGTTAAGGTTATTCACCTTATCTTTAATATAGCCCAACAAAAAGGAGTCGCATGTGTTCAGATCCGGAGAATATGGTGGCCAATCGAGGCTCATGCCAGTGGCGTCTGGGTACCCCAGAACCAGAGAGTGGTCCTCAAAGTGGTACTCCAGGACATCAAACACTCTCCTGCTTCGATGGGGTCGAGCTCTGTCTTCCATGAACCCCATCTTGTCGAAATCAGGGTCACTTTGCATAATGTGGAGGAAATAATTTTCCAAAACCTTCAGGTACCGTTCTGTAGTCACCGTACCATCAAGGAATATCACACCGATTATTCCACGACTGGAAATTGCACACCACAGAGTCATCCGTTGAGAGTGAAGAGACTAATCGATCGGGAAATGCAGATTCTCATTCCCCAAACGGCGCCAATTTTGCTTATTGTCGAACCCATCCAAATGAAAGTGGGGTTCGTCGTTAAACCAAACTATACAGCGCATACTAATTCCCCTAATGGCCTGCGGCCAATTGTGGAATTTTAACGTCCTGACGCAAATCGTTCAGAAGTTATGACGATTTCATTTCAAATACACTCCTGGAAATGGAAAAAAGAACACATTGACACCGGTGTGTCAGACCCACCATACTTGCTCCGGACACTGCGAGAGGGCTGTACAAGCAATGATCACACGCACGGCACAGCGGACACACCAGGAACCGCGGTGTTGGCCGTCGAATGGCGCTAGCTGCGCAGCATTTGTGCACCGCCGCCGTCAGTGTCAGCCAGTTTGCCGTGGCATACGGAGCTCCATCGCAGTCTTTAACACTGGTAGCATGCCGCGACAGCGTGGACGTGAACCGTATGTGCAGTTGACGGACTTTGAGCGAGGGCGTATAGTGGGCATGCGGGAGGCCGGGTGGACGTACCGCCGAATTGCTCAACACGTGGGGCGTGAGGTCTCCATAGTACATCGATGTTGTCGCCAGTGGTCGGCGGAAGGTGCACGTGCCCGTCGACCTGGGACCGGACCGCAGCGACGCACGGATGCACGCCAAGATCGTAGGATCCTACGCAGTGCCGTAGGGGACCGCACCGCCACTTCCCAGCAAATTAGGGACACTGTTGCTCCTGGGGTATCGGCGAGGACCATTCGCAACCGTCTCCATTAAGCTGGGCTACGGTCCCGCACACCGTTAGGCCGTCTTCCGCTCACGCCCCAACATCGTGCAGCCCGCCTCCAGTGGTGTCGCGACAGGCGTGAATGGAGGGACGAATGGGAGAATAGCAGCCTGCATTGCTGCGAGAGGTGGATATACACTGTACTAGTGCCGACATTGTGCATGCTCTGTTGCCTGTGTCTATGTGCCTGTGGTTCTGTCAGTGTGATCATGTGATGTATCTGACCCGAAGAATGTGTCAATAAAGTTTCCCCTTCCTGGGACAATGAATTCACGGTGTTCTTATTTCAATTTCCGGGAGTGTAGTTCAATAATATTGTCACTCTGTATATTCAGGTGCGATACCCCACAGGGCCCAATGAGACTATAGAGTAATGCTACCACAAACATACCATATAGACAATCCAACTGATCGTACTTGTTTGTACAGTGTAGCGTAAATGAAATTATAAACAATACTTATTTATAATAGCGACAAAGTGTAAGCATCGATCAGATGAGTCTATGCATTAAATAATCTACGGCGATTCTACAGCCGATAGGAAATGAAAAACAAAATCTCTCGTACTTTCACTTCTGAGCATATTTGCCGTGTCCCAGTGATGCATGCTGAACACAGTTCTGACTGCTGGGATCAGATGCTGCACCGCACACCGCAGGAAGCCCGCCGTCTGTTACGACCAGCTATACCAGGCAGAGACCTGTTTGGAACACCAGTCGAATGGACAGACACAGTCAAAACATCTTTTTCTCCTGATCTTTTCCCGTGTCCTCATGGGGTCGGTATCGAGTGTTATTCCATGTGAAAGTGCGAAGAACGTATTCGAAATGTTTGCGAATCTTATAACTGGGACGCGACGTGGGAACCAGCCCAGTATTCACCTAGTCGGAAGTGGGAAACCGCTCAAAAGCCGCGCCCAGGCTGGCCACCACATCGGCTCTCCGCCGACCTCGTCCGATCCTGAGTCGGCGCACCTCCCCGAATCCCCAGAAGCGACGTTCTAACGCGCGCGGCTATCCAGGCAGGTGGATAGATGCAGTTAAATACTTAATTTTCGAGAAGAGACTCGCATGAAGGCTGAAGGCAGCAGGAAGTAACCAAAAATACGACACAAAAGCTCGAAGTCCTCCACCCTCTGTTCAACGTGAACTCCCAGCTGTCGGCAACTCTAAGACATAATATTTATAGGGTGCTTATACGACTGATTATGGACTATGCCAGTGCAGTATGGGACCCTGCGGCAGCGACGCATCTGAAAGAGCAGCAGAATAAAGCACTCCTTAGGGTATAGCGTGTGCCTGCGAATTCCCCGGAATGATACCTACTTGATGCAGAAGGGGGACCACCCGTTTTGGAAAGATCCATTAAACAAGCAGAGCATTGCGTTAATAAGACTATTGCCAAGATCAAACGACTTCAGGGAAGTCTATATGCGGCCAGCAGCCATACTGGACAAGCAGTAGAGCTACACGAAGCAGCTAACAAAACTAACACAATCCAAATGACGCAACAAAGACGAGAAGTTAAACATATCCTAAATTCAACACTGATCCTGGCAGCAATGCCTACCAGTAAATCATGTACAACAATGTTACTCACTAAAGAGAATATTGCGAACGCGCACACAAATGCGTGCGTGTGTGTGTGCGTGTATACAGAACCTGTCGCTACGCGGCAGCATCTGCAGAGATATCTCTCACGATAAGTACGGCAGTTCGGTACTAGGTGGCAACACGATACGCAGCTATCGAATGGAAGATGAGGAAACTTCACATGTGCGAGTAAATCGATCACCCACAGGTTAATCTTTAGCCGGTGAGAGTGTACTGGATGTGATCCCCGTGAGTCGATAGGTAGAGAAAAGATAAAGCGCGCAGGAACCCATTGCCTCGAGAGTGTAACATACGCTGTTTATTACATTGATGACATTATCCAGTTGAATGTTAGGCTAGCGCTAGAAATTTTTTGCGAAGGAAGTCATATTCACTTATCATCTTTTTGATCGTATCTACTATACGGGTAAAATTTTGTAACCTCAACTGTAGAGAACTTCTATATCATTATTTTGTATTCGTTTTAGTAGTTTGCAACTCAGTGTAAAATGGGAGGCTGCAGGTTTTAGCAGCAAAATTTTACGAATGTGCAGCAGTATATAAACATCACACAAAATCCGTGCATGACTTACAGTTAAATTGTGAAACCTATGAATACACAAAATGACACGGGACAGTATATATGCTACTGCTGAGAAGTAAGTCGTCTTACAGGCACAGTAACAGTGATGCTGTATGTCTGTCTTCCTGATTAGCCCCCACTGGCAGTGCAAATACAGAAAAGGCACTTACATGTAGACCACTGAAGTGTTATGTTTATCGCCGGCCGGAATGGCCGAGCGGTTCTAGGCGCTACAGTCTGGAACCCTCGCGAGCGCTACGGTCGCAGTTCCGTATCCTCCCTCGGGCATCGATATGTGTGATGTCCTTAGGTTAGTTAGGTTTAAGTGGTTCTAAGTTCTAGGGGACTGATGACCTCAGAAGTTAAGTCCCATAGTGCTTAGAGCCATTTGAACCATTTTTGTTATGTTTCTCTTCCGATAGTTCGAGAGCCACGGAACATATCCAGCTCCTTCATGAAGCCTACACTCTTCAGCTGGGCCAACACAAACTATTGCTAGATTATACAAATACTTACATAACTACAAACACTTGTGTACATAACTTATATATCGAATGTAGGTTCCTCAAAAGGTATCTATTCGGTCACAGTTGTTTGTGGTGGACAGAGCAAATGTTCTTCACTGTGCTGAGAGTCAGTGAAGTCAGATGTTATCCCCGATGACTGCTGCTATGTGGTACCAAAACAACGTGGTAAGTGTCTGTCGCTAGCGTCGTAGGGTCGCCCAATGATGTAAGTGGCAAATGGGTAGCCCTTCAGAAGAACTGCGTGTGACCACTACCAGGTGTTACAGCTAAAGGAATATTGGCGCTGGAAACAGCTTCAGTTTTATTGTAAACACTTTGTGTCTATCAAAACATACGGTGCATGCTAGAAGTCTGTTCAGTGTCTAATATGAAATGCTCAGTGTGAAACATCCCCTTAGAAAAATTAAGGATGACAGTGCTGGTAAACCTTTTACGTTATTTGATTTTCAAACAGCTGAGCAAAACTGAACGTTCTCAGACATTTCTCTCTTTACTTATTCTGATCAACAGTAAACTGACACACAATATTTTTTTATATTTTTTTTAGCGCAACGCAGTCTGACTTTCAATAATCCCTACAAAAGAATAGCCCTGACTAACAATAACCTATACCTTTCATGAGTCACTTACCTCACAAAAATCTTCGTTACTCGAACTACTGCAATACAGCGAGCACCAATACTGCTAGATAAATAAAAGATTCAAACTACTGAAGGCACTAACTACTGATAGGCATAGTCAGCAAATGGAAGATTTTGATAGAGCACAAACAATGTATTTACCTTAATAGAGTTCAAAAGTCATAATATATGTATCAGTTCATGATATCCAGTCTTACAAATTTCCTTTCTCTGACGGACACACGTCCAGAACGTCCGCTCTCAAAATCTGCCATCTCTCTCCCCACATCCACCACTGCTGGCGGCTCACCTCCAACTGCCCAACGCTACGCGCTGTTCACATCCAGCTGCCCAACACTACAATAGAAAATATTCCAACAATGCAAACTAGCCACAGACTGCACACAGTACAGCCAGTGATTTTCATACAGATCGCTACGTGGCGTTACCAACATAAAAACCTAAACAGCCTACTTACAAGTGATACAAATTTACGTGTGTAACGATAGGAATGTAGTGGAAATGTATTCAGTGACAAATCTGAAGCGCTCAGTTATACAAGTTTATGTGTGCAATGATGGGAATGTGGCGAAAACTACGAACGCTGTCTGCTGGATGAAAACTATGACAACAAGTACTCCAAACCGGCATTTCAAGACAACAATCAGTGAAAAATGCACTACATGTTCTAGCGAAAGCATGAAAGCTGTCTGATGATGAATTGTAGTGATTCGAAACCGGTAACGGTACCTTTTGAACAAAGGAACTTAAAATAAATTTGTGGCTGGTTGCTGTCTCAACACCATCAACATTTCTCACTGATAAATAGTTATAAGACGTACCGCCAGACACACTGTGGAATTAGACACCTTCGTGGCTCATACCTGTTCGAAATCTCTGGCGCGGCAAATACACACATCAAAAAAAGTTTTGCATCACCTCGGTTCCGAGAGTTCCGGAACCTGTAGAGAAAATTGCAACAGAGATCAACATAAACATCATTTCCGTCCCTTTTATTGCTCATGAAAACAACACGCTGCATGTTGTACCACCATACAGCGAGACCTACAGAGGTGATGGCTCAGATTCTGTACACACCGGTACGTCTAATACCCAGTAGCACGTCCTCTTGCATTGATGCATGCCTGTATTCGTCGTGGCATACTATCCACAAATTCATCAAGGCACTGTTGATCCAGATTGTCCCACCCCTCAACGGCAATTCGACGAAGATCCCTCGGAGTGGTTGGTGGGCCACTTCGTCCATAAACAGCTCATTTAAATCTATCCCAGGCATGTTCGATGGGGTTCATGTCTGGAGAGCATGCTGTCGTTATCCTGAAGGAGGTCATTCGCAAGATGTGCACGAAATGTCGTCCATGAAGACGAATGCCTCGCCAATATGATGCCGATATGGTTGCACTATCGGTCGGAGGATGGCATTCACGTATCGTACAGCCGTTACGGCGCCTTCCATGGCCACCAGATGCGTACTTCTGTCCCGCATGATGACACCCCAAAACAGGAGGTAACTTACACCTTGCTGCACTCGCTGGACAGTGTGTCTAAGGCGTTCAACCTGACCGGGTTGCCTCCAAACACGTCTCCGACGATTGTCTGGTTGAAGGCATATGCGACACCCATCGGTGAAGAGAGCGAGAGCGGTCCATTCGGCATGTTGTTGGGCCCATCTGTACCGCGCTGCATGGTGTCGTGGTTGCAAAGATGGACCTCGCCATGGACGTCGGGAGTAAAGTTGCTCATCGTGCAGCATATTGCGCGCATTTTGAGAAGTAACACGAACTCCTGTTGCTGCACGAAAAGCATTATTCAACATGGTGGCGTTGCTGTCAGGGTTCTTCCGAGCCATAATCCGTAGGTAGCGGTCATCCACTGCAATAGTAGCCCTTGGGCAGCCTGAGCGAGGCATGTCATCGACAGTTTCTGTCTCTCTGTATCGCCTCCATGTCCGAACTACATCGCTTTGGTTCACTCCGAGACGCCTGGACACTGCCCTTCTTGAAAGCCCTTCCTGGCACAAAGTAACAATGCGAACGTGATCGAACCGCGGTATTGACCGTTTAGGAATGTTTGAACTACAGACAACAAGAGTCGTGTACCGCCTTTCTGGTGGAATGACTGGAACTGATCAGCTGTCGGACCCCTTCGACTAATAGGCGCTGCTCATGCATGGTTGTTTACATTGTGGGCGGTTTTAGTGACATCTCTGAACAGTCAAAGAGACCGTGTCTGTGATACAATATCGACAGTGAACGTATATGTTCAGGAGTTCTGGGAACTGGGGTGATGAAAAACTATTTTTGATGTGTGTAGTTCTGCGCAACCGTAAAAGAGTGTATGTCGGCCCTGTGTATAATATGGGAAGATCGAAGGAGGAGTAGAATTACAGAGAAGTGCCCCGAACGTCCTTCGGTTCGGGATTACAGGATATGTTCTAAGTTCAAACATTATGATGTTCGTAGAAGAACAGAAGTTCATGGGTTTTTCACTTACTACTGGCTGCATTTGTTGCTATAGGTAAACTTTTCTACGTAAGTAAGAGAGATTCTTCGATGAATTTTGCGCACCATACAAACCATACTTTCAGGTTCAAATCTATTAAAAACTGTGGTAGAAATTGAGGTAATATCTATAACATCCCCCCCATGAACCATGGACCTTGCCGTTGGTGGGGAGGCTTGCGTGCCTCAGCGATACAGATAGCCGTACCGTAGGTGCAACCACAACGGAGGGGTATCTGTTGAGAGGCCAGACAAACGTGTGGTTCCTGAAGAGGGGCAGCAGCCTTTTCAGTAGTTGCAAGGGCAACAGTCTGGATGATTGACTGATCTGGCCTTGTAACAATAACCAAAACGGCCTTGCTGTGCTGGTACTGCGAACGGCTGAAAGCAAGGGGAAACTACAGCCGTAATTTTTCCCGAGGGCATGCAGCTTTACTGTATGATTACATGATGATGGCGTCCTCTTGGGTAAAATATTCCGGAGGTAAAATAGTCCCCCATTCGGATCTCCGGGCGGGGACTACTCAAGAGGATGTCGTTATCAGGAGAAAGAAAACTGGCGTTCTACGGATCGGAGCGTGGAATGTCAGATCCCTTAATCGGGCAGGTAGGTTAGAAAATTTAAAAAGGGAAATGGATAGGTTGAAGTTAGATATAGTGGGAATTAGTGAAGTTCGGTGGCAGGAGGAACAAGACTTCTGGTCAGGTGACTACAGGGTTATAAACACAAAATCAAATAGGGGTAATGCAGGAGTAGGTTTAATAATGAATAGGAAAATAGGAATGCGGGTAAGCTACTACAAACAGCATAGTGAACGCATTATTGTGGCCAAGATAGATACGAAGCCCACGCCTACTACATAGTACAAGTTTATATGCCAACTAGCTCTGCAGATGACGAAGAAATTGAAGAAATGTATGATGAAATAAAAGAAATTATTCAGATTGTGAAGGGAGACGAGAATTTAATAGTCATGGGTGACTGGAATTCGAGTGTAGGAAAAGGCAGAGAAGGAAACATAGTAGGTGAATATGGATTGGGGGACAGAAATGAAAGAGGAAGCCGCCTGGTCGAATTTTGCACAGAGCACAACATAATCATAACGAACACTTGGTTTAAGAATCATGAAAGAAGGTTGTATACATGGAAGAACCCTGGAGATACTAAAAGGTATCAGATAGATTATATAATGGTAAGACAGAGATTTAGGAACCAGGTTTTAAATTGTAAGACATTTCCAGGGGCAGATGTGGACTCTGACCACAATCTATTGGTTATGACCTGTAGATTAAAACTGAAGAAACTGCAAAAAGGTGGGAATTTAAGGAGATGGGACCTGGATAAACTAAAAGAACCAGAGGTTGTACAGAGATTCAGGGAGAGCATAAGGGAGCAATTGACAGGAATGGGGGAAATAAATACAGTAGAAGAAGAATGGGTAGCTTTGAGGGATGAAGTAGTGAAGGCAGCAGAGGATCAAGTAGGTAAAAAGACGAGGGCTAGTAGAAATCCTTGGGTAACAGAAGAAATATTGAATTTAATTGATGAAAGGAGAAAATATAAAAATGCAGTAAGTGAAACAGGCAAAAAGGAATACAAACGTCTCAAAAATGAGATCGACAGGAAGTGCAAAATGGCTAAGCAGGGATGGCTAGAGGACAAATGTAAGGATGTAGAGGCCTATCTCACTAGGGGTAAGATAGATACCGCCTACAGGAAAATTAAAGAGACCTTTGGAGATAAGAGAACGACTTGTATGAATACCAAGACCTCAGATGGAAACCCAGTTCTAAGCAAAGAAGGGAAAGCAGAAAGGTGGAAGGAGTATATAGAGGGTCTATACAAGGGCGATGTACTTGAGGACAATATTATGGAAATGGAAGAGGATGTAGATGAAGATGAAATGGGAGATATGATACTGCGTGAAGAGTTTGACAGAGCACTGAAAGACCTGAGTCGAAACAAGGCCCCGGAGTAGACAATATTCCATTGGAACTACTGACGGCCGTGGGAGAGCCAGTCCTGACAAAACTCTACCATCTGGTGAGCAAGATGTATGAAACAGGCGAAATACCCTCAGACTTCAAGAAGAATATAATAATTCCAATCCCAAAGAAAGCAGGTGTTGACAGATGTGAAAATTACCGAACTATCAGCTTAATAAGTCACAGCTGCAAAATACTAACACGAATTCTTTACAGACGAATGGAAAAACTAGTAGAAGCCAACCTCGGGGAAGATCAGTTTGGATTCCGTAGAAACACTGGAACACGTGAGGCAATACTGACCTTACGACTTATCTTAGAAGAAAGATTAAGGAAAGGCAAACCTACGTTTCTAGCATTTGTAGACTTAGAGAAAGCTTTTGACAATGTTGACTGGAATACTCTCTTTCAGATTCTAAAGGTGTCAGGGGTAAAATACAGGGAGCGAAAGGCTATTTACAATTTGTACAGAAACCAGATGGCAGTTATAAGAGTCGAGGGACATGAAAGGGAAGCAGTGGTTGGGAAGGGAGTAAGACAGGGTTGTAGCCTCTCCCCGATGTTGTTCAATCTGTATATTGAGCAAGCAGTAAAGGAAACAAAAGAAAAATTCGGAGTAGGTATTAAAATTCATGGAGAAGAAATAAAAACTTTGAGGTTCGCCGATGACATTGTAATTCTGTCAGAGACAGCAAAGGACTTGGAAGAGCAGTTGAATGGAATGGACAGTGTCTTGAAAGGAGGATATAAGATGAACATCAACAAAAGCAAAACAAGGATAATGGAATGTAGTCTAATTAAGTCGGGTGATGCTGAGGGAATTAGATTAGGAAATGAGGCACTTAAAGTAGTAAAGGAGTTTTGCTATTTGGGGAGCAAAATAACTGATGATGATCGAAGTAGAGAGGATATAAAATGTAGGCTGGCAATGGCAAGGAAAGCGTTTCTGAAGAAGAGAAATTTGTTAACATCCAGTACAGATTTAAGTGTCAGGAAGTCATTTCTGAAAGTATTCGTATGGAGTGTAGCCATGTATGGAAGTGAAACATGGACGATAAATAGTTTGGACAAGAAGAGAATAGAAGCTTTTGAAATGTGGTGCTACAGAAGAATGCTGAAGATTAGATGGGTAGATCACATAACTAATGAGGAAGTATTGAATAGGATTGGGGAGAAGAGAAGTTTGTGGCACAACTTGACCAGAAGAAGGGATCGGTTGGTAGGACATGTTCTGAGGCATCAAGGGATCACCAATTTAGTATTGGAGGGCAGCGTGGAGGGTAAAAATCGTAGAGGGAGACCAAGAGATGAATACACTAAGCAGATTCAGAAGGATGTAGGTTGCAGTAGGTACTGGGAGATGAAAAAGCTTGCACAGGATAGAGTAGCATGGAGAGCTGCATCAAACCAGTCTCAGGACTGAAGACCACAACAACAACAACATCTATAACATGAAGTTTAAAATGTAACAGCTCATTCATTTTTCATAAATTAAGTAAACTAGAGTTTACTAGTATTAGTATCCGATGTTACTTCAAAAATTCTTCGAGTTAATCACATACTTCTGAAGATAATTCTTATGATTATATGTAGGTTACCCTACATTCTTGAAGTTACATCTGATGTGTACCAAGGCAGAGGAAAATGACCTTTTATGTTCTCTCTACATATGAAAGACAGAAGCCACAGTATTATTAGGGTGTCTGCTGACGATGATGTTTTCTACAGTGAAGTATGGTCTCAAGATGATCGTAAGAAAGTACTGAACTAGTTAAACAGTATTTCCCCTTGATGTACTGAATAACAACTCTTTTTAAATGTGGGTAAATTCAAGATAATGCACTCAACGAAGAGAAAGGATCCGACGGTGTCTGGTTACACGATCATCCTGTTCTATCGTTTAAACATCTTGGGATTAAACACCACGAAGGGATACGAAATGAATCAATACAGGAAATCAGTGATAATTAAGACGAACGGAAGTCTTAGATCTGTCAGGAGGCTTCACTCAAGCAAGACAGTAGTCGCACTTCTAGAATACTTTTACAGCGTTTGGAATCCTTAGCTAGTGGGCTAGACATACGAAAATTGGTATTTGGTTTCTCTGTCAGAAATAAAGAAATACGTGTTTCCGCATTTTTGAAAAAATTAACCCTATGGGGGTGAAATAATGCGTGAAAAGATTTTTTTTCTAAAATGTGTCATTATTAAGGAACTACTAAGGTATCTTTAAAGCTAGTTGTATGAACATTGGTAGCTGCCTTCTCGGTTACAAATAAAAATAAAATATGTTTTTGGAAACTCAACTCCTAAGGGGATGAATCAGGGGAAGAGACTTTTTATGAAAATATTTTATTATGAAAGCATTTTTAATATCTAAATCTATTGAAATTTAAATTTGGCTTCTCAGTTACTAATTAAGAATGACGTGTTTCACTGTTTATTGGAAATTGAACTTCTATGGGAGTGAAAGGTAGGATGAAAGTTTTTATGGAAATATTTCGTCGTGCAAGCATTTTTGAAGCAAGATCTATGAAAATTTGTATTTGGCTTCTCCGTTAGAAATAAAACATACCCAAGTCACTGTTTTTGGAAATTCAACCCCTAAAGGGATGACATAGGGGGGTAAAACGATCTTTGAAAATATTTCATTGTAAAAGCATTTTTAAAGGTGAATCTTTGAAATTCGTGAGGCGCTTCTCGGTTAGAGACGAAAAAAAATACGTGTTTCAGAGTTTCTGGAAATTCAACCCGTAAGGGAGTGCAATAGGGGGCTAAAATTTTTAAGAAAATATTTCGTTACATTAACAAAATTGTAATGTTAAATTTAAGAAAAATGGTATTTCACTTTTCGGTTAGATTTTAAGAAATATTTATTATGGGATGAAAATTGCTATGAAAATATCTCTACAAGAACGGAAAAGGTATGATGGACTTCAGCTACCAGAATCACTTTTTGGTCGGAAGTACATTCGGAAGAGACCATGCTTATATGGTCTTAGTTAAAGTGAAAAGCTTCGAAGGTGTTGCAATTTGTGGACAACATAATAATACTATTAAACAAAAACAAAAAAGTCTCTGCAGGCCGTACACTCTACGGGAGACAAGTAACGGCCGCTAAGCTACTGTAGCACAGAAAGTTGAATTAATAGTAATCTACACATACGAAACAAGGCATGTCCGCGTACGAGAGGCTACTTAAGTCCTCGATTCGAAAGCGTTATCAGATAAAAATTTTAATCTTTGTAGAAATTCGAGGGTTCCAGTTGTTATCATAACTCAGAGTACTACGAGTACTTCCGGGATTTGCCTCATTGCCACAAATGCAGGTCAAAGACGCAGAATAAAACAAAATATTGATTTTAAGAGTATGGGTCACCGCTAAGTGGAAAGAAACGATCTCTAGGACATCAGTCAACATTCAGTTATCAGCATGTAACCGCCGGGTGGCCACAATAAGACTGACCCGCAACATTCCGATGAGGAGTCCCTGGTGAGTGCCGGCGCGTCTTCTGCAATGTCACTCAGTCAGCCGCCGTGTTGCGTACTACATCTCAATGCACGAAAAACTGAGCATCAAGTGTCCCGATACCACTCCACCCTTTCTGTTTTAATTACGTTGACATCACATACTGAAAACATGCCAGTATTGTTTTGGCCAATTTGTAGATTTTAATCTTAAAAATATATTAAAAGAATTTAATTTCTTGTGAAATCTTTATCTCTGTGTTTCTTCTTACAATAATTATAGTGATAAATAGTTGTGCTTAAGAAATCACTAACACCGTTTTGCAAAAGAGCTGGAGCACTACGCTATTGGTAGCATCCTCACTTTCGGACCTTAGTTGCAGCATCAGCCAATTTTACAGTATCTCCAGTTGCTCGCGACTTGAAATGATTTGTTCCATTAATCAAAACGACTGCGTACATTAGACTGTCAGGTCGTTCAGAATACATTAACTTTTAATGGATCCCTTCATTGAACCAGCGACAAATGGCTCCGATTAATCGCTGAAGACGAATTTCTCAAGCAAACGATCCTCTACCATATGCTATTCCGTACGTGTACAAAACACAAAGCGATGCTATTTGTCTTCTGGCGTCAGAGTTTGCAGCAACTCAACTGGTACGCATTTTTCTTCAATCATGTCTACAAGATCTTCCAACCAGATGGTTGTGGGTTGTTCAACTCTGCAAGCTACGTAAGAAAACCATATGCACACATTCAACCGTTTATTCGGTTACTTTCGGCCAACGCGTGGATTTTTCGTTAGGGAGAGAGCCTGCGGTTATAAGCCATGCCTACTACAGTACCTTAGGATTGAGTTCACATTCAGTACATCTTTAGGAAACATCGTCCTAAAGTGAGAGTGTGAAATTCAACAATCTCACTGTTAACTTATCGGTCCTCCCACGAGGATAATAACGGAAACAGTAGCAACAAAACAGAACTTTATGCTTTCTTCGAATAAAAGCGAAGTTCCGCAACGTTACGTCAAAAAACACGACCATGGCATACTAGTCATTCGTGTAAACCTTGTTCTGTGTATTACCGTACTCTGACTATTTGTGATCGTATCATCTGAGGCGGAATTTGGGGATGAGCCCAGATTTTTCTGAAATCGACTGGCCGATGTACCAGCCCACGGTGGCTCATCCGCTGCGCGGATTCGATCTGGCTGTTGGTTCGCCGCGCAGATTTCGATCCGGGTCCGTCTCACGTCCCGGTTTTGCACACCAGTACGCTGTACGATACGCTACACGATGGGGTCTTAGTCAAGGTTACGCCCACCTGAAAATGAAACTCATCACAGGACCACGCACTACGTCTCTCTTGTACGTATAAAGTAACTTCTTCTGAGGAATTTTGCTAGTAATAAGAATGTTTTTAACAATGTTCACATAGGGAGGAGATAGCACAACAGGATCGAAGAACAACTGGATCAGTGACTGGGGGAATACTGCGGAGGCTTCAGATCTCGGTGAAGCCGTGCCGAACAGACAGTTACTCTGAAATTAATGACGGCTTATTACCACAAACGAAAGAAACCTCTATCAATCACATTTACAATATTAAGAAGGCATATGACTCTATCCATAGATCCTCACTGTTAAAAATTTTGAGACGTTTCGAACTCCACCCAAAATTAATTAAACTTATAGAACTTATCTAAACAAATACAAATTTGAAAATTAAGTTCAGAGAGGAACTTTCTGAATCATTCGTAGTAAAAACTGGTTTAAGGCAGGGAGACGGCCTATCACCATTTCTTTTCAATAGCGCCCTTGAATACATAATGAGGGAATGATACAAGGACAATCCGAAGAACATTAGGGTTGGAACACAAAAAGATGACATCAAGTTGAACTGTTGCTGATGACCTCGCTCTTCTCGTCAACAAGAAACCTTACAAATACAATCATCACAGGAAATAGCCCGGAGTATTGTCCTTAGAATATCTTTTGAAAACAGAAGTAATGCTAACGGAGCTGCCACTGGCAAACAAAATTAGATTTGGACAACACGACGGAAGAATCGTCAAAACTTTAAATACTTGGGAGAAATAAAAACACAGAACCGGAATGAGAAACCATCGTGGCAGAGTAGAATAAATAACTGATTAAAACACATCATGTTACCAAGAACACATTTAACAAAAAATGCCTCTCCATAGTCACAAAACTGAAACACTACAAACCAGACACACAGCCGTAAATAACTTATGCTAGCGAATTTATACTGAAAACAACCAACACTGTATCAAATAGACAGATTACTCAAAATAGAAAGTAGGGTAGTCACAACATGCACAAATAAAAAATATCAAAAAGATAGAATTCGGAGAATTGCTTCAAATGAAACAGTTTATGCCGGCCAGAGTGGCCGAGCGGTTCTAAGCGCTTCAGTCTGGAACCGCGCGACCGCTACGGTCGCAGGTTCGAATCCTGCCTCGGGCATGGATGTGTGTGATGTCCTAGTTAGGTTTAAGTAGTTCTAAGTTCTAGGGGACTAATGACCTGATTTTAAGTCCCATAGTGCTCAGAGCCATTTGAACCATTTTGAAACAGTTTATAAAGAAATAGAAACAGTGACACGTACAATGAAAGAGAAACGGATCTCTTTCCTAGGACATCTGACGAGGACAACAGAAAATAGAATTAGCAGGAGAATAATTGAGAATTTATGGAACAGTAAGAGCGGCATTGGATGGATCGCAGAGATAGAGGAGGACATCATGAAATTACAGACTACGATGGAGGATTTGAAAGGCAAGACAGACGCGCTCAAGATACTTCAGGACAAACAAATTTCATTAGCAATAAAAATTAACAAACAGAGAATAGGAAGGGTGATTTCGGATGACAGGAGAAGGGCACGATCTCAAAGAATGAAAAAATATTCGGCCAACAAAAAACAGAAGAACTTAATTCATAATATTGACTGAAGTAGTCCAGTGGCTCATAAATTTAGCCATTTATGGGTGTAATGATCACTTCTAACAAATCAGTGATGATTCCCGAAGGGCTGAAATTAAGCAAAAGTCGGAGATAAGTATTAAAAATTACCTGTAAAAGAGCTACAGCTTATCCCTCTTTTTGTTTAATTTGGCAGCGGCAGGGGTGATAACGGGAGGACGCTAAAGAGATTAGAATTTAACGTCCCTTCAATGACGGCATCTACAGAGATGGAACATAAGCGCAAATCAGGGAAGGATGGAAAGGGAAATCGACCGTGTAATTTCAAAGAAACCATACCGGTATGAGAAATCATGGAAAACGCGAAAACATGAATACAGAAGCCGAAAGGGGCTTTGAATCAGCTCCAGTGTGTTGCCACTGCGCCACCACGCCCAGTGGTAATAATTGTAGGGAGTAGCGAGGCAAGTAAACCTGCGACGGATTTTTTGCTTGTCAAGTTATTAATTAGGGATCCAAACAGCGTGATTCATTTTTAGGGCAGCTATACGGATCTCCAAAAACATTGCCAAAACGCCCTCGCTTCATGAGACCCCGTAGAGAGGTTTGTGATTTAATCCTGGACGTTCTTTCACTGTCTGGTAATCAAGAACTGTATGGCACCATCTCTTCTCCCTTCACTTGGCATATTATAGCGAGTAAAATTTGTTCTGGCTCTGAGAACAGCAGTGGGAATCTTCGTGTTGAGCGCCCCCGCAGGCGTCTGTTGGTGAGCCTGTTAGACTTCATGACAAACGATTTTACCAAGTTTGCATTTTTATTGAGTACTTAATTTAAAGTAGTGAACTATGTTTCATTTAAGAACCCGAGGAGGGCTAGGCATCGTTTACGCTATGTGAGTACTTAATTTAAAGTAGTGAACTATGTTTCATTTAAGAACCCGAGGAGGGCTAGGCATCGTTTACGCTATGTGAGTACTTAATTTAAAGTAGTGAACTATGTTTCATTTAAGAACCCGAGGAGGGCTAGGCATCGTTTACGCTATGTGAGTACTTAATTTAAAGTAGTGAACTATGTTTCATTTAAGAACCCGAGGAGGGCTAGGCATCGTTTACGCTATGTGAGTACTTAATTTAAAGTAGTGAACTATGTTTCATTTAAGAACCCGAGGAGGGCTAGGCATCGTTTACGCTATGTGAGTACTTAATTTAAAGTAGTGAACTATGTTTCATTTAAGAACCCGAGGAGGGCTAGGCATCGTTTACGCTATGTGAGTACTTAATTTAAAGTAGTGAACTATGTTTCATTTAAGAACCCGAGGAGGGCTAGGCATCGTTTACGCTATGTGAGTACTTAATTTAAAGTAGTGAACTATGTTTCATTTAAGAACCCGAGGAGGGCTAGGCATCGTTTACGCTATGTGAGTACTTAATTTAAAGTAGTGAACTATGTTTCATTTAAGAACCCGAGGAGGGCTAGGCATCGTTTACGCTATGTGAGTACTTAATTTAAAGTAGTGAACTATGTTTCATTTAAGAACCCGAGGAGGGCTAGGCATCGTTTACGCTATGTGAGTACTTAATTTAAAGTAGTGAACTATGTTTCATTTAAGAACCCGAGGAGGGCTAGGCATCGTTTACGCTATGTGAGTACTTAATTTAAAGTAGTGAATTATGTTTCATTTAAGAACCCGAGGAGGGCTAGGCATCGTTTACGCTATGTGAGTACTTAATTTAAAGTAGTGAACTATGTTTCATTTAAGAACCCGAGGAGGGCTAGGCATCGTTTACGCTATGTGAGTACTTAATTTAAAGTAGTGAACTATGTTTCATTTAAGAACCCGAGGAGGGCTAGGCATCGTTTACGCTATGTGAGTACTTAATTTAAAGTAGTGAACTATGTTTCATTTAAGAACCCGAGGAGGGCTAGGCATCGTTTACGCTATGTGAGTACTTAATTTAAAGTAGTGAACTATGTTTCATTTAAGAACCCGAGGAGGGCTAGGCATCGTTTACGCTATGTGAGTACTTAATTTAAAGTAGTGAACTATGTTTCATTTAAGAACCCGAGGAGGGCTAGGCATCGTTTACGCTATGTGAGTACTTAATTTAAAGTAGTGAACTATGTTTCATTTAAGAACCCGAGGAGGGCTAGGCATCGTTTACGCTATGAACAGCTCTCGCAGTGCGCATCGAGTTTCTTGCGCACAGCATACGAGTAACACCTATCGTCGTGCCTTCCAGCCAACAGGAAGGAGAAAAAAGACACCAGAAAGCTCAATTACGTACAGCAAGGACAAGCACCTATACGTGCGACACAAAGTTACCAATGTTTACTGCTAAATATTAACAACAGGTGGCGATGACCAAACACAAGAGCCAAAGGAAAACCTCTCGGTCATTTAATTATAATTTGACAAGTCTCATGTGGGGAACTCACAACTTACGAAACAAATGAGTGAACTATCGACGGTGGAGAACAGCCGGTCGTTGTCACAGAATACGACAATATCTTACTAAAAACACTCTAGTCAGTTTGCGCGAAGGTGCCGTGTGGATCACATCTCCGTGGCAGTGTGTAAGAACTGCATGTCGGAAAATTAGATTTTGCAGTGGTAAAAGTAATTAATCATGCCAAAGCCATGGAAAGCATGGAGATTGTCTCACGTCATACATAAGGTTGAATAAACCAAGACATTGGCGTAGTGCTTCTATAAGTGCATAAACCTTAGTTATAAACATTCGTGAAATAATGGTCGTATTAGGATCCATTTTGGCAGCTATTCTTTGCAGGGATGAATTTAGCTACAAAAGTTGGTAAGATACAGCGTGACACAGAATAACGGGAATGTTTGAAATGAGTAGTAGCAGCCATGGACAGGGGACAGAACTGCAGGTTCGTGACAGTTAGCGAGTGAACACTCTGCCATTTCAGTAATCATGGATCAGTGGTACGGACAACGGCGTGCGTTAGCCATAAAAATGTTTTATAAAACAATGATAGTTTGGTAGCGGCGCAGAGGGAGTATCGACGTTTTTATAGTTTAGGACGTCATGATGCCGTTCCGTCGAAACATGCGATAAAATGTTGGATTATATCTTTGAAGAGACTGGGTCTGCCCTCAAGAAGAAACCAACAGGACGACCGAGAAGTGTGCGTTCTCCAGCGAACATTGATGTTGTACGCGAGTCTGTCTCACGGAGCCCACGGCGTTCAATTCGTAAGCGAGCAGCATTGGTTGGAATGTCTTGGGAGGGTGTTCGCAAATTTCTTCAGATTTAAAATTTCATCTGTACAAACTACAGATGGTGCAACAACTGAAGGACAGCGATTACCTGTTACGATTAGGATTCTGTCGAAAATGATAACAAAAAGAAACAATGACGATGAATTTCTAAACAAGTTGTGGTTGTCAGATGAGGCACGTTTTCATCTCACAGGTTATGTGAATAAACAGGACTACAGTTACTGGGCAAACACAAATCCTAAGACGTTCATGAGCGCCCTTTACACGCTAGTAAAGTGACAGTATGGTGTGGTATTTCATCACATGGGATTATCGGACCGTATTATTTCGCAAATGAACAGGGAAACACAATAATTGTCAATGCCGATCGTTACGTGGAGATGTTACGAACTTTCGTTACACCTGCATTGAACAACTTTCCAAACGTTCAAGAAGCCTGGTTTCAACATGACGGAGCGACATCACACACTGCAAGGCAATGAATGCCATACGTGCGAGAATTGTTTGGCAACCGTGTGATCTCACGATTAGGTAACATTCCCTGGCCCCCTAGCTCGCCAGATTTATCCGTCTGTGATTTTTTCGTGTGGGGCTACCTCAAGAGCGAAGTCTACACGATTCGAGCGAGAACTCTGGATGAGTTAAAACAGAGAATTCGGGATGCAACTGACAGTATCTCAGCTGAGATGTTGCAGCGGCCAGTGAGGACACTCAACAGCAAATTTCACGAATGTAGGAGGACTCCATCTAAACGACGTAATTTTGAAAAATGATAAATGCCACCAATGTTTCGTAAATGGCAAAGTTGTAAGGTTTCAATTACTGTGAATGAAATTTCTTTCCTTCATCGCTTCTAGTTTTATTGGATTGTGGAAATGTTCCCGTTTTTTTATGTCACCCTGAATTCCAGCGTCTGCTCACGGGGTGCATGTTGTTGTTGCTGCTGCTGTTGTTGTTGTTGTGGCCTTCAGTCCGCGGACTGGTTTTACGCAGTTCTGCATGCTTATTGATCCTCTACAGCGCTCTTCATTTCTGCCTAACTACTGCAGAATACATCCACTTGAGCCTGCTTACTGTGGTCTCTCTTTATAATTTTTACCTATCACGCTCCCTCCATAACCAAACTGTTGATTCAGTGAATCCTCAGAACGTATCCTATTGCCCGAAGCTTTCTTTCAGACAAGTTTTGTCATAAATTTTTTTTCTGCCCAGTTAGATCCTGTACCTGCTCATTAATTACATAATCTACGCATCTATTGTCCAAATTTCTTCTGTAGAACTACATTTCAGAAGTGTCTATTCTCTTGTCTGAACTGCTAATCGTCCAAATTTCATGTTCGCACATGCCTACACTCCAAATACCTACAGATGGCTTCTTAGTACTTTCGTCTACGCATGTTTTCTACAAGCAGATCCCTGTAATGCCAGAACAAACCTATGGCGGAGTCAGTGCAATCTGTAGATAACTGGAACTAGTGTCCCATCAAGGTATTTGCATTAAGGTTATGCAGAAAAGAATTCTGTCTGGAAGAAAGCTGGAAGAAAGAAGTAAAGGAAAACTAGAAACAACAGAAAGTAGATTAACAACCAACAGCTCAAGAAAGCTGAAAAAAAGAACAGTGGAGGAGTTGAACGAACTTCTTGTTTTTGATAGACTGAAGCAGAGCAGTTTACCTGGATTGGAAGTTGGACACCTGTTACGCTTGTGCAACACCCGTAACAGACTTTTGCGTAATGAACTAAATTTCGGACCTCCCTCAAAAACAGCCGTTGTCGGGCAAAGAGACGGCGTACAGGAAATGGAAGAACTATCTATTTAGGAATCGTAATCTTACAGGGCAGTGTGTACAGTATGAAATAAAAATATCGTAGTGCGATTGAACACAAATTTCTTTTGTCAAAAAGCTGTCAGTATAAATCACAAACTACGATACATCCAGTTTTACTTGGAACTGCTCGACCAGCATACATTCTGAACTATGTGAGCTAACTGCACGATGAAAATAACTGGAAACAAGAGGCGGCAGCACTTCGAATGTAGACCTATAGATGTATGATAAAATCTATGCAAAATATTTTTAAAATGTGAGAGAAGCATACCACTACACAAAATCTCCAGCAACTTCCTGGACTGTAATCGTCACTGCCTCCTTTCTATCCCCAGAATTCAAATTTTTATCCCAACAGACGAAAGAAATTTATTTTTATCAACATATTTTATGTTTTAAAAAAACTCAGGTCATTGCATGGGACAAAACATTTTTCACGTTTCGTCTACAAATGTAGCGCATATTACATATTTATTCTAGTTTGAGATTTCTAGTGTATCTTATTATGCAAATTCTGCTTTTACCTCCAAATGTCGTGACGGATTCTAGCTCCTGAGTGAACGAGGTATTTACAGAAAAATGTAATATGGAAATAAAGAAGAAGAAAACCGAAATCCTTGTGTGTAATAAAGTGGCAACAGCAACAAACCTACGTCTGCGTGAGAAGCATCTTAAGCAATCCCCAGATGGAAAACAGAAAACGGTACTTCACGCAATGAGATGAAAAGCAAAATAGTAAAAACTAAAAGAGCATTCAACAGCGCCAAAAGGCTACCAACATCGTAATATATTAATGTAAATAGCAGGAAACAGTAAGAAACACATTTTCTTGGAGCGTTGTCTTATATGGCTAGCAGACACGGACAATAGGGCAGGCAGAACGGGAAAGACCACGTGCTTTTCGGGCACTGTGTTATAGAAGAATACTGAAGATTTCATGGATAGAGGGGATAACCTGCGAAGATGTTTTCAATTACATAGGAGAAAAGGGAGCGCTGTGGAGGTCTACTAAGGAACCGAGGTACCTATGGACGAGACACCTATACGGACACTGTCCCTTCACTGTGAAATTAATAGATGGAAAAATGCCTGGGACGAATGGAAAAGAAAGTCCAAGACTTCAGAACATCAGGTACATAAAATAAGATCTGAGTTTGACAACGCGGTTGCAACTGAAGGGACTTGCGGATGACGGTGAAAAATGTAGAATGAGAATGTTGCCAACTAATCTACGGATTGAGACCAAAGGAGAAACTGCCGGTCTATAGTTTACAAAAACTAGAGAATCAAGTTGCGAAAATTCAGAATTTCGTTCAGATCAATCAGTATGGGCTGCTATTATCTCTTATTATTTTGCATTGTAGAAGTAACTTAAGAGCCTCTATTAAGACTGAGATTTCTCGCGTCTCCAGCAACTGCCACGTTTCAGAAAATGGTTAACTACATTGCAAAGCGACTTGCTCGCAATGTTTTCCATTCATCCTAGTTCGTAAGTGATACAAAAAGTTTATGGCCATACTCCCATTTTTTACACTTAACTATAATGTTGGTATACACAGGCTATGAACTTTGAAAACTAAGTATGGGTTTAACGTTTCGTGTAGATAAAGGCTCAGCTCAAAAGCAGGTTCCTCACTCAAGTTCCAAGTTTTCTTATACAGGATGTTCCGAAACTTGCTAATTTCTATATCCTCAAAATAATTGCTAATTTTGAGGATTCAGAAATTAACAATGTAACATACTTTGCATACTTTCACTCTCTGATGTCCTACGGAATAATATTTCGCGGTAACTCAAAAACTTAGGCAAAAAATATTCACTGCTCAAAAGAAAGTGGCTAGAATAATGTGTGGGGCTCATAGTCGCACATCTTGTAGGCATCTGTTTAAAAGGTTAGAAATTCTTACAACAGTCTCACAGTACATTCGCTCAGTAATAAAATTTGTTCTCAGCAACACGGACCAGTTTAAAAACAACAGTGACATTCATGATTATAATACCAGAAGAAAGAAAGACTTACGCTGTCCTCTGCTTAACTTATCCTTGGCACAGAAAGGAGTGAAATATGCTGCTGTAAAACTGTTCGGTAAATTACCGGATGACATAAAATGTCTGACAGACAGCAGTAAAAGTTTAAAAAGTAAATTGAAATCGTATCTCCTTGACAACTCCTTCTGTATCACAGATGAATTCTTGAATAGCAATAAATAAATCTATAGGTATAATTTGCCATTTAAGGATATGTGGTAGGCAATAAAAATTTTAAGTTCAAAAAAAAACTTGATTCATGTGTGAATTTGTTATGCACTTGACACGTTCCACAAAATAACGGTTACCGTGAGATTGATCAATGGAACACGTAACTAACTAATTAACTAACTTCAAATTAATACATGAGCTGGAGGATATCAAACACTCATGTTTCGATACTAGAACAACATAGCCACAATAATTATTAAGAAATAAAATCTGTGAAATACTAAGCTCAAGTGATGGAAATTTCTGATGCTGTGGATGGTTTATATACAAGATGGCCTGGCGGGCTAATTACAGCAGTGGCATTCGCAGGAAATGCTCAAATGCGCGACCATTGAACTATATGCACTCAGATCATCGTCTGACCATGATTCATCTACATCTACATTGATACTCCGCAAGCCACCCAACGTTGTGTGGCGGAGGGCACTTTACGTGCCACTGTCATTACCTCCCTTTCCTGTTCCAGTCGCGTATGGTTCGCGGGAAGAACGACTGTCTGAAAGCCTCCGTGCGCGCTCTAATCTCTCTAATTTTACATTCGTGATCTCCTCGGGAAGTATAAGTAGGGGGAAGCAATATATTCGATACCTCATCCAGAAACGCACCCTCTCGAAACCTGGCGAGGAAGCTACACCGCGATGCAGAGCGCCTCTCTTGCAGAGTCTGCCACTTGAGTTTATTAAACATCTCCGTAACGCTATCACGGTTACCAAATAACCCGGTGACGAAACGCGCCGCTCTTCTTTGGATCTTCTCTATCTCCTCCGTCAACCCGACCTGGTACGGATCCCACACTGATGAGCAATACTCAAGTATAGGTCGAACGAGTGTTTTGTAAGCCACCTCCTTTGTTGATGGACTACATTTTCTAAGCACTCTCCCAATGAATCTCAACCTGGTACCCGCCTTACCAACAATTAGTTTTATATGATCATTCCACTTCAAATCGTTCCGTACGCAAACTCCCAGATATTTTACAGAAGTAACTGCTACCAGTGTTTGTTCCGCTATCATATAATCATACAATAAAGGATCCTTCTTTCTATGTATTCGCAATACATTACATTTGCTGTGTCCGTTCGAAGATTCCTGCCATGTCCAAAATGGTACCACAGTGACGGCAAATCTATCGACGAGGTGTTCTTCAGTTTATACGACGGTTTGATGCGGCAGCTGCTTCGTGCGCCCGCAGAGGAACACACCCAGAGACGTTGGGTCAGGTGACCCGGGTGGCGATCCACAGGGCCTCCTCAGCCGATCCTCCTACTCCCGAAGCTGGATGTCAGATGATTCCTCAGAGCAGCACTGAAATGGGCTGGCGCCCCACCGTGCTGGAAGTACGTCCTGAATCGTTGCGTTTCCAAGCAGACCTCGAAACCGGTCATACGTACGCAGAGCAGCTTTGAATATCTACATATTCCCAGTCAGCGACGCTGACACAACAGCTCACGTCAGAGCTACTGACAAAATGTTCCATAACATTACAAGGTGACTTCAGAGGTCATATGTTCCTTGTCGAATTATGCTTGTTTTGATGTCCTCTACCTGCTTTACTAATTTGAACGAATAGTTTCGGAACTCCATCCATACACATAAGATTGCAAACCTTCCAAAACCCATGCTTCTGTACTAGAACACTACAGACGCAATAATCATTAAGAAATAAAATGTGCGAAATACTGAGCTGTAGTGATCTTCACAGATCGCAACAAGAGCCTCAAAAATTGTGTGCTGTGTTGTTAGGCAGCATCAGGTATTAAAAAAAAAAAAAAAAAAAAAAAAAAAAAAAAAAAAAAAGGTTCAAATGGCTCTGAGCACTATGGGACTCAACTGCTGTGGTCTTCAGTCCCCTAGAACTTAGAACTACTTAAACCTAACTAACCTAAGGACATCACACACATCCATGCATCCATGCCCGAGGCAGGATTCGAACCTGCGACCGTAGCAGTCGCGTGGTTCCTGACTGAAGCGCCTACAGCCACTCGGCCACCGCGGCCGGCCATCAGGTACCACTCCCCCTATTAACGTTTAGGATACTGTAGTAGAAAATGGTTTTATGTTGTAAGCTGCACCCTGATCAGATGTATGTGTTACGGAATCTATAGAAGATATTCCACGATTTCTTATATTCACTTAACAAGCGTCCTACCATCAAGAACTATTCGGACCAGAAGGTTAGGCGTAAAATGTTAGACAGATTTGTGTATTCTCGTGTTCTAGTGTAACCGAAACACGCACAATGTTATTTTTCTGACAAAGCACCAACGTATCGTTATAGATACCATCGATGTCCAAGAAATACGACAAGTAAGCTGCCCAACTAATGCTGTTCGCAACTCTCGAAAACCTACTACCAGACGTGCTGCACTCAAACGATACCAGGGAAGCACGAGCAACATGCGGAGTGGTGTGTACCACCGACTCACACGAAGACGACTAAGGCAACTATTCGCGATAAGGTGCCCCCTGAACAACTAGCTATCAGTTCCCACACTCGGCGTCGATAGTGAGGGAAAAAAATTGGATCAGACCGTCGACGATGGCAGTAATTACCTGATAAGTACTTGTATAAAATGCACCACCCTGCAGTCGGCGGCATCGCACTGCAGTCTCCAGTTGGAAAGGTAAGCCGCTCTCCGCTCTGCAGTAGATTAGACTTGGCTTTCGGCCCGCGTTGCTCCTGCTGACTCGCCGCCTTTGTGTGCAGATGCGCTCCTTCCTGCTGTTCGCTGCCGTTGTGGGGCTCGCCTGCGGCGCTGCGGTGCCCAAAGGTACGTGATCGTATACGTAGCGCTCTCCTCTTATACTACCCCCACGTAAGGGCTGATTGTTTCTTGAGAACACACACGACGCTGACAACCAGCGCTATGACATCGCTACTGTACCGTCAGGGGTAATTTAACTTAGAATCAGGTCACCGATTACGCGCAGATCAAAATTCGTGATCTCCAAATTAGCAGGCTCATATTGTTCCAAGAACAGGAACTTTCAAATATATAGCCACATGAAGCTCGATGTTTAAAGGTTTTGCAGGAAGCATGGGTGCTTCAATTACTCACACATTAGGCATTGTCTTAAACTGCCAACAGAGTTCGATTTTGGAAACGTTCCTGTTGAACATACTCCGACATAGGGTCATCCAGTCTTCGAGAAAGAAACAGGAGAAAAGCAAACACTAGAACACTTAATAGTGGTAGCAACCTTACGAAGAAGTTTAAAAAGGTGACACGACTTTCTAAATACTGAAAAAAAACCACTCCGTTTTCAAGCCACGAGTGGCCTACCGGGACCATCCGACCGCCGTGTCATCCTAAAGGAGGATACGGATAGGAGGGGTGTGGGGTCAGCACACCGCTCTCCCGGTCGTTATGACGGTATTCTTGACCGAAGCCGCTACTATTCGGTCGAGTAGCTCCTCAACTGGTATCACGAGGCTGAGTGCACCCCGAAAAATGGCAACAGCGCATGGCTGCCTGGATGTTCACCCATCCAACTGCCGACCACGCCCGACAGCGCATAACTTCGGTGATCTCACGGGAACTGGTATATCTACTGCGGCAAGGCCGTTGCCATAAATAGTGAAACATCGTGTCAATAAAGCATTCCTAGGCGGTATAAGTACTGACTGAGAAAGAGCTTTAATGCTGTTTTTAACCTCACAGAGCAGGGATAAGGTTCACAAACACATCTAAAGTCATCGCAGCTGTAGACCCTGTCCAGGCGGTAGCAGCGTCAGCTGGGGAGGAACGACTGCTAGTCATACGCACGGTGCATGTAATATCAGTGAGCGTGCTGTCCGTGTGTAGAATCGGGAAGACGCGCGATCTATTTGCGCGTGACGGACGGCCCCGAGGCTCGGTAAGAGTATTACGGAAACTGCACGACTTGCCTGGTGTTCGAGGAGTGTTGTGGTGAGTGTCTTCAACACGTGGCGAAACAGAGGTGAAACCACGCCCAGACGTCGTGCGGTTGGGAGGCAACACCTCAATACAGATGGCGGTCGTCGTAGGCTGGGCAGACTGGTAAAACAGGGCAAACGGCGAACTGTGGCGGAACTAGCATCAGACTTAATGCTGGGCAGAGTACAAGCGTGTCGGAACACGCACTGCACCGAACCCTCCGCAGCCGACGACCCATGTGTGTGCCAATGTTAGCACCACGACCTCGTACGTACCACTGAAATGGGCACCTACCATCGACGCTGGACACTGGTGCAGTGGCAGAGCGTTCCATGGTCTGACGAATCCCGATACCTTATTCAGCAGGCGACTGGGAAGGGCGAAGCCGTCGTCTTTCAGGGGAACAGCTCCTTGATACCTGTACTGCGCGACAGAGACAAGCTGGTGGTGGCTCGATTATCCTCTGGGGAACATTCACGTGGGCATTCATGGATTCAATGGAGCTCCTGCAAGACACCGTGGCGGCGAAGAAGTATCGAATACTGGTTGCAGACCACGTGCATCCTTTCGTGGCGATCACGTTTCCCGACACCAGTGGCATTTTTCAGCAATATAATACGCCATGAGAAAAGTCCAGGAGTGTGATGTAGTGGTTCGAGGAACACAGAGTTCCAGTTGATGTGCTCGCCAGATCTGAACCTGATCGAACACATCTGGGATGTGATTGAGTGTGGCGCCAGAGATCATCGATCCCCTATCTGGAACTTACTGGAATTTTAGTTGACTTGTATCTGCAGAAGAGGTGCCAAATCTCTCCAGTGACATACCAAGGTCTCGGTTGTCCAATGCCGCGACGCTCCGCCACTGTTACCCGCGCCAAGTTATGTAGATACCGATAATGTTCTGGCTGATCAGTGTAGTTCTTTCGCATTTCAACGATACACACGCATTCAAGTATTGCATGTCTTAACCCATATGTGAACAACAAATCTGTACAAATAGTCAAAATGAGAACGGTTTTACTTGCCGGTAACTGTTGCTATCTACATCTGGTTACCTCATTTCATCATTCGAACACCTTTTAAATACGTTTCACCAAATGTCTTAAATATTAAGTCTAAAGACAAAATCATTTCATCGTCGTCAACAAATATAGACAATGACCCAAAGGCGAATAATAAAAAACCAACAGGACATAATATGCCTACTTGAATGTAGTTTACTGGTCGCATTACACAAATAGCATTAAAGTAGCTACCGCTGTATTGTACTCCAGAACATGTGTATGAACAATAGTTTTCCAAACTGGCAGGCCTACATCAAGAGAAACACCACCGTTTCTCTGCATCACGATCCAGCCGCAACCTCCAAGATGACCTGAACGACTTCCTGGCCCTCATCCCCGTCGACGAAATCGTCAACATCGTCCTCACCTACGTCGCCAACGACGCTGAGGTGCAGGCCGCCCTCCAGTACCTCATGTCTGACGAGTTCGAGAGCATCGTCGTCTACATTGACCAGCAGCCCGAGCTCTACGATGTAAGCATCGCTCCGCTAGACACGTCGTGCACCTACAAGATGCTACATCACAAAGTTTCTGATTGCTCAAATTTTTCCACAGTTGCTGAACTTCCTCGAGGACTCGGGCCTTGACCCCTACAGCTTCCTCAACATGATCCACGACTTCCTGGGCATTCCTCAGATTACGAAACCCGCCAGCAGAATGAGGAGGAACAGCAGGAGCCTCAAGTCCATGCTCGATGAGATCCTCGCCATCCTCCCAGTCGACGAGCTGAAGGCTCTCTACAACGAGAAGCTGGAGACCAGCGCCGACTTTGCTGAACTCATCAACAGGCTCAGCTCGGACGAGTTCCACGTGAGTCCCAATTACACTGGCACATCCTTGTCAATGTTTGTTAATCACTTCTCGATAATATCAAATCACCTATCTTCTTGTTTTTCCAGCAACTGGTGCTGCGCGTGGGAGAGCTGGAGGCCGTGCAGAACATGATCCAGATGCTCAGGGACGCCGGTATCGACGTGGACGCCATCGCCGACTTCTTCAGGAGGATCTTCGGCTGGGCCTCAAAAGAAAGTAAGTGCTGAATAGTGAACTTTTGTAATGAAAATAACAGTTTAAATACAGGTTTACAATTTATGTTTCAGCGTTCTATGAATATGTGATTTAAGTTACTTGAACCTAGTATTTGTTCTATTATCTATTTGAATGCTATGAACGCCACAAAACTATACTTTATAGTCTAACAATGTCTTCACGTATGTGTTTTCCATACGTAATATCTAAGTTGGTAAGAGCTTCAGAGGAAGCATTATACAAATCTTGACTAGAAAATGGGAAAGACGAATGGTTAGCATTAAGAGATGAAATAGTGAAGGCAGCAAAGCATCAAAGATGTAAAAAGTCAAAGCGTAGTAGGAATCCCTGGATAACTCAAGAGATACTGAAATTAATTGATAAGAAGAAAAAAATTTAAAAATGCAGCAAAGGAATCAGGTGAAAGGGAATACACAGTTTAAAAAATGAGACTGACAGGAAGTATAAAATTGCTAAGCAGGAATAGCTAGAGGACAAACGTAAGGATTTAGAAGCATATTTTACTAATGGAAAGATAGATACCGCCTATAGGAAAATTAAACAGGCCTTTGGGGAAAACAGATGCTGCTGTATGAATATCAAGAACTCTGATTGTACGTAAACCAGTTCTAAGCAAAGAAGGAAAAGCTGCAAGATAGAAGGAAGAGATGAAACCAATATTATAGAAAGGGAAGAGAACGTAGATCAAGATGAGATGGGACATACGATATGCGAGAAGAATTTGACAAAGCTCTGAAAGATCTAAGTCGACACAAGGCCCCAGTAGAAGACGATATTCCGTCAGAACTACATGTAGCCTTGGGAGAGTCAGCTATGACAAAACTCTTCCATCTAGTGTCCAAGATGTATGACGCAGGCGAAACACTCTCAAGACTTCACGAAAAATGTAGTAATTCCGATTCCAAAGACAGCAGTTCCTATAGGTGTGAAAATTACCGAACTATTAGTTTAATAAGTACAACGCGAATTCTTTACAGGAGAATGGAAACACTGGTAGAAGCAGACCTCGGTGTAGATCAGTTTGTATTCCAGAGAAATGTAGGAATACGCGAGCCAATACTGACCCTACGACTTCTCATAGAAGATAGGTTAAAGAAAGGTAAACCTACTGTTATAGCAATTGTGGACTTAGAGAAAGCTTTTGACAGTTCTGACTAGAATACTATGCTTGAAATTCTGAAGGTAGCAGCGGTAAAATACAAGGAACGAAACGCTATTTACAACTTGTACAGAAACCAGACGGCAGTTATAAGAGTCGAGGAGCATGAAAGGGAGGCATTGGTTGAAAAGGAAGTGAGGCAGGGTTCTAGCCTGTCCCCAATGTTATTCAATATCTACATTGAACAAACACTAAAGAAAACGAATGAAAATTTGGAGTAGAAATTAAAGTTCAGGATGAAGAAATAAAAACTTGGAGTTTGCCAATGACATTAAAATTCTGTCAGAGACAGAAAAGAACAAATGAAGAGCAGTTGAACGGAATGGACAGTGTGTTGAAGGGAGGATATAAGATGAATACCAACAAAAGTAAAACAAAGATACTGGATTGTAGTCGAATTAAATCAAGGGATGTTAAGGGAACTAGATTAGGAAATGAGGCACTTGGAGTAGTAAATGGGTTTTGCTATTTGAGCAGTAAAGTAACTGACCGAAGTAAACAGTATATAAAATGTAGACTGGAAATTGCAAATAAATAATTTCTGAAGAAGGGAAATTTTCTATCACCGAATATAAATTGTCAGGATGTTTTTATCAAGGTATTTATCTGGAGTGTAGCCATGTACGGAACTGAAACATGGACGATAAACAGATTAGATAAAAAGAGAATAGAATCTTTCGAAATCTAGTGCTAGAGAAGAATATTGAAGATTGGATGGGTCGATCACGAAACTAATAAGGAGGTACTGAACAGAATTGGGCAGACAAGTAAGTTATGGCAAAACGTGACCAAATGAAGGGATCGGTTGATAGGACACAGTCTTAGACATTAAGTGGTGACCAAGTTAGTAATGTAAGGAAGTGTGTATGTGTGTGGGGAAGGGGGGGGGGACTAAAAATCGTAGAGGGAGACCAAGAAATCAATACAGTAAGCAGAAAGATGTTGGTTGTGGTAGCTATTCGGAGACGAAGAGGCTTGCACAATATAGAGCAACATGTAGAGCTGCATCGAACCAGTCTTCCGACAGAAGACCACAACAACAACAATACCTGTAATCTGTAGAATAATATATGTAATGAATATTTAGGTATGTACGTTCCACACTTATTCTCAACCAGTGGACAGAGTTCAACGAAACCTGGTATGCACATAATTTACTACATGGAAAGAAGCACAAGATGCACTGAGCAAAAGGAAGGCCACGTATCTTGCATAGAGGTGAGAGTGTAAACGGGTTGACATAGAAGCAGATCTCGGAACTTCCTGGAGCAATGTCAACCACAGTGTACATTACTTATTACTTGTATAACAATACTGTGTGGGTGCTATAACCCTAGCCCTCATCTGTAGGGTTGGGTGTGGAGATGAGGAGCTGTGGCATGTACAAATATTCCATAACGACCTATACTGGTATTGCATCCACAGCTTTTGGGGTCGCTAGCCTCAGTGGAGACAGACCTGATGACGTTTCGCCCCTAGGTGTATGTGTGTAGGAAGGGGGACACAGAAATACTGACATGTAATCCCATCCCTTTAACGCCTCAAGCAATTTCTACTAAATGTGGCACACGTAGGCCTATCATTACAACACGCAAAAAGCAACTGCAATAGTAGGACCCCCGTAGCGTCACTAAGGCAGAGGGTGCGATGAAAAGTGGTGAGACAAAAGCATATCTCAGGTAGACCTGGAGTAATTTCAGACAAATTTCGTAAATACATCACTTATGTGTGTAAAAGTACTGTGTAAGTAAGATACCACTTTTGCCTTTAGGGATGTGTAAGGTGTATATGCATACATAAAAACGATATTTAAAAAAGTTCTGAAACGATCTACTGATGTTTACTTCCTGTAAGTAGATGACTTGGATTGTTTGTTAAGTATGAGGTGAAGTTAGTTTCTTATCTCTGCTGTTCAGTATATCAACGACGTCGAGAGGATGAGCACTGGACCGAGTCATATTTTTATCAATGTGTTTAAGGATTTTACATCAAACCACAGGGCTGAACCCCTGAACAAATGTAACATCCACACTGGAGTTGTGTGGCCAAAACCACGAGAGAGTCAGAGATATATGTGTGCGACATACATGACGCACGCATACACGGACAAAGCCGTGGGTAAAATGGTAGTTACTTATAAATCGTACAAAATGTTTGCTTTTCATTACAATATTTCGTTCATTTTACACTTTTACGAACACAAACCCGTTTATATCTTAAATAAAAATTTCGAACAATGCAAATCTTTCAAGCTTCTTAGTCTGTCGCCAGGTTGTGTCATCACTTTACAAATGACTACTTGGGGTTTGTGCACAACCTATTCACTGTGGCGATAGTTTGTGCTGGTGATGAAAGGTTACAGATACGAGGGAGAGAGTGAAAAGCATTTCCAGAACATAGTCACTTCTCTTAACTACCGCTTAGATAACTGAAAGTATTTTACATCCCATTCAATATATGGATGGCACTGATGTTGTGTGCAATTAATGAGCTAGCACTAATACACCATGCCGTTACCCTACCAGACGGTTGCACAGTTCGGTGTGTTGATAGAATAGAAAAACCCATGGAGCTTAAGTACATGCGTTCTCGGAACAAAAGTCTGTAATCTTCAATTAAACCTCGTCCATGGTTACAAATGGGTAAAGGATTACTCATACAGAATTGTTATACATATTGTATCCACTGATTGCTACACAAATCGAAACCAAGATCTGGCTGTAATATTTATTACGCATTTTCACAGCAGCCTCCACCACATTCAAGATGATCCAGCGGTTCCCAGCGAAAAAATCCAGCCGCAACCTCCAAGATGACCTGAACGACTTCCTGGCCCTCATCCCCGTCGACGAAATCGTCAACATTGTCCTCAACTACGTCGCCAACGATGCTGAGGTGCAGGCCGCCCTCCAGTACCTCATGTCTGACGAGTTCGAGAGCATCGTCGTCTACGTCGACCAGCAGCCCGAGCTGTACGATGTAAGCAATGCTCCATTAGACACGTCGTCCACCTACGAGATGTTACATGACAAAGTTTCTGATTGCTCAAATTTTTCCACAGTTGCTGAACTTCCTCGAGGACTCGGGCCTTGACCCCTACAGCTTCCTCAACATGATCCACGACTTCCTGGGCATTCCTCAGATTACGAAACCCGCCAGCAGAATGAGGAGGAGCAGCAGGAGCCTCAAGTCCATGCTTGATGAGATCCTCGCCATCCTCCCAGTCGACGAGCTGAAGGCTCTCTACAACGAGAAGCTGGAGACCAGCCCCGACTTTGCTGAACTCATCAACAGGCTCAGCTCGGACGAGTTCCATGTAAGGCCCAATTACACTGGCACATCCTTGTCAATGTTTGTTAATCACTTCTCGATAAGGTCAGATCACTTATCTTCCTGTTTTTCCAGCAACTGGTGCTGCGCGTGGGAGAGCTGGAGGCCGTGCAGAACATGATCCAGATGCTCAGGGATGCCGGTATCGACGTGGACGCCATCGCCGACTTCTTCAGGGGGATCTTCGGCTGGGCCTCAAAAGAAAGTAAATGCTGAATAGTGAACTTTTTAATGATAATAAATGTCTAAATACAGGTTTGCAATTTCTGTTGCTTCATTCTACAAATATACGCTTAATTTACTTGAACCTAGTACTTGTTCTATAATCTGTCTGAATGCTGTGAACGACACAAAACTATACTACTGACATCATGTACTAACGATATCTTGACTTCTATTTGCCATACATAACGCCAAAACTATCTGCAGAAGAATACAAGTAATGGATATTTAGGTGTATATATTCCACATGTTATGCTCGGCCATTGGATCGATTTCATCAAATCCTGGTTTACGTCTAATTTACTGATTTACTATACAGGTTGAGACAGAAGCAGACCTTGGAACATTTTGGAGCAATTTCAACCAAATTTTTCATGTGCGTTAGTCATTATTTGTATAAAAATACTGCATGGGTGATATAACTGTAGCTATCACCCATAGCGTTAAGTTTGCAGATGAGAACCTGTGCCATGTATAAATATTCCATAATGACCAAGCCACCCTGGAGTCGTATGGTGGAAACCAGCTGACAGTCCAACATATATGTGCGACATATCTAATGCAAGCGTACATGGGCAAAGATAAGGGTAAAAACCTAGTTACTTAGATAACATAAATGGTTCTAAATGTTAGGTTTCCATTACAGCCTCACGTCTATCTCTACGCTTGTATGGACACGAGTCCGTTTATAAATAAAAATTTTGGACGAAGCGTAGCATCACATTTATCTCTACGCTTGTATGGACACAAGTCTGAGTCAGTTTATGAATAAAAATTTTGGACGATGCGTAGTACTGATGGCATTATTATTAACGTTAGGCGCAGCAAAAACTGTAAACTTTTTGAACTTCTTAGGCTGCCACTACTTTGCGTCAACTGTTTTAGTACGACTGCATGGGGCGTGTGCTAAGCCTCTTCACTGTGGTGATAATTTGTGTTGTTGGTAAAGGTGAAAGAGACAAGAGAGAGCGTAAATTCTTTTTCCAGACCGTAGAGATCTCTTCCTAAATAGCACCTAGGTAACTGAAAGTATTTTACACCCATTCAATATAGGGATGTCATTAGTGTTGCGTGCAACTTCATGAGCTATCACTAATACATTCTTCACTTACCCCTTCAGATGGCTGTTCAGTTTTATGTTTTGTAGCAATAGGCAAACCCCTCAGATTAAGTAACTTCTTTCTCGGAAGGCAAGGCTCTAACCTTCAACAAAATCACGTCCATGATGAATAACTTTCGTACAACTTGTATCCATCGATTGTTTTATAGAATCAAACCATGGTTATTGCAGTAATAGTTATTTCGCTTCTTTTACAGCACCCTTCACCGCATTCAAGATGATCCAGCGGTTCCCAGCGAAAAAATCCAGCCGCAACCTCCAAGATGACCTGAACGACTTCCTAGCCCTCATCCCCGTCGACGAAATCGTCAACATCGTCCTCACCTATGTCGCCAACGACGCTGAGGTGCAGGCCGCCCTCCAGTACCTCATGTCTGATGAGTTCGAGAGCATCGTCGTCTACATTGACCAGCAGGCCGAGCTGTACGATGTAAGCATCGCTCCATTAGACACGTCGTCCGCCTACGAGATGTTACATGACAAAGTTTCTGATTGCTCAAATTTTTCCACAGTTGCTCAACTTCCTCGAGGACTCTGGCCTTGACCCCTATGGATTCCTCAACATGATCCACGACTTCCTGGGCATTCCTCAGATTACGAAACCCGCCAGCCGAATTAGGAGGAGCAGCAGGAGCCTCAAGTCCATGCTCGATGAGATCCTCGCCATCCTCCCAGTCGACGAGCTGAAGGCCCTCTACAACGAGAAGCTGGAGACCAGCCCCGACTTTGCTGAACTCATCAACAGGCTCAGCTCGGACGAGTTCCATGTAAGTCCCAATTACACTGGCACATCATTGTCAATGTTTGTTAATCACTTCTCGTTTAGGTCAGATCACTTATCTTCCTGTTTTTCCAGCAACTGGTGTTGCGCGTGGGAGAGCTGGAGGCCGTGCAGAACATGATCCAGATGTTGAGGGACGCCGGTATCGACGTGGACGCCATCGCCGACTTCTTCAGGAAGATCTTCGGCTGGACTTTTTGAGTTCTTCTGTTCAGACGTCTGCTCAACCAAAGTTAAAATTTCCAAAATATCCTGAATTTTCTCGATCTGCGATGTAAAAGCGACGTAATAAAGGTTCATCTGTGTTGTACGACATTTCTTAATTATTATTGTGACTCAACTTCCTGCCACATCATAAAATGACATTCCAGATAATCAGGGACAATTTTATAGTACATTTTTAAGTTAGTATAGTTGACGAAGATGAGAAATGTGACTGTCACCTCCGGCATACAAACTAATCGTCTAAACCAGGCTTAAACCATTTTAGTTTAACTTCCACAAGAAACGTTACAGTGTTTGGGTTCTTCGTTCCTCATGTAACATGAGTCATTCAGGTCCGTTGCAGTAGTAAGAAAGAAAATAGCTTTCGCATGATGTGTCACCAACACAGGTCAATGAAACTTGGGCCATGCATAAAAGAACTGCTACAGTATAGTACAGTACAGTACAACACAGTACGGAAGGTAACTAAAAGAAATACGCTGTGAGGCGTAGAGAAATGACGCTTCTTATTGAAAAGGCAGTAATTACATTGAAGTCAGTGCGATTCATGATGGCTCCCGGGACAGTGCTGATTCGAGCATGCTTCCTCTCCTTGCTGCCCGACTTAGTAAGCGACTTTGTTACAAAATGTGGCACAGGATTCCTCAGAGGGTGTGATCACCACGGGCAGCAAAGATTGCACCGCAGCATGTCGCCACACTGGCCTCAAAGTTGGTGAGAAGGCGGTGAGGCATTCCGTTGCTCCACCAGCGAGGTTAACTGCTGGATGGTCGTTAGTACACGCTGTCTGCTACAGTACGCTGCATCCCATACATGCTAGATGGGATTTAAGTCGGGGAAACGGGCAATACAGGCAATTCGCTGAATGTCCCCTCGCTCCAAGAGCTCCTCCATAAAAATGCAGTCAGAGCCGAATTCACCGTTCAAACGACGCATGCGGAGGATAAGTTCAGTGTCACAATAACTTTAATCAGTGAGTGAATTGTTTTCAAAGATTTGTCATTGTGCAAAGAGCAAAGGGATTGTACCAACCAGGGGTGGGGTCGCGTGTTCCTCTCGGATCAGAGCACATTCAGTCTGCTTACCAATTCCGGACGCGCCACCATGTGGCCGATACGTACGAACACGTAAATCGCCCAGGATCATTGTCGAGCATTATTGTACTAGTGGTCCAGGTGTCGTGATGGGGACGTATAATGTTGCATGGGCCTACCGACCTCCAAATCCTGGAGCATGGTGCACTGACCGATGAACGCCATCTGACTCTGCACTCCTTCCCTATGTGAATCTTTTCAAGGGTGTACTCGGGCCCAGCTTCATACCCGACCGCATCGAATAGGTACGTGTAGGAGCACTTGGAATGAAAGGATATTGAGCAAATGGACTGATCTGTCCGTTCCCTCAGGCTTAAATCCCACAGAGCACTTGTAGTGTACGTTGGGCAGACGTCCTACAGCATTTCCACAGGCACCATCGACCATCCACCAGATGTCAATCGCACTGGTGGAGGAATGGAACGGCCTGCCACAATAACTTCTAACAAACTTCGTGGCCAGCATTGGAGGACGTTGCAGAGCATACTGTGCCGTCTGTGGTGATCACCATGTCCTACCTTTTGTACTGTCGAGGAGACCATCATAAATCGCCATGACTTCAATGTTATTGTTTTCTTTGTCTAAACGTGTCATTCCGGTTCTTCTAGATTAGATTAGATTAGATTAGTACTTGTTCCATAGATCATGAATACGACATTTCCTAATGATGTGGAACGTGTCAGCTTAATAAGAGGTGTCTATACAAGATATTACATTAGACAAAATATTACATGACACTCAATAGTTTTTTTGTGGAGGTTGGGAAATTACCCACTTACTATATCCAAAAATCATCTAATGAGTAGAAGGAGTTGCCATTAAGAAATTCTTTTAATTTCCTTTTAAATGTTATATGGCTATCTGTCAGACTTTTGATGCTATTAGGTAAGTGACCAAAGACTTTTGTGGCAGCATAATTTACCCCCTTCTGATCTAAAGTTAGATTTAACCTTGAGTACTGAAGATCATCCTTTCTCATAGTGTTGTAGCCATGTACACTGCTATTACTTTTGAATTCGTTCGGATTGTTAATAACAAATTTCATAAGTGAATTATATATTGTGAGGCTACAGTGAAGATTTCTAGCTCTTTAAATAAGTGTCTGGAGGATGATCTTGGATGAGCTCCAGCAATTATTCTGATTACACGCTTTTGTGCAATCAACACTCTTTTACTCAATGATGAGTTACCCCAGAATATGATGCCATACGAAAGCAGAGAATGAAAATATGCGTGGTAAGCTAATTTACTCAGATGTATATCGCCAAAATTTGCAATGACCCTAATAGCATAAGAAGCTGAACTCAAACGTTTCAGAATATCCTCAGTGTGTTTTTTCCAGTTCAACTCCTCATCAATGCATACACCTAGAAATTTTGAATATTCTACCATAGCTACAGATTTCTGATCGAAGTCTATATTTGTAATGGGGTCATTACATTTACTGTGTGGAACTGTATATACTGTGTTTTCTCAATGTTTAATGAGAGCCCATTTCCAGAGAACCACATAATGATTTTCTGAAAAACATCGTTTACAATTTCATCAGTTAATTCTTGTCTGTCGGGTGTGATAGCTACACTTGTATCATCGGCAAAAAGTACCAGCTTTGCATCTTCGTGAATATAGAATGGCAAGTCATGAATATATATTAAGAACAGCAGAGGACCTAAGACTGAACCTTGCAGCACCCCATTCTTGATTGTTCCCCAGTTTGAGAAATCACCAGTTTTTGCATATTATGTGAACTCTTTATTTCAACTTTCTGCACTCTTCCAGTTAGGTATGATTATACCATTTGAGCACTGTCCCATTAATACCACAGTACTTGAGCTTATCTAGAAGTATTCCATGATTTACATAATCAAAAGCATTTGATATATCACAAAAAATCCCAACAGGGGACTTCCGGTTACTCAGAGCATTTAATATATCATTAGTGAAGGTATATATAGCATTTTCCGTTGAAAACCCTTCTGGAAACCAAACTGACATTTTGTTAAAACTTTATTTTTACAAAGGTGTGAAGCTACTCTATAATACATTCCTTTTTCAAGAATTTTGGCCAAGGCAGTCAGAAGAGAGATTGGGTGGTAGTTGTTGACATCAGATGTATCCCCTTTTTTATGCAGTGGTACAACAATGGCATAATTCAGTCTATCTGGGAAAATACCCTGCTTCAGAGAGCTATTACATATGTGGCTAAGAATCCCACTTATTTCTTGGGAACAAGCTTTTATTATCCTGCTGGAAATGCCCTTAATCCCATGTGAGCTTTTATTCTTGAGAGAGTTTACTATCTTTCTAATTTCAGATGGAGAGGTGCGTGGAATTTCAATTGTATCAAATGGAGTGGGTAAGGCCTCTTCCATTAGCTGCCTTGCTTCTTCTAATGAACATTTAGAACCTATTTTCTCTACAACATTTAAAAAATGATTATTCAAAATATTTTCGACTACCGGCTTGTTGTTTATCAAGTTTCCATTCCCTTTGATGGTGATGCCATCATTCTGTACTCTTGGTTGTCCTGTCTCCCTTGTAATAATATTCCAAATTGTTTTTATTTTGTTATCAGAGGTATTAATCTCAGACATGATGCACATGCTTCTGGACTTTTTAATAACCTTTCTTAATGTAGCACAGTAGTTTTTATTTTATTTGGCTGTTTCTGGGTCATTACTCTTTCTTGTTGTTAGATACAGTTCCCTTTTGTGGTTACAAGAAATTTTTATTACTTTAGTAAGCCAAGGTTTTTTGCATAGATTTTTATAATTAGATTTAACTACTTTCTTCTGGAAACAGTTTTCAAATTCTCTTACAAGTGTATCATGAAATAAGTTATATTTTAAATTAGCATCAGGTTCCTTGTACACCTCATCCCACTCTAACTGCTGAAGATTTTCTCTGAAATTTCTAATTGTTGAGTCATTAATTGAACGCACAACTTTGGAGGGTAGTTTTGAATTACTGAATGGAGCTATGTCATATACTGTAACTAGCTGAGCATCATGATCAGAAAGTCCATTCTCAATAGGATATTCTCATTGGATATTTCTTTCAGTCACCTTTTGTATTATTCTATAGCAGTTCTCTCTATGTATCGTTCAAGTCTCATCGAGCTATATTGTTTGGTAGTCTCACATCATGCGGAAGATTTGCACATCACTGTATCTTGCATTCTGATATCCACATATTTTTTAAAATGGAAATTATAAGCTCCAGTCGTGTGAATGCCATTTTAAATATATTACATTTGCATTTACTATGGTGCAAGTTTAGTACGTTTCTCCATTCTTCTACACCGTATACTTCCTAAACGTGACTTCAGTGGCGAAGTAGAAGATTTATGTTCCAAAAACAATACAGTGAAAGGGCCTGTTACGCATCCTGCCGAGATGGAAAACATAATACAATCAAAGAATCTAATTCCCTTTCATCTCTGTTCAGAATTACCCACGAATATAATTTCTGTTCCTTTTTTTGGTTCTATCCTAAAAACTGAAACGTCGATTTTTCACATCAATCTTCGATTAACACCACAGCCTGATTTTGGTCTAGTTCTCCATCTTCGTAGTAACCGTTAGGGCGTACAACACTTGTTAACTGGTTGACGTTTTGACGCTGATCTATTGCAACACTTCAGTTAAGCACATTATGTAATGTGAACGCACGGCCGAGGTATTTAATGATAAATATCTGTTGTCAAGCAGACGAGTAATGCTAAGAGTGAAAGCAATTCCTTTGAGAGTCGAGGATTCAGCGGATGAGCAGGAGAGCTTGTCGAATTCCTCTGTTGAACGTAAATGCCTGAAGACACAGTACGTAATAAGTTCCTGCCATAAACAATTCGCCCCACGTGCAGTATCTTGTTATCACGCTAAACTGCAGTCTGAGTCCGATTACTACTGGTATTAAATTTTCTCCAGTACTTGGAAATACTCTTCAACGTATTCACATTCACATGGGCATTTTTGCAACTGGCTGTAAGAAAAGAATAAAGGGGATCTTTCACTCAATTAAAAATGTTATTCATAGTATATTATCCGAGAAAGCACAGGAGAAATGATTATTAGTATACCATTGTGGGCAGTACAATTGGTCCAACTCACCGTTCCTGCAATGTAAAATGTGTGGAGTTAAAGTTATCTGTTGTTTCATTAAAAACAGTTATTGCAAATTTTTAGAGTGTTTTCATGGCACAACAGTATTCTTTAATAGATATCGGTCTTACTTTTGGGAGCTTTTCAGATATCACTGCCGCTTCATATATGTCTATGGCAATGTTTTCATTTTGGGTATAGTTAACGAGTACACGTCAACGCGCATGATATGGATCTTACAAGTTGCAACATTACTCCAATACACGCCGTACACTCGTCTTCCACAGATTTCTCGCTTTCTATCTAGGAACCAAGGCCTGCCGTCTGTTTTGCAGTTCGAGTAATCGTTTCATTTCATATCTTCAATCCTCGTTACTCCTACGTATCAATACTAAATGAGGATCTGCAGATGAGAGTCATTAGCCTACAACCAAAGGCTATTACATTTTTATATTTAGTGAAATATGCAACATAACATTTCTCAACATTTATAGCTTGTTGCCACTGTACACACCGGGTAGATGTTCATTCATATTTAAGTTAAATACCTCTACAATTGTTATTGGATAACAGAGTCTCATACACTGTTGCGTCATCTATGAGAAGTTATCAGCTAATATCATGTAATTTGATATGTGCTTGCATTGTGAGAAATATCAATTTGTTTGGTACGTTCGCCTACATAAGCATCTTTGCATGCCTGGAGACATGAGTGGTCCGTATTTTTTGGCTACCAGAAGTAGTATTATCGAGAACCTCTTATCGAGAGCCTGCACCTCTTATATGCTGGTAGAGCTCGGTGGAGCGAGTGAGTCTGAGAGAGAGAGAGAGAAGAGTTGTGTCGCTACTGAGTGAGGAGCTTTTCATGAACCTTGTTTGAGATGCTCCCTGATGTGATTGAGGATAAAGAATGATTTTGAGATGATTTCGTAGACAGACAAGGTTACATGAATATAGTTTTTATTTGCTGCAAGCGCTTACTGTGAAGCATTGTAATGTAAAGATTTTATTATGTTTAACAATGTCTATATATTGGTGCCAACAGTGATTTATCAGGCATGTGTTCTATTTCTCTCTCCCACCAATGTAAGTTAAAATGTTTCAATAGGAAAGCAAAGAGTAAATTTTACGTTAATTTAAATATTGTGTGTAAAAGTAATTTTGTGGCGTATGATAATGCTGAGGAACAGTTATAGTTAATGCTAATTCGAATCACTTCTACGCCATTAAAAGAATTTAATATAATATCCTAATACTCTTCATTCATTTGCAGACATTTGCCAGGAGCTAATGCTCACTCTTAAATGAAAATGAAATCTGGTTAAACTTGCAATGTCACGCTCTGCACTATTGCACGGACAGTGAGCAGTGTTTCCAAAAAGATAACAAAAGTTTAATTCACAAAAGCAGCTTGAAGTTAGATAAAGCGGTTTCCCACGCAATGGTTCATTTCAGTTACATGCAATTCGCCTCTTCATACTCTTGCAGCATGCAGGTAGTGTAGATCCGAGTTATCCGTTGGAAGGAGAGAAATCATTTTAGGGCATAAATGAACTTTTTGAGAGAAATTAGAAACAGTTTTCATTCACAAAATTTTCATACGAATTCAGTAGATGCGTTTTTCTAATTCGGCACAGTTTCAAGACGCAACAGTTAGCTATTGTGTGCTATTGTTTCATGACATAGGCTTTCTTCGCATTATCAATAACGATTCTTTATGCTCAGTCTCGTTTACAGATAGGTTCAGTTAAGATTAATTGGAATAACAGTTACTGAAAGTAATTTACATAGTTAATGTTGGTGTTCACAAGCAGGGTAGCAAAGGCGATTCTAGCTCAAAATACATAGGCGACAATCTAACAGGAATTTGCAAGTCAGGTAGTTTCTAAGTAACACAATGATTGCCATTATTTTCACTCAGTTATAATAGTAGAATTATAGTTAAATGTTTCCAATTCTTCTAAAAGCTTTCTACGCATGGCACTGCGTAAATGGTACACCAGCCCATCGGTTCGTTCCACCGCATAATCAGTGTTACTACCTGTGATCTGTGCCAGACTTCTTTCGTTTTTTTAAATGTTTACTTGCTTTCACTAGCCACTCTACTGCCACGGATTCGAAAATTTTCAAATATCTAATTCTAATTTTGTTTGGGAGGCTCTTTTGGCTTTCTGTAATTTGATACAAAATGACGTTGAATGAGTTTCCATGTTCGAGCTGTAGTGGTATTCTAGTAGATATACTGATTTTTTCTTTTCCGTTTAGCTGTATTTGTCATTACCTGCTTGAATGAAGGGGGCTTATTCACACACACGATGGACTGCTGAGTTCTTGCAGAGAGTTCCTCAATCCTTTTGCCCACACGTTGCGTTACGGATTCATTCCTGAAGTTGTTATGTGGGCTGCAGACACATCAACGTCTTCTGCTGTTATGGGAAGCCGCCTTCTTCCTCCGAGCTTTACATTTCCCTAGGCCTGCTAAGTCTCACTGTAGACCCGAACAGACGACAAAACATTGTGACCACTGCCCATCGCGACGCTGGTCTGATGGCGTCGCGGGCACGTGACGCGGTAACAAAAGTATGTAAGCGGAGCACACGCGGACGGGGAATCACACTGGTGAAGATACGGGCTGCAAGTGGGGAAATACATTGAAATAAGCGACTTTGACAAAGGGAAGATTATTATGACGCAGAGTCTGTGAACCAGTATCTCGGAAACGGCGGAGCTGATCGAGTGTTTACATACTACTGTCGTGAGCATCTGCGGAAGGGTGTAGAAGGACAGTGAAACTAACAAGGGGAGGCCGCCAACTGTGAAATTCAGATTCGATTCATACTGCGCATAATAAAAGCTCATGGCCAGAGGTGTAATGTGACAAAGCACCAAGATGCACTTCTCAGCCGTTGTCGAGAAAATCGACAGTTAATAGAAACCAATGCGGTGAAATACTCTCTACGATTAATAAATCTCTACAGCGTCGTGGCGCAGCGGTAAGCGCTCGGGTTCGTAATCCGAAGGTCGCCGGATCGAATATATATATATACATATATAATTCCCGGCAATCAGTTGCAACAATTATGCATATAATAAGTTGTTGAAAGTCGTTTGTCGTGGAAAAACTGGCGACTTCGAACATCATTATGTTTTCCGCAAACAAAGTTGTATTTCACAAATATTATTAATTGTCTTCATAATGTTAACCACGTATAGTTAACGGAAGACGTAGAAACGATATTCCGAAACGAATACGTAAAGCGTAAGTCAAACGTTCGAATTAGAATAGAGACCCCACGAACACAAATTTGCTGTGGCAGGTATGAAATATAAACTCCGTTACTCGCTCGTTACACTTGAATGACAGATGTTGAATGGGCCGAAATGAGCCGCCGCATAACAGCGTAGTTGCCTGCTAACTTCGAAAGAAGGTAGATGCGGTCCCTAGCGCAACTTATAACATTGTCGAAAATCAGTGCGGACGGGAGAGCTTTGGTACACCCTGTTAAAAAAAACGGAAAAATGGAGGCGGTACAATTGGAGAGCGATCCGCCAACATGCATAAGCAATTCATTAATACTTTATATATATATATATATATATATATATATATATATATATATATATATTTGAATTACAAAAAACTAATAATAAAAAAAATTGCGTGGCGCGAGATTCGATCCGGCGACCTTCCGATTACGAACCCGAGCGCTTACCGCTGTGCCACGACGGTGTAGAGAATTATTAATCGTCGAGAGTATTTCACCGCAACGGTTTCTTTTAACTGTCGATTTTCTCGACAACGGCTGAGAAGTGCATCTTGGTGCTTTGCCACATTACACCTCTGGCCATGAGCTTTTATTGTGCGCAGTATGAATCGAATCTGAATTTCACAATTGGCGGCCTCCCCTTGTAAGGGTTAGGTACTAAATGGCTGGACGTCCTCGACTCTTTACAGAACGTGGGGTTCGGAGGCCTGTCTCCTCGGTAAAGTAGGATACATGGTGATCTGTGGCATCTCTGCCAAAAGAGCGTAATGCTGGTACAAGGACTTCGGAGCACACCGTTCACCGTACACTGCTGAACATGGAGCTCCGCAGTAGACCACCCCCACATGTTCACATGTAGACCTAATAACATCGTCAGTTACGTTTGCAATGGGCACTGGACCATGGGAAATCGACTGTCGATCAGTGGAAACGTGTTGGCTCTTCGACTGAATCACATTTAGCCACATTAGGTCGATGGTCGTTTACAAAAACACCATCATCGAGGTGAAAGGCTGCTTGAAACGTGCAGCGCGTCACGGGCGCAGGCTGGGGGGGAGGGGGGGGGGGGGTGCGGTGTTCTGCTATGGCAGACATTCTCGTGCGCTTGTACGGGACCTGTGGTAGTAATCGAAGACATGCTGACAGTTACGAACCATCTGCATCCCTTCATGCTTCATGTTGTAAGTAGGCTGTTTATTGCCGGCCGCGGTGGTCTAGCGGTTCTAGGCGCTCAGTCCGGAACCGCGCGACTGCTACGTTCGCACGTTCGAATCCTGCCTCGGGTATGGATGTGTGTGATGTCCTTAGGTTAGTTAGGTTTTAGTAGTTCTAAGTTCTAGGGGACTGATGACCTCAGATGTTAAGTACCACAGTGCTCAGAGCCATTTTTAGGCTGTTTACGTTTTTATGTTGGTAACGCCACGTAGCGCTCTGTATGAAAATCATTGACTGTGCTGTGTGCAGTCTGTGGCTGGTTGGCATTATTAAAATATTCGCTATTGTAGTGGTGGGCACTTGGATGTGAACAGCGCATAGCGTTGCGCAGTTGGAGGTGAGCAGCCAGCGGTGGTGGATGTGGGGAGAGAGATAGCGGAGTTTTGAGAGCGGATGATCTGGACATGTGTCCATCAGAGACAGTAAATTTGTAAGACTGGATGTCATGAACTGATATATATATTATGGCTTTTGAACACTGTTAAGGTAAATACATTGTTTGTTCTCTATCAAAATCTTTCATTTGCTAACTATGCCTATCAGTAGTTAGTGCCATTAGTAGTTGGAATCTTTTATTTAGCTGGCAGTATTGGCGCACGCTGCATTGCAGTAGTTTGAGTAACGAAGATTTTTGTGAGATAGGTGATTCATGAACGGTATAGGTTATTGTTACTCAGGGCCATTCTTTTGTAGGGATTTTTGAAAGTCAGATTGCGTTGCGCTAAAAATATTGTGTGTCACTTTAAGCACGGTCATTTATAATTTTTCTAAGGGGACGTTTCAATGTCTCCCGCGAAGGCGATGTCATATTTCAGTAGTATAACTGTCTGTGTCTTGGAGCCAGTGGTTTGAGGAGCATTATAATGAACTCACGTTCAAGTGTTGGCGACCACATTCGCCTGATGTAAGTGCTATGGAACGCATCTGCGTCGCTATCGTGCGCCATCAATGCGTACGCAAATCAGCGGCTCGTTAATTGCGCGAATTGCGTGACCTGTGCGTAGACATCTAAAGTCACATACCTCCGTAAACCTACCAACAAACTGTCGGCTCCCCGATAAGCAGAATCAGTGATGTATTTCGTTCCAAAGGCGGACAAATAAGCTATTAAGCAAGTGGGCATAATGTTTTGGCTCATCAGTGTATGTAGGGTCCTAGACGGGAGACGTTAGAAGTCGAACGCCATGCTCAGTGAGCTGTCCCCCCTCCGAACTGGTCTTCATGTTTGACAAAGAACAAGTCCAAAAGTCTATATCACAAGCAATTTATTCAAAGTATCGTTAGCGGTCATCTGAATGTTTGAAATTACAGTAATCGAGAGGAAGACAAAGTATTAGCGCTTCTCTCATCCTCACAAGGTACTGGAAAACACTGTGTGGTGTAAAGGGGGACGGACTTGCCTGTTAGTCCTAGAAAATAGAAAATGTGCAATTGTAAAAACACAAACGATGACTGACAACCGGAAGAGACTTTGTCAGAAGCGAGTGCCCAGAGAAGCGATTTTTTTTTTTTTAATTTTCATCAGAAGATGGAAATTACTGAACGCCTCCCTATTCTGATCACGATTTATGGTTAACGATCTTTCGATATAATTTCTACCATGAGCAAAGGAAGAACTCTTCCGCTGCGTGGCTTTGAAGTAAGTCAAGATAACATCGCAAATGTGACCGATAAGAGTAGCGATAGGGCTATAATTAGCGCCTTTAATCGTATTTAAATCCACTGCATACAGCAAAAGCAGTGATTAATCCATCCAGAAATTGAACGTTGTTACGTGACTTCAATCGAAACTTACTCTTCAAATTAAATGTACCTACAATTTTAAAGTTTTAATCTGAAAGCCGAAATTTCCAATAAATATCGTTCGGAACTCAGCGTTACGAACAACATCTTAAAAACATTGCGTTGCTCGAGATGTTTCTTCGAGAGCACATTTTCACTGATAAGATACACTGTATGCAGCAACCCTTTATTATCAGTATTCCATGGTATATAATACATTAGGATTACATTGTGAATCTAACGAACTTTTGCATTCTGCTGCACAGATTCTGCGAGTAAAAGGTAAAGCAAAATACAAAATCATATCCCAGACATCGAAAGGTACCACCACTTCTGTCTTACATGGTAACTAACATCAAATGGTCAAAGATATCCAATTCATTTACCATGCATCTTAGTGCATTCACCATCTTAGTTCATTCACAATAACTTTACATTGATCTAAAGGTACCTTAAGACTGAAAACCAACACCAACAAACAAAAACACACAGTTATTGAAGTTCGGCAAATTTGTAACTGTTCTGAGTTTGACAAACTTACAACTTTTGTCAACTGTAGTAAAAACCCAGACAATGACGCATGTGGTCCGGAAGATTTTTGTTAAAAATAGTAACCCATGAAGTCTATAATCCTGTATTGGAGGAGGATCCTTGTATTGAAGGCGAGGTTTCTAAAATTTTCTCAGAGTGACATGTGAGCAATTCGAAGAACTCTTTGAGAGTATTAGCACTTCATATTCAACAGAAAGACACAAATTTTAGAGCTGCAATATCACCAACAGAACAACGTTGATTTTTGGCAACAGGTGACACATGTACAAATTTATTGTACTCTCATCGAATATCAGTGGCCAAGATTAACGAAACTGTGCCTAGAGTGTGCCGTGTTATCTTGCATGTACTCAAGGATTTTATTATTTTACTATCTATACATTAATACACGCAATTATCGACACATACTACATATTCAGTTCCCACCCAATATCTCACCATCTTGTCGTATCAGTTTGCCTTAGTAGTTGGCGGGCACTTCAACTTTAAGTAAAAAATATAAGTTGCCAGAACCACTTTAAACATATGCACCTACACTCAAACACAATGTACCTTGCCAGCATTTCCCTCTGAAAGGAAGTGATCAAAATATATTCTAATACCCAAAATGAACATCGCTGTCACTGTCTTAAACATTAAAAGACTGTTAAGTTAAAATAATTTATTCATAAAATTATTGAATCAAAAGGCAACCCATAGAGGTTACTCAACTTTAGTTTCTAATAAAAGCTGAATAGTTACTTCTGTGGAGCAGTCACCGTTATATAAATACAAGAAAGAAGCGAAGCAGACGACACGGCAATGCGCAAGCGCCAGTCACCCAAATGTTCACTGACCATAAGCTGTAAACACGAAACAAAACTTCCCTCAACTAGTTTTACAAACTCGGGATTTCAAACAACTGCTGACAACAGTTGAAAGCTAAGTCCGACTTCAAGCTTACAACTGTTCCGAGTGGAGTGTTTTGGAGGTGGTTTTCGGTGTGAAGTTTCCTTACGCTACGCAGCTGCCAATTTCCATACCGCATTCACTGGGTCTAGAACTAAGTCAGACTTCGAGATCTAAGCAGTTGTTAGCCGCGTGTGTTGGAGACGATTTTCGGTGTGTTGGTACCTTGAAACGGAAACTGCTAAGCATATTCCTAAACCACATACTGTAGTATCTGCTACCTTATTTTACTCGCGCAACTCTAGTAAGACGAGCAAGATCAAAGTTATGAAAAGTTACGACATCTTAGTTTGAACTTTTACCTCGGCGAGTAATGATGCAGTATCTCTTCATCTTTCAATGCGATTTAAGGAAGTATTTGCTTTACTATAGATAGCAACCAAAAAAGCACTCACCGCTCTTAGACGCACGGTGTTGTTCTGTGTGAAATACCAGTGGCAACAGTACGCTGGAATGCAGCGGATATTATTTTGTGCGAGACATCGGAGAACTGAGTTTTTTCAGGAGAGAGTCTTTGTAAAATCAAGCCATTGTTCTAACACCCAAATCTCCAAATATCAGACAGTCATATCGGTACCAAACGTTATAGATCGATAGAGTATCAACCAAAACACCGATTTAGTTCGTACTATGTGCTGTCGTCCGGTATAGCATGCATAAACGGTAATTAAAAGTAACAATAGAACTACGGAGCAAAGGGAAAGTGTATCTGTTCAAATGGCTCTGAGAACTATGGGACTTAACTTCTGAGGTCGTCAGTCCCCTAGAACTTAGAACTACCTAAACCTAACTAACCTAAGGACATCACACACATCCATGCCCGAGGCAGGATTCGAACCTGCGACCGTAGCGGTCGCGCGGTTCCAGACTGTAGCGCCTAGAAACGCTCGGTCACACCGGCCGGCAAAGTGTATCTGTGAGCAGGTATTGTGCAGATCATGAGTGGGTGAGTTGATACAACCTGAGGTCGTCGTGTCAAAGGTCCCGCCTTCAAACCCAGAGATAACAATTTTTGTTTAATTGTTTACGCGTGGAACTCTTATACGGGAGAACATTTTCCTGACATGTAAAAGGACTTTCCGGAGTTTGTAGCAATGTTGTTTTGGCAGTCTGCTTTCGCTTCATTAGTTAAAAGTAGCGAACCTATAGAAAACATTTATATAGATAGGCGTGGTACTCTGACAGACATGTTCTACAGAACAGACACCACTCGTAGTGAAGCAGCTAGTGCATTTGTAGTTTCGCAGAATACACATTAGCAATCGGAACAGTCGAATAAAGAAACAGTTGCATCACACGTGCTGAAGTATTAATAGTTGCAATAATAATTATGATAATAGTGTTCTTCATGACCTGAACGTATAAAATAACTTACCAGAAGACTAAATCAAAATTCACCTTATTTCGGCAAGCATGCTCCATTTCATTTGCCAATCGCTATTATTACTATTACTTCCGCGCGTGTGAAGCAATTGTTTCTTTTTTTCTGTTCTGATTGCATGATCTGTGAAACTACAAATTGCGCCCTACAGGTTTGATACTTTCAACGAAACGAAGCGAACACAGACTATCAAGAGAACATTGCTGAAAACTGCCCTTTTACATTTCATAAGCATGTTGTCCCATATGACACATTCATGCATAATACAGTAAAAAAATTGTCATCATTGTGGTATGAACCGAGGACCCCTGATACTTCCCCAAGGAAGCCATACATATTCTTTACTCATAGTTCTGCTCCCTAGTTCTGGTTTTAATTTTAGTTAACATTTTCGCTCGTTCTGCTGGACGACAACACACAGCACGAACTAAATCCGAGTTTCGGTTGATACTCTTTCGATATACGACGTTTGGTACTGATATGAGTGACATCTGGAGGTTTGGGTATAAGACGCCATTGCGTAAACACTGATCACAAGAAAGTTTAAGTCATTAATCCTAAAGAATTATTACTAGAATTTGTTCGAATTTATCTAGGGGAAGTGTCCTCTGAAGAATACGACCTGATTTATATGCAAAAAGGTGCGTGTTGGTGATTACGTTAATCAGCATAATTCTACTTTTTTCCGTAACTGGCATGGAAACATCTAATCTTTGTTTTCGGGTATGCTGATAACCACAATGTTAATCAAAATGCAAGATTAGCTCTCGTTTTGAAGTTATAATAACTTTATGTTGTTGGCTATCCACGTACTCGTGTTTAACTTGGTGTTATCCCTGGGAGGAAGGTCACTTAAGGCGTTTGTAGTCTTCTGCAGATGATTCCCTGCTTAATTTCCAGCAGTAATAGGCTAACACTGATGTACTCCACCTTAGCTGGTATCTCATTTCCATGTTCGCACCACCATTGTCAGGAAAGAAGTCGAAGTGGGAATCTAGGAAATTTAATTTTAAGAACACGTTGCACCCCAGTCCGTTGTAGCAGTGCAGAAGATTTACCACAAGATCCTTATAGTTTTCTGCCCTTTTATTTCCTAGGATGTTTGTTGACACTTGAAAACAAAGGCATTGCAACCTAATGTTTCATCGGTTTGGGTATCTGGGGACCACAAAAATCGCCTCTTTTATTTTCGCCTCACTAAAACGCGGGAGTTTATTCATTAAGCCCAGTTTTATACAAAGAGTAGGGATAATTATGTTCTTGAATTCGACAAGTGCTTCGTGCGTAACATTGTAAGATCGTAGTTCAAGTGATGGCAATTAGGTCAATCTTTCTTTTTTATAATGGAGTGTTTTTGCGTGGCTATCCCAGACGGACGGGAAGCAACAGAATTTGGCGTAGTCTTGCTGTAGTCCAAATAATATGCGTACGACTTTCAGACCCACGGAAATCTGTCATTTAAACGTGTCATAGTTCAATCGCAATAACAACTGTTTCATGTTATTGTATGTTTCTTTCAAATGAAGGGCTTATTTCAATAGTGGTACAAGTCCATTACCTCCACTTTCCTGTCTATAATGCTTTTGAAATTAATGAGCCAAACAAACAGAAAGAAAGATTCATCTCTAGCAAGAAGCTATATGCTAGAATATTTCTGGTATCTCAAGTGTAGATTTTTCAGTGCTCATTTAGGACCCTGTATCTCAATATGAACAAAAATAGACTTGTACCACTATCGAAATAAGCCCTTCATATAAGGTGCATACTCAGTGTGAATCGATGATAACACATTGCCATTATACAGTAGCACACACTTGCGATTTACTTCGGAGGAGTCGATAAACAATCTCCACTGATCACTTTTTAGTCAATGCCCACAACTACCTCTAGCCCCTCTACATCACTACAAAATAATAAGTTATTTTCCCTTTAGAAAAATGGAAGGAATGGCATATAGCGGCAACGGAACGCAGTCACATTCGCCGTTTTATCAAGACAAACCCAGTGTTGTAGTCTAGACACCAACAGTTCCGCTTTACCTTTCAGCAGTTCCAGATCTCTCACTAAATCATGAAGTTCATACTGTGTACAGTCATCGTTGCACACAAAAGCATGACCTCTTGAAGAACTGGGTTTTAAAAGTGATGTTGCGGCACTGGTTTCACTACCATCCTCGGCAGTGTTACAGTCAGGTGGGTCAGGAACAGCCAGTCTGTTCCCGGGAGGCACTGGTCGCGTCGCCGATGCTATGTTAGGATGTGTCAAGGAATAACATGTGTCAATGGAGTTCTCATACAAAAGTAACAATCGTTCACATCGTTTGATGGTTCTCGCCATATCATGGGTATAGCAAAGCCCACGGAAGCTCTTTTACGATTCAGTCACGAATGAAAGCTCGAGACACAAGATATGCAACATACATGGGAAGTCCATGGCTTGTCTTGGTCCCCGACTTCACAACCAAAGTATAGTCTACACTCCTTCCTTAATATACGGCTTTATTGGCCTCTTTTGCGATTTCAATGAAGCCTGTCCGCAAATTAGCAAAACTTGTCAGCACTGTTTACGCATTTGCGACGCATATTGCATCACAGGAATTACAGTTACCACACGCACTAACTATACTTCAGTAACACGTTCTTCCTGCACATGAACAGAACACAGCCTGTAACAGACTGAAACTGCGCTTAAATGAAACATGCTCCGGTCCTCTCACCCCCTTCCGCTTTCCTTTGTTTCCGCGACCCCGGGCTAAAAATAGTGAAAAAAGCACACACAGCTGTTGTTGTCAGAAACTTCATCACACTGACTACCATCAGCGGGATTTCGAAGCCTGTGTTGAAAAGGACTGATAACAAATTCTAACAAAGTATATTATAGTTGAATGCATTCTCCTCTGACTAGGAAATGACAGTTAATTCGAGTTTTTCGTTGCCGTTTTCGTTATCAGTGTGCTCGATTTATTTCATCCCAGTTACATTTTTATCGTTGGCTAGTGTTATTTTCATTGAAACTGAATTACGAAGTACGACGGCGTCTGAATCGTGCAGACTGGACTGGTAGTATAAACCACGGGCAGTTTTATTTGGAGGAAGACTATTGTCCTTTTCTGAATGTATTAATGAAATCTACTTGAGGATCATCCAGTTTTCATTAATTACACTATCATAGCACATCGACGGATTCCGGTCGATCTATAGTGAGAAGGTCACGACTTTATATGAGGTTTCAGCCTTCGCCGAGAAGTCGTAGCTTCATCGAAGAGCAGGTGACTAGATTCTCCAGAAAGCTGTACAACCACTGCCTTACTCAAAGTATAGTAGAGAATTTTACGCTGTTCAGTATAGCACTCACAAGAAGAAAAAACTGCTACGCTAACTTTAAGTAAGATTCTTCATCTGGCATGCAATACATTTCATGATGTTAAAGTCAACCAGTACAAAGTTACTCCGAGTTAGCGTCCTTTTCTTTATTTTCATTTCTTTTGAGAGATATATATAACTCGGAGTTCATGTTACTTTTTTTTATTGAACCACTATAGAAAACTTTACTGTTCTTCAATCAGACACTGCGAGTAATTGTTTGAGAAGATGGAACACTTATTTCGAGACTTCGGTAGTTTCAACTTTTTCGAATTCTTTGTTCGCTCAACATATTTTTCAATCACTTTTGTGCTGAGGGCTACTTTTTCACGCTTTTACTTGGTCTGTGCACCGTTTCGTAATGTTGTCACGTACCCAACGAAACCAACATCAAGGAACGATTTCAAAACGATTTTTTTCACGCTAATTCTCAGCCTGAAATAATGAATATGAATGAGTGAGAAACCAGCAGCTGCTGCCGTAGCAAATGAAGTTATATTTAGTTCTTTCATATAAGAATATCAAATCGTAAGTAAATGTTTAAAACAGTTTAACTGATTGCATCGAATATCCTGACCGCAAATGCTGTCATGCAAGGAACGGGAAAAACGCTTCCACTTAATAATATTACTTGTTTCCCCATTTTTTTGCCTTTTTTCCTGTCCCTTATATCACCTCAATACATTTAAAATCAATAAAATTTAGAAGTTTCTCGTAGTCTCCCTGAGAATTCACAGACCATAAATTGAATATGTATATGGAATCCACGTTTGATGGTGTTGGAAAGGCCAAACTTATACGCAGTCATTCAAAATGATCTAGACATTTTCAAGTGATTGTAAAAAATTTGTCGAGGTTTATATGTATGGAAACAGCAACACAAGAGGTTTTCTTGTGCCATTTCCACAAATGTTCAAATGTGCCATTAGTCACAAGCCCACGTCCAGTCTATGGTCTACTTCGGGCAAAACTCGCCCTAAAGTGTCAGCGTAGATGTAAGTCACAGTTACGCAGATACGTTCTCTTAAGTCAGCGATGTTGTTATAGGCAGGTGGAGGAGTGAAAACAGTGTCTTTGATGTAACCTCACAGGCAAAAGCCATGCAGTATCAAGTCCTTAGAACGTAGGAGCCGAAACAGCAACTGGAGAGTGCCAGCCCAGCTGACGCACGACAGCTCCATCGTCGTATCAGCGCAACACTGAAGAACTCAAGTACATCGTTTTGAAGTGCAGTGGAGCACCATCCTACAGACAAGTCGAATTATCACTGTCCTCTTGTAGTCGAAGCATGACCTATGCAAAACGCCTTCTTCGTTGGTCTGGCAGCAATGTTGCTTCAGATAAGTGGCGCCCTACGACGTCGCCTTCGGACTCGGCGACACATGTGAAAAAAAGTCAGAGCTCAGAATTTGACGTGAGGTGTAAGGTCGGTTAACCAGGTCACACTGGCACAACCTATCACCACAGTTCGCCCCAAATATACTGTGGGCGTGCTACACGATGGTGAGGTAGTCGCACCCCTTCTTATCCTCATTTCACACCTTCTTTTGACGTCTCTGCCATGGAGGTCACAACCACGACGCCCAAGCGCTGAAATCACGTGATTTTCTAATGGGTGGCCGAGAAAAACATTTCAGAGACACCGCCGCTCAGAATCAACAGGAAAGGGCCTCGGGTGTGGCATAAAACACGTAAAGGGCGCCAATGAAACCACTCCTACCTTTAGGACGTTGATTCCCACACGTTTCGCAGTCGAAATCCACAATTCACTGTGCGATGGACTACGTGATGACTTTCTTGACAACCTTTGACACAGCTGACAGCCCCTGACGATTGAACCCTTCACTAGGGACCTTATGTGCGAGCAAACTAGAGATGGACCAAACGGCTATTTTGGAGTATTTGTTATCACGGTTACGTTTATTTTTCACTACCTAATTCACCAGACGGAGTTACAGTGAAATAACTAGGTGGAATCCACCAGGTTATTTTATCAGTATGGTTCAAATGGCTCTGAGCACTATGGGATTTAACTTCTGAGGTCATCAGTCCCCTAGAACTTAGAACTACTAAAACCTAACTAACCCAAGGAAATCACACACATCGATGCCCGAGGCAGGATTCGAACTTGCGACCGTAGCGATCGTGCGGTTCCAGACTGTAGTGCCTAGAACCGCTCGGCCACCCAGTATGGCTTCTATCAGTATCATTATAACTGCGAGCAGTGCGAAGTGGTAGGAATGTCTATGAATCGTGCCACAACCTCAGCTAATTAACTGTCCAGTACATTTCAGTTAATGTTTGAACGGTTATTAGTGTTTCACAGTAGACGTATGCAGATTATCGGTCGCTATTAGAAATATTATCTTCGCAATATTATCCTCGCAGCTGCAACAGAAAGTACGCGGAACATTGCCACAACATTGTTAAAGTGAAATGTTAGAAGTTCCCTCTTTCAAGTACGAACTAAAATGTACCCTGAATGCTGTAGCTAAAATTTAAAGCTTAGCTTCTGGTGCTGTTCATTCAATGGAATAAGTTGAATAAGTTTAGTGCCTTGTAATAACAACGCAAAAATATACGTGATATGTTATATTCGCTTACTCCTGCATAAGATAGTCCATTTGAAGGAAGTTTTATGAGATCTGGAAAACTGCTAGATTTCTTCAGCTACCGGGAAGGTGTTTTCTTTTTTTTTCTTTTTTTTTTTTTTTTTTTTTTTTTTTTTTTTTTTTTTTTTTTTTTTTTTTTTTTAAACGAGCAATTACATTTCTCCAAGTCTTCAGTTTGTTGTGTGTGTCTTAATTTTTGCGACATTGTACAGAGATTCCAGTGGATGACTGGTTGCGTTAACCTCGATGGAGTAACAGATTTAAACAATACAGACGCCATTACTGCACCTTTTTACGCTGTTGATCTAATTCTCCTTTTGGTATCCATATTTTGAGATTCTGGAGGGCTAACTTCTGTATATAACAGAACCTGAAGATGGTAATGAGCGCACATGGCAGAAACTTTTTCAGTGTTACCTAACATAATAGAAAATTAACTGCCTTGAACTCTTTGAAAACAAAAATGCATATATTATTCAAATATCTTCGTGTAGTAGCCACAAGTACTAATAGGCCCTAATGTATTTAAATCTATACTTGTATTTAAATTCCACTCACAAATTAAAATATCTGACCTGATTATTATCGTAACCATACCTGTATTCATCTGAAGTATGTCTCCATGATATGCTTAATTTGTCGTATACGTCTGAAGTGTAAATATTCCATTATACAGTTTTCCTGTATAAAACTGATATGCTTAATACTCTGTAGATATGTTTTCCAAGCCAGTGGCTAAAGACTAATAAAACAAAAAAGCCTATGTGTAATGCAGGTGCATAAATTGAGAAAACTAGTTTTTCTCTTAGTAATTCCACAGAGCTAAGTATCGCCCAATTACACAAGATTTTTGTACTCATAACATGATAACATAAACGTTGATGAAATTGGTCTGTGATACAGCTCTGGCACTTTTTTCATTATGATGAGTCCAGTAAGAATTAGGGATATAGTTTACTTCGAGAAGATAGTCAACTATTTTCCATTTTATATCACCTACAATACAAAAATACTTCAATAAGCCTAAAATCCCAAAAAATATTAACAAGTTGCATACTCTTTACAATCCTTAATAGCTTTCCGTCCTGTGTATGAGATAAGGCACAGTGAGTGTTTTTCCTCACAGTAATGTCAGAAATTATTAAGCTCATTTTTTGAGAAGGTTGGGGATGGGATACATCTTGTATCACTGCGGACATGAGTTTGGGCCACGTCTTGTACCACTGCTGACATGAGTTTGCTATATTGCCACAAAATTAGCACAATATCTTCTTACAAAACTACTCCAAAGCGGTGTGATTTATGGCCAGCGGTTATTTCTGTAGCCATACGAAAATACTTGTTCACTTCAATTACTACCGTCTCTGGAAGTATCACTGGCTTCTACGACCTTTAACTGGAGTCAAGATCATCGTTACCAACTTCTAGGTTACCTGTAGTGCTAGCCCATTCACTCCCAGAGAACAAGAACTGTGAGTGAATACGATAACTCCCACAGAAATATACCGACGTCTGATGGTTATTTCCATAGTCACACGAATTCCTTATGGCGTCTCCATTTGTATTACCAGCCCAAATCAAATTCACACACGGCGCAGTGGCTGATGAGAACGACCGTACATATGAAATGCCGTTACAGTCGCTCCCCACCAGCCATCACGCTGACGCCAACTTACAAGTTAGTTTGTGAGGACAGCAGTGAAAGCGCACGAAAGCGTGGTACCCATGTCTGTAAACACATGGCGCACAGTCTCACAGTTATTTGCATGAGTTATGGAACATCTTCTGGGTTGTCCGTCCCTCTCCTTTGTGGCCAGATCTCAGATGATGCGAAAGTGTAGTACGGTCTTCGGGAAACATAACAGCGCGATGTACTGCGGGCAGTTATTAAAATAACTGCTAGTATCAGATGAGCGGTTATGCTAGTATCAGAGGAGGTTATTACAGTAACCGCTACTTCTCAGTAACTCAGTAACCGGTTATTTCTAGCAGTTAAATTATTTTTTGCCTCCTCTACAGCAAACCCGCTGAACGTCATCACACTCCTTCGGATAGCGGTGCGACTGCAGGTTTTGCTCCAGTGTGTGGGGTGGAATCACTAGGAAATGTTCAAAACCGTTTGACGGAACTTGAATGTCATCTAGCGTAGCAAAGACTGTTAACGCTTTTTCAGCCTTCCTGTTGCACGTCCAAGGAATAGAAAAGCAACTGGAATCACTCAATAGAGGAAAGTCCACTGGACCTGACGGGATACCAATTCGATTCTACATAGAGTACGCGAAAGAACTTGCCCCCCTTCTAACAGCCGTGTACCGCAAGTCTCTAGAGGAACGGAGGGTTCCAAATGATTGGAAAAGAGCACAGATAGTCCCAGTCTTCAAGAAGGGTCGTCGAGTAGATGCGGAAAACTATAGACCTATATCTCTGACGTCGATCTCTTGTAGAATTTTAGAACATGTTTTTTGCTCGCGTATCATGTCATTTCTGGAAACCCAGAATCTACTATGTAGGAATCAACATGGATTCCGGAAACAGCGATCGTGTGAGACCCAACTCGCTTTATTTGTTCATGAGACCCAGAAAATATTAGATACAGGCTCCCAGGTAGATGCTATTTTTCTTGACTTCCGGAAGGCGTTCGATACAGTTCCGCACTGTCGCCTGATAAACAAAGTAACAGCCTACGGAATATCAGACCAGCTGTGTGGCTGGATTGAAGAGTTTTTAGCAAACAGAACACAGCATGTTGTTATCAATGGAGAGACGTCTACAGACGTTAAAGTAACCTCTGGCGTGCCACAGGGGAGTGTTATGGGACCATTGCTTTTCACAATATATATAAATGACCTAGTAGATAGTGTCGGAAGTTCCATGCGGCTTTTCGCGGATGATGCTGTAGTATACAGAGAAGTTGCAGCATTAGAAAATTGTAGCGAAATGCAGGAAGATCTGCAGCGGATAGGCACTTGGTGCAGGGAGTGGCAACTGACCCTTAACATAGACAAATGTAATGTATTGCGAATACATAGAAAGAAGGATCCTTTATTGTATGATTATATGATAGCGGAACGAACACTGGTAGCAGTTACTTCTGTAAAATATCTGGGAGTATGCGTGCGGAACGATTTGAAGTGGAATGATCATATAAAATTAATTGTTGGTAAGGCGGGTACCAGGTTGAGATTCATTGGGAGAGTGCTTAGAAAATGTAGTCCATCAACAAAGGAGGTGGCTTACAAAACACTCGTTCGACCTATACTTGAGTATTGCTCATCAGTGTGGGATCCGTACCAGGTCGGGGTGACGGAGGAGATAGAGAAGATCCAAAGAAGAGCGGCGTGTTTCGTCACAGGGTTATTTGGTAACCGTGATAGCGTTACGGAGATGTTTAACAAACTCAAGTGGCAGACTCTGCAAGAGAGGCGCTCTGCATCGCGGTGTAGCTTGCTCGCCAGGTTTCGAGAGGGTGCGTTTCTGGATGAGGTATCGAATATATTGCTTCCCCCTACTTATACCTCCCGAGGAGATCACGAATGTAAAATTAGAGAGATTAGAGCGCGCAGGGAGGCTTTCAGATAGTCGTTCTTCCCGCGAACCATACGCGACTGGAACAGGAAAGGGAGGTAATGACAGTGGCATGTAAAGTGCCCTCCGCCACACACCGTTGGGTGGCTTGCGGAGTATCGATGTAGATGTAGATGTAGATGTGGGGCGACATCATGACGTCATGGAGGAAAACAACATTGACACATGAATGAATAAAACGGCAAAGGGACATTTCCCCCCCCCCCCCCCCACCTCTCCCCACGCATTTCCATAGTACTCTTTACGCCACCTGCTCGCCCTTGTTGAGCATTTGTACAGAGAGAGCTCATGACGGAGTCCTAGGCACTTGCAGGTAGGCAACCCCTTGACCTCCGTCTGATTCCACCCGCCTCCTAGATGCAAGAGCAGCAGCGTAGCCTAACCTGCAGGCGTCTCGGACTCTCATCACTGATTGTCTCTGCACAGGTACAATTTTAATGTGTTCAACGGAGGTGGAGGGTTAGCACCGGGGGTGTTGCCGAACTGGGTAGTCTTAGAGCGACTTTTTGCCATTTTCTTCACGCATGTGTCAATGTCGCACCCCCCTCCCCCTGCCGCTCGTGACCACGTTACATAAGGGGGCAAAAGAGGAGGTCATATAAAGCGTAAGCAACCTTTGCTGATTCGGATCACGTCCGACTTTCGTACAATGCTTTTTAACAGTCCCTAGTGGTAGCACCCCGTACACCAGAGCACAGCAGTTCAAAGGGGTGCTATCACATTCTGTGGGATTGCTGTCCCACGATGTCCTTAGAGAAGGGTTGAAGTGTCAACTGTGTCAAGAGCTGTCAAGAACGATGTCTTGTAACTCATCACATTTCGGACTGTCGTTGTCGGCTGCGAAATGTGTGGGAATCAATGCCGTAAGGAAAGGGGTGGGCAGGTTGTAGACGCCTTTGAGCCAAATTTCAAACTTCTACGCCGTAACGGGAAATAATTACGAGGTTTCGAAAACGTGGTGCATTAATTGCGTTGCGCAGTGTATTTATGGCACTTACATCGTGTGACATGGCTTACGGACGTGAGAGAGGTGTGCATATTTAGGACCTACTGAGTTGTCTTACGTACGCAATTGTTTTGCTAACCAAAAGAAACCATGGTGTCATAAAACTGTTTAAGACGGAGTAAGAATAAGTTACAAATGTTATAAGCCTGATTATAGAGATAGTTGCGGCCTTCAGACTGAAGACTGGTTTGATGCAGCTCTCCATGCTGCTCTATCCCGTGCAAAGCTCTTCATCTCTCAATATCTACTGCAGCCTACATCCATTTGAACTTGCTTACTTTATTCGTCTCTTAATGTTTCTCAAAATTACACCTCCCCCTCCCCCAATTCACTCCAACATTAAACTGATGATCCGTCGATGTCTCAGTGTGTTTCCTATAAACCGATCCTTTCTTTTCATCAAGTTATGTCAGCTTCTTTTTCTTCCCAGTTCTGTTCAACAGTTCCTCATTAGTTACGAGTTCTACCCATCTAATCTTCAGCATTCTTCTGTGGCACATTTCAAAGGCTTCTGTTCTCGTCTTGTCTGAAATGCTTATCCCCGCGTTTTACTTCCGTACAAGTCTACACACAAAAGCCTCCAGAAAAGACTTCCTAATGCTTAAATTTATATTCGATGTTAACAAATTTCTCCTCCTGAGAAAAGCTTTTCTTGCCATTGACATTCTACATTTTATATACTCTATCTACTTGAGCCATCGTCACTTATTTTGTTGCAAAAATAGGAAAACTCATCTACTACTTTTAATGTCTCGTTTCCTAATCTAATTCCCTTTGCATCATCTGATTTAATTCGAATACATTCCAGTATCTTTGTTTTGCTTTTGTAGATGTTCTTCTTAAATCATCCTTTCGATACACTGCACATACTGTACAACTGGACTACAAAGTCCTTTGTGGTCCCTGACAGAATTACAATGCCATCAGCATCTCTAGTTTTATTTCTCCTCAACAAACTTTAATTTCTACTCCAAATTTTTCTTTTTCCGTTACTGATTAGTCAGTGTACAGATTTGAACAAATAGGCTACAACACTGTCTTACTCGCTTTCCAGTGACAGCTTCCATTTCAGATTCGACTCTTATAGCTACTATCTCGTTTCTGTACAAGTTTTATATAGCCTTTCGCTCACTGTAATTTACTCCTTTTACCTTCAGTATTTCTAAGAATGAATTTCAAAGAATGTATTCCAGTCAGCATGGTCAAAAACTTCTCTAAGTCTACAAATGCTATAAACATAGGTTTGCTTTTTTTATCTACCTCTGACCTGCGTTTATTTTTGGTGTTACAGCATTCAGTCTCGCTGCCTTCACCTTGTGATCGCTGATTCCTGTATCCGTCATGACGGTCCCTCTTTGCTCAGGATTATATGTTGCTAAGAGGTCTAGAATCTTATCACAACCACTTACACTTCGAGTGGGCTCCTGAACTAAATGCTGAAAATAATTTACTGAGAAAACATTTCGTACAATTTCGAATGACTCTTTATGCCTACCACCGACTTTAAACATGTATTTTCGTCTAAATATCGAGACGTGGTTGAAGCCACCATCGACTACAACTGCATGAGTCGGATACGTATTCGAAATGAGATTCAAGTTTTCTCTGAAACTTTCAGCGAATATACCATTTTATATTACTATTGTAAGCATAGTTTCTGTTCTTTCTGACACATTTATGATTCCGTGGAACATGGAAGTAGTGCGCGACGAGTTGGGAATTTGAGTCGGTTGAGAAACATCAGCGAGCGGCCGACGTTATTAACGCGACCGTTCGCGTAAACCGGGAAATCCGGGTTCGAATCAAAGTCAGGAACAAATTTTCACTTTTCGCAACTGAATTATTTCAATTTCCTCATGTGGCTGTTGTCGGTATTTCTGTTTCACCTTGGATATATGGGCTGCGGTTTCATGCATATGTGGTGCATATTCTTTCGAACAGTCAGAAAGGACGGAAACCACACATATAACAGTAATTTGTGTACCACTTGACGGCATTTCATTGTATATCTTACTCTTGCAGGAACCATGCTAAATGGTGAGAGCAGTGAGGATAGCGGACAGGGGGTCGCTATGGAAGTAGTGTGACGCAAGCTGGCAATATGGGTCGGGCGGGAAGGGCGTCCGGATAGCTGAAGCGGGTTAAGGGGACCGCTCACGTGAAGCAGGACAAATTTTCACTCGCCGCCAGTGAAATATTTCAAAGCCCCCATTTGGCTGACGTCGGTATTTCTCTATCATCGTATGTCATCTGAGGCTGGGGGTCATTAAAAGACACCAATTGTTAATATATTCCGGTTGTAAAGTACAAACTCTATTACAATAACTCACAACAATATCTAGTTCAATCTCATTACAAGATAACAGACTTCTAACAGCAATAAACACGCCACATACAACTATCTACTCTTTCTGCCCACTGTTATATCCTCGGTTAAAACCTCGTCTGACCCTATCACCAACTTTAGTCAGCTTTCGGTACGCGTGACTGAAACTCTGTAAATCCTTTTCCGAAATCCTCTAACTAAGAAAGCCGCCCACTTCACTTTCCACAGTCCCTGCTACCCGTGTAGCCGCCTGCTGTGTGCTGATCTGTTAAGCAGGTCCCGTGACTTCTACACACTACGGCGCAAGTCAAGATTTCTGTAGCTTACACGTCGCAAACCCGTCTGATCCTCTAATTTAGACCCTACCAACGGCCCTGTCAAAGATGCTTCAGATGGTGAGCTCTGCCTTCAGCTTACAAGAAAGGCTGGCTACCTTTACCGTTTCAGATAGCCACCGGAAACCTGAGAGAATCACTTCCAATCCGAAGTGCCAAACATCGCTAGTGCTGACATAAGTCAGCACTTTCAGTTGGAGGAATAGATGGAAAAAATTTTATAACTGCGCCATATCTTAGGAACCATGATGTCAGTTGTTATAATTAAAGGAAGAAATATCAGAAGTGTACATTCATTTTCGTTGATAAGAAATGGACGAATTTATAGACTAGATGATTAAAGGAGTCAGAGGACTACACGAGTATATTACAATAACACATTGACCAAACCAACTTTTGTATCGACGAATACTTCGCTTTTTACCAAAAGTTTTCTTCTCTTAACAATTATTACAATTACAGATCATTTCTGTAGCACTGTTTAAAGGTGCGTCTCTGATGCTCTTCAGTGGTCTTACTGTTTCGTTGCGAAAGCATATAATAATTCTAGAAAAGACAAAACTGTCAATCGCCACACACGAATTCCATTTGTTGTCTTTGTTATCAAGGATAAGAAAACGATCTCTCTGGAGTAGACGATCTTTATGCTGATACCACTATATCGTTTCTTGTGACCTTGCCCGTCATATTGGCATAGCGTATCAGCGCTTATCTGTTACGTTCAACGCCAAAAAATATCTTAAGAACTATATCAGTAGGAGTAATCGGTTTCAAAGCGTGTTAAGAGCTGGAGGGAAAACAGATAAAATCCACGTATCCAAGTAAGCAAGTAAACACTCGACAGATTAAATAACTATTATCCAATAAGGTTTTCATCACGTGATATCACAATCTTTATCATTAACATGTCTACCACGCTTGGCAACAGCCAAGGGACATGTGCTCACCAAGTTGCTACGTTATAATTGCCTCGATGTTATCTCGAACCCAAATACTTCTTAGAACGCCCACTTTCCGTCAGAAGTGTTCTGAATGCGGAAAGACAATTTTCCATTGTTTCGTTTGTGGACTGTGTGTAGAGAAAAAAGTTCTGATCCCCTGTGTTTCGGTCAAAGCCTTCAGAACATCTGCTTACCAAACATCGTAACTGTATATTTTGAATTCTGCAACCGAGCACGACCACACGCCGTTAATAATGGAACAATCACTGCAAAGAATGAATTCGCGTACCTTTCGACCACTGGGTTATTATCCGTCTCCACCGCGGAGGTGACGAATTCGTGGTAGGTGCGTGCATTGTCCCCGGTGGTAGGTATGTGCAATGTTAGTATATCATCTATACTCGTTTCCATTTCATCATTGACGTCTAAACATCGATGACCCGTATGACAGATCTCAGAACATCGATGTAGCTTGTCATAGAGGTTGTATCAAGAGTTTACAGAATGGCCTAACAAGCAACATACAAATTGATCGATTATTATACTTATTAACGAGTAAATACAACGATAATTATATTTATACCTCAAACATTTAAATGCGCTCATTGTAATTTTCGATAGGTAGTATAAAATCTGTTATTTTACATATCTACCTTTCAACACCAACGATATGAGTCTATAGTTCTAATGATTATTTTTTTAGACTGAGAAGAAATTCATATAGGTTATAGCTATAACTTGATTATCCCATCTCGCAAATTATTTATTTTTCTTTCGATATTTTGTGCCTTTGATGCGGCAGTAAAATTTGCTTTTAGATTCTGTTTTTCCGAAATACAATACAGCTTGGTATACACCAGAAAGAAAAATGCTCCTATCGCAGCACAAAGAACGGCAGAGTTAGGGGTGTGAAATAAGGGAACTAAATTCTCGATTTATCTGGCAGCTTCAAAGACATTTAAATCAAAACCTTTTGACATATGCATGCTTTTTTACTTGTTGGTATTAGTACCCATGTCATGTAATATAATGCATCCTCTCAAGATGAAGTAGCATGATACAGAAACATGACACATGTGATCATGCCATCCAATATGACACAGCGTGTCATTACACTTTGTTGTTGTTGTTGTTGTCTTCAGTCCTGAGACTGGTTTGATGCAGCTCTCCATGCTACTCCATCCTGTGCAAGCTTCTTCATCTCCCAGTACTTACTGCAACCTACATCCATCTGAATCTGCTTAGTGTATTGATCTCTTGGTCTCCCTCTACGATTTTTACCCTCCACACTGCCCTCCAATGCTAAATTTGTGATCCCTTGATGCCTCAAAACATGTCCTACCAACCGATCCCTTCTTCTAGTCAAGTTGTGCCACAAACTTCTCTTCTCCCCAATCCTATTCAATACCTCCTCATTAGTTACGTGATCTACCCACTTTATCTTCAGCATTCTTCTGTAGCACCACATTTCGAAAGCTTCTATTCTCTTCTTGTCCAAACTGGTTATCGTCCATGTTTCACTTCCATACATGGCTACACTCCATACAAATACTTTCAGAAACGACTTCCTGACATTTAAATCTATACTCGATGTTACACTTTAGAATGCATAAATCCCCGGTCTAGGATACTTCCTATTAGAGATGGAGGAATGGTCCTGTCAGGGACTAAATCAACAGCCCCCCTCCCCCCCCCACCTAGAAATCAAAAAATTTGTTTCAGGGTTCCATCGGGAACACATTCACCCCCAGAAATTTTAGCTATTATATGTATCTTCTTCAGCCATATGATATTATATACTGTTTACCATGGCTGGAGAACCGTCTGTATTTTGGGCCCAGGATCAGGGACTTCAGCCTATAAATTTCAAGATGCAGGTGTGCCAACACCTTGTAGTTAAGAGAGTTCATTACGCTGGGGAAGTACGGTTAACTAGTAAAAAAAGCGCGAAATTGTCGAGATGCTCTGATTTAAATGTCCTTGAAGCAGCCAGATAAGTTGGGAAGCTAGTCGTCTTATTGTACTTACGTACCCAGGACATATTCGCCTTTTTGTCAATGATTAGAGCATTTTTTTCTGGTTTCCAACTTTTACTCAACCATAATTTTGACATTGGACTGCCATAAATCAGCAACCGTTTTAGTTTTTGTTGAGTCTGGCGACGACTGACTCAAAATAAGTTATTTTTATAGCCTTTCGAACTGTGTTTCCTACAGCGTGGTGACGGATAAATCTTTAACAAGACAACAGGACGACCATTAATTGCATGTACTCCTATTTGTCTACCTTCTTACAAAGCTAGAATCGATTAGCACAAATCTGAAACAGAAAAGTGGTAAGCGTAAAACACTCAGAAAAAATTGTTTCTTTTCATGTAAAATCCGAGTGAAGCAAGATCTTTGAAAGCGAGTTTCCAATTGAATCGTGAGAACGCATTTTTTATTTTTTTTCATTCGCTTTAAACCGTTTCACAGCATTCAGTTCGAATCATTCAGTTCGAATTTAAAACCTTGTATCTTGACAAGGGGTTAACATTACTGGGTAAAAATATTATTTTTGACTTTATCTACCTTCGTGCGTGGTTTGAGACGATTCGTACAAGTTTAAAGGATAGAAGCGGAGCGCCTCCAAAACATCCCAGAAAAAGGTTTTTTTTTTTTTTTGCACATAAAACGCGACGAGCGGAAAAAAAATCTGAAAAAACCTATTCTGCACGTAAAATACGAATGTAGCTAAAAGCGATATTTCAGTTTGGCCTAACAACGCATTTTTATATGTTTTATTCACTTTAAATCGTTTCCAGACATTCAGTTCACGTAAGTATCTCAACAACGAATAAAGATTATCGGACAACGTAAGTTACGTTTTGTGTTTATACATTTATATACCTTCTTGCAAAGTTGGAACCGATTTGTCAAGTTTAAAGTAGAGCGTAAAAAACATCACAAAAAACTTTTTTGGCACGTAAAATCCGTTTGAAGCTAAATTTTTGAAAGCTAGATTTCAATTTTGTCGTAACTACACATTCTTTTATTTTTTGATTCACTTTAAACCGTTTCCACACATTCAATTCACGTAAGAACGCATTTTACGTGCTACATTTAGCTCGAAATTGAACTATCGTATCTCGACAACGGACAAAGATTATTAGATAATACAAGTTTCGTTTTGACTTTATTCATTTGCCTACGTTCGTGCGAAGTTTGAACCGACTTGTACAAGTGTAATGTATAGAAGTGGTGAGCTTCAAAACCGATCCAGAAAGACTTATTTCGGCGTGTTTTTGCACGTAAAATCTGAATGGTGCACATACAAATGATACCATTAGCTAAACATTAATTTCAGCCCAATTGAAATCTTTTGCAAAAGGAATAACTGAGTGTCATGATTTGCCCGGGGACCACCTTCGGTTCGGTCATTTTAAAATTCATTTTCAGTAGTAATACTGGACTCTTATCTTTAATTTTGCCGACTTCTTTCTCCCCCTCACCTACACGATTGTCAATGTCACTAATTGCTAAGTTTATATTGCTTTCACGAGCATCTTGGGCTTTTATACAGTCGCTTATCTTGCCCCCAAGTTCCGTCTGTATCCTATCCATTTTTTTCCCCATGATCTTTTTCCAATGATTCGATTTTAGATTTTAGTATTACAACTTCGTCTGTAATTTTCTCAATATCCACTCGGACACATTTTAATTTATCATCAATTGCATTTCAACGTTACCTATATTTTTTTCAACTTCCTCTTTTATAGCGAAGCCTATTTCAGTTCGCATTGTACCCATATCAGACCGAATTGTATTCGTAACTGTTTGCAATCTGCCCATATCTGTTCGAATTGCACTGATATTATTTGCCATTGTATTCATATTATTTCCCAATCCCTGGATCATTTGCGTTAGCTGAGGCATCATATTGTAACGCCGGAAATGCATATCCTCCTATTTCCATCTATTGTACTAAAAATTTTGTCCTTGCTTTGTTACCTGAAGATATGACATTTTGGTGTCTTTATATATTGTAATTGTTTTACTATATATATATATATATATATATGTCGATATATAATTGGTTTGTTTTTGTAAATATTACTTGTATTTTTACGCTGGGTCTGGCCTAGGGAAAACTATGCTATCGAACGATTACATCGATAGGTCGTGTGGCGAACCAAAATGTTTAGGATCTTTGGTAGTGTTAACTCTGCCGCATGGGCACGGGCAGAGGGAGTCTGGCTGGGGCAGGGCGGTGGAGTAGGTGTGTTGTGTGACGCTCCCGCGAGTTGCCGCGCTTTCGGGGTTTGGCAGCATGTAATTGCACTCGACTTGCGATGATAGTTTCTGACACGGTGTCGCGGACGGGAAGCATTAGCTGGCGCACATCAAGAGCACGTTTCGCCTGGTGACCGTGTCGAGAAGAAGGCGCGCCAACAACCAGCTTCTGCAACAGCGACGGCCGACAATGAGCGACTGTCGCCACCTCCTCGATCGACGACTTCAAACCTTCAATCAATCAACAAGGAAGACTGGAAGCACGTAAAGTTTTAGAACTGTATGGCAGACCTCAGCTTTTCAAACTGTTTCAAAATTGCAGCAATGTAGCATGAACCTTTGTTGCTCATTGTCCCAATTGCATTACCAAGCAGGGCCCCTTCCTTTCCCGGAATGAACCCGGGTGTCGTTGAAATTCAAACGCCAGCATTAAAGTAATATCATTCCATTTCACTGCTTTAATTTCAAAATTCAGTTAAAGTATTCATAGCTGGCTACAATATTTAGATTACACAAGCACAAATTAAGAGTGCGAGTTTTGTTATCATATTTTAGCTTACCTGTGACTGCAGCTCAGCTTGGTACGTACTAAATTTTACTATTGTTAATTGGTGAGAATCATTTAATTCAAGTTCAAAGTTAAATCTCTTATTTCTAAACTCCGTAGATTCAAGTCGCTTTTGAAATGATTGTTGAGGTAGCCCAAAACTAACCTTATTTTATTGAATTTCTTAGTGCTTCAGAAACAAAGTTCACTATTAATTTCAGTCACTAAATTAACTTTCAATTTTCCGGTTTTATTAATTCTTTTGCTAAATTAAGTCAGAGTGTAGCGAAATTTTTGACATCTGACAAACATTCAGTTTTCACACTACACGTGTCAACCTTCAGTTGCCACGCTTTTAGTGCTAATTATATGTGCATTAAGCTTTCATTTTCAGTTATTATAGTAGTTGTCCATAGGACTGCCGACCGTAATTTTACTAAAATGTAAACTTTCACGGCCGGAAATATCATGTCCATTATAATTATCCGGGCTGTTATGCGATGGTCGGTTGATGAATTCCGTGGTGATTCCCAACGTTTCGTCTCCGACTGCGGGAGACATCTTCAAGGGGGTCCGTAGCTTGATGGAAGGTCCAACACACACACTGGCTCGCTACTGACTGCCGTTAAATTCCGTGTCCGCGCGCCCCCGCGCCGCGGCTTGACGTTCAAAAAAATGGCTCTGAGCACTATGGGACTCAACTGCTGAGGTCATTAGTCCCCTAGAACTTAGAACTAGTTAAACCTAACTAACCTAAGGACATCACAAACATCCATGCCCGAGGCAGGATTCGAACCTGCGACCGTAGCGGTCTTGCGGTTCCAGACTGCAGCGCCTTTAACCGCACGGCCACTTCGGCCAGCGCGGCTTGACGTCACGTGTTTTGAAAACGTCTGTGCAATTGGCCGCTGTCCATCGCCGTCGATCGCCGTTGCCATCACCCAGTAGTGGACGAGTGGTACACATCTTCTTTAACACGGGCATCCATATACCGTTTAATTTGACGCCCTCCTCCTTCCGGTTGAAATTATTTGGGTGTTTAGCGATTTCGATTGCCTCCCTGTAGAGCCTTTCGTAGTATCCGCTCGTGGCCGCTAGTACTTGCGTCTCCTCGAAACGAATATTGTGGTTCCCTGGCTGGAAAGCATGCTCCGCAACAGCTGATCGTTCCGTTTCTCCTCTTCTACAATTTCCCTTGTGCTCTTCCAAACGTTTAGAAACAGTTCTTTTGGTGGTACCCACATAAACATCACCACACCTGCATGGGATCCTATACACTCCAGATTTTTCCAATGGTTTGCGAGCGTCCTTGGCAGGCCTAAGGTATTCCTGTATCTTCCTGGTGGGCTTGTAAATTACGGTAATATTCCGCTTCGTCAAGATCCTCCCTATTCTTTCCGTTACATTTTTAACAAACGGCAGGAAAACCTTAGATTTTGCAGTAGCTTGTACGTCAGTATGATTTCTGCGTGGCTGCCTCAACGCACGTTTTATTTCGGCGGACGAATATCCGTTCTTCGTTAGTGCATTGTGGAGATGTTCCATGTCAGCGTCGAGCAACTCAGGTTCACAAATATTTCCAGCTCTGTCCGCTAACGTCTTGATAACACCCCGCTTCAGTTGTGGGTGGTGGTTCGAATCCCGGTGCAAATAACGGTCCGTGTGCGTGGGTCTGCGGTACACTGAGTGGCCCAAACTACCATTTTCGTTTCTAAACACAAGCACATCGAGGAAATGTAGTTTACCGTCTACCTCCTCCTCCATTGTAAATTGAATTCTTGAGTTTATACTGTTCAGATGTTCGTGGAACCGGCTTAGTTCCTCCCTACCATGTCTCCACAACACAAACGTGTCATCCACGTATCGGAACCATACATTTGGTATCTTGCTGGCAGTACCTAAGGCCCGTTCTTCGAATTTCTCCATAAAGAAGTTTGCAATTACGGGACTTAGGGGGCTTCCCATAGCCAAGCCATCCGTTTGCTCATAAAACTGTTCATTCCACTTGAAGTATGTGGTCGTCAAACAACACTTAAACAGCTCTAAAATATCGGCAGGAAAAATTCGATCCAGCTGTTCCAATACATCATTAAGTGGAACCATGGTAAACAGCGATACCACATCGAAGCTGACCAATATGTCCTCCGGCTGGACCACTATGCCATTCAATCTGCTGATGAAATGTGTCGAATTCTTTATATAAGAGTCCGAACGGCCCACATGTGGTTTTAACAGCGTAGTCAAAAACTTGGCTAACGAGTAGGTGGGCGAACCAATGGCACTTAGTATCGGTCTTAACGGAACATTTTCTTTGTGAATTTTGGGCAATCCATAAAGCCTCGGTGGTAGCTCAACCGAACTGCAGAGACCTTTCTGTACACTCTCTTCAATGGAGGACTTTTTTATTAACCGCGACACAGTTCTGAGAACATTGTTAGTGGGGTCCTTATTCAGCCTCCTATATGCTTGCGGATCCAGTAGATCCGTAATTTTTCTCTGATAGTCGGCCACATCCATAACCATCCTTTGTCAGCTGGGAGAACCAAAATACTATCGTCGTCATTCAGGAGTTTTAAAGCTCTTCTCTCACCCACAGTTATATTACTTTTCGGCGGTTTTGCATTGGCTAATATTCTCACTGTTTCTATACGAATTTCTTCAGTGTATAGGAGTGTATAGGATCCCATGCATTAAATGATGAGTGCGACAGCATAAGTACCTTAAAGAATGCCATTCATTACTGTAAAACACTTATTGGTGTTGATGGTCCAGCAATTAAATAAAATATAAGTTGAATAACAGGGAGATTTCTCCTTCACGCAATTAAATATGAACAACAACATCACTCGCGAGATATTCACTTCTAGACGCATACTACGTCTTCACTGCAGAAGCCACGGCATTCTCACAAGTGCGCAAGTCGGCACTACGATATATTTCTATCTCCCACAACCACGTGCAAACTGCTCAACACTCTCCAAGTGTTTCCTGCGACCGTCCCTCGCGCCTCACGTTCCAGAACACTCCGTGTCTTCTCGACCCCGTGCACCTCCCCCACTTCCATAAAGTTTCACCATTGACTTCGGTAGTCGCCTACCGTAGTAACGAGCGCTGTGATTGGCTAGAGATGTGCCGCCGTGTCTCCAAGCCAACGCACACTCGCAACAAACATATTGAAACACATACGAAATACTGGATTTACATTTAAATAACTAAAAATTAAATAAATATTCCTACCGCTGGGCCACAAACACGCTCTAACACACATTTTTAAATACAATTTAAATAAACATATATCAAAGGAATAGAAACGAAACTAGGCCAGTAGCCTAATGTCTGTGTGCTTTCTAAAACACAGTAAATATTTGACCAATTTCTTCTTGAATAGTGTATATCGGATATAAACAAAGACATAGATGAATAAATATATTTATAAGCATGCTGCTATCGTTTTTTCGTGTAACTGTGGAGTACTTATGGCCTGACTCGATCCATAGTAGTCGGCCACTTTGACCTCACATAACTCGTGTACTATTCAAGTTACATTCCTGTAATTCATACCAAATTAGGTTTACACTAATAGCTTTCTAAAGACACATCGATTGACAAAATCGGATCAATCGTTAAGATTTTGAAAATTCGTTGCTGGGTATTGCTTGTATAATTTACAGTCACATACTAAACTCGAAAATAATGAAGATATTGAAAATCTGATTACACCATCAGAATCGTCGTGCAAATAATGGTAATGTACACGTTTGTTTTTATTGTATTCTCTGGCTATTATTAATTTCTACATGAACTGTGAAATGTCTGCCATTATGGTTTCACGAAGTCCGCCATCTTTGGCACTACCGGCATACAAATCTCCTTCATCCACATGAAGCCCATTCCTCGACACAGCGTCAACATTGAATTCCCGGCCATGCGGTCAGCCTGGACCTTGTGTGTGTGTGTGTGTGTGTGTGTGTGTGTGTGTGTGTGTGTGTGTGCATGCGCGTGCGTATATATGTTTTCTTTTCTTCATACTGAGTTATTATTTGGTCTGTTTATGTTCCACATCTTCATTTGTTATTATTTTAGTGGCTAACATGACCAGTGAATTACGTCCGAGCTTTCTTGCTCATTGCATGAACTCTGTCTGTAATATTAGAGCATTCTTCATCATACACACTGAGGTGACAAATCTCATGGGATTCCTCCTAATATCATGTTGGACCTCCTTTTGCAAGGCGCAGTGCAGCAGCTCGACATGATACGGACTCAACAAGTCGTTGGAAGATCCTTGAAAATATATTAAGCCATGCTACCTCTATAGCCGTCCGTAATTGCAAAACAGTTGCTGATGCAGTACTTTTTGCACGAACTGACCTCTCGGTTATGTCCCATAAATGTTCAATGAGATTCATGTCGGGCAATTTCGTTGGCCAAATCATTCATTCCAACTGTCTAGAATTTACTTCAAACCAATCACAAATCACCGTGGACCGATGACATGGCTCATTGTCATCCATAAAAATTCTATACTTGTTGGGAATATGAAGTCCATAAGTGACTGCAAATGGTTACCAAGTGGCTGAACATAACCATTTCCATTCCACTCAATGATCGGTTCAGTGGGAACAGAGGACCCAGTCCATTCCATGCAAACACAGTCCACACCTTTACAGACCCACCATTAGTTTTCACAGTACCTTGTTGACAACTTGGGTCCATGGCTTCGTGTGGTCTGTACCACACTCGAATCTTACCATCAACTCTTACCAGCTGAAATTGGGACTCATCTGACGAGGCCACAGTTTCCCAGTCGTCTAGGGTCCAACCGACATGGTCATGAGCCCGGGAGAGATGCTGCACGTAATGTCGTGCTGTTAGCAGTGACCATAGCCCATTAACGCCAAATATCGTGGCATTGTCCTCAGATACCTTTATTGTACATCCCATATTGACTTTTGCTGTTATTTCTCGCAGTGTTGCTTGTCTGTTAGCACTGACGACGTTATACAAACGCTCCTGCTCTCGGCCATTAAGTGAAGGCCGTCGACCACTGTGTTGCCCGTGGCGAGAGGTAATGCTCAAAATGTGATATTCTTGGCACACGGTTGACACTGTTGATTTCGGAGTACTGAATTCCCTAACAATTTCCGAAATAGCACGTCCAATGCGTTTACAGGTATCAACTACTATTCCGCGTTCGAAATTTGTTAATTCCCGTCGTGGAGCGATAAACACGCGGAAAAACTTATCACATGATTCATCTGAGTAGAAGAGACAGCTCTGTTTAATACCTTGTGTACGCAATACTACCGCCATCTGCATTTATGTATATCGCTATCCCATGACTTTTGTCACCTCACTGTACATTAGTTGGTTCATATCCATTCTTTATTACGTGTTCAGCATAGGTAGGATGGCTGTTTTGACATCTGCAGCTTCTTACGTGTTCTTTATATCTAGTTCTGAAATTTCTGCCCAAATACAATACAGTCTTGGCAACCTAACTGGTATATACCAGCTCCTTGGTATCTGTCTGGATTTTCTATCGGTGTTTCTAAAATGTGATTGGATTGTGTTTCTTGTTCTGTATGCTGTGGGTAATCCTTGTCTTTCCAAATTATTTTCATTTTTCTTTAGCTTTGTTTTAATCCTGTAGCTGAATTTTTGTATTATTTGGGTGTTATATCCAATGTTTTTGGCAAGAGCTGTATTGTGTCTAATTCGGTTTCATACTTTCCTCAGTTCAAAAAAAATGGTTCAAATGGCTCTGAGCACTATGGGAGTTAACATCTATGGTCATCAGTCCCCTAGAACCTAGAACTACTTGAACCTAACTAACCTAAGGACATCACACAACACCCAGTCATCACGAGGCAGAGAAAATCCCTGACCCCGCCGGGAATCGAACCCGGGAACCCCTTTCCTCAGTTAAGTGGGATGTTATTCTATCTGTGTATCACGGGCTGATAAGGTGTTGTAGTATGGCGATATAAGTGTTGTTCTGTCACCTTCTAAAGGCTGCTTACTACACCCACGGTTTCTTCTCTTGTAATTACGTTTAGTACTTTAGATGTTATTCTAGCTTCGGTGATTGAAGCACTTAAACACCACTATCTCCTTAACAACCGCTAGTGACCTCAGATGCCGCATAATGGATAAAGCTCGATCAAATGTAAAGTTATCGTATAGTCTTGGCTGCAGCTTTTCTGTTTCGTCAAACTGCGAGTGACAATATTACTGAAAAACACGTCGCCAGCCAAAACAACTAATCGATTGACGTTATGCAACAAATTCACCAAATTTGGTCTTTACTATATTTTGGTTTTTATTAAAACTTTTACTGTTTTAATAATTTCTATCACTGAAGGAACAAGCTAATGCACGTAGATAGCTGAATAATGACTGCTTTTAGAATGGGTCACAAGCACACACTTAGAAAGTTTTGGTCCATGAAAACAACGCCGGAACGACAATAATGCCTACTTACGTTTCTGAAGGTAAGATCAGCAACATTGCCTCTGAAAACGTGTATTATACACAAGAAATATTTTACGATACTTTCGTTAGCATCTGAATGATTTTAAATGTTGTATACTTGGTTTTTCTCACTTTTATTGAAATAGTTACTTTACGTAATTTCTTGGACAGAAGGTCACAATAACCAAGTTCACACACTAGGTATAATTGTTATTCCCTTTAAGTAATTTCAATGCAATCTACAATTCTCCACATTTCCTTTAATTGCTGCACTTGATTGGTAATTTAAATTTACTTTGCAAGAAAACACTCAGTTGCGCTATAATGTTTCACACCAATGGAGTCTCGGTTCCTATCTCTTTAGTATAGGAAAGGATCCCTACTTGGAACACTTTACGTTACATGAGTAGTTTTGAGTAAAAAAAAGCAATTAAATGATTAGTGAATAAAATACACAAAACCTGTCAACAAAGCACGTATACAGAAGTATGGAGGTTAATTTCAGTATTGTCGTCGTGAGCATAGTTGCTGGAAATTTAGGTGCTTTGAAGGCACGTACCGTTTTGCAGCGATGGAGATTATTACTTGTCTTCGTGGCGACGAATTATGCGACTTATACCAGCGCAATTATGTGTTTGGCTATGCTGAGGATCTGCGTCTGTCTAAGTAATGGATGCCTTTTCCATCCAGGAACCATCACTCGTTGCAGACGTAATTTTATATCTCCTTTAAAGCGTTGCAAACATATACCTTAGCGCTTCCCCTTCACTCACGTCTATTAAGCAGTTAAACTTTTGCCTGTGTTTAAACATCACTGCGGAGTACAGCGTGCATCAGCTTTCGTCCTCTGCCTCCACAGTGTCCTACTCATGTCTGAGCCACTCCGCTTCTCCCCTCTCCTAACTGTTTCCGTTAGGAGCAAAAATTATCCACCTTTTCCTACCTTCCAGCATGTCGGTAGATCCCTACTGGTTTTCACCTATATTTAACTTTAGCCCTGAGGTGGTGATGACTTCACTTTACAAACAATTACACATAGTTAAATAAAAGATACTTATTGTTACTTACATAACATTATAAACATTTGTTAATTACATATAAACATTAAACTTCACACAGTCAAAGAACATTGTCTTCTGCAGACACCCTTATACACTACATACTGTACAAATCTCATTCTTTGCTTCGTTAGTGCAATGTCTCTCAATTCTAAAAAGGTCGATAGTGTTACAGGTGCTAGTTTGTGGTTTTGTGAATGGTTTGATGTGGCATATGTAACTGTGTCTGTTGCTGTTGGTTTTCTGTAAATGTCAAAATTGTTCTTATTGTCGTCTCTGTTTATTGTTATATCTCAGAAATGTATTTGTTTTTTTTGTTTCTTTTTCTATGTTGAATGGACATTTTTTTTATGTATTCTGATTATGTCTGCATGAAGGTGATTTATTTTCTGTATTGGTTCATCTGCGATACAGATTACTTCTTCCACAATCTGCACCAGTAAACAATTTTATATTCTTTCTTTGTAATTATTGCTTCAAAGAATGAGTTTCTATGTATTTGATGAACATATCTGCCAATGTTCTTGATGTTGGGGTTCAAATTGGAAGACAACCTTTTTGTAATTAATATTATTACTTTTCAAATTGCGAGTAATTCTGAGATCTGATTATTTTAACGGTTTTAGTTACTTCTCTAATACTAACTACGGTTATTTTGTGGTGTGTCACAAAATTCTCTTCAATTCGTTTTATTGTGTCTGCAAAAGGTGGCCATCCGACTTGTGCTGCAAAATATTGTTTCTCATCCAACAATAAGAGAATAACAAAAAACTGTAATATAGTAACAAATATGTAATTAACGTTTAATGGAATTATTATATACACAAACGAGCATGTATTACAGGCCGCTGAGGATGTTCCACAAATAAGACGAAGCGAAACGTGCGTGGTGCACTACAGACAGCCTGTCATTTACAGCAGGGCCAGCCTTGGGCTGCCTACGCCCAGTCCCAGGCTCGGGCTGCCCTGGCACTACTCGGTACGTCTCAGCTTTGCTCATCCAGCATTTAGTGCGCCTCATTTTGGTCGCCACGACTTTCTTCAGTTCGGCAAAATCGCAGTGTAAGCAGTGTACTATTTGTTTGTGACAGGCCTGTAAAAGAAGTTCACAAGTCCTGTGGCTGTTCCCACAAAAGAGGCAACTAGCGAGCAATCGTCGCAATCCTTTAATGGGAATCAAATAATCGACGGCTATCACAAATTTACTATGAAGTAGCATTTATAACACTATACAGAAAGAATACAAGGATTTAGTTGATGATGAAAGAACTAAAAATACCCGCCAGGTTAGCCGAGAGCTCTAACGCACTGCTTCCTGGACTCGGGTAGGCGCGCCGTCGCCGGATCGAATCCGCCCGGCGGATTAACGACGAGGCCCGGTGTGCAAGCCAGCCTGGTGTAGTTTTGAGGCGGTTTTCCACATCCCTGTAGGTGAATACCGGGCTGCTCACCACGTTCCACCTCAGTTAAACGGCTCGCAGACATCTGAACACTTTCGCACTATTCCATGGATTACACTCGTCGGAGACAGTTGGGGGTACACTAATTCCTTCCCGCGGAGTACGGGGTGGCGGCAGGAAGGGCATCCGGCCACCCCTTCAGCTAACATTGTCACATCCAATTAACCATGCCGATCCTGCATCTCTGCGGGAAAAAGGCACAAGCGAAGGAAAGAAAGAAAGAAAGAACTAAAAATGGTAACACTCGACAGCAATTTCTATGGGATTCAATATTCTGTATATCAAGAGGCACTTGAACAAGTGGTGGAATTGGTGGCCCGAACAACAGATTTTCTAAACGTCGCACAGTTTCTACATCATCAGTTGCAGCAGGTTTGGTTCGCATAGAACCAAGAGCGAGGAGACGATATACACACATTACTGCAAAGTATGTTGGTTAAATCAGAGGACAAGCCTGGAACGAGTTATCGATTTAGGACCCTCTTTTGCTGAATTTCTGAAGGAAGAAGGAGAGCAAGAACGACAGTTAGAAGATCTGGAATGGATTGCAGACATTGCATTTTAAATACAGTAGACTGTGACTGCCCTCAGTATGATATTGCAACGTGAGAAGCGACTCATTTCTGATTTCGTGGCGAAAATGGACGCATTTAAAAAGAATATTGCACTTTCGGAAGAGACGACTTTTGATAAGGAACTCCTTCCATTTCTTTAAGCTCACTGACGTTAAACATAACGCCAATTATGAATAATCCGTTGTGGCATTGAAAGAATTACAGGAATAGCTTTCTGAAAGTTTGAGGACACTGCCAAACTTGCATCTATTTCTGAACTGCTTTCGAGACCGTTTGGCATTTCAGTTGAAAGTGGTCCTCTGCATACGCAGATTGAAGTGGTGGATCTGTAATTTCCGTTTAAAAGACAAATTCTTTTACGTTAAACAGTCCAGCAATCCTACGTTGTTGTCCTTGGGAAGAATTTCCAAATCTTCATAATCAGGTTACATAAATGATATCAATGTTTCGATCAACATTTGTGCGTGAAAGGCTTTTCTCCATTATGAAACTAAATATGTCACAATTACGTGGCAAACTGAGTGGCGAAAACCTATGAAACTGTTTTGGTCTGTATATATGCTGACAGTGAGTGCCACATATAAATTTTGTTGTGTCTTCAGCAAGCTAAAAATAATTGTTACGTTTTTGATACATGTTGCTGATAAATATAAAATATGAAACAGAGCCCCATGCCGCATGCAACTCTTTCGATGTTTCTCGTCCTTCCCCCTCTTGCCCCTCAGACAGCATGGTGAGATACAGGGGGGAGTGTGCATTCGGGCGACAGCACAAGGTGCCGCACACAGAGCTCTTGGCCGTCCCTATGTTAGACGAATCAATAGTTCTGTACTGTCTTGGGGGTGCTGCTCACAACATGACTGAGACCAGTCATTTGGGCTGCTGTGAACATGAGCCACTACGTTTATTCCAACATTCTCTGTGACCAAGTATTGCCCTTTCTTCTACATTTTCACGATGCATATGCTGCAGACTGACCTACCTTCCAAGGCTACGAGAGTTCCGTTCACAGGGTTGCATCCACACGATCGTGGTTTGACGATAAGCATTCTATTGCGTCTCGGCTGCTCCGACTAATCATCCGATCTCAATCCCACGGAAAATGACTGGATCTATTCGGAATAGTACGTTTAATACATCAATCAATGTCCTTGCATTCTGGTATCCGTAACGGATCACATTGTCAATGAGTGGCTTCATCGGGATACAGCATACCTAATGAAAGTTGCAAACGCTCTTCCTTTCCGATCGAGGTCGTTACCAGGGCTATCGGCGCTATTTGCAGGATGCATCTTGAGCGGTGTGTTTATTAATGCTGAGAAAGTTCTAATTTGTTAACACATGAGGGATGCAGAAACCGTTACATGTGACGCCTTCTGTTATAGGTCAGATCGTTACTGGTGAAATTGGACAATAAGTGAAATTTTAAGGATTTGTCAATAGGTATCTCGTTACAGAAGAAGCGCATGATCCGAGTGGACAAAACTTGCCCAAGAATTTGGTTGTTGCTGTTGGGAGGGAATAATAACGCGTTTGGCTGAAGCCACTTAAAGAATCCCGAGGAAATTGAAATTTAAGTTCATCAAAAGGTGATATTTTGATTCCTATCAGATGAAGTGTCTTAACTACTACGCGCCGACACCGCGCAAGAAATGTTAAACGAGCATCTTCAATGATAGAGAACGTCAAGTATGAATTACTTGACTGGCCAGAGGACTGTCAGGTGTAGAAGTATGAAACCTGAATTTGGTTGCAATAATTACACGTCTGTTGTTTGAAACTGATAAACAATATTTTATTCAAAATTATATCCATTGCTACTTATACATTTCTCCCATCTCTTCGGGAGACTATGAACGCGACGCCAAAAAAAAAAAAAAAAAAAAAAAAAAAAAAAAAAAAAAAAAAAAAAAAAAAATTTCTTTCGAAGCGAACCAATCAGCGACCTACTTTCGTACATTTTCATACGAACTGAAGCTTTGTTTAGCGAGAGCGTCTCCCAGTGATACAAATAGACGATAATCGAACGGAGCCAGATCTGGAGAATCAGCCGCATGCCCTAGTATTTCCCAACTAAACGCCTCGATCGTTTCCCTAACCCGTTTTGCTGTGTGTGATGGGGCGTTATTATAGAGCAATAATAGAGCAATATGACCGTATTGCCTTTTCCCATATTCCGGTCGTTTCACGTAATGCTCGATTTAAATCGACCATCTGCTGTTGGTAGCGATCAGCGTTAACGGTTTCACCGGGTTTTAGCAGCTCATTCTACACTCCTGGAAATTGAAATAAGAACACCGTGAATTCATTGTCCCAGGAAGGGAAAACATTATTGACACATTCCTGGGGTCAGATACATCACATGATCACACTGACAGAACCACAGGCACATAGACACAGGCAACGGAGCATGCACAATGTCGGCACTAGTACAGTGTATATCAACCTTTCGCAGCAATGCAGGCTGCTATTCTCCCAAGGAGACTATCGTAGAGATGCTGGATGTAGTCCTGTGGAACGGCTTGCCATGCCATTTCCACCTGGCGCCTCAGTTGGACCAGCGTTCGTGCTAGACGTGCAGACCGCGTGAGACGACGCTTCATCCAGTCCCAAACATGCTCAATGGGGGACAGATCCGGAGATCTTGCTGGCCAGGGTAGTTGACTTACACCTTCTAGAGCACGTTGGGTGGCACGGGATACATGCGGACGTGCATTGTTCTGTTGGAACAGCAACTTCCCTTTCCGGTCTAGGAATGGTAGAACGATGGGTTCGATGAGGGTTTGGATGTACCGTGCACTATTCAGTGTCCCCTCGACGATCACCAGTGGTGTACGGCCAGTGTAGGAGATCGCTCCCCACACCATGATGCCGGGTGTTGGCCCTGTGTGCCTCGATCGTATGCAGTCCTGATTGTGGCGCTCACCTGCACGGCACCAAACACGCATACGACCATCATTGGCACCAAGGCAGAAGCGACTCTCATCGCTGAAGACGACACGTCTCCATTCGTCCCTCCATTCACGCCTGTCGCGACACCACTGGAGGCGGGCTGCACGATGTTGGGGCGTGAGCGGAAGACGGCCTAACGGTGTGCAGGACCGTAGCCCAGCTTCATGGAGACGGTTGCGAATGGTCCTCGCCGATACCCCAGGAGCAACAGTGTCCCTAATTTGCTGGGAAGTGGCGGTGCGGTCCCCTACAGCACTGCGTAGGATCCTACGGTCTTGGCGTGCATCCGTGCGTCGCTGCGGTCCGGTCCCAGGTCGAGGGGCACGTGCACCTTCCGCCGACCACTGGCGACAACATCGATGTACTGTGGAGACCTCACGCCCCACGTGTTGAGCAGTTCGGCGGTACGTCCACCCGGCCTCCCGCATGCCCACTATACGCCCTCGCTCAAAGTCCGTCAACTGCACATACGGTTCACGTCCACGCTGTCGCGGCATGCTACCAGTGTTAAAGACTGCGATGGAGCTCCGTATGCCACGGCAAACTGGCTGACACAGACGGCGGCGGTGCACAAATGCTGCGCAGCTAGCGCCATTCGACGGCCAACACCGCGGTTCCTGGTGTGTCCGCTGTGCCGTGCGTGTGATCATTGCTTGTACAGCCCCCTCGCAGTGTCCGGAGCAAGTATGGTGGGTCTGACACACCGGTGTCAATGTGTTCTTTTTTCCATTTCCAGGAGTGTAGATGAGACTCTTCAGATCCCACCAACAACAGAGCATTGTTTTCTTTTCAAAGCGATTTGGGCTTGAGATTCTCAAAACGTATCCAGTTTCCATTGTCGGTATTCGATGGAGAAACGACTTCCTTTTGTATATGGCGAGCAGCGTTTCACAAGTGGTCTTTCGAGTTGCTTGCTGGCTTCCATTCAGCTAATGTGGAACCTATTTTCCCACTTTCTGCATCTTTCCCACAACTTTCAACCGAAGAGAAACATCTTTCTGCGTGACTTCAATTGCTCCGCCAGTTCCTGTTGAGTTTAAGAATCATCTTCATCTAATAAGGCCTGAAATTCGTTGTCTTCGAACTTTTTCGGTGGTTTCCCGCGCTCGCCGTTTCTCACGTCAAAATCACAACTTTTGAATTTCTTAAATCTCTCGGAACAGTGTGTTCTCCCACGAGCATTTTCGCCGAAAGCTTCGAGAAACATTCGATGTGATTCTTCGGGAGTTTCCTTCAAATGATAACAGAAAACAAATGCTGTCCGCAGATCGTAGTTCGTTGGCACAAAACTCGACATGTTTACGGGTTTGAAACAGATAGCAGTGTTTGAAACTTGTGTTACTGTGTGTTGACATTCGTCGTCAACCGTTACAGGAAGCAGAGGACGCTGCAGATGGAGACTCACAGGCTCTACACTGACGGCTAGCACCACCTGTAGGGAAATTCCGGTTTCATACATCTACACCTGGTTTGTTTGGTTCAAATGGCTCAGAGCACTATGGGACTTAACTTCTGAGGTCATCAGTCCCCTAGAACTTAGAACTACTTAAACCTAACTAACCTAAGGACATCACACACATCCATGCCCGTGGCAGGATCCGAACCTGAGATCGTAGCGGTCGCGCGGTTCCGGACTAAAGCGCCTGGAACCGCTCGGCCACCACGGCCGGCCCTGGTTTATTTCACTGCATATTTTAACTTTTCTTATAACGCATACTGCTGTTATTTGTGCAGTTCCATACATGGATCTATCTCGGCATTTGATTGTGAAAAAGATGTCATATTAACGTTTCTCAAACATGTTCTGCTGATGATAATTGCTTGGTCGTCGCAAAGGAGTGATTTCCACTTCCCATGGTATTTCATGGGTGTGGCAAGTGATATGGGAACGTCTTTTAATATGAGATGAAATAGGCTACGGCGAAACTGACGGGTTCGTCGACTTTCGCACTATTCATATATGGCATATTCCTTTATTTTTATTAAAGATTATCCAATAGCGATTTTACTTCTTGAGAATTACGTTTGACTGGGTTGCCAATTTCACAGACAGACAGCAGATGAAAGCGGGCCGAAGGGCAGCATTAACTTAACGCAGGTTGTAAAAGGTGTTAGCCGGCCGGAGTGGCCGTGCGGTTCTGGGCGCTACAGTCTGGAGCCGAGCGACCGCTACGGTCGCAGGTTCGAATCCTGCCTCGGGCATGGATGTGTGTGATGTCCTTAGGTTAGTTAGGTGTAAGTAGTTCTAAGTCTAGGGGACTGATGACCTCAGATGTTACGTCCCATAGTGCTCAGAGCCATTTGAACCATTTCTTAGGAGGATCGTAGGAGACAACAAACTAACGTGCTCCTTTGAGGCACCAACGGGACAGACCCAAGACACATTCCTTTCTTTAGCTGTAGGACTCTGGGTGGGAAAATGTTGGTAATTCACTGGTCAGTTGGTCTGACATAGTAGTTTTTCAGAATTGTTGAGAAGTGGAAGGACACTCCAGGAGAAAAGAGGCTAGGGTCAGCTCTAGAAGAAGGAGCGAATGTTACGAGGGAAGACACGAGGAACTAACATCCACTTCGTCCGCTGCTAGTGAGAGAAGTAGTCATTTCACTTTGCAGCTCTGCCTGGATCGTGATGTAAAGTTTTCGTTAGGCAGCTTTTCGGGATTCGCAGGCATCGTCCGACACAGTGGCCGCTGACAGCGGCACTGATGGGCGACACAACGGGGCTGTTACAGAAAAAGATGCTGATGTCTGCTTCGGCGTGTGTAGGTCGCAGTATACTCGGTAAACGTTAGGAGGAAGACGCCCATTTGCCATGCATAGTTTTATGAACTCAAATGTTGACACTGTCTTCAGATCTCGGAAACGGATCAGCGTGCTAATAACGTAGTACCCTACATTTCGGTTCCTTGTCTCGAATCTCTGCCAATGTTAGTTATTTCTAACTGTTTCCTGTTTTGTGATAATCTGGCAATGAATTGCTCTGAGCACTATGGGACTTAACATCTGAGGCATCAGTCCCTTGGCAATGAATAAGATGCTATTAATCACTTTGGCTTTATAATTCTGTGCAACTTCTGCACTCGTTTTGTGTGAGGATTTATAACAAGCAGTAGAACTTACAGTAACAGTGACTTCCGCTACGTACACATGTCAGCCGGTAACAAAATTACAAAAATTACAGTGTCACTATCCCACCAACTTTTTAAGTCTATAGAGTCATAATTTAGCGTTAATAAAAAAAATCCTTGCGTAGCAAAAGATAGTTTACACTCTTTATTGGACGTCTACCTACTGATACAGGTTAATTACCTGAGGGCGTAGGCTGTGGGACTGTACACAGGAAGGAGTTGAACAACCTCTCGACGTTACGAAAATGTTCAATTTAGAAATATACGGAAATCCTGCTGTTGGAAGATATTTTCGCAGAAATTTTGTTATTAAACGTAAGAAAGGTGGTACTGTACAAATCTAGAGGAAACAGTGTGTTGTACTATACACTAAACACATCAGCAGTTGTGGTATCTCAAACAAAACCCTTTAAAATATGATGTTTTACGAAAGAGAAGAAACAGTGTCTAAAGAGAAGAAATGGTGTCTCTAGTCTAGTAGCGCAAGACCCTACGTCTGCTTCGCCAAAGAACAACACAATTAATTTAAATCTCTGTCATGATTTTACTCGCTAACTCTGACTGGACACGGGAAGAAAAATTAATTTCTACTCCTTCTTTAGGTGTTGTAAGACGTGAACTTCCGCTACAAGCCAATTATTTTGTATCTTAAGATGAAGATGAATAAGTGTGACAACGATATAGCCAGCATTACAAGAAATACCTTTTTCTTATATTTCAGTTACTTAAGGTTACCCCTGATTAAGATTATTTCCCAGCGGAGACACTTTATTGTATTAAATGGAGATGAAGAGCACTAGAAAGTACTATAGTCTAATGTGATACTTTTTCTGAACGGCTCGTAACTATTGCCACTGGAATTTCAGCAAATTTTATCACAGAGGGCGTAGTGATTTATTTGTTTTTTCGCAATCGCCAAAGACAATGTCATTACCGAATTGATTACGTATTCAGGCAATAGGTTCTGATAAAAGCAAATAGCAATATTAGACATTGAACAAGTCTCTGTCACAATTTCAGTGCTGATTCGTCTCTCGAATGAGATCATTCAGTGCACTGTACGTCTTGTTGCCATTCGAAACGAGAAGGTCGTGCACCCTGTCTTCATTTTGTCGTCTGACCTTCACAAGCGTTTATTATAACACAAACACAATGCTTTATCTTTACCTCCTCTGAAACAACATACTAAAAGCAAAACTCACCCATTTCCGAAATAAGGCACCTTTTTTTTTTTTTTTAAACTCCTCGTTATATCGCAGCTCTTTACATATCCTCACATAAAGGCTTAACAACAAACGCTGTGTCCGCACGTCATTCGCAACTGGAACAGGAAAGTGGTGAGTGTCTCTGGTACACATAGTACCCTCCTTCAAACAACATCATATGGCAGGTCGAATATAGATGTAGATTTAGTTATTCGAAAAAGATAGGATGGGTGATCTCGCGTCCAAACTGAAGTTTCCATAACCTTGCTTCCAGGATTTCGTCTGTTGTCCTCTGCCGACTTACTAGTCCCTTATGGCAGAATAAGTCAGATTCCTTATAAATCATTCTGCAGCTGGTTGCAGCACCAGAAATACCAACGGAACGTATTCAGGTTGCTTTTAGAAACTACTTAAGAACGATGACCACTGATCCTAACTCAAATTATTTTGCGTAAGACTCCACCACGTTTGAAAATTCAGTTTGAGTGGGAAGATCTGCATCACTCACTCTCGATTATGAACTTCCTGCCATGTAACAACTACAAACGCACCAACAATCTGTAAGGCGTTTGCACTAACTCGTAATCGTATAATTGGTACAGCTGAAGAACGTTACTAACTGTTTGACCTTTTTTGACTGCTTTGCACGTTTCCGCTGATTCTATAGAATGCTGTATCGTAACTTTCTTCACAAGTATGAACACCAGTGTAAAAGATTATGGTGTAGTATGAGTTAGAAATCGAAAACTCTCCTGTAAGCATAAAAATATTTCAAATGGTGTCGTATGTGACTAGACTTTCTTTTGTGATTGTTATTGAACATTAGAGTTTCTTGCACGACAGCGCCTTAGGCACCTTTTCACGTTCCAGACATTATCACATTCAACTGTGTTATTTTATTGCAATAATAAGACATAATTATTGTTATTTACCTCATCAAGACCTGAGCTTGAAGATAACGTCTTTCTTATGTTGTTTGTTACTTGCAGAAACGTCATTATGAAGTACGTAGATTAAACACTCGTTAACTGTTTTGTTCACGCTATCGCGATACGGTTTATACCGACGTGAAACACTACCACAAAGATGACCTAAGACGTTTCATAGAAGCCGAAAAAGAAGTTATCTTATAGCTTTTCGACAAATTAATTTCGAGGACGATTTGTTTCCTCGGTTTATAAAACTGAATCAATTTCTCACTAAAAGTCCACATTTTGAATCGCAGATGTAGGGTGAAGTTATAAACATTCTTCTTTGTTAGTTAGTAACACTGATTATCAGTTCGCTGTGGTTATGGTTTATCACTGCAGTGAACGAAGTCAGCCTGCAGTGGACTGGGTGGTGTACGGAGCACTCATAGCGCTGGTCTGGCCTACCTGAGGCGGAACTGCACGCCCTTCAGAGACTCAGGGTGGGCAGATCGCTGCAGTGTGATTCCACCTGGTGAGGGCCGTCATTTTTGTCATTGTGGCATCATACATAGCCCTCGATCATTCCAAGTTCAAGAGGCCCAACAAAAGCTTGGAATAAGTTAGAGTTAGATTTAACGAAAGTTTGACATAGGCAGACGGAACCAGGAAAATGTCTAAATAAGAGGATAACTTCAAAGAACAGTAATACAGTTTCAATAAGATGCGTGTTTGTTTACACATGGAAGCAGGAAGTAACAACTAGAACACAATTTAAAGGCAGTTAACTTTTTACTTTCATTATCTTTTATTTATTTCAAAATTCCGAAAGAAATACAAATACAAATTTCTGAGAATACATTAGAAAACTGCAGTTCCATTCATTTTTCTCTGATGAACAAACTAAGTCACGAACGCTTGCATTTTCTCCACAAATCTTATCGAAAACGTAGTTGTGTCTTTTTTTTAAGTAAACGAGCCACAGCTCACTAGCGGCGAAACTCTATAGTCTTTTTTAAAGTATATAACCTCCTACAGGCATGATTTGTCCGTTGCGTTGACTAAGAAATTTCAGTGGTCCACTTCTCAAGATGCAGGAACTGACCTCGCGGGGTCGTGTGCTTCCCTCCAGTAATCTTACCTCTCTGCTTCAGGACTGTGGACAACGTTGATCATGGAATCCCGAAACTTTTCCTAGAGCCTATTTTTTTCCACTCGGCATCCCACAGCCTGAATAACACGCTACTTGCCTACGAAAGTCAAACACTTGTACTTCTCTAAGCTATTTTACGACTGATTTATATATTGTAGCAATTTACGCATCCTTGAAATAATACGAACGTGAAGAGTAACGAAAAATTATCTCAACAACTGAATAAACAACTCGAAGTACCAAGTGTTAGATAGCCACTGACTTTGAATTATAGGAAGTTTGCAGGGCAGTCTGTCATGAGTATCACTTCGATATGTCGAGTTTGTCAAAACACATAGGATATCTTCCTTATCGAGATTTTTTCAAGGCATTTGGCAACGATTTTCATTTATCAACAAATTCGGTTTATCGAGATTTGAATTAGGCAATAATCCACTATATACGAATTCTCGTGTCGGTACATCATGTGTTTGCTGGCGGTAGTTCCACATATGTACATTTAGGATGGCTGCAGCCAAATACGTTACTAACTACCAGTATGCTATGTCCCGTCTGTCGGCTTCTTAGTGTAGATCACCTCAGTACTTCACTTCTCAGATGAAGCACCTCCTGTTCTCTCATCATAAAGATTTCACTTATCTAATAACGTATATGTGCCCAACCATGAAAGAAACACCTTCGCAAACTCGTCCCTTGCTGCTGTCCGCTTACGGGAACAAGCTATCTTGCACTCACCGTACAGATCAAAGTTCCGTTGCGTTCAAGAACAAACCGAATCACTTCCTTTTGCCAGCGTCTCAACTGTTCCTTCCAAATCAACATATGAATAGTTTCCACTCTGTCAAATAGTACACCATATGACCTCATATTTTCCGAGATCTGCTTCTTTCTCTTTTCGTTACTCTGTCTCCCTACATTTGTTGCCTGTGTTTTATCATGTTTTTGTTGCTCTCCGCCTGCTTCTGCTTCTCACATGTTCATTGTGACCAGTGTCCTGAGTTTAAATCCACATGATTGCAATCTGCCTTTGTCGATGTAACTTTCATAAAGTTATATACGCTCAGCGTTTACTACTGCAGAGACTACTGCTTTCCACTATCATCTGTTAGATTCTTCTAAGTATTGTATCTCATATTAAACGTAAGATGTGTGTGGTCATCTGAACGTAATGTAAAACATGTAGGATTCCTGGCCAGTTGCAGAGAAGAAATGACTGGCCTGATCCTACCAGGATATACAAATTAATAAATAAAAAATTAAAAATAATTTCGTCGTTGTGACGTACAAGACGCGTGGAAGACATGATCACCGAGGAATGCTCGCTGACGAATGTCAGCACTCAGTGATCAGAACAATTGAATATTGAAAAGAGTCGACACAACCAATAATGTACTAAACTGCATAATAATTTCCTGACAATTAAATCATTACCAATGTTGTTTCTGTAAGCACTAACTGAGGTTACCTGCTGTCACCGAATGACGACAAGTAACTATCTGATCATCTTGTCAACAACAAAAACTTGGTAATACGTCTCAGGTAATGCCGAAAGCAGCTGAAAGTTTAGAGTTCATTAAAGACGTTGCACATACATAGAATCTAGTTGGATGGAACAGAAATTTCAATTTTGCTTCTTTAAGGAATCAGCCTGTAATTCGCCATAGAGTTTTCAGGAAACTACCGGAAACTTACATCAAGGTCGTCGGAGCGGTGTCTGACCACCGTTCACCCACCAATACGAGTGCAGAGTGTCAACCAATGCGCTGCCTCGTTCACTGCAAGTAGTGCCGGGGTCATGTAACATGAACTATGACTGCAGGAAATTGGGTCACATAAGACAGTCTTGCCTTCTTCAACGAAGCTGCCATCGTAGCCAAGATCGGTAAAGCACCCTTATTTGGTGACACCCGAAGCGTAGGTAGGTGATGCCAGTAACAGTTATCGTCAGTAGTATTACATTGGCAAGATGGGGAGATAAGGTAGCCAGCGCACAGTTTCTTGTCACTAGGCTCTGTGTAAGTACCTCGAATTAATTTTCTAGCAATTGTGAGGTGTCTCATTTAGTGATGAGATTTGATACACTGATGATGAGACCATCAGATATATTTTTGTTCTCATCATTGTTACAATCACATTAATATCAAGAACAAACGCTGTAGTTGGCTTATCATAATTAACAGCGAAAACGAAGCGCCAAGCGTGATGCAATACTCTGTACGTGTCTATAACGAATTGTGAAATCTTTCAAGCACCTATGGATCATGACGCAAAGTTTGACAAACTCTACATTTCCTGCTCTAGTTATTCAACCATATCAACAGGAGTCAGGAACACTTCATTTTTTAGATGAGTATAGAGAGAAAAACCAAGGGGGTCAAGGTCGGGTGGTGCTGGAGGGAGAGGTAGAGGCCCTGCTGGGGCTGTGCATCCTGCGCCGCACCCTCGTGTCACACGCCGGCTCACATGAGACACGGTTCTCACTTCGAGATTCGTAAACAGCATCTGGCTTTACACCAAATTTAAGCCTAACTAGGTAATAACTATACCTAAAATTATGCATTTCAAATGCGTTTTCTAGAACAATACTTATTTTTTATTTCTGTGATTTATTTTTCATTTATTTATTTATTTAGGTAGCACAATACTGCATACTGAAGCCTATGTCACCCCACACATTCGCAACCATCTCGCAAACAGCTCATTTTGTGCACCCATGTGCACTGGAACGTTTTTGCTTCTGTTATCGTCCACCCCATTTCACCCACTTTCAAACCAAATCAGAGACGTGTAAACAGATCTTTTACTATCTCTCAACTGATAGACGTTCATTATGTAACATTCGCACTATATGTATGACGAAATAAATATATAGCAAGTCCACATTTCCTCACCTTAGTACGTTAGGACCTGCGTAAGTACTGAAAGCTTACGGAAAAGGCTACAAATTGTTTTTCATATTCCTTAATTTACGCTCCTCTTCCAAGTCAAATTACAATTAGATTCTTGAAACATACTGAAGCCAATATTTAACATATATTTTAACACTGCAAAAACAGAAATACAAAAAAAGTGTTGGTAATTTCCTCCCTCACAAAAATTCTGTTAAGTACAATTAATTTAAATGTATTTTTTCTTTCTAACAATGCCAGGCAGTTTGATTATTATGAATCACTTGAAAGTCGTGAATAAACAATCTTTTCAAGCTTTCTCAGCCTTCCAAAGATGTGTACCAACGAATTTGAGCGTCTGTGCAGATAAAAAGCACGTTTCGTGATAACAAACTAAGCAATTCGTGTAACGAATACATTTCTCTCCCCTTGCGTTTTCCCATCTGAAAAATGTAAAGTAACCTTCATAAAAAGCAAATAAAATCCATGTGTAATAGCAATCCAAATTTCGTTTCCCGGGACGGAAATAGGAATTGCATGGAGGGCGAAATTACAAATAGCCCTAGATTTATTACATTGGCCCAGCCGGTACGGCAACATAGTCTGTATCCATTATTCACCATAAACAGCAACACACGACTGAAATACAGCCCAGTATTACAACACAAATCAGCGCTCACACTAGGCATTGCAAGCTGCTAATTTGACTGCTATACTAAATTGCGTCAGAATAAAAAGAATTCCATCTTACACGCAACCTACACGTGCTCCTCACAACAAACTCTCTCAACAATACAATGGACAGACGACGTGCAGGTACTTACAGCTAAACATTTGTTACCTATTGTGGAAACCGATGATCATTATCTGTCACTACCGAATATTACGGGAATTAATTCACTGCTACAAAATGGTCCAAATGGCTCTGAGCACTATGGGACTTAACATCTGAGGCCATCAGTCCCCTAGAACTTAGAACTATTTAAACTTAACTAACCTAATGACCTCGCACACATCCATGCCCGAGGCAGGATTCGAACCTGGGACCGTAGCGGTCGCGCGGTTCCAGACTGAAGCGCCTAGAACCGCTCGGCCACTACGGCCGGCTCACTGCTACAGGAAAAGTCATCGACGTCGGTGGTTCGACGTGTGAAGTACCAGTAAATGTTCTGCAGTCTAAGACGTACCAAAACACTGTAAGTAGTGCTAAAGTTAGTTCTAACGTTTACCTGCACTCGAGTGTCAGCAGCAAAACTATGTGCCACGCATTTTCTGCAACGGGTGGGCGCCGCGCTGTGGTTTGACCTGCAGTCATAATGGGGTCGGGTATCGCAGACTCATCGGGTATCTTAGAATACCACGAAAACAGTTCGATTTTACGTACGGTGTGTAGTGGCGACAGTTTCGCCGCTTTCTCTGAAAACAACATCTGAAATCTTTACGATGATGGCTCACCGTTTCCTATGACAGGCGGTATCCTAATAATACATAACAATGGCAGTAACTAGGCATCGGCTAAAGCAGACTTCAATGTTGCTGTTGCTGCTCTTAAAAAAAAACTTCGATGATCACTTCTGCACCTCTTGTGGATATAATTCCACTGATAGCGAAATATTACAAGAAGAGCGAGCGTGAAATATGCTATTTACCCTTTACGTTACAATTTTCTATTCCAGCAATAAACGTCCCCGGTACGTCATGATACTTCAAAGTCTAATCACAAATCTATAAAAGCTGCCCTCGTCTTATGACTTGTAATCTGAATGTCCCGTAGTAAGTCCTGAATCACGAAGAAAACCATGGACTATCCAGAAGGTCTCGTTCGTGGCCTGGTCGTTGTTATTTAGCTCAAACAGTGAAAGACGAAACAACAGATTACAGGAATAGCAGTAACATATAAGTGGTCGAATTAGTACTTAATTTTTCTTTACATTTAGTATAATGACGCCATGATAAAGCTTATTTTAAACTGAAGATTACTAATTTACAAATTTTGCTTGCAGATAATAGTTTTGGAGCTTTCCTTCGCGTAACGTAGTGTCCAGTATTTGTGACAAAACGTCAGTACTTTTTGCTGAAAATTATACGTCAACAGTAGGTATGAAATTAACGACAAATCACTGTGAAACGATTTCGATATGCTGATCAGATGCATCTGCGAACTATTGGTTAAAAATTATTGTAATGTGTGAGGAAGAAATGTCATTCTATGTTTACTATGAGTTATTGCTTTCAAAAATATGCAGACAATTGTAGAAATCAGAGTTAAGTAACCTAGACTTTAATCTGTGATTGTTAATTACAAATTGCCAACATTTTTATACCTGGTGCACAATAGTGTCTGAAGGAAACTACCAGTCATCTCTGTTACAGTTATCCACATCATGACAACACCAATGTAACATTCCATACACAGAGGGGCAAACACGCATTCAGTTGCTGGTTCCGTGGTTAACCTCTTGTACTACATCAATTTTGTATATAAGAAGAATTTAGCTCATTGATCAGAAAAAAACGTTCTCCAGTAACAAAAATTTGATCAATTCCACCACGAAACACAATGTCTCGGTGTTACAACGTTAGCTACCAAACCATGACCGGGAATTTAAGTCGGAAAATAAGGGTACAGCGTTGCGGTGACTACTGAGGACTGATTCTGAAGAAGAGTGGTCGAAGCATCGTCGACCGTGAATTTTTTCTGGGTCTTTAAGTATAGTAAAGCGCTATGACTATTTAACCACGTTTAAGTTGACAACAGAACAACATCACTATCCGTGATCAAATACATGTTGCCTATAATTTTTATCATTCTAGCAGTTTCTTATTGCCATCAGTGATAGTCCTTGGCGAAACCGTATCTTCGTTGTACGCTGCAAATTATATATCGAGCGGATCTCTCCTGTTCATAGCAACCCGCAATGATTTTTTACTTCTGAATCCTAGCGGTTAACCTAAAATGCCAAGTACCTTAGCCGGTGGCATTAATAACAGGGAGTGTCAACTAACGATTACACAGACCGCCTTGCACCAGCGAAATGTGGTCGGCTTAACGCTCGAAAAAGTGGAAGTTTTTGCTTCCAAAGGGTGCTGAAACAATTTTGCGGGACAGTACTTATTTTAAATCTGGAATGTCTTAAAGCATAAGTCATGTCTAATTTATGAAAATACCAAAGAAGCCCACGAAACTTTAATAACTCTAAACCTCCATAAATGTATAACCCTGAAATTAACTGTTTTCCCGAGGCAACTCTACAGTATCCGTTCAATTATGTATCTGAATCCGCCCACTTGACAAATATATTTATAGAAAAAAAGCAACGGAAGATAACAATGGAACAGACAAGATTAAAACATTACCTGTCTTTTCTTCTCATCTTCAAGAACATTATACAAGAAACTGCGTCAGACTCTGCTGTTATGATTCGACGATCACGAAAGTTATTGTATCGCTTTAAAAATTTCAGGCACCAGCTCATGCTTTAATAAAGTAGCACTGACATTCAAGTTGTGAAGCAGTTAATTTTGTATTTATATTTTTCTTTCAATTGTACGAGGTATTAGGAAACTTCTAAAGTCTTAGGTTTTATGAAGCCACTCGATGATCGCTAGAATCTATAATTGGCTATACTTCTTTGTGATTATCATGTCTTACGGATTTATTATAAATGCTTTAGCTGTTCATTCCAAATCCATTCAAATTTTAAATTGAAGTAATCACTCGTTTTAAAGCGTAGCACATTCTATGCATGTACTCTCCTAAACAGAATTTGATAACAAGAATACATTACATGCGTATAGGTTCTTAGCTGAAGTAAAGTAGTACGAGTGACTAGTGGAAGCTCACTCTGCAACAACACACGTGACAGCCTGCACTACCTGTGAGAACCGCCGGTCAGCTAACTACTAGTAGCGACATAGTAATTCAAGTACTGAAACAACTAACAAGAAATGCCAACAACTGTCAAATATGCATGCTGTTCATTCTATTAACTGCAGCAATCAAGTTGTGCTACAGAAATAACACTCCCATGTTAAAGAGAAATGTCACTACTAGAATGCACCTGGCAACTGGGAGGACCACACATTCAGTTTACCGATATACATTCAGTCTACCGATATCTCGTCTTAAGAATATTTCCTCCGACATTTCAGAAAATGTTCCTTCTAAAAGTTTACCTAGCCAATCGAGAAGAAAATGAAAGAAACTTAAGGTAAATTCTGCGCGCTAATAGTGCCACGAATTAGGTAGTAGCACATTCAGTGCCCTCGATTGTGTGCAGTAATTGTAATTACGCAGATGACTCAACCATTATATTATGATACAGACTCGAACTGTGATTTACATATACTAATTGTGATCGTTATTGAGCCATGATACAATATCTTCTAGAAACGACTATAATAAAACCAATCTGCAACCATGCATCTGTCTCGGTGTAGAAAAAGAGTTCTATTCAAAGGATAAAGTAGTAAGTCACAGTAAGTAGAAATTACTGGCGAATCTGTAACTAATTTACTAATACACAGAAATAAAAGGAGTACACATACATTCATTAAAAAAGTTATAAAATAAGGAAACCCCTAACAAGAGTGTCACGTATGATAATGCAAGAAAAATGGAAAGATTACCCACTTCATATACATCCCCAAATTAAACGAGAGTATGTATCAGCTCTACCATTTCGACTCACTCCCATCTAAAGCAAAAAAGAGAACATTGGAAATCTGGCAAGTATCGAACGTATTCGAATAAAACGTGGGACGTTGGAAGTGTGACGGTGAAAGCGGTTCCGTCGTGGTACGTACGACTCGTCTCATGCTGTAGTGCCTCTACACCCAACAATCATGCAGAGAGGCGCTCCCCGACTAGACACAGGCAAAGCTGCGAATGGTAATGAACTTAGTAGGTCAGCAGTGCGGAACACACACGATCCGAAATAAAATGACAGGCGCCATAAGCTGAGTACGTCTTTTACTTGCTATCTCCGTTACAATAAGAAACTTTATAAATCCTTGACACGTAATAGGCGTCTCATCTTCAGCATCTACACGACATTTCGACTACAAGTGACCCGTGAGAAGTCGCCGACTGCAGCCCCTGGTGTCTACTGACTATTGAGTGGACTCAGTGCTCTGCTCCGTTACTTCATCGCGATAGTGCTATCTCTGTGTCAACACCAATCAGCTCTCAGTCAACACGGCGTCGCCGATGTGGGAGTACCATCTCCTAAAGTCGAAGGTCGTTGCGATTAACTGATAAAAAATCGTATAAAAGGTGCCACCCTAGAAGCAGCGGTATCGCAGTGCGGTCTACAGTTGGAAAGGTAAGCCGCTCGCCGCTCTGCAGTAGACTAGACTAGACTAGACTAGTTGACACCGCTTGCCCCTGCTGACGCGCCACTTTACTGTGCAGATGCGCTTCTTCCTGCTGTTCGCTGCTGTCGTCGGCCTCGCCTGCGGCGCTGCGGTCCACAGGGGTATGTACAGTGACAACTTTGCATCACTTGCTGACCTCGCAGGCAGTGTCAGTAGCCTTATAATATAAGACAGAGCAGTGCACAATCATCGGGCATAGCTTGCATCTTAAATACAGCGTCTGCTTGTCGTACACAGCACTCGAGTTCAAGCTATTAGCGATCACTGAATCCGTAAAATAGAGGGAGAAATTTAAGAAGTGTATCAGACAATAAAGTCGCGAGAAGAGCATTCTGAAATAGTTGTTAGGAGCATTAGAACACAAAAATTTCCCCAGACTCAAGAACAATGCTTATAAAAAGTGGTAGTAAAGTACCCATTCACCCACACTGTACAACGTGGATATCGCTCATTCGCTTTTTCCAAACGTAAAGAACCTGTTGAGACAAGATGAATGGTCAGAGGTTTGCTTGATCACGACTGATATCGACCGAAATGTTGCAAAATCTGCAGTTGCAGATACGCTCGAAAATTGTTAGCCATCCTGCAAAATAATGCTAATACATGCTCTGAAAGCTATTCAAAACTAGCAGATTGAAAGCCCATTAATGTCGACATTATATTAATTCTGATGGCAACAAACAGATTTGACACATCCTGACGGAACTCTCCATGATATAGAGTCTCTATAAAGGAAATTCTAACGAAACAGGGAAATCTTATCATAGGTGTAAAGCACAGCACAGCAATGTAGACAGACAGATGCTAAATGAAATAGAGAGGCGCCAAATGAAACGCGTTTGGCTTAAAAACAGCAAAGGGCGAAACATTTAACGACTACCATAGTAGATTCTCCTCGAAAGACTTCTCACAAAACACAAAAGAAATTCGGAAGTAACGGCTGTCAATGCAGCACAATTAATGTCCAATCGAAGTTGAACAAAGTTCTAGCGCCATATCGAATGCTATCAGTTTATACACAGAATTTTAATCATAATATACAAAAGATTCCTCGAACAAAAAAAGAAATCTGTTCCCAATAGTTCGAAGAAACCACAGATCACAAGTGTAGATGAAGGCTGGTAAAAGAGATTAACGAAAGTATCCTCCATAAGCTTCTGCATTCGTCTGTTGCAGAATTCCAGACCATGTTCTGAGCTCAAGTATTGGTATACTCTAGAAGTATTGGTATCGAGCGTAGCCATAAATATACGGTTAATAGTTTAGTCAGGAAAATAATAGAAGCTTCCTAAATGCAATGCCATAGAAGAAAATTGAAAATTGGATAGGTCGATAACGTAAGCAATGAGGAGGTAGTGAATGGAAGTGGATACAAAGGAAATTTGTGGCTCAAACTGACTAGGACGAGGGATCAGTTGATAGGACACTCTGAGAGACATTAGGGGATCCCCAATTTAGAGCTGGAGGGAAGTGCTAGAGGTAAAAATCGCAGATGGAGAGCAAGAGATGAAAACAGTAAAAAGATTCAAAAGGATATATGTTGCAGTATTCATTAGGAGATGATCAAGCTTGCACAGGGTATAGTAGCATGAAGAGCTGCATCAATTCAGTCATCAGACTCAAGAGCGGTAAAAAACGAAAAATGACCACAATCGTTAGAGGTCTCTTTCACTCGCTGGAGAGCCTCAAAGAGATCTTGACAAACATTAACTGACAGACATCGAAAATCCCCCGAAGAACTACATATAATTTTCGAAAAGTTAGAGGATACCTGGACCATGGAATGGAACGAAGAAGGAACCGTAGTACAGTATGTCGTACAATTGAAGGTCCCCTTCGCTACGCTCTTATCAGTGCTTGCCAAAGAGCAGATACAGATGTAGATCGAAAGACATGTGCTTACGCCAAAGCTTACCTATGAAACATATCAATGTACTTCATCTGTAGACTATATGGTGTGGTAAGACGCTGAATGTATATTACATAAATATCAGCCCAAATAAAGATATGTAAGAATACATTAATCCACTGCACCATTAGTGAATTGTGATGGCAGAACACTTAATGTGTTGACAATAAAAAGTTTTCCTTGAAATGAACATTAACTTTATTTGAAGGGAAAAACTGTTCATGGCACACGCTAAATGCTCTGTCATGTAGTCACTTTGTATGTGCACAGCTGGCCTACCTGCAAGACGTTTCAATCAAATAAAAATCTTTCATACATACCATTTAATATAGTACTCCAAATCACTAACAGACCCAAAGTCAAATGATCTGGACCTTACCAGTAAAGTTCGGCATCCAAGCTGCATCATAAGAAATCCTTGGACTCACACTCTGCAACTAGGTTTCATTTACACAGCAAAAAATTTCTATATCAATTCGTCACATAACGATGAAACAGCCGTCTTCAGGCGAAGAATCAGAAACATTCCATTAGGAAAATGATTAATATTAAGATACTAAAACATGGCAACGATATTTTCCTACAGCCTGAAAAATATCACACCCTAAATAAACTTCAAATTATCCAAAATTCAAATTTACAGGCCCAAAATCTGAAAAATTTCAACGCTTCCCTACGTCGAAATCAAGCAGAAACCTTCAAGATGACCTGAACGACTTCCTGGCCCTCATCCCCGTCGACGAAATCGTCAACATCGTCCTCAACTACGTCGCCAACGATGCTGAGGTGCAGGCCGCCCTCCAGTACCTCATGTCTGACGAGTTCGAGAGCATCGTCGTCTACGTCGACCAGCAGCCCGAGCTGTACGATGTAAGCAACGCTCCATTAGACACTTCATACACCTATGAGATGTTACATCATGCAGGTTCTCACTGCTCCGTTTTTTTCTGCAGCTGCTCAACTTCCTCGAGTCCTCTGGCCTTGACCCCTACGGCTTCCTCAACACGATCCACGACTTCCTGGGCATTCCTCAGATTACGAAACCCGCCAGCCGAATGAGGAGGAGCAGCAGGAGCCTCAAGTCCATGCTCGATGAGATCCTCGCCATCCTCCCAGTCGACGAACTGAAGGCTCTCTACAACGATAAGCTGGAGACCAGCGCCGACTTTGCTGAACTCATCAACAGGCTCAGCTCGGACGAGTTCCACGTAAGTAGTAATCCTTTCATGGCTGTTGAATGGCTACGAGTGTCCAACATTTTTCTTTTATGTTACCTCCATACTTGATCTCTAACCAGAAATATGACGTTTCCAGCAACTGGTGTTGCGCGTTTTGGAGCTGGATGCTGTCCAGGAATTGATCCAGATGCTCAGGGACGCCGGTATCGATGTGGACGCCATCATGGACTTCATCCGCAATCTCTTCGGCTGGGCTGATTCCGGCTCCTTGAAACTGAGTAAGAATGTTTTCCTTAAAATCATCTTTCAATGGGGGTTGTTATTTTAAGTTTATATTCGCATGTGCCACATATTCTTTTGTCCATTGTGTTGCACATTGCGTGGCGTAATTCTGCGGTTCTAACTGTGACTAAACATGTCGTCTGGTTTCTGGTACTCCTCCAGAGGGAATGTGGAGTCATGAAATTTTCTGGAAATTCAGCTTGTGTGCTTCAAGAGTTCTTTGCGAGAATATGAACCAATCGTCATAGGAAGCTATGTACAAGAATATGTTCGCTAATAATCCACACAGATTGACGGTGTTCGACCCTTTTTCTGTCTCCTGATTTATATGTTAAGTGGTAAAGCTCGACTGCTAAAGCGAGAAATATTTTCTACCAACGAATGGCAATTTTTTCTGGTAGCTGGACCCTGGGCAGACGTGAGTGTCCTTAAGACCAGTTCCCAAATATATTCCAACTTCAGCTGAAGTAACATGTTTTGGCGAATCGTTTCTGTAATGTAGTGCTGCAACGTTCGTGGAGTCCTACAATAATAATACGAACTCTCGAAAGAGGTAACATTTTCCCAAAACAGTTATAGGGAAAACCACCTAGAAATAGTGTTCCTGAGATCTGTACTATTCAGTTCACAATTCTTCCAACAAGCTAAAATACCCTGGAATTTCATTACCAAAATCTAGTAACGACGAGCTGCTAACCACAGCAAAGAAAGCGCACTACTGAGAAAACTGCTAACTGGTTAGACTAGGAGGTTACATCACACATCCATCAACCATTCATAATATACGTCCTCCAACTGTCCTTGTTATGCACAATTTGTATAGACCTCCCCTTTTCTGACGTTTTACTAAAATCTCAGAATCATGGAACTAGATGAGATGTATATCACTACCTTGTCTCTCTCATATGCTTTACCGGCTACTAAGATTTACATACATTCTGAAACAAAACAGCATCACCATTTCTACAATTCCAATAAACTGGAAGTGCAACAACATATTGTATCCCCCATCCTCGACAATGTTTGCCTTGAGCTGTGCCCCTATCAAAACTTCCCACCAAACATTCCACATCCTTACCTAACGTAACCTTAATTGTCTCCCCTTCCCCCAGCATGAAATCACCCACATGATCTAGCCTTCATACAACCCATAAGGTTCCCAAGTATTTTCACCGACGACGACTGTTCCGGGCCATATGCTTTCTGCTCGGCTGCTGTCCTATCCACCCGCATTTATTCGAATCATTTCTTTCCAATGTGTAAATCAGACATTTTTCCTTTAATACTGCCCCCAGTTCTAAGAATTTACTCTATCCACAAGTACTGTAATAAGCCATCACCTCTATAGACCAGAAAGAACTAACATCACACTATCACAGCACCAATTCCTATTGCCATTATTCTACAGCAACAAAAATTAACCTAATGATTTAATCTATTTCAATCAAGTTTGAAGAACGTTAGAATGTCTCAAAGTAGCAAGATTCGATCGTGGGGAATATAAAAGGTGCGCAAATACATAAATAAAAAACAGTAACCTGTTGTGAAGAGATACGTCTGAATCACAGTTATAACCTTGAGTTTCCTTTTCCTCACTGACGTGAATCCCATTTCTATACACAATGTACCCAGTGCATTCATCAAGAGGTTCAATAAGAAGATGAAGTGGTACAAATTTAGCGTGTAACGTAACACCGACAAAACTCTTAAGTCTACAGTGAAATCTCATCAAGGACAATGATGTCAGCGTCGTTTTCAAATATTTGAACAAAGGAATCACATTAAACAACTTATGTAACTGACGGAAAAACTAATTGTAGGTGGCTAGGCATGAGAAGCAACAGTTCTTCTCTCTAATGCGAGTGCAGTACCTCAGACGCTATGCAAAAGATAACGGTAAAGGCAGAACTCCATCTTTCGCAAAAAGTCATACAACTCAATATAATGTTTATATTATGGACATTATTTGCGAGTTTTCCGCGAAAATTATAAAAATAAGTGGCACTCTACAACTCGTAAACAATAATTTTACGTCTTCCTAATAAATAACTAATTTCACACTAATAGTGATAAGTTACGGAATGACCCACAACAGTTTCTCAATTGTAACGTAATTTTTAACACAACTTTCCCAAAAGTGCAGAGAAGGTGCACTGATAAGCGAAATACCATTTTCAGAGCCATTCCATGGTGCAAGGATGATCCAGCGTTTCCCAGCGAAAAAATCCAGCCGCAACCTCCAGGATGACCTGAACGACTTCCTGGCCCTCATCCCTGTCGACCAAATCGTCAACATCGTCCTCAACTATGTCGCCAACGATGCTGAGGTGCAGGCCGCCCTCCAGTACCTCATGTCTGACGAGTTCGAGAGCATCGTCGTCTACGTCGACCAGCAGCCCGAGCTGTACGATGTAAGCAATGCTCCATTAGACACTTCATACATCTATGAGATGTTACATCACGCAGGTTCTCACTGCTCCATTTTTTTCCGCAGCTGCTCAACTTCCTGGAGTCCTCAGGCCTTGACCCCTACGGCTTCCTCAACACGATCCACGACTTCCTGGGCATTCCTCAGATTACGAAACCCGCCAGCCGAATGAGGAGGAGCAGCAGGAGCCTCAAGTCCATGCTTGATGAGATCCTCGCCATCCTCCCAGTCGACGAGCTGAAGGCTCTCTACAACGATAAGCTGGAGACCAGCGCCGACTTTGCTGAACTCATCAACAGGCTCAGCTCGGACGAGTTCCACGTAAGCAGTAATCCTTTCATGGCTGTTCTCTGGCTACGAACGTCCACCATTTTTCTTTTATGTTACCTCCAAACTTGACCTCTAACCAGAAAGGTGACGTTTCCAGCAACTGGTGTTGCGCGTTTTGGAGCTGGACGCTGTGCAGGAGTTGATCCAGATGCTGAGGGACGCCGGTATCGATGTCGACGCCATCATGGATTTCATCAGGAATCTCTTCGGCTGGGCTGATTCCAGCTCCTTGAAACTGAGTAAGAATATTTAAATAAATCACCTCTTAACATGGCTTGTCATTTTGGGTTAACAATCTCACCAATTTTTGGGAATATTTGTCAGAAAATCTCACATTAGAATCCACGACTCTAGGATACTCTCCCAGTTTGCTAACACTACAAAGAATTTACCTGCTATACGAAATTAGGAATCCACAAATAACACTACTGTAAGTTAATCTCCAACACTCACATACATTCAGATCACCTAATACTGACATAACCACCTCACATATCATTACAATGCATTTAGTCCACAGCAGCAACAAAGGCCTTCATCTGTAATTCAGTATATTGTAACTGTTCAGATTTACATTCTCTAACGGTTATGTGGTTATTCCAAGTAATAACAGTGAGCTTGTCTTTTACAGGACCTTACGTCATAGTCAAGAAGATCCAGCGCTTCCCAGCAAAAAAATCCAGCCGCAACCTTCAGGATGACCTGAACGACTTCCTGGCCCTCATCCCCGTCGACCAAATCGTCAACATCGTCCTCAACTATGTCGCCAACGATGCTGAGGTGCAGGCCGCCCTCCAGTACCTCATGTCTGATGAGTTCGAGAGCATCGTCGCCTACGTCGACCAGCAGCCCGAGCTGTACGATGTAAGCAACGCTCTGTTATACACTTCATACACCTATGAGATGTTACATCACACAGCAGGTTCTCACTGCTCCATTTTTTTCTGCAGCTGCTCAACTTCCTCGAGTCCTCAGGCCTTGACCCCTACGGCTTCCTCAACACGATCCACGACTTCCTGGGCATTCCTCAGATTACGAAACCCGCCAGCAGAATGAGGAGGAGCAGCAGGAGCCTCAAGTCCATGCTTGATGAGATCCTCGCCATCCTCCCAGTCGACGAGCTGAAGGCTCTCTACAACGAGAAGCTGGAGACCAGCGCCGACTTTGCTGAACTCATCAACAGGCTCAGCTCGGACGAGTTCCACGTAAGCAGTAATACTTTCACGCCTACTGCGTGGCTTCAAGTGTGCAGTAATGTTATATATTGTCACCACTGTAGTTGACGTGTAACCAGAAATGTGACCTTTCCAGCAACTGGTGCTGCGCGTTCTGGAACTGGACGCTGTGCAGGAGTTGATCCAGATGCTGAGGGACGCTGGCATCGATGTGGACGCTATCATGGATTTCATCAGGAATCTCTTCGGCTGGGCTGATTCCAGTTCCTTGAAGCTGAGTAAGAACAATTTTAAGAAAATCACCCTTTAAAATGGCTTGTTATTACAGGTTTATACTCGTGAAAAATTTTGGGAATGTTGGTCAGAAATCTAATATTAGTATCTACAACACTACTAAGCAGACATTAAGGTACTCTCCTAGTTTGAGAATTGACCTATGGCTCACAAAATTAGGAATTCACCAATAACGTAAAGTACATTAATCTATAACAGCCATTTAAATTCATATCAAGTCTTGCTGTAAATGTTCCATACATCATTTGAACGATTATTTTATAGAAATGATGCACAACGAGTCAGTTTACAGAATATGTATAAACGGTTAGTGTTAACATTAATCAACAAACAGTTATTTTTGGTTTACTCATGCAACTACACTTTTAAGTATAAATTCGTCAATGGCCTAAAAGGAGTTGTCCAGGAGAAAGATTTTAAATTAGCTTTAAAAGCTGCTTCACTACCTGTCAGATATTATATGTTACTGGGAAAACACTCAAAAATTTTTGATGTTGCATATTCAACGCCTCTCAGAGCCACTGACAGCTTTAACAGCTGGTTATAGAGTCTTCTTTCCCTTCAGTGTCGTACGTAAGTACATCACTGTTATTCTCAAGTTGTGATGGATTATTTGCGATGAACTTCATACATGAATGTATGTACTATGATTAAACTGTTAAAATGACTAGCTTCTTGAAATGGTACCTACATGACGTCCATGGCAGAACACAAATATTATTGTTACTGCTTGCTTTTGTGTTAGTGAATAATTTCTTCCTGATTGATGAGTAACGCCAGAAAATTAGTCTGTATGACATTATTCAGTGGAAATATGTCAGGTGATTGACATGTTTGTTTCAATGATTAGCAGTTGTATGAGGATCAAAAGCAGCTGCACTTTGTTTGACAAGCTCACTAACATGGTTCTTCCAGTTCAAGTTTTCTTCAGTATGTAGACCCAAAAACCTGGAGCATTCTACCATACTTACTGACTCATGTGCTCATGTGCTAGATCAATTTTTTGTATGACTCTATTTGTTGTACAGGACTGAATTTTTTCAAAATTTAGGAAAATCTATTCTCAGAGAACCACTTAATAGTTAATTGGAAGATATCATTTACCAACTCTTCTACTGCTCTCTCTCTAATGGGATTGATTATAACACTAGCATCGTATCCCAAAAGTATCAAATGTGCTTGTTGAGTGTTAAGTGATGGATCATTAACGTATGTGAGGAATAGGAAGGGACCCAAAACTGAATCTTTTGGGACTCAATTTGCAATATTTTTCCACAGTCACTACAATTTCCTACATTTCTGCCGTTGTCTGAATTATTCAGCACAACCATTTGCATTCTATTTGTCAAGCATGATTCAAACCAGCTGTGCATAAAGTCATCAAATCCACAAGACGCTAGTTTTTCTTAGAGAGTATTATGATTTACATAACCAAAGGGCTCAGAAAGACCACAGAATATATCAGCTGGCGAAGGTACTATTTGAAGAGTGACTTTATAAACAGTATTCTCAGTTGAACAACCTTTCTGAAACACAAACTACGATACTTTAAGGAAACTTTTTCCACTTAACTGTGTGACTACTCTTGAGTACATTCCATCTCGAACATCTTAGAAAAGATGTGAGTAATGATGTTGTCACCATTCGTCTGAAATGGTTTAATAACTGCAGTTTTATCTGTCTGCAAAAATTCCCGATGCCAGTGATGCATTGCATATATCACTCAGGACATTACTTGTTAATTTGAAAGAACTTTTGATAATACTTTTTGAAATTCCCTCAATCCCACAAGAACTTTTGTTTTTCAGAATTCTTACACTTTATTCTATTAATTTCAGTGAAGGATGTTGGTACTATTTCTAGTTGTTTAAAGTTCTGTGGAATATCCTTTTTAATATATTCTCTTCCTTCTTCAACTCAATTACTTAATGCTATATTTGGTGCGACATTTAGAAAGTGATTGTTAAAAATACTTGCAAATAGTGAACTGCCTGTCGCAACACTGTCATTTAATTCAATGTTATGGATTATGATTTAGAATGGAAATCACAGTAACTACATGAGGCACATCATTTTTTTACTATCACTAACAGAAAATAAGGAGAGATATAGGAAAACAAACATATTTATTAGTCCAGGAGTGAAACACTCTCTCATCTATACAAACAACAGCATTGTTCAACTATAAGTGGTCTGTCATATGCAAAGTAATCAAGTAAGAGAGTTTATGAATCTACTTTTCTCCACAAAAGGATAATCAATCACTCCGAAATGAAAGCAATACCTACTTGTAATACAGATTACTAAACGATTCACAAGAAAATGACAATAGGAAGATACTTCAACATAGTCACCTCATCTACCAGTGTGTAGCATTTAGTCCTCAAGTGGCAGCAAAAGTCATCAGCTGAAATTCAATATATTTTAACAGATCAGTTAAACGTGCTCTAATGGATATGTGGTTAGTTCCAAGTAACAACACTCAGCATGTTTTACAGGGCCTATCATCGCAGTCAAGAAGATCCAGCGCTTTCCCGCAAAAAAATCCAGTCGCAACCTGCAGGATGACCTGAACGACTTCCTGGCCCTCATCCCCGTCGACGAAATCGTCAACATCGTCCTCAACTATGTCGCCAACGATGCTGAGGTGCAGGCCGCCCTCCAGTACCTCATGTCTGACGAGTTCGAGAGCATCGTCGTCTACGTCGACCAGCAGCCCGAGCTGTACGATGTAAGCAACGCTCCATTAGACATGTATGTACCTATGAGGTGTTACACTACAAAATTAGTGATTGCTCAATTTATCCGCAGCTGCTCAACTTCCTGGAGTCCTCTGGCCTTGACCCCTACGGCTTCCTCAACACGATCCACGACTTCCTGGGCATTCCTCAGATTACGAAACCCGCCAGCCGAATGAGGAGGAGCAGCAGGAGCCTCAAGTCCATGCTCGATGAGATCCTCGCCATCCTCCCAGTCGACGAGCTGAAGGCTCTCTACAACGATAAGCTGGAGACCAGCGCCGACTTTGCTGAACTCATCAACAGGCTCAGCTCGGACGAGTTCCACGTAAGTAGTAATCCTTTCATGGCTGTTGAATGGCTACAGGTGTCCAAAAGTTTTATTTTATGTGCCTCTTTACTTGATCTCTAACGAGAAATGTGACCTTTCCAGCAACTGGTGCTGCGTGTTCTGGAGCTGGATGCTGTGCAGGACTTGATCCAGAAGCTGAGGGACGCCGGTATCGATGTGGATGCCATCATGGACTTCTTCAGGAAGATCTTCGGCTGGACTTCTTAAAGTCATACGGGCCGTCCTCCACTCTCAACTCCGAACTGATAACATAGGCACGTTTCCCAGTCCCCGATTTTGATGTAATGAATGCGTAAAAAAAAATAAACCTCTGTGCTTAACGTGAGTTGTGATATTTTTATGAAACTGTGTAACCCTCAACCCTCTTCAAACACCTAGGAGCTTTGGGGAGACTCGCAAGAGAAACGTTTTTCGACCATTTAATTACACAATGTAAGGCACGTTTTTAAATTGTGGCTTGCATTTTCTTGTCTCCTAATCGTAAGTGTACTGCAAGACAGTTGTCGTTTATTTGTTGCAAACAGTTATGATAATGTTTCGGCTTTACCTTCAGTTGCAGATATATAGTACTTCTTCCCACTCACTCACTTCCATATTCAATGAGACAGCGAGAAAGGAACCGTTACGTGAAATGAAGGCAACTGTGAAAGAGAAAAAGGAAAAATGGTATATTTTTAGCGAAGATCTGAAAAATGTAAATAGACGAGCGCCGGAAGCGAACGGTGTGGCTATGAAAGTCAAGAAGGTAGCCCAATCAGCCAAACAGTTGGCAGAAGATGTAGAGAAAGCACAGGAAGTAATAAATACGCAATTACAAAAACTCCAGTCTTGGAAAATGTATTGGACATAGTAAGCAAGGCAGAAAGAACGACAAACTTGCATGGCAAATGCTGGAAGAAGATTGGACAATATTGAGGTCGATGTTGTCACAAAACTAGATGAAGCCACCGTTCGTGCAAGGAGAACTTAATCTCACGCGAAATACGGAAGAGACGCAAGTATCCTGAAAATCTGGAAATAGGTTCAACCAAGGAAAATGAGGAAAATCAATCATTGGTCCTGTCGAGTACAGCACAGGAAAGAAGAATTAGCAACGAGAGAGGTTTTTGTGAGCTTATCACGCAACGTTCACGATTGGAGGTGGATGACAGCCTACGAAATAATTGCACTCCACTCAATAAGGTCGCAAGCACCTGACATCAACGAGCTTGTCGCAAGAGAAAGTAGAAGTTGTGAGTCAACAACATACGGGGGACCTGTAGCAGAATACAGGGATTCACAAACAGCTGACAGGACATATGTTAGGGAGCAAGAAGCATTTGATTTGAAGCACTTCCTTTCCATACGGAAATTCGAATTGTATAGGGAAAAGACAAATCTGTTCATCTCAAGGTGTGGGTATCTCAATTTGGTTTATTACCACCATCATGGTCATTGTCACACAAGCTAGACTTTCTGAGTGCACACTTAGTGCAATACAGTGACACCACACAAACGTATCGCTCGTATCAGGAGTTTAAATATGCTTTCCTCGCGATATATTAGTAGAACGGAACTTAAGAGCTCATCGAGGAAGAAATTGAGATGCACAGAGAACCAGATTCAAAGGAGTCCTGTGAAGTTCTTTGACAGTCTTTTACGCAAGAACCAGTACATGGACACGCCATCTAGCATGAACGAAATCATACTATTTTGCTATATAAAATTACATATGAGGTATTAGCAAGAACTGGTCGGCAATTGTGGCAGAGACAGAGAGGCATTAAAAAACAGACATGTTACAGGAGCTAGAGTTTGCTTTCAACAAGAATCAGGCGAAGGAAAGATGGAGGGAAGCAGAGAACAATAGGATCAATTCTAATAATTTTCTTGGACCACCTGTAACCTCCTCCTTCCTAATCACCCTACCGGATTGCGACTGACCATGATCGCGTGTGCCTAATGAAATTTGACACTGAGTAAGGCTATCGCTACCCAGGGAAAATAATGCCAGTTAGTGGAAGGAAAGTGTACATCTGGCCCTTCTGAAGTAGAATCTATTCTAAGCCCAATCTAAATACTGATAATAATTTTGAAATTAATGGAAGTTTAGTGCAACTGCTGATGATCCCCACAGGGGCAAAAGGATACCACATAATATTTTAATAGAAAAAACACAGATAATAAAAAAAAGAATAATTAAATTACTACACTATTTGCAGAAGCCTGTCTCTTCGGTACAGAGCTTTCCGTTTCTTCATAAGCGCACCTGCTATATAATCCACTGTCATTCTTCAGTTCATTGTACATTCGACCGAACTGACGTAGCCACCCCCCCCCCCCCCCCGTTCCGTGATGGCCTGCGCAATAACGGAAGTTTTATCGGATATTGACTTCTTTAATTCCGTCGGCTGTAGTGGAGCCTGCAGTACCGTTGCTGCTTTAGCACCGGCGTCCTCTTCCTCAATGACCGGTGCTCTATTTTCAGCGTTATTACGGACAGTGATCGCTTTCTCGACGGCCGTTTCAAATTCAGTTATTGTAACCGCAGCCGCGTTACTCGCTATGACTTCTTGCATATTCTCCCACCGCCGATTTACTCATTCGTGCCTGTTAGGGTGACGTTGCCTAGGCTTTCTGCTGGCCGCCAAGATCTTCTCACGCCAGTGGGCCCCAAACCGATGCGGCTGATGGTTTCCCTGATTAAGTACGACAGGCCCGTTTCTATGCGGATGTCGCAGTTGCTGATTTTTCTCCTGCTTTCAATCATTCTGCTGAGAATCACATACCATATTCATTTGATACTGGCCTCTGCCATTTCTACTACTATTGTTTCCACTACGACTGTTATTGTTATAGTTGTGTGAGTTATTATTAACAAGGCGGTGGTTACGATTATTGCCATGGTTATTGTTATTATGGTTGTTGCCGTTGATGTAATTGTTACTATTAGCACAGCTTTTAAAAATTTCGCGGTTATTCCTCAAATTATCTTCATCTTAGACCTTTTCTAAGAATTCTGTAATTGTTCTGTAGCTACTGCCTATGCAACTCTGGGAATCATCTGGAAGCTTCTTCCACAACTACCAGACAATCTCCGATTCTGTCCGTCGATCACGTAAATTTTCTAATTTCCGGACCCAGTTTTCGCTAATTTCTTTCAACGAGTCGCGAGTTTTCGTCGTAAGATTTTGACACTACGAAATCGTGCCATTGTCTCTCCTGCTTCTGCTCTGACCAATATTCATTCAAGAAAGCATTCTTAAATTCTTGAAAGCCCAAGTTCACAACATGGAGGTTTAAGCCCCATCGCTTAGCCTCGCCCGCTAGCACGTCGATTACAGAGTTAACTTTTCTCTTATCCGTCCACGGTCATTTGGCAATTTTTAATGAAGTCGTTAGCGTGCAATCCACCCTCTTTTTTGAGGGGATCGAGCTAAGATTTCAGTAATATTAGCGTGTCATGACACACAGTGCAGCTTCTCATCTAAATTCTTTCCTAGTTCGGTTACTTTTGTAACTACTATGCAAGTGATTATCGCTAACGTATCCACTTCCCTATTTTTCTCATCACAAGTGGTCATCTGTTTCTTCACTCTAGTGTCTATGCCTGCTAATAAAGTTTGCAAATTCGTAACCTTTTCCCTATCGTCTTTTCGCACTAATTCTACTCTTCCTGTTAGTTTACTTTCAATAATGGGATCAATAGTCTGTTCCAGTTTCTGTTCGATCCTCTCTGCTTCAATCTCAAAACGATTAATTATGCTTTCTATTTTTGACTGTACCTCTGTCATTTCCAGCTTAATATTACCGATTTCGGTATTCATTACATTTACTTCTTTCTTGGTTTCATCTTTTTTGTATTAACAACTCCAATATTATTCTTAACAATCTTGACTGCTTTGGTCCTGATCACCCATTTTACTTCACTGTGCATCGATTTTACTGTTAACTGATTTGGACTGACCATTAATTCAGACATAGTTTTTACTGATTCGGGCTGAGTATTGATTTTAACATATATTGATTCAGACCGAGCTTTTATTGATTTGGACTAAACATTGTTTCTGATCAACATGCACCACAAATCGTTTATATTTCCATATGTTACGGATTTTGACTAACTCCAGCTCTTTCTTAATTGTTCCCTCGTATACACCGTCAATGGGTTGGATTTTTTGATCCGAATACTGCAGCATCTGCAAACGCCAGGAATTCCATCTTTGTCAGTTGCTGTGTTTCAGCGGTAGTATCTGTGATGCTAGCCGCCGGTTCCTCAACAACTGGTTCCGCTGCCAGTGATCTCTTTGTTCTACAGTCGATAAGTACACTCAAGTAATCAGTTTGATTTGTGCTCATCATGTTGCCTGTTTTACTGATTCATGCGAGTTTAGAAATGTTGTGGCTTATTTCCACCGCTTACTACTACCGCGCGGTAGCGACTTCATTCATAGCGAAAGGATTTAATCCGCTGGGAATCTGCACAATGCAAAATTCGTGCCAAGAGCAGTAACAAATTGATATTTTCCTGTCATGGTCGCCATGTGTAGCCTCCTCCTTCGAAATCGGCCAACTGGAATGCGATGTAATTGACCGTAATAGCGCATGTCTAATAAAATCTTATAGTGAGTAAGGTTATCATTCCCGAACGAAAATAATGCCGGTTAGTACGATGAAAGTGTACAACAGACGCTTATGAAGGAAGAATCTAGTATAAGCCTAATCCAAATACTGATACTAATTTTGAAATGGATGGTAATTTAGAGCAATTGCTCATGAGCTACACAGAGTGGAAAAAGGTACCACATAAAATTTTAATACAAAAATATGGATTACCAAAAAAAGGATAACTAAAATGTTACCAGCCCACTACGGCAAAGAATTTTCACAATCTTTAGAAAGGTAATGGAAAAGAAAATTAGACAAATAAAGACTGGTGTGGCAGCAGATGGTTGACAACATGCATTTCCACAACACAAGAGTTCACGAGAAAACAAATGAGTCAGAGAGCACTGAGTTTGCAGTTACTTATTCTGAAATACTAAATTTTGAAAGTAAAGTTAAATGAAGTTGCTGGTTAAATAAATGTCTGACTGTGACTGAAACTTTGTTTCGTACAAAATGATTACAGTAACCTCAGCATAACGTAAAGCAAAATTTGGAAAAAGGCTAGCAATTTACTTTTGATTACTGAAAGACTGAATTGAATTTACTTTGCGCTAATGAGCGACTGATTTTAATTTTACCATAACGCCAAGATATGTACCAGTCCATAAGAAGTCACTCGCTGAGGTAAATCACAATAAATGAAATTGCAGCCCTTAATTTCTGCTATATCTTTAGTTATTATTTCTGCCAGTGACATTTCGCGTTACTTTAAGTGACTGAAGTTAATACCCAAAATTATAAATTAGTTAAATATGTTCAACTGACGAGATGCTGATGTTGGACAGGGAGGAGTTTGACAAGTGTATTACATCTAAGGGTACAGCTGACCACTTATTTTCCGCTGTTTGGCGTCGGGGTTCGCTACAGATGTCTGCTCGTCAATCATCCAGCAAGCCAGGTAATCGAGGCCAATACACGCTACAACAACTGATGGAAAATACATCACTGTTCTAATTACACATCGAAATTATCGTGAAGAAAACCAGCACTTGTAATGAACAGGCCATAATGCAATCATGCACTGGGGAAAATCGTCGTTCTGTACGATCACAAACTGCTGAAAATTAGAGGTCCTCTCACCTGCCCTCATCCCTACCACCCACGGTGGGACACAGGCTCTTTCAAACGGTCAACTGCTACCACCGACTGCCTCGCGGTATTTCTGCGGTCCATCGCGATAACCCCGGCGGATGAGAGGCGGCCGGTCCGCCTTGACGCGATGGTCCTTCACCAGAGCAGAAGCACGAAAACCCAACAAATCTAGAGGAGGTAAATGACAGCCGCCCTGCCCCCCAACATACGTCCTGCTCGGACGCAGCTGCCTGGCGCGACCACCCACCCACACACACACCCACACACACCCACACACACACGCACACGCACACACGCATGCTGGACTGTCCCCCACACCGCCCCAAGCAAGTGTATGCCGTTCTGAGAAGCGAAAACAATTCAGTGAACAGTTTTATTTAACATTAATGAATCTCTTATAATGGAGCATCTATTAAGAAGGAGACCACAATCGTGATGATAATAAATGCCCGCTTTCAACGAAAATAGACGCCACCCATTTTCTTTTACCCCTATGAGCAAAATCGGTGTAGCTTTTACATTCGACTGCAGCATACAAATCGCATCTCATTATTTTGCGAAGTCCAACGAAGTGCACCGTCACCGTTTACGTATGACCAAGATTCAGAACTCAAACTATACATACATGCCCTATACACGTTCACTCTACATAAAATCGGGAAAAAAACTTCCACTATTTTTCTGTGAAAACTAAGCATCACAGTAGAATGTCCTCAGTATTTCGAAACTGTCATCGGAGCAAAAAAAAAAAGCGACAATTTAAACTCCGAAGTAAAAAAATCTCTATTAAGCAATTTCTTTCAGCTGGATGGACAAATTACACGAACTGAGAGCGTCTCTCGCGTTAAAATCAGTGTCTGGAAATAAACTGTCATGCATAGGTGTATTACCAACATTTCAGGCGTGTGAAATAACATTAGAGAACACAATCTTTCATCTCTCGGAAAAAAACACAATCACGTTACGTTCGAGAACAACAAGCTATAATTCAAGAAGACGTTGCTGTTTTGTACTATATGACAAGCCCGTTTTACAAGTACGGAGCTATATCACGCAGACATTTACGAAAAAATCAAGAGAGTTTCTTATAAGATTTTACTGCATCTCTCTCTCTCTCTTCCTTTACATCAAACAAACTAGTGTCTGCGTGCTCACATTTGACAGTTTTGCTTCCGAACTCCCTTCTATCGACATGTATGTAAAGTTTCTACCATACAGCGGATTCTTGTTTCATCACAACCTGTTTCACGCAGTCTACTAACATGTCAGGAAAATAAAAACTATGATTTCTAGGTTCCACAACGAGCTATAATTCAAATGGGGTCTACTTCATAATTAGAGGTAATGAAATATGAAATAACGCAGGACTAGCGGTGACACCTATTTTTTAAACACACAATCGTGACGATAGTAACAGAAACAGTTACGATTCCATGAGAATAGATACATCCGATTCCACTAGTTTCATGAGCAAAATCGGTGTAATTTTGAGAGATATGTCTGCATCCAAGATTTTCGCAGATATACCACTCCTTGTAATGGAACGTCCTATGCCGACCAGGGTGGCCGAGCGGTTCTAGGCGCTACAGTCTGGAACCGCGCAACCGCTACGGTCGCAGGTTCGAATCCTGCCTCGGGCATGGATGTGTGTGATGTCCTTAGGTTAGTTAGGTTTAGGTAGTTCTAAGTTCTAGGGGACTGATGACCTCAGCTGTTGAGTCCCATAGCACTCAGAGCCATTTGAACGTCCTATGAGTTTTTACCGCGTCTCTCTCTTCTGGTATATCGAAAAGCAAATACCGTCTGCATGTTGACATCGATCATATTACATATACACCTATCACCGCACTCGAGTACATGGCCAGTGCCCAAAGTTGCCTGCACAGATCTGCATTAAGTTATGTTGACAGTACTGGAGGAAGAGCATATCCAACAGACTATTAATCACATGAGAGCGTTCCTGTATTGGTCCTTCATAAGCAGTTTCATACATTGTTTATTCAGCTTTAACACATCCAAGCATGGTATGACTACAGCCTTGTACACAGACAAACACGTTGTTTTTCTACCAAGACTTGAAGGCCTGTGACAGCTGCTAAACTGACATTAACAGATTCCGATACATTGACTCTCCCAGAAAGTTGAACATCGCGTGGTGTAAACTATGCAGGTCCCACAGTACACAAATTTTCAGCCAATCGATCATAGTGCAGAACTTACAACTATGACTGTCCATCTTTCACTGCGTGGATGAGCGTCATACAGTATTCATGCATTCATAAGATAAAGTCGGAGTTTGGCAGATCCCTCCCACATCGTGCTTGAGCAATCCTTCCTGCAACACCAATGTTACCCACAATATCCATCCAAAACCACAAGATCTCTCCAGATGCATGCGTATCGAGGAGGGTAGCACCTCTCATCGATGTACAGTAGACAAGAGAGTGTTGCAGTGATACAACAGACGATTAAGAAGAAACACATGGTTTATACATGATGGAGCTCCAGATGTATGGAGTTTGAAACATTTCACCTAAATCAACCGTGCTATCAATTATGAAGCATTATTCCACTGTCTGGAGTCAGTACCAGGAAAATACCAGGATGAGACAAACGATCGTAGAGCATAAATACACACTCCTATGGTTACACAGGTCTGCATAAAAGAAATGTTATATTGTTAATGCCATTCGGTTTCCGAAGTTATTCTCTTGAAGAATGCAACGCTTTGAATACTCAAATGCATCAAACACATGAGCACCCCGCAAGTTTCCTACCTCACTCATTATGGTGACAAACTTTAAATTATAAAACGACTTCCTTCTACAATATTCTGGTGTCCTAGGACGGCATCGTCTGAGTATATCCACCGCTCCAACTGCTTATAAACGAACTGGAATGACGTCCAGAGGCTGCTGTTCTGTCTCTTATGAAATTAATGGATTTCGTACGTCTTTTTAAGTCAGAAACGTACATACTCTCAATTACACTTCCCGCGTCAGTCATGCATATCATTAGTAGTAGTAGTGCTGGTTTGGACGGATGTGGCCTGTATCATTAGGAAATAGAGTGAAGAAAAACCGACATGAATATTTTCGATAGTTAATACACTGAGGTACCATCCACACCCTGCTGCACGAAAAAGCACACGAACAAGCAGCAACTTCTTACAGTAGAGTAAGCACCACGATCAGTTGCCAGAGGAGATGTAACAGTCTCATTGCTGTTTAGAGTAGCCTCATCTCAGCTCTGGTAGCATTCCTCTGGCAGAAAAAGTCTTGGTCTCATGTTAGGTAGTTTGACTCGTGTGTAGAATAATACAGCAATTTCATCCTAACACCCCATCTCTCGAGTACACCCCCCCCCCCCTCACAGTCTTAAAGGTGATACGTGTGACATTGGTCCACTCATCTACATAGCACTCTACCGAATGGCTGAAGTCTGATGAAAGCATTGATTCTTCTCCTTAATACTTAAGGAATAACGTTGTTTATAAGAACTATCCATAATATATATATATATATATATATATATATATATATATATATATATATATATATATATATATATATATATATATACAGGGTTATTACAAATGATTGAAGCGATTTCACAGCTCTACAATAACTTTACTATTTGAGATATTTTCACAATGCTTTGCACACACATACAAAAACTCAAAAAGTTTTTTTAGGCATTCACAAATGTTCGATATGTGCCCCTTTAGTGATTCGGCAGACATCAAGCCGATAATCAAGTTCCTCCCACACTCGGCGCAACATGTCCCCATCAATGAGTTCGAAAGTATCGTTGATGCGAGCTCGCAGTTCTGGCACGTTTCTTGGTAGAGGAGGTTTAAACACTGAATCTTTCACATAACCCCACAGAAACAAATCGCATGGGGTTAAGTCGGGAGAGCGTGGAGGCCATGACATGAATTGCTGATCATGATCTCCACCACGACCGATCCATCGGTTTTCCAATCTCCTGTTTAAGAAATGCCGAACATCATGATGGAAGTGCGGTGGAGTACCATCCTGTTGAAAGATGAAGTCGGCGCTGTCGGTCTCCAGTTGTGGCATGAGCCAATTTTCCAGCATGTCCAGATACACGTGTCCTGTAACGTTTTTTTCGCAGAAGAAAAAGGGGCCGTAAACTTTAAACCGTGAGATTGCACAAAACACGTTAACTTTTGGTGAATTCCGAATTTGCTGCACGAATGCGTGAGGATTCTCTACCGCCAAGATTCGCACATTGTGTCTGTTCACTTCACCATTAAGGAAAAATGTTGCTTCATCACTGAAAACAAGTTTCGCACTGAACGCATCCTCTTCCATGAGCTGTTGCAACCGCGCCGAAAATTCAAAGCGTTTGACTTTGTCATCGGGAGTCAGGGCTTCTAGCAATTGTAAACGGTAAGGCTTCTGCTGTAGCCTTTTCCGTAATATTTTCCAAACCGTCGGCTGTGGTAAGTTTAGCTCCCTGCTTGCTTTATTCGTCGACTTCCGTGGGCTACGCGTGAATCTTGCCCGCACGCGTTCAACCGTTTCTTCGCTCACTGCAGGCCGACCCGTTGATTTCCCGTTACAGAGGCATCCAGAAGCTTTAAACTGCGCATACCATCGCCGAATGGAGTTAGCAGTTGGTGGATCTTTGTTGAACTTCGTACTGAAGTGTCGTTGCTCTGTTATGACTGACTGATGTGAGTGCATTTCAAGCACGACATACGCTTTCTCGGCTCCTGTCGCCATTTTGTCTCACTGCGCTCTCGAGCGCTCTGGCGGCAGAAACCTGAAGTGCGGCTTCAGCCGAACAAAACTTTATGAGTTTTTCTACGTATCTGTAGTGTGTCGTGACCACATGTCAATGAATGGAGCTACAGTGAATTTATGAAATCGCTTCAATCATTTGTAATAGCCCTGTATATATACGTGAGGGTATATAATGAGGGTATATAAGCACCATAACCATAAACATATGAAAACTGCGGAAAAATATGAAAGAGCATACGTAATCGTTAAAGTTCGAGGTGTAATCACGAAAAATTGACGCGAGATACGTAAAAATTGAGACAAATGCGATGAAATGTGTAAAATTGCAAAAAACTAGTAAAATTACGGAAACTGACTGAGAATACATAAAATTAGAAACAAATACTATGAGAAGAGTACTGAGGAAAATCAATAGAATTGTGTATTCTGGATTATGAGAGTAGATTGATGCTACATATACACATCTTAATAGTGGAAAGAGGAGGCATTCTAGAGACGTGACGTCGAGGCGAAACGGCAATATTATCCCGCACACGAGCATTACAGCCGAACGTCGGACCATGACTTCTGTGTGCAAGAGGAAGGTTAACAGGGGCGGTGGTAGATTGCGGTAAGACTGTTACATCTCCTCTGGCTACTGATCGTATTGCTTATTTCCTCCTAAGATCTCACTGTCCCTTCGTACGCATTTTCGGATGTCGACGATCATTTGTAAGGCTGTTGTCAATAAACCATAATTTCCGAACCGTAATCAGGTACGAACTTCGTAGACAGCAGGTGTCATATACCTCTGGAAATCTATGTAGTGTTTGTGCTACAAAGAATCGATATTTTCTTTGGTGTGCAAGATAGTAGTTTTATCACCATAGTTTATCGTAGAGAAACTTGCGTGGAGAATGTATGTCATGCGCCGGGGATATATTTCTTACATTGGAATATCAACAGAATTGCATTCCGCAGAACTAAGGGCTAGGAAGACGCACCGCTCAATCGTTATAGCCTACTGTTTTAAGTGCAGAACAGTGTAGCCATAGGAATGCATGTGTTTATGTTCGTTTTTGTCAATGCCTTCTTGGTACTGAACCGAGACACTAGAACAATACTCCAGAATTGATAGCGCAGTCGATTTACGTAAAATACTTCAAACTCCGTTCGTCTGGGAGTTCATGCATAAAAACCACACGTTTCTCCTTCTTAACCATCTGTTTTCGTATCTACTACATACCGATAAGGGGTGTAAACCTCCTCGACATGCGTACATCTAGAGAAACCTTGTGCACTTGGATGGGTGCAGAACAGTATTTACGAACTCAGCTTGCTCTACTGCTTCACGAGACGTGAAATGTAGCCGTCTACTTCTGGCCAAATGCTGATTAAAAAGAGGGCAGTGTTGTAGGGAGGATTGGTCATAGACAATGCGAGGAAATCTTTAAATCTCTAACTTTATCCTAACAATGCGAGAATGCTCTGTGACTCCCATCCTTATACAGAAAGACGGGCAATCATAATCGTAAATTACACACTATGATCGAAGTCTTAGAAATACGTAGTTCACTGTCTGCTATACTTCGGTATGTATGTTCCAGAATTAACAATGAATGGACACACTGCACTGTCATCTATCTAAATTCGCAATGATACTCGCACAGCATTAGAGAGGTGGTTTAGTGATGATACAGAAACTGGGAAGCATGCTGCCATGTCATTGGATGGCACTGTAAAAAACTGGAAAATTGCTAAAATTTATCTCACTATCAACCGTGGTGCTTATTTCAGTATATCGACGGTGTCTTTTCCATCCCATCTGCCCACTGGTATGCTGTTGATTACCACATAATGATTGACTGGCATTGCTTGTTTAAGATGGGGAAAGAATCTTGTTGGAGGGGAACACCTTCCAGGGATGGCCAGTGCCGAAAGTGATCAGCTACATCACTGCAATATAAGGAAACAATCGGAGTGGAGCACCGAGCCATCTGCTATCCTGTCACTGTGAAAGATCAGTTTAAATGTGGAAGCCCTCACTCATCTTCGGACAGCTGTGTGTAAACGCTCTGCAACACCACAAACCTCCTCCAGTTTCCATATTCTGTGTCTGTCTTTTACTTAAAGTCATCTTTTATGTGTGTTGCGGGAGCAGCAGCATAATTTACACCTGGCGATGTCCAGTTTTCTGTGAGAGCCAGTGGATCAAAACGTGTTAATGACAGTTTGGAAGCTGACACAGGCCTCAAATTCGAGGTGTACAAAAAAAATGTATGGCTGGGTAAAAGCTGTGTCATATGCTGCTAATGTGCTACAATAGAAAAAAAAACAATATATACGACAAGAAACAGGAACCCTCTCTTGCGACTGATAGTCTGTGGGATATGGTCCTCCTAGAGTACAGGTGATGAAACTTCGCAGTGGTCTGTGCAGGTGACGTCGATCACTGAGTGAATCAATACCTGTATATTTAATAGATCGCCACCTATACTCGAAGCCAGAACATGACGGATGCGGTAAAATCTTATCGAGTTTTAATACACACATAACACGAAGTTTTGCATCACCTGGGTTCCGAGGGTTCCAGAAGCGTTACAGAAAATTGGAATAGAGATCAACATAAACATCATTTCCGCCCTTTTTATTGCTCATGAAAACCACACATTGCATGTTGTACCATCATACAGTGAGACCTTCAGAGGTGGTGGTCCAGACTGCTGTACACACCGGTACCTCTACTACCTAGTAAGATGTCAACTTGCACTGATGCATGCCTGTATTCGTCGTGGCATACTACCACAAGTTCATCAAGGCACTGTTGGTCCAGATACCTCAGAGTGGTTGGTGGGTCACGTCGTCCATAAACAGCCCTTTTCAATCTATACCAGGCATGTCCGACAAGGTTCATGACTGAAGAACATGCTGGCCACTCTATCGGAGCAATGACATTATTCTGAAGGAAGTCAATCACAAGATGTGCACAATAGGGGCGCGAATGACGTCCACGAAGACGAATGCCTCGCCAATATGCTGCCGATATGTTTGCACTATAAGGCGGAAGATGGCATTCACGTATCGTACAGCCATTACGGCGCCTTCCATGACCACCAGGGGCGTACGTCGGCCCCGCCTAATGCTACCCCAAAAGATCAGGGAACCTCCATCTTGCTGCATTCGCTGGATGGTCTGTCTAAGGCGTTCACCCTGACTGGGTTGCCTCCAAACACGTCTCCGGCGATTATCTGGTTGAAGGCATATGCAACACTCATCGGTGAAGAGAACGTGATGCCAGTCCTGAGCGGTCCATTCGGCATGTTGTTGGGCTCATCTGTACAACACTGCATGGTGTCGTGGTTGCAAAGATGGACCTCGCCATGGACGTGGGGAGTGATTGTTGTGCATAATGCACCATACTGTGCACATTTTGAGACGTAACATGACGCCATGTGGCTGCACGAAAAGCATTATTGAACATGGTGGCGTTGCTGTCAAGGTTCCTTCGAGCCGTAATCCACAGGTAGCAGTCATCCACTGCAGTTTTACAGTAGCAGTCCTTGGGCGGCCTGAGCGAGGCACGTCATTGACAATACCTGTCTCTCTGTATCTCCTCCATGTCCGAACACCATTGCTTTGGTTCACTCCGAGACACCTGGACACTTCCCTCGTTGAGAGCCCTTCCTGGCATAAAGTAACAATGCAGACGCGATCGAACCGCGGTATTGACCGTCCAGGCGTGGTTGAACTACAAACATGAACCATGTACCTAATTCCTGGTGGAATAACTGGAACTGATCGGCTGTCGGACCCCCCACCCTCAAATCTAATAGGTGCTACTCATGCATGATTGTTTGCATCTTTGGGCATGTTTAGTGACATCTCTCAACAGTCAAAGGAACTGTCTCTGTGATACAATATCCACAGTCAACGTCTATCTTCAGGAGCTCTGGGAACTGGGGTGATGCAAAACTTTTTTTGATGTGTGTAGTTCATAGTTTTTTCTGCTGGGTGGTACAAAATAACGATGATAGAGAGAATGTTTGGTTGACAGACATGAATGCACCCCCAGGGATGCTGATCCCCTTCAGATCGTAGTACCTGTAGGTAGGTTGGAGACGCACAGCAATGCAGTAGCAAAATCCTCGCTCTTCTTTCAGTTCCCCTGATGTCTTGTATATTAACTCGTGTTGCAGGTGAAAGTTTCGTTTTGGCGCTAGCCTTACACATCGTACACCTTTGGCGGAGATACAACAAAATGTCCCCATTTCCAGCGAGTGGTCAAAAAAGACTGTCCTGTCGCGCTAACTCAGCTCAACCCGTTCCTCCACTGGGCACAGAGGGTGGTAGATGTAGCGCTCTCCGACTTGTGTTCGGTTCCGACATCAATTGGGATGATGACATGAACGAAGCTGCAGGGAGGACGTGGCAGAGACTGAGGAACAGTTACAAGATGCAGAAGGACTGTCTAAAGCTGCGTTGGGGTTTTGCTGTAGCAGGTAGGCTCGAAAAAGGTGAGTAGTTTCGAGATATGAGAGTGGCATGAATATGATTCACCAGTGGCTGTAATCAATAAAAGACATCTCCATAGGATACAAAACAAGTATGTGGTTGACTGGATAGGCTTGATTCCAAATTACAGACAGCATTTCTGCCAGAAATCGTAACGCTATCAGCGACTCTTGTGTGTGCCTGTAGAAACAAGGCCGCTTTTTTGACAGAGCGACGATAACATAGCAGTTATTTTATGGCACAGTCCCTAGGCAAAACGTGTGTTGCCGGTGGTACAGTCCTCCTGTAGTCAGCTCTAAATGTCGGTTCTCAATAGTGTTCCTCGAAAAGATCATCGTCTTCCCTGCAGGGATTCCCGTTTGAAGTACCTGGTGAGTGTAATCCGACTACTGAAAAAGAGAAATTACACGCCTTACAAAGTGACTCTCATGATCAATTTAATTAATTAGCTGAGTGTAATCCGACTACTGAAAAAGAGAAATTACTCGCCTTGCAAAGTGACTCTCATGATCAATTTAATTAATTAGCCTATCAATTTGATGTCAGTGACATGCCGCCTGGCGGGTGGAGGTGATCGCCAGCGCACCACGGATATGATTCTTGACTTGGCATTTCTTTCGTCGCAACGATATCTTTTAACGATGATTGAATCTCTCGCCTACCGAGGGAGAGACAACATCGTAATAAAATCAGATGTATTACCGAATCTGTAAAGTGATACGTAATATAAACCTCATATTCACAACTTCTCTGGACTGTTACCTTAAGACAGGGTCCGAAAGTGAGTAGGTGTCCTGTGACAAAAGTAGGTCTTAGCACTTCATTATAAGCCAAAAATTAGATAATATTCTAGTCCAGTAATGCAGGACATGACAGATAAGAAAAGATATTTTTCTACTTGATGAAAGAATACTTAGAGGGAATATAGCCTATGCCATAGTCTTGCACAGTATTTTCGCAACGAGTAACGATATTTCAAAGATGTGAAACGCATGTATTGTCCGATTTCTTCTATCTTCAAAAATAACTCGTATAAACGGGAGGAATCTACATTGATACCTCGTATTGGATAAAGTGGGGTTTTTAAACTGGGTGGTCTATGTCGGGGTGGAGTTGTTTGGAATTACTGTGTATGTACAAGCTGCAGGTGTTTGTTTCGCAGTGCATCATGGCTGCCTGCAGCGGTGGTCATGAGGAGTCGGCAACCGGAAGAAACGGATTAGCTCAGCCCGTGACGGGAACAAAGAATGCGCCGACGCGTCTGATGTTGCCCACGGCAGCGAGGGCTAGCGAAGTGACCAGTGTGCTGTGTGAGCGCAACAGATCGGACGTGTGTGTTGAGAGAAGATTCAAAATCATGGACCTTTGTGTTGGATGTATTGATTACCTACCATTTCAATCATCCCCAGATGCCCTTCATGGAGAGGGGTAGTGACTTTGGCATACATGTGCATCCACGACTGCAGCTGCTGCCACGGCAGTAAGTTTCACCAGCGTCTTTAGATGGTGCTGACAGTGTACATGGCACACTGCGTGTGGACTTTGGGACAGGAGCATGCACAGTGTGTGATTGTTTTCAGCTATCTCTGACATCTAGCCATGACAACTACTGCTATGGACTGGATAGTCATTTAAATGTGTCGTGTTAGTGCTTCTCAATCCACTGCAGTGGACTCTGTCTTGCAGTGGTATTTGCTGTTATCTCTACCCCATCACGCCCTAGAACCTTCCTCATCCTCCTCCTTATGATGTAGCGGAGAGAACCAAATTAGGAATTCTATTGCGCTTGAAAAAACCCAGTCACGACATCAGATTCCAATTGATGCCGATCTATGACATCTAAGCATGACAACTTAATGCCACAGACTGGATCATAGTTTAAGTGTGTGGTGTTTAGTGCTTCTCAATACATCGCATAGGGCTCTGTCTTGCAGTGGTATTTGCTGTCGTCTCTATTGTATCACGCACCTTCCTCCTTTCTTTCGAAGGTAGCAGAGAGAAACAATTTGGCAATTCTACAGTACTTTTAAAAACCCAATCACGTCAGATTCCCGATTTATCAATTTATTGTTTCCAGTAGTCGTATTGCGTGCATGCATGCGTTTGGGTGTGGATCTCTCGCCTAGTGCGGACAGGGGCTACGCTGTAGACAGCGAATGGTGCATGCCTCGCGATCCCTAGTTTGTGTGATCGATAGCCTTTTTTTTTCATCAGTTATGTTTAGTGGAACTTTTTGGTGGAGGAGGGTGTTTGTGCTCTCAAACGCTGGTGTGTATAAGACGATGGATATATTTAGCACTATGATCTATTTGTGGTGGAAATTACATTACTTGGTTTTATAATGTTTATTTGTGGTCTGTGATTGGTTGTATTTAGTGATGTGATACATAATTATTACATTGGATGGTTTTGACCTTTGTTTCAGTGCCCTCACGATAGAGACACGCATGGGAGACCCCAAACGGTGGCTACTGTACCACAGTTCATTCCATTCATGATCTGCAGACCACTTTTGCAGGGTTTAACTGTCAGTGCAATGTGACTGCTGCGTGTTTCTCGATCTGTACAAAATAGTTTTCCACTGAGATTCTAGTAATTCATCCCAAGTGTGCTTATATCGGCTAGGGAAGTTTGCTAAGGGATGGGGGAAGAGGAGGTAGAAGATGAGGAAGGGGGAGGAGAAGGGCAGCAATAGGTAAAGGACCTGTGAATAGAAAGAAAGGATTATCCCTAGGGCGTCATAACCTGATATTCAAAGGGGTGATTTATCATCAGGGGTCTTAATCCTCTTAGTGGAAGAATAGGTTAAGGACATGTCAATCAAAGGAGAGCAATAGGTTTGCCCCTGAATATATATGTGCCCCTGATGTAAGCAACCTGCAATGTGGAACGATGGCGCTATTGCCCTACTACTCTCACTATCTTTCGAACGAACAAAAAGCAGTGTGTCACAAATCCTTTTTGGACTGTGATGGATCCATGCGAATCCGCTGATTTGAGCACAAGAATGGATGGAACTGGAATCAATGAAATCCCGAAAATCAATTGATGCCACCATAAAAGCACTCTGAAGTCCTTCGCGGAATAAGAAGGGGTTTGAGAGGTTGGAGAATGATCCAGGAAAAATGACACTTGTCTCTGAATGACTGCTCATATATATATATATATATATATATATATATATATATATATATATATATATATACCATACTTGCTCCGGACACTGCGAGAGGGCTGTACAAGCAATGATCACACGCACGGCACAGCGGACACACCAGGAACCGCGGTGTTGGCCGTCGAATGGCGCTAGCTGCGCAGCATTTGTGCACCGCCGCCGTCAGTGTCAGCCAGTTTGCCGTGGCATACGGAGCTCCATCGCAGTCTTTAACACTGGTAGCATGCCGCGACAGCGTGGACGTGAACCGTATGTGCAGTTGACGGACTTTGAGCGAGGGCGTATAGTGGGCATGCGGGAGGCCGGGTGGACGTACCGCCGAATTGCTCAACACGTGGGGCGTGAGGTCTCCACAGTACATCGATGTTGTCGCCAGTGGTCGGCGGAAGGTGCACGTGCCCGTCGACCTGGGACCGGACCGCAGCGACGCACGGATGGACGCCAAGACCGTAGGATCCTACGCAGTGCCGTAGGGGACCGCACCGCCACTTCCCAGCAAATTAGGGACACTGTTGTTCCTGGGGTATCGGCGAGGACCATTCGCAACCGTCTCCATGAAGCTGGGCTACGGTCCCGCACACCGTTAGGCAGTCTTCCGCTCACGCCCCAACATCGTGCAGCCCGCCTCCAGTGGTGTCGCGACAGGCGTGAATGGAGGGACGAATGGAGACGTGTCGTCTTCAGCGATGAGAGTCGCTTCTGCCTTGGTGCCAATGATGGTCGTATGCGTGTTTGGCGCCGTGCAGGTGAGCGCCACAATCAGGACTGCATACGACCGAGGCACACAGGGCCAACACCCGGCATCATGGCGTGGGGAGCGATCTCCTACACTGGCCGTACACCACTGGTGCTCGTCGAGGGGACACTGAATAGTGCACGGTACATCCAAACCGTCATCGAACCCATCGTTCTACCATTCCTAGACCGGCAAGAGAACTTGCTGTTCCAACAGGACAATGCACGTCCGCATGTATCCCGTGCCACCCAACGTGCTCTAGAAGGTGTAAGTCAACTACCCTGGCCAGCAAGATCTCCGGATCTGTCCCCCATTCAGCATGTTTTGGACTGGATGAAGCGTCGTCTCACGCGGTCTGCACGTCCAGCACGAACGCTGGTCCAGCTGAGGCGCCAGGTGGAAATGGCATGGCAAGCCGTTCCACAGGACTACATCCAGCATCTCTACGATCGTCTCCATGGGAGAATAGCAGCCTGCATTGCTGCGAAAGGTGGATATACACTGTACTAGTGCCGACATTGTGCATGCTCTGTTGCCTGTGTCTATGTGCCTGTGGTTATGTCAGTGTGATCATGTAATGTATCTGACCCCAGGAATGTGTCAATAAAGTTTCCCCTTCCTGGGACAATGAATTCACGGTGTTCTTATTTCAATTTCCAGGAGTATATATATATATATATATATATATATATATATATATATATATATATATTACGTTCAGATCTGCAACCAGCTTCGGCGTGTGTAGGTGGCAGTGTACTCAATAAACATTAGTGTTAATGAATAGGAGGAAAACGCCTTCTGGCACACATGATTCTAAGATCTCAAATTATGGCAATCACTGTCTTCAGATCTCGTTAACGGATCAGTGTGTTCATAATGTAGTAACATACCTCTCGGTTCCTTGCCTCGAATCTTCGCCAGCCTTAGATACTTGTAACTGTTGCACATACTTGCGATAATTTTTCAGTGCATAGGATGTTATTAATAGTGTTCGTGTTATAATTCGTTGCAACTATTGCGCTCGTTTTGTGTGAGGATTTGTAACAGGCAATAGAACCTATGGTAACTTTGGCTTCCATTACATACTTATCTTATCTGGTAACAACATTAAATTAGGGTATCACTATTCCACCATCCTCTTGAAGTCTGTAGGGCAATAATAAAGCGTTAATAAAAAAAAGTCCTTGCGTAGCAAATGATAGTTTACTCTTCATTGGGCATCTACGTACCGATACAGATTAATTACCTAAAGGCATTAACTGCGGGACTATACACAGGAAGGTGTTTAACAACCTCTCTACGTTACGGAAATGTTCAATTTACAAATATAAGGAAATCCGTCTGTTAGAAGATACTTTCGTCGAAACTCTATTATTAAATGGAAGAGAGGTTGTGCTGTACAAACCTAGAGGCTTCAGCGTGCTGCACCCAGTAGTAGCAACTAAAACAATACTCTTTAAAATATGGTATTTAACGAAAGAAGAGAAATGGTGTCAGTAGTCTAGTTGCTCATGCCCCTATGTCTGCTATGCCTGAAATTCAAAACTATTAATTTAAATCTCTGTCATAATTGTACTTGCCAACTCTGACTGGAAAGGGGGAAAAAAATTAATTTCCACTCCTTCTTTCTGTATTTTTATCAGCTAATTATTTTGTATCTTAAGAGTACGTCGAAAAAATGTGACGATGATATGGTCAACATTACAAGAAATACCTCTTTCTTTAATTTCATTAAAGTAAGATTACCCCTGATTAAGGTTATTTTCCAGCAGAATCATTTTATTGTATTGAATGGAGTGGTACACTAGAAAGAACCTTAGCCTAATCCGCTGTTTTTTCTGATCCGTTTGTAACCGTTGCCACTGGAATTGAGCTAACTTTTATCACTGTGGGTGTAGTGGTTTATTTGCATTTTTCGCTATTGCCAATTCATTACTGAATTGATTATGTATTCGGGTAATAGTTTCTGATAGAAACAGACAGCAATATTAGACAGTGAGCGAGGCTCTGTGACAATTTCAGTGCTGACTCGTCTGTCGGATGAGATCATTCAACACAATGTAGTTCTGGTACTGCCATTCAAAAGGAGATGGTCGTGTAACCTGAATTGATTTTGTCGTCTGCCCTTCACAGGCCTTTACTGCAACACGAACACTATACTACACATAATTTATATTTACCTTCTCTTCAACAGACACGCTAAAAGCAAAACTCACCCATTTCCGATACCCATTTCCGATGGAAGGCACCTATTTTATAGTCATCAGTATATTGCAGCTCTTTATAGACACCCCACTAAGGCTTACGAACAAACGCTCTTCCTGCAGAGCTTTCGCAACTGGAACAGGACAGTGGCGAGTGACTCTGGTACAAATAGTACCCTCCTACAAACACCATAAGGTGACAGGAGGAGCTCAAACGTAGATTCAGTTGATCACAAAAGATAAGACGGGTGATCTGGGGTCCAAATTGAAGTTCCCATAACTGTGCTTCTAGGATGCCGTTGGTAGCAGGGTACAGAGGGCCACGAGCGCAATATACATATCAGATTGATATCAAATTGACATTCAAATTAATTAATCAGTTAATTACCACCCACCCCTACCATGCACACCATCACCACCAGATGACGTCATACGTTTTCTTCAGTCAACACGTGGGTCCAAGTCCCATCCCTCCTCCCCACCGCCCCCTCTCCCCCTCACCCACCTACCCTATTGGTGGGAATTTAGAATTTTGGTGGGCATTTCTTTGCCCCAGCGCTGTGCTGACCTCCCACCCCATCCCCACACGGAAACTGGCAGGAAGCTAAAAACGGCGATGCCCTTTCCGGGACTTGAACCCTGGTCCCTTTGACCGGAAAGCCCAAGTGCACGCCCAGATGCAGGAGAGGTAGGTTACGTTAGTGTACTTTATTTATTTTGTTTCGGAAACTGAAGTAAAGGGCGGCCCTAATCACGTAATTAATCATACATACCGGTCGTAATTACACAACTATACGCAATGCAGCTCAAAAATTGACAATGTCCTACAACTGGTGTTATACTGCTGGGAAAAAATTTCACAATACCACTCGAAACTGCTGACAGATGCACCCTTCACCTAGAGGCACGCGGGAAAAATGTTGGGGCTTAAGGTACTATATTTATTTCTTTAATTTTTTTTGTTGGGAAATGTATTCAACTGAGGAGATACTGCTGTCGGACAGAGAGGAGTTTAGTAAGTGTATTACCAGTAAGCATACAGCTGAGCGCGGTAACTATTGCGTTTTGACGCCAGAGTTCTCTACAGACGCATGCTCGAAATCACTATGCAGCCCAAGTAACAGAAGCCAATACACAATACCACAACTGGTGGCAAAAATGCATCACTGTTCTAATTACACTTCAAAAATGTCTTGAAATAACCAGCACTCGTGATGAATGGGTCATAATGCAACACATGTATTGAGTAAAATTGTCATCCCGAAAGACTGCAGAGAGGGCGGTAGTTGAAGGTGCGTTCTCCTCGATGGGAGCTCGTGAACTGACCAACTTGGAGGCGGTTTTTCTTACCCCCTTCCACCCCTCATCCCTCTCTCTCTCCCTCCCTCCCTCTCCTCATCGTAAGCAGGGATAGACGGCTGTTCTATCATGCTGCTGGTGTTTCACAAAGAGTTCCTTCTGGTGGTACGGATATACTGTCTCCAGTCTGCGGAAATCAGTCACAGATAGCCAAATGGTATGAAGGAATGCTTCGTGCAATCTGTTAAACATATTTCTTGGAAAGACTAAGTCAAGCTGGAACAACAATGAAATCCTGCAGAAAGCTCGAGATCAATTTTTCAAAGAGACACCTCTGCTGCCACGATCTGCTTTTGCGGCCTTCCGTCCTTCTGGCGTGACACGAGTTCGCTGCAGTCACTAATCACCTTGAGGCGGTGGTCCGTCACCGAAGCGAAATCCTGTATAGTCAGTTAAACAGTAGGAGATAAAAGGACGGCTGCCCCATGTGGAACTTGTTCATCTAAAACATACCGAGACAGCCCCACCCCCACACCCCACCCCCACGGTCAGGGGCGCAGCTCTGTCAGCAACCACACACACACTAGACACGCCTCCAGTAGACCTCTCATTCTGCAAAGGAGAGCACTTTTATTTAATGTCATCACAACTCCTAAATCAAGCATCTTTTAAAAGGGAAAACACAATCGCGACGACACTAAATTTACTCTTTCCACGAAAATACGCGCATTTAATTTTCTTTTAGTTTCTGGGCAAAAGCGGTGTAGCTTTTACTTTCGACTGCAGCATATAATTCGTGCAATCTATTAAATGTATTTCGCGGAAGGACTACACCCCTCTGGAACAACCACGAAATTCCGGAGAACGCTCCAGATCGCTTTTTCAAACAACTAAACAATAGGGGATAAAGGGATGGCCGCTCCAAGCGCAGGTTGTTAGTCTAAAATATAGCGACACAGTCCCACCCCCACATGCTGCCTCCATGGTCAGGATGTGGAACTCTACCGGCAAACACACACAGACTAGGCACGCCCGCAACATCTCCAATAGCCATGTCATTCCGCGATGGAGAACACATTTATTTAACATCAACGCAACTCTTATTATCTAGCATGTTTCAAAAAGGAAAACACAATCGGGACGATAATAAATGTCCTCTTTCAACAAAAATACGTGCAGTTCATTTTCTTTTAGTTTATGACCAATATCAGTATAGACATTTTGGATGTTCGGGAATCCAGCCGCATGTTCCCGTCGTTCTCGCACGAGTGCACGACGCGAACATCAGGCTCGATTCCCGAATATCCAAGATGTCAACAGATCGCCGGGAAAGTATGAAGAATTACACTAGATCAGTATAGTTTTTACATTCGACTGCAGGATATAATTCTCATCTTATCTCATTATTTTGCAATATACAGCAAAGTACACCACCACCAATAACAAATGATCAGAGGCTTATATACGTGCATACTGCATAGAATTGGGAAAAAACTTTCAATATTTTCCTGCAAAAACTACCGATCACCGCAGAATGTCCTCGTTATTCGGAAACCGTCATCGGAGTAAGGAGAAGCGAGAATTTAAACTCCAGAAAAAAAACATTTTGTAAAGCAGTTTTTCTCAGCTTGATGGACGCATTGCACGAGCTGAGAGCGAGTCTCGTGTTAGAATCATTTGCTCATATGTCGGAGAAAAACCATCATTTTACGTTCGACAACAACATGCTGTAATTCAAGAGGATATTGCTTATTTTTTTGTTTTTATTTATTTACACATCAAGTTAAGTAGGATCAAATTCAGAAGCAAATCTCCAACGTCATGGAACGTGTCAGCACATGAAATTATAACATAAGAGTAATAAAAGATAAAAATAAAATGTTTAAGAACCCAAAAAAGTCAATTCATAAGCTTAAGTAAACGCAATCAACAATACAACAAGAAGCAGCTTACTGTTTCAAGGAACTTCTCGACAGAATACAAGGAGTGACCCACGAGGAAACTCTTCAGTTTCGATTTGAAAGCGCGTGGATTACTGCTAAGACTTTTGAATTCGAGTGGTAGCGTACTGAAAATGGATGCAGCAGTATACTGCACACCTTGAAAGGGTACAGTACCACCCGACATTGAAAATAGGTACAACATACTTCATTATTTTTGTCAGAAGAACACATTTTTTTTGTAAAATAACTCAATTTCAATTAATACAGCGAAGCCGGATACCAGTGTGGGAAAGAATGACAATTTATTTATTTAATTGATCACATGTGCACTCCCACAAAGTAAATCCCTACATCCAGTTTGGTGAGATCTGTGAAATGAATGAATGTATGGTCGTCTGCTAACCGCAGATAGTGAATGTGAATATATGATCATCTTTGAGTCGATCCTTTGGCCACCTTTGGTGGGACCAAAGAGATGAAAATTACCAGAGCTTTGAGCGCCTGAAATGTGGCTGACCAATACGATAGCAAGGTGCTTCCCCCACCTCGACAGAGATGGGAGAGAACCTCAGGAACGGCCATGTTTCAGTACTCTGCCGCTGGATCTTGTGCTGTTAAGACTTCTTTTGGTTGTGCTAACGAAAGAGTGGAGGCATGGTAGGCATGTGGAATAGTTAAGAGTAGTCTGAGATAATAATTTCTCTATCTCAGGAACTTTTGTGGGGAGAATTAAATGTCAGGCAGGTAATATTAATGGGACTGTAGTAATCTTCGAAAGTGACCAACGGTCACAACGAAACCACGTGTAGCAATAAGTTGAGATACTTCCGTGTGCTTAAGTTAAGCTGAATTACTAGCGTGTGTACAATAAGTTGAAATATTTAAGAAATAGCGTGCGTACCATAAACTGAAATATTTAAGAAATGGCGTGTGCAGAACTTGAAATTAGAGACAAGTACTTCCACGTGGTGAGTACTGTGTGAGTCTCAATCTGTGTATGAGACAAAGGATAAAGAGAAGTACTCGTCCATGGTATCAGTTGAGGACTCGCGTGTGTGCTTAATATTAAACTGCATGATATGATTCCGTGTGACGCTAGATTTAAACTCTGAGAGAGAATCAAGGTGAGTCGGCCGTCTATCCAGCAACGCCACTTGGCTTGCATTGCACAGGAAGACGTACATTTATCTCCAGAGTTCACGATAGGAAAGTAGAATTACAAAGTGGGGCAGTGTCGTGTGAAACTGGGATAAATATTGATTGGAGTGGGAAAGCTGAAAGTGATAATGTTGTAACCATTCTTTGTGTAGTATTTCATATTGTTGTGTGGTGTATGTCATGTAATTTGGGTATGTGTGGTTTGCATGGGGGAGTAGCAAGGTAGTTTCAAAAGATTTGTGGGTTATGCTTGTTCCTTCTGTATCGCTCGATCTGGAGGAAAGTATCGTGATGATGATTGTGAGAGTCGAAGTGTGAGGTAGAATAAAAATCCACCACCCTATCCAGAAAGTGCACTGTAGCCTTAAATAAATTACGAGACCATAATATAGAGATTCACTAATGTAAAGCCATGCCCACTGGGCGGAATTTCTCATGTGATATTGTTGTAGGTTGTAGAATTTGTGTGTTTAGGAATAAATCAGATAGTGAAAACAAAGAGATTGGTGGCCTTTTTCATTGAATTGTATGTTGTCATAATGTCCCGAATTTATAATGTGTGCGCCATTCGTATTCAGTGGGATGGCCACGTGTTAATAAAAGCCGTTAAATAAAAGACAAAAAGTAAATGTGGTATTGCCAGTGCGTAGTGTACAGTCAGAGTTCTATAAATCACTGATAGTCAGATGCGTGTTTCCGTTGCGTATTATTCATACAGGAGAGTAATTTGTAACTAAATAGTAAGATACGAGAATTCATGTTACTTGATAAATTAAGGAAGAATCCACTCGCTTGGCAAACCACTCAACTTGCAGGCCTGACTGCTTGATGCCACAGTATGAGCAAGGCAAGTGGGTGCCTCTCAACCTTTCTGCACAAAAGTTAAGGAAATCCGATACAAATGCACGTTTGATTTCTGCTGAGTGTTAACTGAGTGAAGGCAGCTTATTCTTGGGAATAAGCTAATATTGTTAACAATAAATGACAGTAAGGGATATATACAGGGTGATTCAAAAAGAATACCACAACTTTAGGAATTTAAAACTCTGCAACGACAAAAGGCAGAGCTAAGCACTATCTGTCGGCGAATTAAGGGAGCTATAAAGTTTCATTTAGTTGCACATTTGTTCGCTTGAGGCGCTGTTGACTAGGCGTCAGCGTCAGTTGATGCTAAGATGGCGACCGCTCAACAGAAAGCTTTTTGTGTTATTGAGTACGGCAGAAGTGAATCGACGACAGTTGTTCAGCGTGCATTTCGAACGAAGTATGGTGTTAAACCTCCTGATAGGTGGTGTATTAAACGTTGGTATAAACAGTTTACAGAGAATGGGTGTTTGTGCAAAGGGAAAAGTTCTGGACAGCCGAGAACGAGTGATGAAAATGTAGCACGCATCCAGCAAGCATTTGTTCGCAGCACAGGAAAATCGACTCGCAGAGCTAGCAGAGAGCTGCAAATTCCACAATCAACTGTATGGAGAGTCCTACGAAAAAGGTTAGTTATGAAACCTTATCGTCTGAAATTGGTTCAAGCACTGTCTGCAGCTGATAAGATTAAAAGAATCGATTTCTGTGATTTTCTCCTTGCTCAAATGGAAACAGATGAATCTTTCGTTTCAAAGATTGTGTTTAGTGATGAAGCAACTTTCCACACTAACGGGAAAGTCAACCGTCACAATGTCTGTATATGGGGCACTGAGAATCCGCGGGAAACAACTCAGTATGAACCTGACTCGCCTAAGGTGAACGTTTTCTGTGCCATTTCAGCCAATGAAGTTTTTGGTCCCTTTTTCTTCGAAGGTGCTACTGTAACTGGACTACAGTATCTGGAGATGTTAGAGAATTGGCTGTTCCCCCAGCTCGAACAAGAAGCACAACAATTCATATTTCAGCAGGATGGAGCGCCACCACATTGGCACTTATCTGTCCGTAACTACCTGAACGTCAACTACCCGAGGCGATGGATCGGCCGCCACGCAGCCCGTGACAGAGCACTTCATCACTGGCCTCCAAGAAGCCCTGATCTTACCCCCTGTGATTTTTTCTTATGGGGGTATGTTAAGGATATGGTGTTTCGGCCACCTCTCCCAGCCACCATTGATGATTTGAAACGAGAAATAACAGCAGCTATCCAAACTGTTACGCCTGATATGCTACAGAGAGTGTGGAACGAGTTGGAGTATCGGGTTGATATTGCTCGAGTGTCTGGAGGGGGCCATATTGAACATCTCTGAACTTGTTTTTGAGTGAAAAAAAAACCTTTTTAAATACTCTTTGTAATGATGTATAACAGAAGGTTATACTATGTTTCTTTCATTAAATACACATTTTTAAAGTTGTGGTATTCTTTTTGAATCACCCTGTATATTGAGAAGCCGATGTCAAAATACCGAGACTCGTGAACAGGGGTCGACATGAGGTTCACGGACGTACACCTCTTATTGCCCGAACAGCCCGATTCTCAGCCATAAATATACTTTTAGAATGGGAAGATTTACCCCAGAATACAATACCATACGACATAAGCGAATGAAACTAAGCAAAGTAGACTAATTTTCGTGTCGAACGATCACTCGCTTCAGATAACGTTCGAATAGTAAAAATGACAGCATTGAGTCTTTCGTCAAGATCCTGAACGTGGGCTTTCCACAACAGTTCACTATCCATCTGAATACCTAGAAATTTGAACTGTTCAGTTTCACTAATCATATGCCCATTCTGCTAAATTAAAATGTCGGGTTCCGTTGAATTGTGTGTTAGAAACTGTAAAAACTGAGTCTTACTGTGATTTAGTGTTAGTTAATTTTCTGCAAGCCATGAACTTAGGTCATGAACTGCACTATTTGAAACCGAGCCAATGGTGCACGCAACATCCTTTACTAAAAAACTAGTGTCATCAGCAAACAGAAATATTTTAGAGTTACACATTATACTAAAGGGCATATCATTTATACAAATAAGGAACACGAGTGGCCCCAACACTGATTCGTGGGGCACACCCCACTTGACCGTACCCCACTCAGACCCCACATCACAGCCATTCTCAACATTGTGAATAATGACCTTCTGCTGTCTGTTGATAAAGTAAGAGGTGATCCAATTGTGAGCTACTCCCCGTATTCCGTAATGGTCCAACTTCTGGAGCAAAATTTTGTGATCAACACAATCAATCGTCTTAGTTGAATCAAAAAATATGCCTAGCGTTTGAAACCTTTTGTTTAACCCATCCAGTACCTCACAGAGAAAAGAGAATATAGCATTTTCAGTTGTTAAGCGACTTCTAGAGACGAACTGTACATTTGACAGCGAAACGTGTGATATGAAACGATCAATTATCCTTACACATACAGCATTTTCAATAACTTTACCAAACACTAATGGCGCAGACGTAGGTCTAAAATTGTCTACATTATCCCTTTCTCCCTTTTTATAAAGCGGCTTTAATCGTTTATGTCTATTGGGTCAACTGGAACACTGTTTTTTACGTACATAGCCATACCTCCACCCCGCAAAGAACTCCTTGATAAACAGCCAGCTAATCTGTATCCAGGTAAAGAAAGCCTCTGAATTGTCAAATTACTTAAGTGGTACTCCGACATACTAATAATTTCACAGTCAACATCTGCAAGAAGTTCAGTAACTTTATGTCTAATACCTCTTATATTTTGATGAGATATGCTAATTCCTTCTCTACTTGGAAAGTAGAAAGCAGGTATACCTATCAGCTGGCTTCAATCAGCTCTAACACCAACTACTACAGGAAAGTTTCCATGAGTGATCCCACCACCACCCACCACACTGTCACCTGTAAGCTTTGCCAGCCTTCCCTCCCCTTACCTATTGAGGTGCATTCCATGCTGTTTTGTATACTATGGCAAGTCCCGTTTTACCAATGTGAAGCTATATCACACCTGCATTTACGAAACAAATCGTGGGAGCCTGTCTTCTAATAGAACATCCTTTAAGATTTTACCACGTCTCTATCTCTCTCTCTCTCCCGTTACATCGAAAGCAATTACTTTCTGCGTGCTTATATTCGACATTTTTGCTCCATAAGTCCCCCCTACCGACATGTCTGTAAACTTTCTACCATACAGTACATTCTTGAGTTCTAGTGTTGTAAGCAGTTTGATCACCACAGCCTGTTTCACGCTATTAACTCACATATCAGGAAAAAAACGTTATCATTTCTAGGTTCACAAAGAGCTATCATTCAAGTAGTTTACACTTTATAATTAGAGATTATGAAGTACGAAATAACGCAAAACTTGCGGTGACACCTATTTTTTTAAACACACAATCGTGACGATAGTAATAAAAACAAGATATGTCTCACGAGAATAGATACAGCTGATTCCTATTAGTTTTATGAGCAAAATCGATGTAATTTTGAGAGACTACAGTTTTGTTCACCGCCATACATTTTGTTTTTCTACCATGACTTCGAAGTATGAGTCAGGTGCTAAAACGATATTAACACATTTCGATCCTTTGACTCTCACAGAAAGCTGTACATCACGTGTAAACCACGCAACTCCGACAACGCACAGGTTGATACAAATAAAACACAGTGGCGATGTTTTTCATTCATACAAATTTGGAAGGCATAGCAACATATAGAAACTGGACGAGTGTGCCATTGTAGAGTGTTTCCAACAGCTATCTAAAGGTGATGACTTATACAGTTAATCTCGTCTTCCACAGCGATGGGATAGCGGATGTCTCGGTGTTCCGTTTCGACGAGCATTGTTTATTCAATTTGCGGTCATGTACACGTTTACTGTTCCGGTATTGACCATCGCCAGAAGGTGCCATTCACAACACACCCGGGGTAGTAGAAATAAACTTGAGGTACTGTTATCTCACGGGTGAAAAAAAAAAAATAATAACATGTGGAGGTCATCGCAGCATATGGAAACAGGAGTCTCCAGCATTGAGGAACGTTTCCAAACAACTGTTTGAAGGTGGTTAATACCACGCTCAACTGTGACAAGTAGCAGATATCCAGTGTTCCACCAAGGCTCCCTCCGTCTCAATCAAGTGGTGTCAGTCAATCATTAAGTGGTAATCAACAGCATATCAGTGGACGGATGGGATCGGAAAGAAACTGTTGATATGGGACGATATAGTATAATGCACACCGCAGTTGGTAGCGTGATAAATTTTAGCAACTTTATCTGATGTTCCGCAATTTCAATGCCAGATAAAGACACAGCAGAATGATTCCCAATATCTTCATTATCGCTAAATCATCCCTCCACTACTTTGCATGTACCATATACCAGATTGCGAATGCAGTTAGATGAATGGAACGCATCATTTCCACCATATACATCAAAGAATACCCGAATAGCGTCTTATACCGATGCAATTAGGTTATCTACATATTTCCAGCGCATCGTTCATAATGCAGAATTTACGATTACGACTGTCCATCTTTCATTGTGTGGATGGGCGTTACTGAGTATTCATGCATTCGTGAGGTAAAGTCGGAGGTTGGCAGGTTCCTCCCACACTGTCTTTTAGCAATCCCCCCTACAACACCATTCTTACCCATGACGCCCATCCAAAAGTACAAGATCTCTCCAGATGCATGCACGTCGAGGAGGATAGCGCCTTTTATCGGTGTACAGAAGACATGAGAGAGTTGTGGTGACATAACAGGTAATTAAGAAGAAACGTATGGTTAGATGGATGGAGATTGAAAAATTTCACATAAATCAATCGTGGTGTCGATTCTGAAGCATATTCGACTGTCTGGAGTCAATACCAGGAAGGTACAAGCATGAGATAAACGATTGTGGAATGTAAACACACACTCCCATGGTTACACAATTCTGCACCTAAAAATAGGCTATATTGTTAATGTCATATTGTTTCCTAAGTATTTCTCGTGCAGAATGCAACGCTCTTAGTACTCTAATGCAGGATATATTTGTAAAGTATCCAACACATAATCACATTGCTAGTTTCCTACTCCAATCACTGTGGTGACGAACCTTAAAATGATAATACTATTTCCTTCGACACTAATCTGGTGTCCTATGATGGCATCGTCAATGTACATCCACTGCTCAAGCTGATTATAAATTAACTAGAATGAAGTCCGAAGTCTTCCGTTCTGTCTCCAAGGAAATTAATGGATTTTAAGCGTCTTTTTTAAGCATGAAACTTACGTACCCTCAATCAACTTCTCGCATCATCCATGCTTATAATTAGTAGAAGTACCGAGCCACTTGTATGAATATCAAGAGCTCAGATGGAAACCCAGTTCTAAGCAAAGAAGGGAAAGCAGAAAGGTGGAAGGAGTATATAGAGGGTCTATACAAGGGCGATGTACTTGAGGACAATATTATGGAAATGGAAGAGAATGTAGAAGAAGATGAAATGGGAGATACGATAGTGCGTGAAGAGTTTGACAGAGCACTGAAAGACCTGAGTCGAAACAAGGCCCCGGGAGTAGACAACATTCCATTGGAACTACTGACGGCCTTGGGATAGCCAGTCCTGACAAAACTCTACCATCTGGTGAGCGAGATGTATGAGACAGGCGAAATACCCTCAGACTTCAAGAAGAATATAATAATTCCAATGCCAAAGAAAGCAGGTGTTGACATTTGTGAAAATTACCGAACTATCAGTTTAATAAGCCACGGCTGCAAAATACTAACGCGTATTCTTTACAGACGAATGGAAAAACTGGTAGAAGCCGACCTCGGCGAAGATCAGTTTGGATTCCGCAGAAATGTTGGAACACGTGAGGCAACACTGGCCCTACGACTTATCTTAAAAAACAGATTAAGGAAAGGCAAACCTATATTTCTAGCACTTGTAGACTTTGAGAAAGCTTTTGACAATGTTGACTGGAATACTCTCTTTCAAATTCTGAAGGTGGCAGGGGTAAAATACAGGGATCGAAAGGCTATTTACAATTTGTACAGAAACCAGATGGTAGTTATAAGAGTCGAGGGACATGAAATGGTAGCAGTGGTTGGGAAGGGAGTGAGACAGGGTTGTAGCCTGTCCCCGATGTTATTCAATCTGTATATTGAGCAAGCAGTGAAGGAAACAAAAGAAAAATTCGGAGTAGGTATTAAAGTCCATGGAAAAGAAATAAAAACATTGAGGTTCGCCGATGACATTGTAATTCTGTCAGAGACAGCAAAGGACTTGGAAGAGCAGTTGAATGGAATGGACAGTGTCTTGAAAGGAGGATATAAGATGAACATCAACAAAAGCAAAACGAGGATAATGGAATGTAGTCGAATTTAGTCGGTTGATGCTGAGGGAATTAGATTAGGAAATGAGTCACTTAAAGTAGTAAAGGAGTTTTGCTATTTGGGGAGCAAAATAACTGACGATGGTCGAAGTAGAGAGGATATAAAATGTAGACTGGCAATGGTACGGAAAGCGTTTCTGAAGAAGAGAAATTTGTTAACATCGAGTATAGATTTAAGTGTTAGGAAGTCGTTTCTGAAAGTATTTGTATGGAGTGTACCCATGTATGGAAGTGAAACATGGACGATAAATAGTTTGGACAAGAAGAGAATAGAAGCTTTCGAAATGTGGTGCTACATAAGAATGCTGAAGATTAGATGGGTAGATCACATAACTAATGAGGAGGTATTGAATAGAATTGGGGAGAAGAGGAGTTTGTGGCACAACTTGACAAGAAGGAGGGACCGATTGATAGGACATGTTCTGAGGCATCAAGGGATCACAAATTTAGCACTGGAGGGCAGCGTGGAGGGTAAAAATCGTAGAGAGAGACCAATAGATGAATACACCAAGCAGATTCAGAAGCATGTAGGTTGCAGTAAGTACTGGGAGATGAAGAAGCTTGCACAGAATAGAGTAGCATGGAGAGCTGCATCAAACCAGTCTCAGGACTGAAGACAACAACAACAACAACAACAACAACACCGATTTTGATCCTTGCGGCTATGTCTCACTAGGAAATAGAGCGAGGGATAACCAACATGAATATTTTCGACAGCTGATACATTGAGGTATCACCTGCACACTGCTGCAGGAAATGAACACAAAGAAGTAGCACGTAAAGTAGCCAAAAGAGATATAACAGTCGTATAGGTGTTTAGCATCACGACAGTTCTGGTAGCATACCTCCTGCACAAAGAAGTCCTAGTATTCGGTTAGGTACTTTTGTTCTTATGTAGGATAATACAGCGATTTCGTACTAACACCACATCTCTCGAATGAAACCCCCTCACACTATTTAAAATGATATATGTCACCAGTCTACTCTCCTACAGAACAATCTAGTGAATGGCTTAAGTCTGATAAACATACTGCTTATTCTCCTAATTGCATAAGGAGTAACATTGTATGGTAGATACGGCCATAATTCAATAATAGCCACATTCGATTGCATGTGTGAGAACGCAGTTATGGACCGGGATACATACATTTTGCGTGCTTTAATATGGCGCCTCTTTGTAGTAGTTATGTCGATTTTGTTGAAGCATATGTTTCGTAAACCCATGTAGTTTACAGGGAAGGGTAAGTATTAAAACAGAATGCAGCCAGAGCTTAATTTTTAATCTTTTCTCGGCATCGAGTGTCTGGGTACATCAAAATCACTTCAATTCCCCGCATTACGTCGTACTTTTTCGCTAATTTTATATATTCTCAGAGCATTTAAGTAATTTTTTCACGATTTCACGTATTTCTCTTAATTTTACGTATTCCCCATCAATTTGTCGTGATTATACCAGGTTTTCCTAGAATTTTACCGATTTTGATCACTTTTTCATACTTATTTTCCGTTTTTCAAAACATATATATGGTCATATTGTTGGGGTACGGATGCATTGTTTCATTTTGTATGAGAATATTTGCGTTTCCAATTCACCAGCCTACTAAAAAAGTTCATAAGAATTCCTCTCTTCCCGGTGATCTTCAAATACGTATTTTGGATAGGTAGACCATGAAAAGTATAGTAACACACGCCTTCTACCTAGACAAGACTCAACGAATGGTGCAGACTGGAAACTCTTAGTCTGGAAACAAATCCATGTACTGCTACGGCGGCGCATCAGAGAGCCTGTCTAAAGACTCATGTAGCGATGCACTTGATGCAAACTCAAACTCTGGCACAGTTCTACACATTCATTCATCTGACTGCCATTGTACTGAGTAGAGATCTTCAACGGGGAGTTGACGTGTGTACAGAGTTGATTTCTGCTGCTGTTCTGATATTTTTTTCCGTAAGTTTATGCTCGTATTCCTTACTAGAGGAGCGTCGCTACTTTAGTTTATACCTTTCAACTTTGATTCGTCCACACAACCACGTCAGAACATCTACAAACTGTAGGCACAAATGGCTCTGAGCACTATGGGACTTAACTTCTAAGTTCATCAGTCACCTAGAACTTAGAACTACTTAAACCTAACTAACCTAAGGACATCACACACATCCATGCCCGAGGCAGGATTCGAACCTGCGACCGTAGCGGTCGCGCAGCTCCAGACAGTAGCGCCTAGAACCGCTCGACCATTCCGGCCGCCTACAAACTGAATATTTCTGGTATTTTTTTTATCACAGTAATATGTTATTCGTTAGTTGACAGTGTGTCGATAGCACGTAGCATCGTGGAATGTGAGAGTTTCCCTTCACCAGACCTACAGAGTGCTCATCCCAGGCAACGTCAGTTATAGACAAACAGTTAGAAAGTTATGAATTAGAAACGCAATCCTCTGCCGCTGACAACTCTGCACGCATATAGCTACACATGCATATTACCAATCGCGAAGTCTCGATTTCAACCGCTTACACATTGGTTTCGACAGTGATACAGACCCGCAAATAGTGCAAAACTTGTCGCAAAACGATTCTGTAGGGGATGTAAGCACATTTAAATTCATCTTGCTAAAGAGCATAACATCTACGATGCAAGTTATGTTGTCGATATTTCGTAACAATATTGTCTATATTCTCCAGTAATAGCAACAAACCAAGGCTTCCTGCTGCACATGTTACACCTCCCTTTGTACTCTTAAAGATTCACAGTGATGGCTCATCATCATTCGGGGTCCACTATTTTGTGAACTAGATGGTCAACGAAAGGATGGAGACAGTCCTTCGTGAGTATTATTATTATGTACGGTTCAGAACAGCACATTAGTTGGACCTGTGGAGGGAGGAAAAAAAAATGAGAGGACGAGAAATCGGTGAATTATGTTTTGAGAACGACATAATTGGCATTTTGTAGGACCAGGATCGATCGCTGATCGCTTCCTATACTGCGATCGCAAATTCATTAAGACGCTCTGTCGCGCAGTTAGTGGTGTGCCTGGACCCACACTTCCCACGCTCGCTCCCCTCCCCATATCAAACACCCGCCCCATGGGACACTGCCTCACCCGTCTACTGAACTGCTGCGGGGGTTTGAAATGAAGGAGCGCCGTGCCACACACGCCCATAACTCTCACGCGGGTTTAGATGACACAACCGCGCCTCGTGCTCCACTTGGCGGGGTGTCCGGCGATGTGGCAGCCAACAGTTGAAAATCGGCAGAACATTTTAATGTACAATGCCGTTCTTAAGGCAGGTTTTGCTGGGAATCTGTCACAAACGACATATTTGTTTTCGAAGGTTAACGCCTTCCCCCAAAGCTCTGTGCTAACGAAAACAACAAATATTTCGAGGGATGCAGCTAACATTGGGATGCCAGACTATCTGTCTGTCTCAGAATGAACAAAGGGTGTTTTTCTAAAGATAATAGATACATCCAATTTTCTAGCTATTTCCCAAACAAAGGATGATTGTCCCAGGATTTTTTTCTCCGTTACACCAGCCACCTGCAACAAGACAAAAGAATGTGCTGTTCTGTACCGTATATAAAATAATAGTCAGGAAGGACTGTCGCCATCCTTCCGTCGAACATCTAGCTCACAAAATAGTGGAACTGGAATGATGATGAGCCATCACTGTGAATCTTTAAGAGTATAAAGGGAGGTGTAACATGTGCAGCAGGAAGCCTTGGTTTGTTGCTATTACTGGAGAATATAGACAATATTGTTACGAAATATCAGCAACATAACTTGCATCGTAGATGCAGAATGAATTTAAATGTGCTTACATCCGCTACACAATCATTTTGCGAAAATTTTTTGTTATTTGCGTGGCTGTGGCAATATCGAAAATAACGTGTAAGCTCTTGAAATCGAGACTTCGTGATTGGTAATATGCAGGCATAGTCTCTATGTGTATGTGTGTACAGCTGTCAGCGGTGGGCGCTTGCGATTCGAATGCATAACTTGCTAACTGTTCATTTATAAATTACGTTGCCGGGGTTAGGAACTTTGTAGGTATGCTGAGGGGAAACTCGTTCCAGGATGCTGAGTGCTGTCGACACACTGTCAACTAATGAATAACTTATTACTAGGATTTAAAAAAACCGAAATCCACAGTTTGTAGAGATCCTTATATGGTTATGGGGATGTTTCAGAGTTGGAACGTGTAAACAGAATTAGCGAAGCTCATCTGGTAAGCATTAAGAGCATAAACTTATGTGGCAAAATATCAGAGCAGCAGTAGAAATCAACTCTGTACAAATGGCACCTCCCTGTTGCACATCCCTACACAACAGAGCGGATGTCGTATGAATGTGTAGAGCTGTGCCAGACATTGAGATTCCATCAAGCGCATCGTTACATGAGTCTGCAGATAAGCTCTCTGGTGTGTCATAGCAGTACAAGGACTTGTTTCCACATTACGAGTTTCGAACCTGAGCTACTCGTTGAGACTCATCTAGGTACGAGGAGGTGTTACTATACTTTTTATAATATCCCTAGCCAAAATGCGTTCATGTAGATCATTGGGAAGAGGGGAGTTCTTACGATTTTTAGTAATCTCGTGTATAGGACATGCAAACATCCTCGTATATAATCAAACAATGCATGAATATGCCGTAAATATGACCGTACACATAGTGAAAACTATAAAAAATATGAAAAAGTGACAAAAAGTCGTTAAAAAGCAAGGAAAACCTGGCATAATTACGACTCATTGATGGGAAATACATAAAATTGAGGAAAATACGACGAATACGTAAAATCTCGAAAAAAAACTTGCAAATTAACTTAAATTGTCTGAGAATTCATAAAATTGGAGAAAAAGTACCACGAAATGCAAGGAACTGAGGTGGGTCGGGGGTACCCAGACACTCAAGGGCGAGAAAAACTTTAAAATTATGCTCTGGCTGTATTCAGCTATAACCCTCCCCCTGTAAACTACGTACATTTTCGTAACACATACTCCAACAAAGGCGACATAAATATTACACAAAAGCCGTATATTAAAGCATGCAAAACATACATATCAAAATCCATAACTGTGTTCTCACAAATGGAATGTAGATATTACTGAACTACGGGCAATTCTTACAAGCAAAGTTACTGCTTAAGTATTACGTAGAAGGATTAATGTGTTTATCAGACTTAAGCCATTCCCTAGAGTGTTCTGTAGGAGAGTGGACTGGTGTGACATGTATCACATTTAACAGTGCGAGGGGGTGCACTTGATCACCTGACACAGACTTCGGAGTCATGTTAGAAAAACAAAGAGTACGGCAGTGTACAAAACTGTAGTCGTGCCCTGCTTGGATGTGTTACACCCGAAAAAACAATGTATTAAACTGCTTATGAATGACCAATACAGGAACCCTCATTTATGATTGATAGTCCGCTGGATATGGTCTACCTACAGTTCAGTCGGCAACACTTTACCGATATCTGTGCATGCGACTTTGAGTACTAACCTTCAGCTCCAATAGGGTGATATGTGTATGTATAATATGGTCAGTGTCATCACACAGATGGTATTTGTTTTTTCGATATACCAGAAGAGAGAGATGCGGTAAAAACTTAATAGTAGGTTCTATTATATGGGGTGGTATAACTGGTTAAAGTCTGGATGCAGAGAGTTCTCTCAAAACTCACCGATTTTGCCCAGAAAGCAAACAGGAATCGGCTGTATCTGTTCTCGTCGAATCATGACTGTTTTTATTGTTATCATCACGATTGTGTGTTAAAAAATAGGTGTCACCGCAAATCCTGTGTTACATCATAATCTCTTATTATAATGTAGACACCACTTGCATTATAGCTCGTTGTGGAACCTATAAAGATAGCATTTTTTCCGCAACATATGAGTAAATTGCGTGAAAATGACTGAGATAATCAAATTGCTCACAGCACTACAATGCAAGAATCTACTGTATGGTAGAAAGTTTACAGACATGTCGGTAGAAGGCAGTTATAGACAAAAATGTCAAATTTAAGCACACAGACAGTAACTGGTTTCGATGAAATGGGAGAGAGAGAGAGACAGAAATAGAGTTGCGGTAAAATCTTGAAGGATGTTCTATTACAAGACAGTCACCCACGATTTGTTTCGTAAATGCAGGTGAGATATAGCTTTAAATTGGTGAAATGGGACGTGCTGTAGTGTACAAAACAGCAACGTCCTCTTGAATTATAACATGTTGTTGTTGAATGTAAAATGTTTGTTTTTTCCGAAGTATGAGTCAATGGCTTAAAAAATTGTATTATCAAATGTTATTTCACGTGTCTGGAATGTTTGTAATACACATGTGCTTGACGGGTTGTTTATAGAAACTGATTTGAACGTGGAATACGCTCTCAGGTCGTGCAATTTGCCCAGCAAGCTGAAAGAAATTGCTTGACAATTTTTTTCTCCAGAGTTTAAATTATCGCTTTCTCTTTACTCCGATAACAGTTTCGAAATAATGAGGACTTTCTGCGGTGATTGGTAGTTTTCGCAGCAAAATAGTGGAAGCTTTTTTACCCAATTTCATGCAGGCTGGACATGTATGTGCCTCTGATCACTTCTAATTGGTGCTACAGTACTTCGTTGGATGTTGTAAAATGATGAGATGTGAATTATATGCTGCAGTCGAAAGTAAAAGCTATACCGATTTTGCCCAGAAACTAAAAGAAAATTAAATGCGCGTATTTTCGTGGAAAGCGTAAATTTAGTGTCGTCGCGATTGTGTTTTCCCTTTTAAAAGATGCTTGATTTAGGAGCTGTGATGACATTAAATGAAAGTGCTCTCCTTTGCGGAACGAGAGATCTACTGGAGGCGTGTCTAGTGTGTGTGTGTGGTTGCTGATAGAGCTGCGCCCCTGACCATGGGGGTGGCGTTTGGGGGTGGGGCTGTCTCGTTCTGATTTAGACGAACAAGTTCCACTTGGGGCAGCCGACCTTTTATCTCCTACTGTTTAACTGACTATACAGGATTTCGCTTCGGTGACGGACCACCGCCTCAAAGTGATTAGTGACTGCAGCGAACTCGTGTCACGCCAGAAGGACGGAAGGCCGCAAAAGCAGGTCGTGGCAGCAGAGGTGTCTCTTTGAAAAAGTGATCTCGAGCTTTCTGCAGGATTTCGTTGTTGTTCCAGCTTGACTTAGTCTTTCCAAGAAATATGTTTAACAGATTGCACGAAGCATTCCCTTCTTACCATTTGGCTATCTGTGACTAATTTCCGCAGACTGGAGACAGTTTATCAGTACCACCAGAAGGAACTCTTTGTGAAACACCAGCAGCATGATAGAACAGCCGTCTATCCCTGCCTACGGTTAGGAGAGGGAGGGAGGGTGAGAGGGAGGGATGAGGGGTGGAAGGGCGTAAGAAAGACCGCCTCCAAGTTGGTCAGTTCACGAGCTCCCATCGAGGAGAACGCACCTTCAACTACCGCCCTCTCTGCAGTCTTTCGGGATGACAATTTTACTCAATACATGTGTTGCATTATGACCCATTCATCATGAGTGCTGGTTATTTCAAGACATTTTCGAAGTGTAATTAGAACAGTGATGCCTTTTTGCACCAGTTGTGGTATTGTGTATTGGCTTCTGTCACTTGGGCTGCATAGTGATTGTCGAGCACGCGTCTGTAGAGAGCTCTGGTGTCAAAACGCAATAGTTACAGTCCTCAGCTGTATGCATTCAGGTAATACACTTATTAAACTCCTCTCTGTCCGACAGCAGTATCTCCTCAGTTGAATATATTTCCCAACAAAAAATAAATAGCTGGCGAAGAGTTCTCGGGCTTCCAGCCGGGTGGCGGTGTCTTCAAACTGCGACGTTTCGACGAGTGACATACTCGTCATCTTCTGGCGAAGTACACTTGAGTACTGACTTTCAGCTCCAATGGGGCGATATGTGTATGTATAATATGGTCAGTGTCATCACACAGATGGTATTTGTTTTCTCGATATACCAGAAGAGAGAGATGCGGTAAAAACTTAATAGGAGGTTCTATTATAAGGAGTGGTATAACTGGTTAAAGTCTGGATGCAGAGAGTTCTCTCAAAACTCACCGATTTTGCCCATAAAACAAACAGGAATCGGCTCTATCTGTTCTCGTCGAATCATGACTGTTTTTATTATTATCGTCACAATTGTATGTTAAAAAATAGGTGTCACCGCAAATCCTGTGTTACATCATAATCTCTAATTATAATGTAGAAGACACCGCCACCCGGCTGGAAGCCCGAGAACTCTTCGCCAGCTGTATACGCCGGGAAAGCATACATTCACAAAAAATAAATAAATAAATAAAGATTGTACCTTATGCCAAAGCATTTCTCCCGTTAGCTTGTAGGTGAAGAGTAGTCTCTGTGTGCGTCTGTTACGAATTTCGAGTGGTACTGTGAAATTTTTTCCCAGCAGAATAACACCAGTCGTATGGCACTGTCAATTTCTGAGCTGTATTACAATTTTAGGCTGTCCTTGTATAGCGCTAAGCATATAGTTGTACAATTAGGGCCGATCTGTGAGAGTAATTATGTGATTAGTACCCATCTTTACTTCATTTCCATAACAAAATAAATAAAGTACGCTAATCTGACTTACCTCTCCTGTATCTGGGTAGTTTCCATGTGTTTGGGTGGGCGGGGGGGGGGGGGGCGGGTGCACTTGGGCTTTCCGTCTAGGAGGATCAGGGTTCAAGTCCCAGAAAGGGACTGTCATTTGCAATTCGCGGGTGGTAGGGTAGGGTGGGATGTCAGCACAGCCCTGGGGCAACGAAATTCCCACCAAAGTTCGAAATTCCCGCCAAAATTCGATATTCACACAAAAATTCGGAATACACACCAAAATCGAAATTCCCACCAATAAGATAGATGGGGAAACCGAGTGTAATGGGTGGGGAGGGGGGAGGGTGCTGGGACTCATGTGTAGGCTGACGAAACCATATGACGTCATCTGGTGGTGACTTGCATATCATTTTGAGATCAGTTTGATATCAAAATTGCGCTTGCGCCCCCAGTACCCTACTACTTATGTCAGTTGTATTCTGCTGATTTACTAGTCCCATAGCATCATAAAATGTCAGTTGAAAATGTTCACGTTGCTTTTAGAAACGATTTAAGAACCATGACCACACATCTTAACTCTAATTATTTTGCGTAAAACTTCACCATATTTGAAAATTCAGTTTGAGTGTGACGACCTGCATCACTGACTCGCGTTTATGAACTTCCTGCCATGTAACAACTACAAACTCACTAACAACGTGTAAGACGTTTGCACTAACTCGTAATCGTATAACGGGTACAGCTGAAGAACGTTACTAACTGTTAGATCATTTTTTGACTGCTTTGCACGTTTCCGCTGATTCTATAGACTTCTGTGTCGTAATCTTTTTCACAAGTATGAACACTAGTGTAAAAGATCATGGTATAGTATGAGTTATAAATCGAAAACTATCCTGTAAACATAAAATGATTTCAAAAAGTGTCCTATGTGACTAGATTTTCTTTTTTGATTGTTATTGAACATTAGAGTTTCTTGCACTATAGAGCCATAGGCACCTTTTCACGTTCCAGACATTATTACATTCAATTGTGTAATTTTATTTCAATAACAAGACGAATCTATTGATATTTTACTTATCAAGATGCTTGAAGATAACATCTTTCTGATGTTGTTTGTTGCTTGCAGAAACGTAATTATGAAGTACATAGATTAAATACTCGTTAACTGTTTTGTCCACGCCATCGCGATACGGTTTGCACTGACGTGAAACACTACCACGAAGCTGACTTAAAAAGTTTTACGAAAACCGAAAAAGAAGTTATCTTATACGCAGGCGGAACCAAGAAAAAGTCTAAATAAGAGGATAACTTCAAAGAACAGTAGTACAGCTTCAAACAGATGCGTGTTTGTTTACACGTGGGAGCAGGAAGTAAGAACTAGATCACAAACTAAAAGGCATTTAACTTCTTACTTTCATTACCTTTTATTTATTTTAAAATTCCCAAGGAAATATAAATATAAATTTCCGAGAATACATTACAAAACTGCAGTTACATTCATTTTTCTGTGATGAACAAACTAAGTCACAAACGCTTGCATTTTCTCCACAAATCTTATTAAAAACATAGTTATGTCTTTTGGTAAGTTAGCAAGCAACAGCAACTAGCGGTGAAACCTTCAATGCCCACTATAGTGTTTTTTGAAGCATATAACCTCCTACTGGCATGTTTTATCCGTCGCGTTCACTAAGAAATTTCAGTGACCACTTCTCAAGATGCAGGAACCAACTTCTTGTGATCCTGTGCCACCCTCCAGTAATCTTACCTCTCTGCATCCCGAGGCCTTAATAACACGCTACTTATCTCCGAAAGTCAAACACTTGTACTTCTCTGAAATCATTTTACGAGTGATTTTATGTTGTAGTAAGTTGTGCATCCTTCAGAAAATGGAGTCGTGAAGAGTAACGACAAAATTGTCTGAGCAACTGACGAAACAATTCGAATTACTAAGGATCAGATAGCCGCTGACTTAGAATTATAGGCAGTTTGCCGGGCATTGTGTCATGACAATCCCTTCAATATATCGAGACTGTCAAATCACATAGGATTTGTTCCTTATAGAGATTTTTTCAAGGCATTTGGTTTCGAGTTTGATTTATCGACAAATTCAGTTTATCAAGATTTGAATTAGGCAAGAGTCGACTATATATGAATTCTCGTGTCGTTGCATCCGTTTCTAGCGGCAGTTCCACATACGTACAGCTAGGGTGGTCGCAACCAATTACGTTACCGAGCGAGGTGGCGCAGTGGTTAGACACTGGACTCGCATTCGGGAGGACGACGGTTCAATCCCGCGTCCGGCCATCCTGATTTAGGTTTTCCGTGATTTCCCTAAATCGCCCCAGGCAAATGCCGGAATGGTTCCTTTCAAAGGGCACGGCCGACTTCCTTCCCCGTCCTTCCCTAATCCGATGAGACCGATGACCTCGCTGACTGGTCTCCTTCCCCGAAACAACCGACCAACCAAATACGTTACGTAACTACCAGTACGCTATGTCCCTTCCATCGTCTTCTTAGTGTACATCACTCCATTACTTCACTTCTGAGATCAAGCACCTCCTGTTCTCTCATCATAAATATTTCACTTATATAATAACGTGGATGTGCCCAACCATGAAAGGAACACGTTCGCAAACTCCTCCCTTGCCTGCTGTCCGCCAATAGAACAACCTACTTTGCTCTCACCGCGCAGTTTAAGGACAAGCCGAATCACTTCCTTTTGGCAACGTCGCAACTGTTGCTTCAAAATTAATGTATGAGCAGTTTCCAGTTTTCAAACAGTATAGCAAATCCCTACAACTTTTCCGAGACCTATTTTCTTCTCTTCTCGTTACTCTGTCTCTATCCATTTGTTGCTTGTGTTCTATGGTGTTCCTGTTGCTCTCTCCCTGGTTCGCCTTCTCGCATGTACCTTGCTGCCAGTGCCCTACGTTTAATTTCACCTGACTGTATCAGTCTCTATCAATCTAATTTTGATGAACTAATAATAACTCAGATTCTACTACTGCACAACTACTATTTTCCCCTAACATCTTATAGGCTACTCTTAAGCTTGGTACCTCATATTAAATGTAAGATATTTTACAAAATCTGTGTCGTCATGTGAACGTAATGTAATAGATGTAGAATTCCTGGTCAGCTGGAGCACAGGCGTGATTGACCTAATCCTGCCACGATAAATAAATTAATAAATAAAGAATAAAAAATAATTTCGTGGCTGTGACGTACAAGACGCGTGGAAGACATCATCAACGAGGAGTGGTCGCTGACGGATACCAGCACTCAGTGATCAGAACAACTAAATAATGAAAGGGATCGCCACAAACAACCATGCATTTAAGTGCATAAAATGTCGTCACAATTAAATCATTACAAAAGTGACTTCTGCAAGCACTAACTGAGGTTACCTGCTGTCAATGAACAACCGAAAACAACTATCTGACCATCTTATCATCAACACAACTTTGAAAATACGGCTCAAGTAATGCCTAATGAAGGAAGAAAGTTAAGAGTTAACTTCACTACAGACGGAGTATAAACTAAGAATCGAGCTGGTTGGAACAGAAATTTCAATTTTGCTTCTTTAAGGAATCAGTCTGTAATTCACCATAGAGTTTGTAGGAAACTACCGGAAACTTACATCAAGATCGTCAGAGTGGTGTTTGAAAACCGTTCACCCACCAATACGAGTACAAAGTGTCAACCAATGCGCTGCCGCGTTCGCTGGTAGTAGTGCCGGGATCATGCAACATGAACTATGACTACAGGAAATTGGGTCACATAAGACAGTCTTACCTTCTACGACGAAGCTGCCAACGTAGCCAAGATTGGTAAAGCACTCATATTTGGTGACACCCGAACCCGTAGGTGGGTGGTACCAGTAACAGTTATCGTCGATAGTATTACATTGGCAGGGTGAGAAGATAAGGTAGGGAGCGCACAGTTTCTTGTCACTGGGCTCTGTGCAAGTACCTCGAATTAATTTTCTAGCAATTCTGATGTGGTTCATTTAGTGACGAGGTTTGATACACTGCTGATGAGACCAACAGATAGGTTTTAGGTGTTCCCTTCATTGTAATAATCACTTTAATATTGACAAACAACTTACCTCTGTCAGTATGTGCGACCCGTGATGTACAGTTGGTGCAGTGCATGGCATTTTGGGTTAGCATGCAGGAGGTCGAGGGTTCGATCGTGGGTAGGGGTGCATTTTTTTTTTTTTTTGCTAATTTTATTCTGACATTACATACTGTAATATGCACCGTTTATTGGGTCACATGCATCCTAAATTTACAACATTTTGTAACGCTGAACATAACAAATACGTAGTTAGGCAAATACGAAATATACAGTTGAAACAAATGACCTGTCATAGGATAGAATAACTACGAAAACAACATCAGTTTCGAAATGCTAAAGATGATAGCCCAGTACAATAACACATCACCTACTTGTCATGTGTACTAAATGTAATATGTGCGCTCAGATGTCTCACATTAGCAACCAGTGACAATAATAATGTCCCTATTAATGACCGCATGACCTTCACAGAGTACGTTGTCCTCAAAACAACAGATGCTCACAGCGCCCTCCCTGCACGTTCAAACATTGCGCAAACCGACGGATTACACAGCTCTGAACCCTTCGCAGCAAATCTGTGTCCACAGTAACAAGAGCAGCATCAACACGCGCTACCAATTCTTCTACATTCGCCGGCGGAGTAGAGTACACGAGCTCCTTCAGGTATTCCCACAGGAAGAAATCCAGGGGATTAGGTCAGGTGAACGTGATGGCCATGCAATTGAACCTCCACGTCCGAGCCATTTCCCTGGAAATATTCTGTCCAAATACTATCTCACATTAATTCTAGAGCGTGGAGATGCAGGAACATGTGGAACCATATCCTCTACCAAACATGGAGTGAAACAACTTCCATCGCATCAGGCAGATAGTTTGAGAGGAATGCAAGATACCTTCGTGCAGTCAACCGATCAGGCAACATGTAGGAGCCCAAACACCTGTCGCCCAATATTTCATCCCAGACGTTGATACCCCCGGTAGCGGATGACGTGCGGGTTAAGCTCACACCAATGGTGGGGATTGTGCATATTGAAGACACTCTCACAAGTGAATACTGCTTCATCCGACCATATTACGGTATTCACGAAGTCATCGTTGGCTTCCTGTTGTTGGGACCATTCACAGTATTGCGTCCGCTGAAGGCGATCTGCAGGCTGCAGGTTTGCGGGAAAGCATAACGATAGGGGTGCAGCCATGCTCGCTCAGCGCGATAACGACCGTGCGTTTCGAGACACGCAGCTGCCTTGCTACACTACGTCTCCTTTGCTGAGGTTCTTGGAGTATGACCTCCAGAATAGCTTCCCCAGTAGCTGGCGTACGGCGCGTCCGTGGATGACCTCTGTCACGCGAAGGAGAGAACCTAAATCCCGAAGGTGCAGTTCCAGACAACGAAACACATTTTTATCTGGATGGCGTCGACGAGGATATCTAGCCGCATATTCACGAGCGGCAACACCAGCCCGGTTGAAATGTTCGGTTTCGAATCACACTGTTTCCCTAACGGTGATAGACGTGATATTTCCACAATCCCACTGATATAATAATAATAATAATATTGCATTGAGATATGTACTAAACAGAATGCGGTTAACAGACTCAGTGCTGAAAGGCGTAATTAGTGGAACCATGGCGATAACACATAAAAACAGTAAGTAATCGAGTTTGGACATTGTTTGTAAAGCACGTTGCTAGTACTTCTGGTAACATAGGGCCCTAACGAAATGTAATGGACTTAAACGAGGCAAGAATAATAGTTGGTACTAATCTATGGGAGCACTGGAGGAGGGTACAAAGAAAACAGGTGCGAATAAATTCACGCCACGACGTGCAAAGGGCTTCTTTCAAGGCTGACCAATCTTCCATTTCTACGACTGTAGTACGTAAGTGCAAATGTTTTCTAGAGGACCCGCTGCAATGGCTGTTGACGATTAAGGTGCCACACACCGTACCACCTGGACTACACTTACCAAATAAAAAACACATGCCTCAACCCAGGATCGAACCATCAAACTCCTATACGCTAATCCAAAACTCTATCCTCTTTTTTTTAACAAAGACGCTACCTTTTTTGTGCTGTACATAAAGAAAGAAAATTACCTCTTCCATTTCAGGCGCTGGTCCCTTTCACCCATACTACCCCCAAAAACCTACCTAACAAAAAACAAAGCTAGTGCCACCGCCACTTCAGCCTAAACCTAACTAGGACGGTAGTACGCTACCACTTCAGGCTCCACCCACGAGCAAAAATTAAATGTGCCTTTGAACATTTTATTAAAAAAAGAAAGGATAAAGGAAAGGGTACAATACTTTATTATATTTTATTTGTTGTTCATTTTGTTCTTATGTATTTATTTGTCATTCTTTCTTGTTCTATTTTTGTTTTTGTTTTTTCTCGGGGAGTGTACACAGCAGCCAGATGGCGGGATGTCTTGGTCGTCGTCTCGTTCAGTGAGGGTGAAACATCCTGTAATTACCGTCGATGTCTCTCATCAGTCCATCATGTGCAATCTCTCAGTCTCTTCTCTCACCTGCTACACCCCAATGGTCTGGAGCGCGCGTAAACATCGGCCACAAGTAATTCGTAAAGAGCGTACCATACGACGCATTGCGCCGTAATATAGGGTAGTTACTTGCTAAATAATGCCAGAAATCTAACAACACTGCAACGCCCTCATTAAAAAAGTATGACAATGCCTCACCCTTAACCCACACCGTGGCGTTATGACGAGTAGCAGGGAAGTAAGTGACGTCAGGATGGATCATCTCGGTGGGCTCTACGGACGGAGGTGTCCGTTGCAGCAACAATGTTAACATGCGCCGCGTGAGGAGCCAGCAGTCGGTAGCCATACCACAATTGAAACGGTGCAAGTCGGTGTCGAAAGCGGTGCATCTGGGGCAGAGCGGATCCTCGGCAAGATGGATCATGTGTAAACGTTGTCACATACCACAGCGCCCTGATCGTGGTGGGCAGGAAAGGGGACTGTATGTTACTCCACACCCGTCTCCAGCCAATCGCCGGATGTCGGCGTTCAACCACATTAGCAGGCAGCGTCCGTTGAAAGTAGCGGTAGAAGTCCTCGGTGCTAGGATCCCGAGTGGTCGGCAAGACATCCAACAGATAACTCATGTCTACCAGATGGGTGCGAATGAGGCACAGTGCTGGTTGGGGTGACATGTCCAGCAGGAACCGGCGGACAGAGCGATTGAGACACCACCTCCTGAATAAGTGTACCAGGGAGGCTGTCCCTGTCCGAAGAACGTAGGCGATGCATCGTCCGCAGGAAGAGAGCGCGCGCCCTGTTGTGCACGTTTGTCATTCCAATGCCGCCTGCGTGTGTGGGCGACGTTGGCGTCTCGTAACGGTTCTTGAACACCCTACCCTCGCTGACGAAATGACCGAAGGCCGCCTGGAACTTGCCAGCTACAGTAGCGGCCATCGGGAGAACGTGTGTGTAATGATTAAGTTTCGGAGCGAGGTAGACGTTGACAAAATGTACCCGCATGATCAAGCGTTCGAAAGTTATGGAGACGAACTTGAGTGCGGATCACATTAAGTAGTCTGCGATACGCATCTCGGGCCGTACGCTGCACGTTCGCATGGAAGGTCACTCCCAAACACTTCATTGCCGGGACTGTGGTAATGGGCACTGGCGTACTCATTTGCAATCCTCTGCCCACATCCATGTAGTGCGACTTTCGCAGGTTGATACGGCTCCCGGCCACCTCTCCGTATTGCTGAAGCCACGCGATCGCCGTACAGAGATATTTTCTGCCGAGCTCACCAAGAATACTACATCGTTCGCATACATTTAAAATGCACATCGTGGAGGCGAATGCCCTCCAAACGCTGTCTTAGACCATGATATGCAGGCTCGAGGGCGACGGCGAAGAGAAAGGCCGACAGGGGACATCCTTGTCGCACCTAGCGCTCAATAGTGAACGGTGGCGAGCGGTAGCCATTGACCAGAACTGTGGAAGGGGCTCCATGGATGAGACGGAGGTCCACACCTGCCGATATTGTGGACAGTACCATCTTCTCTAAACACCCTAGAAATGGTGCTCAACTCGGTCAAATGTGTGATCTACGTCAACCACCACGGGGGCGCCTTTTAAGCTGCATGCCGACATGAGCGCCACCACATCTCTGTAAGAGCTTAACGCCGTGTGTATATGACTGCCACCTCCCTGACATGTTTGGTCGGCAAGAATGGCACCTTTGAAAGTAGCGAGGAGGCGAGCACGAAGAATGCGGGCGAACAGCTTGCAATAAGAATTCAATAACATCAACAGCTGGAAGTCTTGCGGTCTGCACCGCCCCTTCTTGTTTTGGCACAAGGATGATCATACCCTTCAAAAATTCACGGGCGGGGGGGAGGGGGGGGGGGGGAGGACGCGGAAGTCTGGATCCAGGAGTTCGCAGCACATCTGCCGCCAAACTTCCCCCATCAGGACAAAAAAGGTGCTACAAAATTCAAGCGGAAGACAGTCAGGTCCAGGTGATCTGTTTCTTGTGCCCCACGAGAGGGCCATGCGCATTTCCACCCACGTGCCGGCCTCCAAGAATGTGGCGTCACCTTGCCATCTACCCGAAGGTTCAAAATGGCTCTGACCACTATGGGATTCAACTGCTGTGGTCATAAGTCCCCTAGAATTTAGAACTACTTAAACCTAACTAACCTAAGGACATCACACACATCCATGGCCGAGGCAGGATTCGAACCTGCGACCGTAGCGGTCGTGCGGTTCCAGACTGTAGCGCATTTAACCGCTCGGCCACTCCGGCCGGCTCTACCCGAAGGCGGCAGGTCGTGCAGGGCATCCTCAATGTCACTGTCACGCCGTTGATCTGCTAGGGATATGGTGTTGTGTATCTCTGCGCGTTGCCCGCCGCAGAAACAACTGCCGTGACGAGTCGTCTCTTACAGTGTCTCCGTTCTCTGACGATGTGATAAAGAGAGGCACGTTCCTTTGGGATGGAATCTTGCAGTCTCGATCGAACCCGTGTGCCGTCCAATCTGTTCAAACGGCTCTGAGCACTATGCGACTTAACTTCTGAGGTCATCAGTCGCCTAGAACTTAGAACTAATTAAACCTAACTAACCTAAGGACATCACATACATCCATGCCCGAGGCAGGATCTGAACCTGCTACCGTAGCGGTCGCTCGTCTCCAGACTGTAGCGCCTAGAACCGCACAGCCACTCCGGCCGGCGTCCAATCTGTCAGCCGTGGTCTTCAGAAGCCGTGCCTGTGTCCGGTGGACGGCCATTTGGCGCTCTGGCGAAGGTGGTTGTGACGCTAGTTCCCGCAAGACCATGTACTGAAGGTCAGAGGTGGCTCGGAGACAAAGCACCCTGTCTCGTCCGTATGCCATGAGCGTGCGACGAAGAGCTGGTTTGGCGCAGTATGTCCATCACCGTGTCGTGGAATTATAGGTATGACGCCGCGCGGCTCCTACTCAGTAATGAAATTTGTTCTCAACAACATGGACCAGTTGAAAAACCACAGTGACGTTCAGAAGAGAGAAACACTTTTGCTATCCTCTACTCAACCTCTCCTTGGCATAGAAAGGGGTAAAATATGCTGCTGTAAAACTTTCCAATAAATTACCAGTTGAAATAAAATGTCTGAGAGGCAGCAGCAATGTTTTTAAAAATAAATTGAAATCATATCTCCTTGACAACTCCTTCTGCACCATAGATGAATCCTCGAATGGGAGCAAATAAATCTGTAGGTATAATATATGCATTCTGTGCCATTTAAGGGAATGAGATAGGTCATGTGTGCATTTCTTATGCACTTGACACGTTCCACATCATAACGGTTACCATGAGATTGATGATCAATGGGACACGTGACTAACTAACTGAGAAACAAATTCATTCGGTACACATATTTGGAAGACTGTTATAGCTTGAAAAGGTTGTTCATTCATGACGTTCAAGTGATTAATAGTAATGAAACTGCCTGGCATTATTAGAAAGAAAAAATACATTTAAATTAATTACACTTTACGGAATTCTTGTAGACGACGGAAGTACGAACACTTTTTCTGTATTTCCGTTTTTGCAGTATTAAAGTTTATGTTAAATAATGGCTGTAGTATGTTTCAGCAATTTGATTGTAACTTCCTTTCAAGTGGAGCGTTAATTCAGGAATATAAATAACAATTTGTAGCCTTTTCCATAACCTTTCAGGACTTAAGCGGGTCCTAACGTACTAAGTCGACGAAATTTGGTATTCCTAAGTTACATATTTGTTGCGTCATATATTGAACAAATGTTACATAATGAATGTCTACCAACTGAGATGTAGTGAAAAGATCTGTTGAGACGTCTCTGATTTGGTTTCAAAGTGGGTGAACTGGAGTCGACGATAACAGAAGCAATAACGTTCCAGTACACATGGGTGCACAACCCTCTGGATTTTTCTCTGCTGATTCATCTTAAAAGTCATTTATCCATCACTCCTGCAAATATGGCTGACGCACTAAAGCAGGAAATGTAAAGTTTGTCATACTTTACGGAATGATTCATAGCGTCAAACCCGTAGAATTTGTCAAACTTTACAGTATGATCCATAGGTGCCTGAAAGAATTCGCAATTCACTACCGAGACATAATCGGTATTGCATCCAAATGCGAACATGACGCGTGGATCAGCCCTTTTGGCATGTGCGAGTGTACAGTAAATTGTAACATTTCCCATCATGGAGTTGTATTGTATTTCTTATTCAGGTAGGCCTCAATTGGAGCCAACGGATTTTCCGCAGTGGTTACACCGGTTCCCGTCATATCACCGAAGTTAAGCGTAGTCGGGCTTGGCTAACACATCGACGGGCGACCGTCCAGGTCTGCCAAGCGCTGTTGCAAGCGGGGTGCACTAGATCCTTGTGAGACCAACTGAGGATCTTCTTGATTGAGAAGTAGTGCCTCCAGTCACGAAAACTGACGATGGCCGCGAGTGCAGTGTGCTGACCACATGCCCCTTCATGTCCACATCTCGTGACGCCTATCGGCTGAGGATGACACGGCGGTCGGCCGGTTCGGTTGGGCCTGTCGAGGTCTGCTCGAATGGAGTCTAATTCTAGTTTAGTTCTCGGTTAGATGGAAACAATGTATAAATCTATATTTCAAATACAGTTTCAGGAACTACGATAGCATTTCGTAGTGGCGTCATTGGCGAATCACAACTATTCAGTCACAATGGCCCTTTCGTGGGCCCATATTTACAGGAAGGTTTTGGTTCTACTTCGTGTAACTCATGTTTGGCGTTTGGTTTTCGCTGTTAATTTTAAATGTGATACAGCATATACAGGGTTAAGCGAAATTGGCGCACTCGGGCTTCGCAACTCGACTACTCACATGCCAGCGATAAAAAAATGTCTTTCAGAAAATTTCGTCCGGTGAGTATATCCGGCAGAAAAACGACGTTAAAGAGTGGCTATCTGGCAACACTGTAACTACATGTACGGTAACTATCCGTGTCAGCACAAATTCGTCGTGCTGTACAGTTGGAGTAGTGGATAGAGCGCAGTCGGCTCTCAGCCGTGTTGTGAAGAGGACGCGCTCGGGGTTCTGTGCGGCGCTCCGTTGTTTACTCGCGCGGGTAGCAGTATTGCAGTACGAGTACAGACTGATCACCTCGAACGACGATGGCGCTTATAGAAAGTCCACAAGTAAGTTAACGTACGATCTGAGGTATAGAAAGTAGAGCGTTTCTTGCTTGAGGTAATGAACGTCGATCCACAGGAACTTATCGGTATACATCTTTCGATCATCTCCAGTACAGTTTACTTGAAACCTGTCGATGAAGCAGCATGCGAACGACTTCTTCGACATTCCACCGGTGGATACCGTTTTCACCACACGGACGGCAACGTGACTGCCAACCATGCAGGACTCGGCGTTCGGAACATATTAATCTTCGAACTGCCGTTTGAAGTTCCGGCCACGCTTGTGGTGAACACGCAGCGGTCTTACGGGAAAGTACCATACGTTCGAGACTTATCCTGCACTGAATGGAGTGCATCAGGTGCGAATCGAACTGCGTAAACACATCCCATCGTATGTGAGCTTTGGTGGCTGTCGAGCGATCGTCATTTATGACGGTCAACCGCGGACTTGGTCAGGGTGCGGGCAGGAAGGGCATGTACGCTCTGAATGCCTGCAGAGACGCCTAGTCCAGAGACCACGTGCAGACACTACGCCTACATCACAACCGAGAACGCTGCCTATTACATACGTTGAGGCAGCGAGGAACATGTAAGACGCGGACGTTGTTCCGTTCCAGTTGCCGGCCCCCGCGGGCTCGGTTTCCGCGCCCACGATGACGAAGCCTTCATCGGAACCGTCACCGATCTAAACAGCAGCGACCAAGTCTGCACCGCAGCCGTGTGAGGAAGGAGAGCATCAGCAAATCGATTCGAGCTCAGACACGGCGAAGCGGGAAGTGCCCACTGTTTGTCGTGATCCACATGAAACGGACGCGCGCTCCCGCAAGCAGAGGTCACCCAATCGACGAATGAAGAGGAGGCTGTCTACAGGAAATGATTCTCGAGATGGTGACAAGTTGCACGAGGATGAGGAAAATCCGTCTGCGGCCAGCGCTGTTGACCTCACACCAAAGGTTCCTGGTTTGCTGCTGGCAACGTCCGCCCAAGGACAAAGCCAAGTTGACGATGCTCAGGTCACCTTCGAGCCCCCTGGCGATTCTGCGGCTAAGACACCGGAAGAACACCATGCGTCGCCTAACATACCACAGCTCCAGCTTGGTGGTTGGCTGTCCGAGATGGAGATGGAAAGAATGATATCAGGCGGCTCGTTGGACGGACATCTTGTCTCAATCCGACCAATAATATGTACGGTACGGATGACAGGGAAGGTCGGACGGACTATGTGGCGCATACTGGCTTAAACGACCGCAGGATACGTTATCGTACTATCAGATGACCCAGGTGTATCGGGTAGGTACAGTCACTGTCAACGGCATTAGCTCCACGATCAAAACAAACTCGTTAAAGGCCATGATTCGAGCGGCGGACAATGATATCGTGTTTCTTCAAGAGGTACGGCCTGATCTGCGCCTGGATGTTTATGTATACGCGTCTTACGTTAACCCAATTTCCGGCGGTGGTGGTACGGCCATACTACTACGCGATGGCATCGAACCAACGGATATTCAGTTTTTGCCATCAGCGAGAGGCATTGCGCTCAGCATCGGCGCAGTCCGTCTAGTGAATCTGTATGCCCCGTCTGGTACTGCGAGGCGTCGAGAGCGAACACTCTATTACTCCACTGAGGTAGCTCCATTGTTTCAAGGCGCTACAGAGCACCTGGTGGTGGGCGGGGACTTTAACAGTGTCTTACGCCCTGAGGATCAGATCCCTCACCATGTCCCATGTCCAGCCCTACATGCTATGGTCAGAGATCTCGCTTTGCATGATACATCGTCGCTAAACTATGGTGACCGTCGCGGATATACACACTCCACCAGCCACTCGGCCAGCAGTTGGACTGGATTAATGTCTCCCGAGGTCTTCGGGCAGCAACTGTCAGTACTGAGCTGTGGGCCACTGCATTCAGAGACCATCAGGCCTTCATCTGCACCGTGACGCTGCCACGACAACAGACGAGCCGTAGCAGAGGACCTTGGACTCTTAACGTTAACATTCTCCAGGAAGAGGCTTGCCGTACAGCCGTCACTGATACTTGGCACAAATACTTGGCAGGGTTATCGAATGATGTTTAAGCAACAGAGATGCGTTTGGGACTCTTGCTGTTCATAGTGTATTTGCCTCGTAACACTAGCACTCGGTGTAGAACGTATACAGAGGATATGAAATGCAGACTGGAAGTGACAAGAAAAGTGTTTCTGAAAAAGAGAAAATTGTTAACATAGAGTACAGATTTATTTTCTGAAAGTATTGGTATGGAGTACTGGTAAACAGTTTAGACACGAAAACAAAATAAACTTCTGAAATGCGTTGCCACAGAAGAATGCTGTAGATTAGATAGGTATATACCGTAATTAATGAGGAGATACTGAATAGACTTGGAGAGAAAAGAAATCTGTGGCTAAACTTGATTAGACTATGTTGATACGACATGTTGAGAGACATCGAGGGACCACCAACTTAGAGCTGGAGTGAAGTGCTGACGGTAAAAATCGTAGAGGGAGAGCAAAAGATGAATAGAGTAAACGGATTCACAATAATGTAGGTTACAGTATTTATTCGGAGCTGACGAGGCTTGCACAGGAAGTAGCATGGAGTGCTGCATCAAACAAGTATTCGGACTCGAGAGCACAACAACACGAAGAATGACACACAATGGTTAGATGTTTATTTCCCCTGCGGGAGCGCCTCACATAGATGTTGAAAAACATTAACTGACAGACACCAAACATCCCCCGAAAGACTGCATATAATGACTGAACAGTCAGAGGATTCCAGGACTGTGGATGGAATAAAAGCAGCCGTAATACAGCATGAGAGGTACCCTCCGCTACGCACTTAACCGTGCTTGCCAGAATGCAGATGTAGATGGAGGTGAACAGACATATCTCTACACGAAGTCTTACCAAGAAAAGATAAATATTTTTCACCTATATCCTATATGCTGTGGTAAGACGCTGAATATATTTTACATAAATATCAGCCAACGCTACAACATGTAGGAAGCCATTCATCCATCACTCTATTAGTGATTTTTGTAGGTAGAACTCTCAATATGTCGACAATAAAACTTTTTCTATGCAACGAATACTATCCTTATGTGATGGGGAAAACTGTTCATGTCACACGCTCAGTTGTCTGTCATGTAGTCACTTTGTATGCACACAGCTGCCCTACCTGCAGCACGTTTCAATCAATGTAAAAATCATATTTACCATTTAATATAGTACTTCAAATCACATACAGACTCTAAGTGAAATGATCTGAACTTAACCAATAAAATCCGCAATTCAAGTTGCATAGACAGCAATCCATGGTGTCACAGTCTGCAACTACGTTTCAGTCACGAAGTAAAAATCATCTATTTCAAATTCGTCACACAACGATGAAACCGCCATGTTCAGGTAAAGAACCAAAAACATTCAATTTTGAAATTAATTGAAGTTAACCTAATAAAACAAGACAAAGCCACTTGCTACAATGTGAATAAAAATATATAATAACGCTAAATAAATTTAGAATTATACAAAATTCAAATTTACAGGACCAAAATCTGAAAAATTTCAACGCTTCCCTACGTCGAAATCAAGCAGAAACCTTCAAGATGACCTGAACGACTTCCTGGCCCTCATCCCCGTCGACGAAATCGTCAACATCGTCCTCAACTACGTCGCAAACGATGCTGAGGTGCAGGCCGCCCTCCAGTACCTCATGTCTGACGAGTTCGAGAGCATCGTCGTCTACGTCGACCAGCAGCCCGAGCTGTACGATGTAAGCAACGCTCCATTAGACACTTCATACACCTATGAGATGTTACGTCACTCAGGTTCTCACTGCTCTGTTTTTTCCACAGCTGCTCAACTTCCTCGAGTCCTCAGGCCTTGACCCCTACGGATTCCTCAACATGATCCACGACTTCCTGGGCATTCCTCAGATCTCAAGACCCGCCAGCAGAATGAGGAGGAGCAGCAGGAGCCTCAAGTCCATGCTCGATGAGATCCTCGCCATCCTCCCAGTCGACGAGCTGAAGGCTCTCTACAATGATAAGCTGGAGACCAGCGCCGACTTTGCTGAACTCATCAACAGGCTCAGCTCGGACGAGTTCCACGTAAGAAGTAATCCTTTCATAGCTGTTGAATGGCTACAGCTGTCCAGCATTTTTATTTTATGTTACTCTCTACTTGATCTCTAACCAGAAATATGACCTTTCCAGCAACTGGTTCTGCGTGTTTTGGAGCTGGATGCTATGCAGAACTTGATCCAGATGCTGAGGGACGCCGGTATCGATGTGGATGCCATCATGGATTTCTTCAGAAATCTCTTCGGTTGGGCTGATTCCGGCTCTTTGAAACTGAGTAAGAACGTTTTTTTTTTAATAAGTCACCCTTTAACATGGCTTGTCATTTCGCGTTTACATTCGCCCACACGTTTGGGAATATTTGCCAGACATACTTATATTAGATATTAGTATCCACGACACTCATAAGTGGATTGTAAGACACTCTCCTAGTTTGTACATAGAACTGACCTGTGATACGAAATTAGGAATTCACAGATATTATTACTGTACATTAATCTATAGCAGACATTTAAAAAAAATGGCTCTGAGCACTATGGGACTTGAAAGCTAAGGTCATCAGTCCCCTAGAACTTAGAACTACTTAAACCTAACTAACCTAAGGACATCACACACATCCATGCCCGAGGCAGGATTCGAACCTGCGACCGAGCAGACATTTAAATTGAGATCATGTCATACGGTATAGTAACATCCTGTTTCGTGGAAAGAGGGAATTTAGATAAGTACTATGTGTGATCCTTCATGCTTTTATTTGACTGTTTTTTATCTGGTATTGAAAACAAAAACAAATTAAATTACATAGTTCATTATCCATCCAAAATCCAGTCCAACAAGTTAAATGACTTGCTTATTAATTACATTTCAGTACAGATACGTCATTTATAACGGAAATTACTGGAAGTACTTGTGATACCTCATTAGTTTACTAACAGCTAACAAAAAATAAGTAGCAAGGTAGGAAAGCAATTTTTGCTGATCTGTATGACACCATTGGTTTGTTATATCCAAAGTAGTCAAGTATGAGGTGCATTTATTAGTTTAAGCATACTCTTTTTTGGACAAAAGGATAATCAGTCACTCTGGAAAGAAACCAACCCCTGCCTGCAGCACAAATTACTAAACGAGTTACAACAGAATGACAGCTGTCAGATACTTCTGCATAGCCACTTAACATATCATTACATAGGATACAGTTGTTCCAGAAGTAATGGTAAATATTCAGGGATATGACAGGAGCGATCATTCGAAACAAAAAAAGTAAATATGGGTTCTAAAACGCATACCTTAAGAGCCATGAGCAATTCTTGATCTTCGATACTGTGAAACAAACCTCTTCTACTGCAAGCTCTTTGCTTTCTACATTTTGGGATGTGGTCGTATGGAACAAAACAAGAAAAAAATGTGCAGTAAACATGTGGACTAAAATTCATACTTTAAGAGTTATGAGCACTTGTTCATCTTCGCTAATTTGAAACACAACTCTTCTAATAAAGAAGTGCTCATATCTTTTAAGATATGCATTTTAGAGCACATGTTTACCGGACATTTCTTTCTTGTTTTGGTCCATACTACCGCTACCTCAAAATATGGAAAGCAAAGAGCTTGCAGTAGAAGAGATTTGTTTCAAAATATCGAAAATCAAGAACTGCTCATAACTATGGTATGCATTCTACAGCCCATGTTTACTTTACTTTTTTTGTTTCGAATGATCATTCGAGTCATATCCCTGAATATTGACCATCAGTTTTTAAACACCCCGTTTAGTCCTCAGTAGTAGCAAAAGCTATCGGCATAATTCAATATATTTCAACAGATAATATTTACATTCACTAACGGTTATATGGTTAATTCCAAGTAACAACAGTGAGCTTGCCTTTTACAGGACCTTACGTCATAGTCAAGAAGATCCAGCGCTTCCCTGCAAAAAAATCCAGCCGCAACCTCCAGGATGACCTGAACGACTTCCTGGCCCTCATCCCTGTCGACGAAATCGTCAACATCGTCCTCAACTATGTCGCCAACGATGCTGAGGTGCAGGCCGCCCTCCAGTACCTTATGTCGGACGAGTTCGAGAGCATCGTCGTCTACGTCGACCAGCAGCCCGAGCTGTACGATGTAAGCAACGCTCCATTAGACACTTCATACACCTATGAAATGTTACATCACGCAGGTTCTCACTGCTCCGTTTTTTCCACAGCTGCTCAACTTCCTCCAGTCCTCAGGCCTTGACCCCTACGGCTTCCTCAACACCATCCACGACTTCCTGGGCATTCCTCAGATTACGAAACCCGCCAGCCGATTGAGGAGGAGCAGCAGGAGCCTCAAGTCCATGCTCGATGAGATCCTCGCCATCCTCCCAGTTGACGAGCTGAAGGCTCTCTACAACGAGAAGCTGGAGACCAGCGCCGACTTTGCTGAACTCAACAACAGGCTCAGTTCCGACGAGTTCCACGTAAGAAGTAATCCTTTCATAGCTGTTGAATGGCTACAGATGTCCAGCATTTTTATTTTATGTTACCTCTCTACTTGATCTCTAACCAGAAATATGACCTTTCCAGCAACTGGTTCTGCATGTTTTGGAGCTGGATGCTATGCAGAACTTGATCCAGATGCTGAGGGACGCCGGTATCGATGTGGATGCCATCATGGACTTCTTCAGGAATCTCTTTGGTTGGGCTGATTCTGGCTCTTTGAAACTGAGTAAGAACTTTTTTTAAAAAGTCACCTTTTATCATGGCTTGTCATTTTGGGTTTACATTCGCCCATGCTTTTGGGAATATTTGCAAGACAATCGTATATTAGTATCCAAGACACTCATAAGTGGATTTGAAGACACTCTCCTAGTTTGCACAGAGAACCAACCTGCCATACGAAATTAGGAATTCACAGACTTTGTTCCTGTACTTTAATTTATAACAGCCATATAAATTCATATCAAGTCTTGCTGTACATGTTCCATAGATCAGTTTAATGATTACTTGAAGAAAATGATGTGGAACGAATCAATTTAAAGGATATGTATACATGACTAGTGTTAATATTAGGCAACACATTATGATTCTTTGTCCTCCTTTTAAAACTACACTTAATTTTCTATTGGTCACAATTTTTAAATAGAAATCCGTGAATGGACTAGAAGGAGTTGTCCAGGAGAAATGATTTTTAATCAGATTTATAAGTTGCTTCGCTATCAGTCTGATATTTTATGTTATTGAGCAAACGCTTAAAATTTTTTGGTGATGTATTTTGAGCCCCTTCTTGAATCACTGACAGGTTTAACAATGGGCTATAAACGTCATTTTTCCTCTAGTGTTGTAGACTTGTGTGTCACTGTTCTTATCAAATTGTAGTGGATTATTTACGACGAACTTCACAAGCGACTACATCTATTGTGATGCAGGTGTTAAAACGCTTATCTTCTTGAAAAGGTACCTGGAAGATGTTCATGTGTCTACACCACATATTATTCTTACTGCTTGCTTCTGGGCGATCAACAATTTCTTTCTAAGTGATGAGTTACACCAGAAAATTTCTCCATACATCAGTCAGTGGAAATATGCAAAATATATCAGTAGGTTGATAGTTTGTTTCCAAGATCAGCAGTTATACAAAGACTAAAAGTAGCTGAACTTAACTGTTGGAGAAGCTCTGTAAATGCTTCTTCCAGTTCAAGTTTTCGTCGATATATACATCCAGTAATTCCACTGTGTTTATTAACTCATATGCTACATCAATTCTTGTGTGTCTATTTGTTGTACAGAACTGAATGTAGTGCTTTTTTTTTCAAAATTCAGGGTGGTTCTATTTTCAGAGAACTACTAAATAATCATTTGGAAAAATCATTTACCACCTCTTCTGTTGCTCTTTCTCTCTCTCTCTAATATGATTTATTGTAACTCTTGCATGGTCTTCAAAAAGTACTAGCTGTGCTCGTTGACTGTTACGTGGAAGTTCACTAACATATGAGGGTTGGAACTTTAATAGTGTCAGATATTTATTTATAACCCGTACAAAATAGAAACATGTTTCAAAGTTTTACAGACCTTCAAAGTAGTCACCAGCATTGTGTATAAACCATTGCCAGCGATGTGGAAGTCATAGGATACTCTTAGCAGTACCAATCGTGTTCAGAATCCGAGCGGCGCGGTCTATTGCCTGACGAATTTGTAGCAGTTCTGAAGCGAATGCCGTGAAGTGTTTCCTTCAGTTTAGAAACCGAGTTGAACTTACGAGTGCTTAAGTCACGGGAGTTCAGTAGGTGGTATAGCACTTAGCAGCCCCATCAGTCAAACAAGTCAGTAACAGCTTGCACTATACATGTTTGAGCATTGTCCTACAAAAAGATGGTCAGGTCCTGCACAAAGAGTCATCACTTCTGTCTCTACGCTGTTCATTTTTGGAACACAAGCTATGACCAGCTTATTGTTATGTGGCATTTGTCTTCAGTGGCAGCAAATGCCATTAGCTGTAATTAAAATATATTGAACTGATCAGATACATGTTCTCTAAACGTTATGTGGTTAATTACAAGTAACAACACTCAGCATGTCTTTTATAGGACACATTGTCCCAGTGAAGAAGATCCAGCGCTTCCCAGCAAAAAGATCCAGCCGCAACCTGCAGGATGACTTGAATGACTTCCTGGCCCTCATCCCCGTCGACGAAATCGTCAAATCGTCCTCAACTACGTCGCCAACGACGCTGAGGTGCAGGCCGCCCTCCAGTACCTTATGTCGGACGAGTTCGAGAGCATCGTCGTCTACGTCGACCAGCAGCCCGAGCTGTGCGATGTAAGCAACGCTCCATTAGACACTTCATACACCTATGAGATGTTGCACTACGAAGTTGGTGATTGCTTGATTTTCTCCACAGCTGCTCAACTTCCTCGAGTCCTCTGGCCTTGACCCCTACGGCTTCCTCAACACGATCCACGACTTCCTGGGCATTCCTCAGATTACGAAACCCGCCAGCAGAATGAGGAGGAGCAGCAGGAGCCTCAAGTCCATGCTCGATGAGATCCTCGCCATCCTCCCAGTCGACGAGCTGAAGGCTCTCTACCACGAGAAGCTGGAGACCAGCGCCGACTTTGCTGAACTCATCAACAGGCTCAGCTCGGACGAGTTCCACGTAAGTAGTTATCCTTTCATGGCTGTTGAATGGCTACAGGTGTCCAAAAGTTTTATTTTATGTGCCTCTTTACTTGATCTCTAACGAGAAATGTGACCTTTCCAGCAACTGGTGCTGCGTGTTGTGGAGCTGGATGCTGTGCAGGACTTGATCCAGATGCTGAGCGACGCCGGTATCGATGTGGACTCCATCATGGACTTCTTCAGGAAGATCTTCGGTTGGACGTTTTAAAGCCACCGAGTCTTCCTCCACTCTCACCTGCGAACTGATAATATAACCACATTTTCCAGTCCCCGGTTTTGATGTAATCAATGCGTAAAAAAAAAAATAAACCTCTGTGCTAAAAGTTAATTGTGATACTTTTTGTGAAACTCTGTGAGTCTGAACCCTCTTTCAATACCAAGTAATTTTAGGCTGTCTCGCAAGACAAATGTTTTTCGACCATTTAAGAACAAAACGTAGACCAGATTTTTAAATCATTGCTCGCATTTTCTTTCCTCCTAGTCCTAAGTGTGCTGCAGATCAGTATTGACTTATTTGTTGCGAACAGTTTTAATAATGTTTCTGCCATACTTTCAGATTCCGATATAGGATACCTCTTCCCACTCACTCACTTTCATATTCAGTGGTCTTTTTCCTTTTCTGTGACAACTCTTGAGCTGATATGTCTTTAGAGAAAGACCTCTAAGTATATATCTATGTAGCCGCTTAAATTCCATTACTTGTTACACGATGACTCTTATGCATGGTGTGGAGGATGGATTCTTAGGTACCTGTGGTGATATTTCATTTATTGTCTTATTTGAAGGTAAATATCAGTTAAAATGTTGATCTGGCTACCATAGTTCCGCTGCAGGAACTGGAAATGGAATACCCTTAGTTTCATGCGATTTTTGAACATACTTATTTAATGAGTTATGCTACTATGGCGTCCAAAGTAAAGTTCGAAGTTCTGGATTCTGAAATATCACGTTTACGAAGATTTAACAGATCTAATAGTCTTGTTGAGTAAATAATTGCTTCTGAGATATATACTTCAAGTTTTAAATAACATTAACCTGTTGTTAACGTTAAGAGAATCACTATGAATGGATTCATGCAATGCTGTAATAAGTGCTGAAAATAATTTCTCTGTCAAGGCATTAACCACTTCAAACGCTTGATTGGTATATAGTCAAGGGCATTAAAAGTTAGCCTTTTCGAGACTTGCCCAATAAAAGGAACGAATCGATCTTTAAAAATTTCCACAGTCCGTAAAAACAGTTAATGGAAAGAGGGTGAAGCTTCCTGAAGCTTGGACGTTCCATGCCATCTGACATTTTGAGGTAGTAGAATATTAACGCGTGCAGGCAACAACTGGCTCTCGGTAACACTCACTGTCTGCACATCACAGTAGGAAGATGACGATGATTACAAGTAAATGATTACTAATAGTGGAGCACTACTGACACGGACACAAGGTTCTTTTGTCAATTTAATTATAGGAAATTACTACTGCTAAAATAGTTATGAAGTAATAGTATCTTTTGTAGTAATTATTATTTGCATTCTCAAGGAATATCCACTACCCTATATTATTTAGCTCCAATGGAATATGTGGTACCTGGAGCTATTCTAGTTTGAATAATTGTAGCCAGTTGCTTATTTTTTGGCTATTATTGTAATATGACATTTAAATTTGGCTCAACAATTAGCATGGGGACCCAGAAACCAATTTATCGGTAGATTCAGGCCGTGGCTGAACAGTTCAGTCACAACCCAGAATGAAAAACACTGTTAACTGCATTACACATGAAACTGCAATTAAAAGGATGTTTTACATGATGCTTTAACCGTCCATTCATGAAAAATATGTGGAATATTTTAAAACTTACGCTTACAAAATATTTACGAACGTTACAACTCTACAAAGTTTGTTAACGCTTGTTAAGGAAAATAATAATGCTTCAGTTCAGTAAATCAGGATACTCGGATTCATCGTAGCACTTGCGACAGGACCCTGATGCCTAAGGATCAAATACGGTGGCTGTACACAAAGTTCACACAACGCAAAATTATTACTGAAAACTAAACCTTATATCTGGTCCACGCAATTATACAGCACTCAACTGCTAATGTGAGATGAAGCTGGTGGCAGCGTCGATCTGCTGTGTTATTAAAAATAGGGCGGCGAAAGTATGCATGGCTCTTCCTGTCTGACGAGCTCTGAAAATTCTCTTCTTAGCGTCAGATTTTCATAGTAAAGAGCTAACTAAACAATGCCATGAATAATAAGCCGCATTACTTGTGTATCAGAGACCGTATTTTGGTTCTTCTCGCTCTTTTAGTTTACGAGATACGCACGCATTTCTTGCCAGCCACCACCACATACGGGACTTGCAGTTCGACCGCCAGGTCCTCATCTTCCATTCACGCCTAGCCAGTTCCATTGCGGAGGGACTTCCCCTTAAGTTTTACATGGTTACGGACCTTCTTTCCCTATGCATCAACCAGTAGCATATAACATTTTCATTCTTTTACAGCACATTACTTTTGACATTGCATCCATATATTAATTATAATTACATAAATTATTATAAATATATAATAAAACATTTACATGGATATCACATCAAAGAGCATAGTTACACATAAATCACATTAAATAAAAACAGAAAAAGAAGTTAGATAAGATCATTACATGTACTATGGACAATACTGTTGCTACTTGTCCCTCAAGAACAATATATTTTATTGGCTCCATAGCCTTTCTCGTTTTCCACGCACAAGTGATTTTAAGTATGCATCCATTAAGATGATCAGTAACAGCTTCCACTGTACGTGCTTGAGCATTGTCCCGCAAAATGATGGTGAGGTCCTACAGAAAGTGTCATCACTTCTGCCTCTATGCTGTTCATTTTTGGAACACGACCTACGACCAGCTTAGAGAAAGAAGTGATGACACTTTCTGCAAAGTGATGACACTTTCTGCAAGAGTGAATTTTTCACTCTGCAGCGGAGTGAGCGCTGATATGAGATTTCCTGGCACGTTGTAACTGTGTTTCGGACTGGGACTCGAACGCGGGACCTTTGCCATTCGCCGGAAAGTGCTTTACCAGCTGAGCTACCCAACTACGACTCACGACCCGGGTAGTCAGGGCAGCTCAGTCATGCTTCGGAAAGGTTCCGGGTTCGAGACCCAGTCCGACAGACATTTTTAATCTGTCAGGAAATCTCATATCAGCGCGTTCTCCACTGCAGAGTGAAATAATCATTATGGAGTACTACGTCCCGTAAGAACATGGGACATATCTATTTAGAATCTCTGTACATGAGCATTTAAAATCCAGGAAAGAACTTAGTGTAATATGTTACGCCTTCAAAGCTACTGTCAGCACGAGATGAGTCTGGAGATGACAACGTCCCTAAGGATTCACAAATCTGTCATTTATGTTTCAAGTGGACAGCAGTTGCTGCCCACACTGTACTCTGAATTACATTCTGATGAAGAAATTTGTGGAAGCGACAAACCATGTGTGGCTAGTCGGCAGATACTAAACAAGCGCTTGTACCTCTCGCACGTGCGTGACGCATAGGACGACCGCATATCCAGTGGGGAAAGGATCTGAAGTCGGGGAGCGACAGCGTTGTATTCCGGTGCATAAGAATCAGGGGAGTAAAGTACACGGCGTCTCAGCAGCAAGAAAGCTATGAACTTTAAATAAAACGACAAAAACATAGAACCACAAACGCTACAAACAAAACTGGCGAGCCGGCCGAAGTGGCCGTGCGGTTAAAGGCGCTGCAGTCTGGAACCGCAAGACCGCTACGGTCGCAGGTTCGAATCCTGCCTCGGGCATGGATGTTTGTGATGTCCTTAGGTTAGTTAGGTTTAACTAGTTCTAAGTTCTAGGGGACTAATAACCTCAGCAGTTGAGTCCCATAGTGCTCAGAGCCATTTGAACCAAAACTGACGAATCATTTTAAAACTCTCGAGAAAGCCTAGAATTTCGATGAAAAGTTCTTTCAGTTGCTGTACTTGAACAAAGGCATCTGCATCTACATTTATACTCCGCAAGCCACCCAACGGTGTGTGGCGGAGGGCACTTTACGTGCCACTGTCGTTACCTCCCTTTCCTGTTCCAGTCGCATATGGTTCGCGGGAAGAACGACTGCCGGAAAGCCTCCGTGCGCGCTCGAATCTCTCTAATTTTACATTCGTGATCTCCTCGGGAGGTATAAGTAGGGGAAGGCAATATATTCGATACCTCATCCAGAAACGCACCCTCTCGAAACCTGGACAGCAAGCTACACCGCGATGCAGAGCGCTTCTCTTGCAGAGTCTGACACTTGAGTTTGCTAAACATCTCCGTAACGCTATCACGCTTACCAGATAACCCTGTGACGAAACGCGCCGCTCTTCTTTGGATCTTCTCTATCTCCTCCGTCACCCCGACCTGGTACGGAATGGTTCAAATGGCTCTGAGCACTATGGGACTCAACTGCTGAGGTCATTAGTCCCCTAGAACTTAGAACTAGTTAAACCTAACTAACCTAAGGACATCACAAACATCCATGCCCGAGGCAGTATTCGAACCTGCGACCGTAGCGGTCTTGCGGTTCCAGACTGCAGCGCCTTTAACCGCACGGCCACTTCGGCCGGCCGACCTGGTACGGATCCCACACTGATGAGCAATACTCAAGTATAGGTCGAACGAGTGTTTTGTAAGCCACCTCCTTTGTTAATGGACTACATTTTCTAAGGACTCTCCCAATGAATCTCAAGCTGGCATCCGCCTTACCAACAATTAATTTTATATGATCATTTCACTTCAAATCGTTCCGTACGCATACTCCCAGGTATTTTACAGAAGCAATACATTACATTTGTCTATATTAAGGGTCAGTTGCCACTCCCTGCACCAAGAGCCTGTCCGCTGCAGATCTTCCTGCATTTCGCTGCAATTTTCTAACGCTGCAACTTCTCTGTATACTACAGCATCATCCGCGAAAAGCCGCATGGGACTTCCGACACTATCTACTAGGTCATGTATATATATTGTGAAAAGCAATGGTCCCATAACACTCCCTGTGGCACGCCAGAGGTTACTTTAACGTCTGTAGACGTCCCTCCATTGATAACAACATGCTGTGTTCTGTTTGCTAAAAACTCTTCAATCCAGCTACACAGCTGGTCTGATATTCCGTAGGCTCTTACTTTGTTTATCAGGCGACAGTGCGGAACTGTATCGAACGCCTTCCGGAAGTCAAGAAAAATAGCATCTACCTGGGAGCCTGTATCTAATATTTTCTGGGTCTCATGAACAAATAAAGCGAGTTGGGTCTCACACGATCGCTGTTTCCGGAATCCATGTTGATTCCTGCAGATTAGATTCTGGGTTTCCAGAAACGACATGATATGCGACCAAAAAACATGTTCTAAAATTCTACAACAGATCGACGTCAGAGATATAGGTCTATAGTTTTGCGCATCTGCTCGACGACCCTTCTTGAAAACTGGAACTACCTGTGCTCTTTTCCAATAATTTGGAACCTTCCGTTCCTCTAGAGACTTGCGGTACATGGCTATTAGAAGGGAGGCAAGTTCTTTCACGTACTCTGTGTAGAATCGAATTGGTATCCCGTCAGGTCCAGTGGACTTTCCTCTGCTGAGTGATTCCAGTTGCTTTTCTATTCCTTGGACACTTATTTCGATGCCACCCATTTTTTCGTTTGTGCGAGGATTTAGAAAAGGAACTGCAGTGCGGTCTTCCTCTGTGAAACAGCTTTGGAAAAAGTTGTTTAGTATTTCAGCTTTACGCGTGTCATCCTCTGTTTCAATGCCATCATCATCACCATCCCGGAGTGTCTGGATATGCTGTTTCGAGCCACTTACTGATTTAACGTAAGACAAGAACTTCCTAGGATGGCTGACATGTACTCACAATACACTTGTAATAATCCTGTGATATGTTGTGTTAAATGCAGGTGTGAAGTGACGCAAAATGCAGGTGATTCTGCCTCAGTGTAATATGGTTCCACACTCAGGTGTAGGCACTGTGAAAGGTTCAGCAGCCTCTGCTGCTTTGATTTGGTTGCCTTGCCAGTGACCACTACCACCGCTTCATCCACACTCTACAGCTGACTTTGTCGCAAGTGAGTGACTGGACGCACACAGGGGAAGTGCTGGCCGCCGCATCTTACTTGCCAGTTGCCCCCAAAGAGTGTAACTAACCATCTGCATTGTGTGTCGTCGATTAATTGTGGAAGGCAATAATCCTCTGCCTTTTCTTAAGATTCGTCCTACTGTTGACAAGCACCTATAATCCCATTCAACATGTTCCTCTAATGTTAGCCAGGCAAAATGTCCAGGTGAAAGTTAACGTTTTTTGTCCCAATGACAGTCACCCAGTATAAGAATTTTGTGTCATATTGTTTACTCTTATTTCCAATGGTTCAATACATGTATAGCCTTCGACATAAAACCTGCCCACTGGCCAGCCGCCATGGAGACTAAGTCCGAGTCGTTCACTTAAGGCTCCAATAAAACGGATTGCCCATCTGTCCAGCCATCTGTACGATCTGGCGACACTGTGGGATGCAGAAATGTGTGGAAGAAGTGTTGTCTTCCTCTCGTTCCTCCTTAGTGACGTGTCCGCTCGTGGTCCACGATCCCAGACGGGGTCTTTCGGCTAATAACGCAGTACGATCATTCCAAGTCAGCCTGCGGTGGCGACGGTTTTCGTGCCTCCAGGTGAGCAACGTGCTGGGGCAGGAAGTGTTTACATCGGTGCGGTGAGTAGCGAGCGTACCTTGGCTGTAATTGTGACATCTCCCGGGCAGACTAACACGGAATAATGGCTCAAACTGACAGAAAAGGTACTCTGAAATGAAACTTCCTGGCAGATTAAAACTGTGTGCCGGACCGAGACTCGAACTCGGGACCTTTGCCTTTCGCGGGCAAGTGCTCTACCAACTGAGCTACCCAAGCACGACTCCCGCCCCGTCCTTACAGCTTTACTTCTGCCAGTATCTCGTCTCCTACCTTCCAAACTTTACAGAAGCTCTTCCGCAAACCTTCTGCAAGAACTAAAGCTGTGAGGGCGGGGCGTGTGTCGTGTTTGGGTAGCTCAGTTGGTAGAGCACTTGCCTGCAAAAGGCGAAGGTCCCGCGTTCGAGTCCCAGTCCGGCACACAGTTTTAATCTGCCAGGAAGTTTCATATCAGTGCACACTCCGCTGCAGAGTGAAAATCTCATTCTGGAAGGTACTCTGAAGTTTACCTTTGACAAGAATTTTCCTAGACCAAACTCATTTGAAGCAGAATCATAGCTAGAAGACGCCAAAATCACTTTCGATGGTAAAAACTCTTCATCCGATCAGTCCTCGGAAGGCCCAACAGTAGCGACCGATCACCGTGTCATCTTCTGCTTGTAGACGCCATAGGATGAGGATATGGGGGGCATGAGGTAAGCACATCACTCTCCAAGCCATTGTCAGTTTTCGTGATGTGCAGCCTCTATTTCTCAGTCAAGTAGTTCCTGAATTACACTAAAAAGGACTGAGTGTACCCAGCTTGCCAACATCACACGACAGACCCGATCGGTCACGTACCCAAATGCTAACCACGCCCAACGGTGCTTAACTTCGGCGATCTAAAAAGAACCAGTATAACCACGGTGGCAAGGCCGTTGGCGTCGATGATAATGTGAGTACTACTTCCTCAGTAGTGAAAACTGTTGACTACGTCAAAATGAAAATCTCTAAAACATCTGATACAATAGTAGAATATTGTGGAGGGGTTTTGAAATTCAGACACAGGGGCAGTAATGTTAGCGAAGAAGCAGTTGGGTGTGCAGGGCTTGGCATTCGCGCACTTTTCATCTTCTTTAGTTTTCTTTCTTTTCTGTTATTCTGGTCTCCTTTGTATTGCATTCAGTAGCCCTTCCAGCTTCGGTGACACGTTGTCTGTCAACGCATAGCAGCCCACTTGTCATGTCGTGCCAAGTTTTGATGCCTAGTCTGCTCATGGTTTTTAATCTGCTTGTTGCTCCACCATTAAAACGATATTAAGGCGTCCATTGCACCAAGATGAAAAGCTGACACGTCAACAAAAAAAGTTTTTTGCACGCATTCCCAAATGCGACTCTTGAAGCTTTCATTCAGATTATGTGGTTTGCCATGTAAACATTTTTCCAGGAGTTTATAATCTGAAGGATCTCTACTGTTTTTAGTTCTAACACGACAGTTTCTGGGGTGGGGTTTACATGTATATGTTTTTGTCCAGTTGCTGCACACCTATTATACATGCAACATGACGTATTTCCTTTCGGTCAGAAGCCACGCTGTGAATGCTCATCAGTGGATATTTTGTGATACAAAGTTGCCCATATTTATTTTCTCATTTCACTGACATTATCGCTACTTCTTCTGACGGCTAGACTATACAATTCTGTGAGGTTTTCTGTTTCTGATCTGGTGAGTACGTCTCTTCCACTAATTGCTTTGCTGTGAGAGAGGTTTTTCCTGTCATGTCCTTGGAGAGTTACCTAGGTCTTCCCCATTTTCTTTTGAAATGTCCTATTCACTCTTTTCTTTAAAAAATCCTGTTTCGCCACATGGTTCAGCAGCCACAACACTGCTTAACCCTTTAGAGTCACAATACCTGAGGTGGTGAGTGTATCGCATACCACGTCTAGCAACTGACCTACTAAAAATAGAAACTGCCCCCTTGCTTTCCATACCACCACTAAAGCTTTCAAACTTTTTGACACATTTGTGTACATTTACACCGTTGGCACAACCTTGACAGTGTTTCATCAGACATTCGTAGTACAGCACCTTGCCTGTATCTACAGAGGTAACTGTGACAACTCCATGTATGACCTCTCTTCTTCCGGGAACCAACTAATGCAGCAACAGTTTCAGTAGATCGACAAATACACACATATAAAAAAAAAAGTTTTGCATCACTCCCGTTCCCAGAACTCCTGAAGATAGATGTTGACTTGCGGCGGCGCGGTTCTTTCTGTCCCTTTACGACGGACCTGCGCCTACCTGTGAACATTGTCTGAGCATATCATCAATAGGAAAGCCGAGTGCAACCTACTGTACTTCGACGTGAACCAGGCTGCAATTTAAGTCACTAATCTACGTTTCGAGAGAAAGTTTTCACACAAATGAAAGGTTGGAAATTTTGTCCTCCATTCATTTATTCTGAAACTTAGGTGAACAAGTATCACTTCCAAGCCCGTGCTAGTCTTAACACAGTTACTCACAATCCCTTTCACTCACGTTAGCAAGTTTACGGTGTTGCATTTCCCGAAAACGTAATAGCTACAAAAATACTGATTGTTTTTGATTGATAATGTTCGTCAAATATTAAGTCTGTCGGTACCTAACGCAGTCACAGTTTTTAGCCACCGACCTGCTCAATACGCCACATGTAATATGTGTCTTTTCTCGTCACAAAATTCACTTAAAAATTCCGAAATTTCTACACACACATCGGAATAATTATGCCGTCACTTTCCAACACTTTTTGATGTATGAAACACTGCCAGATCCGGCAACTTATAATTTCCATCGGAACTAGTACTACACACGTCCGATCTGTTTCATGGCTAGGCTTCGACTCCTCCCAAGAATATTCTAAGTCTTCTTTACCAGCAGAGCAAGGCGTGCGAAGAATATTGCTTTACCATTGGTCAGTTTATTCAACAGCCAATAGCGAAACAACATTTTCCCGCGTCAGTCCGCGCTTTTTCATCAATAACCAATCGCAAAATAGTAAACCTAACGACGGCACTTTTTACCGACATAATTATCTAATATGCTCAAGTTTTGCTTATGCATAAAGTTATTTACTATTGTTATTTATACCTGAATTAACTTTCCCTTTACCATAAACTTACTTTACAAATCTATTCTACAAAAATCCCCTTTGTCCATATCCATACTTCCTTGAAATGTTCCCACACTAAATCCTACTACATAACTCGTTAAACAATTATCTTCATATTAACCTTAAACCACACTCACGCATCATTCATTCTGCTAAAACACATTTATAACATTTTACCTACACAAAAAGCCATAGTAACACTTTATGAAACTACTAGAACAGTTTGTGAAAAACATTCTATTACTTTAGTGCACTGTAGTGGGCACAATCTAAACGAAAATCACAGTCCCCCTATCCAATATTATCCTCTATCGGCTCATACATATACTACGTGCGCGTCCTGTCTCGCGTCACCATCTGTCACTATCTCCCACTTAACCGCCTCCAAGGCAGGATTGGTATACGGCGCTACGCCTCAGACTGTGGATATTGTATCAGAGACACAGTCCCTTTGATTGTTCAGAGATGCCACCAAACCCGCCCAAATATGTGAACAACCATGCATGAGCAGCGCCTGTTAGACGACTGCCGATCAGTTCGTCATTCCACCAGGAAGGAGGTACACGGCTTGTGTTGTCTCAAGTTCAACTATGCCTAGACGGTCAGTACCGCGGTTCGATTGCGTCCGCATTGTTACTTTGTGTCAGGAAGGGCTCTCAACAAGGGAGGTGTCCAGGCGTCTCGGAGTGAACCAAAGCGATGTTGTTCAGACGTGGAGGAGATACAGAGAGACAGGAACTGTCGATGACACGCCTCGCTCAGGCCGCCCCAGAGCTACTACTGCAGTGGATGACCGCTACCTACGGATTATGGCTCGGAGGAACCCTGACAGCAACGGCATCATGTTGAATAATGCTTTTCGTGCAGCCACAAGAAGTCGTGTTAGGCCTAAAACTGTGCGGCTTTTCGATACGTGAATCCCATCCCCCGGTCGATAGTACAACCACATCAGGAGCATATTGGCGAGGCATTCGTCTTCATGGACGACAATTCGCTCCTCCATCATGCACATCTTGTGAATTACTTTCTTCAGGATAACGACATCGCTCGACTAGAGTGGCCAGCATGTTCCCCAGACATAAATCCTATCGAACATGCCTGGGATGGACTGAAAATGGCTGTCTGTGGACGACGTGACACACCAACCACTCTGAGGGATCTACGCCGAATCGCCGTTGACGAATGGGACAATCTGGACCAACAGTGCCTTGATGAACTTGTGACAGTATGCCACGACGAATACAGGCATGCATCAGTGCAGGAGGACATGTTACTGGCTATTAGAGGTACCGGTGTGTACAGCAATCTAGACCACCACCTCTGAAGGTCTCACTGTATATTGGTACACAACATGCAATGTGTGGTTTTCATAAGCAATAAAAAGGGCGGTTATGATGTTTATGTTGATTGTATTCCAGTTTTCTGTACAGGTTCCGGAACTCTAGAAACCGAGGCGATACAAAACCTTTTTTGATGTGTGTATCTACAGTTTCTTTCACTGACCTCTGCATAGATGCTACACTGACCTCTTTTAGGGCATTGTGCAAACTTTGTAACACCTCTCAAATTTGACATGTGACGGTGGGAGATCCGTCATAGAATATCTGAGCTGCTTTGCTTCCCATCCCCACCTCTTTGCATAAACAAGTCGAATATTCTCTTCACTATATTTTGTGCATGTGACTGGAGATGTCACTGTACATTTCGTGACTTCACACACTTGATGTTCCATCACAATTTTGCTGGATAGGCCTCTTCTCCTACATAGGTCATCACTAAACGTAAGGAATTTTCACTATTGTAGTATTTACGTTTATCAACAAACAGGAATTCTGAAAGCTTTCACTTACTAATTAAAATGTAACCGTTATTTTCACTGTTTACAACACTAACTTGTCCAATCTAGGTAGGATGTTTGAGCTTGCGTTTTGAAGCTCTGCCTGGAGAACTTTTAGGCCTAACGTCACTTCGCTATGGCGTAACAATTTCTTAATTTTTTACGACTTCTAACAACATGCTTGTGTTGATTACCGTACAATTTATGAATGCAATTAAACTTCACCATTTTTGGCATTTTACAACGTAAAGTGGTTGCCATATCCAGTCACAACAACAAGTTTGCAACATGAACACATGTGAGAAACATAAATAAACTCAAGTAATCTACTTGCATCGACAGAAAAATCGACTGCAAAAAACACCTGCTAATACCACAGTCGGTACGTTCTTCAGGGTTATTATACAAACGAGTTGTTACAGAAATAGCGGCGCCAAAATTAAATAACGAGACATTGTGAGCAAGGTCTTTCGTTGTGACAGCTAGACGTTCACGGGCAGCTTTTGCTTTAGAAAAGTTTCTAAGCACGAAAACTATAAGGTGCTATGTATAAAGTATACAATTTTAGAAACAGGAAGAATCACAGAATTTTACTAAACAAAAAAATATTTATTTTTGCCCTTATTACTTCCAAGACCCCTTAAGAGCTGTCAGCTCTTGTTAAATATAAGAGATGTTTTTAACAGCACTGAAGATCAACAAGTGCTCATAGCTGTCAATGTATATCATTTACTACACATGTTTACTTGTCATTTTTGCCTTATTTCGACTCATTCTACCACCTCTCAAAACATGGAAAGCAAGGAGCTTCCAGGAGAATAGATTTGTTTCACAGAATCTAAGATAACGAAGTGTTCATAGCTCTTAAGGTGTGCAGTTTCGAGGTCACGTTTACCAGAATTTTTTGCCTCGAATTATAGATCCTATCACATCCCTGAATATTGACAGTTCCTCCTGGGACACAAGGATGATATAATGAATTGTAGTGGGTGTAGCTTTATATGAACATATAAACTTGTAAAATGGAATTAGCAATAACCGATGGAATCGAAAGGATCAAAATGTTGCAGGCTTGCTTGCATTTCAATTGGCACTCGATTTCAATCTCTATAGCAGCCAACTTTTTACTCTTCTGTGGCAGAGATAAAAGCAGCTAGACTTAAGTCTTTTCGCTATTTTAAGCTAAGGGCAAAATACCTATTACCCTGCACACTTGATAATGCTTTTTTTCTGCTTTTGCTGACAAAGCATGAGTAAGGTAACACACTACATGTAAACACAGACCGTATGAAAATCGAAAGTGTCTAACATCTTAATAACTCGAGTAGATATAGGTACCCTTGTGTCACATATACTTTTTTTTAATGGATTCTCATGATAAGGTTATCTTGGGTAAGTTGTAATTCACCTACATTAGTGCAGTGAATATTATAAAAGGGTTTTTCCATTAGGTAACTGAACACAATGGTAAACAAAAAAGAAAAATTAGTCGCCAACAATATATCTCTAACGTTATCTAAAACATTCTAAGAATGCTCAAGCAGTTTCCCAATTCCACACCTGTAGACACTACCCATTTGGCCTTAAGGATGCCATCAATCATATTTTCGACCAGAAAGGATTTTCGTGGTAGATGCGCGATACAAAGTCGGAAAGGTAAAAACTTTATTGTGCAAGATCAGAAGAACAAGTGCGTGAGGAATGACTTCGCAAACAAACTCCAGGATAGTTTTGTTTGTGAAATCAGCAGAGTGCATTATCATATAATAGCAACACTTGGAGCAACTTTTTTTGATCCTCTTCCTTATACTGCGACCGAAAATTATTCCGGTTGTTGGCAACAAATGCCAGTGTACGATGGACACACCTCTGGCAATGAGTTCGTGGTGCGCAACACCCTTTTAGTACCACCGCATACAAAATATTGTCTGTACACACTGACCTTTGCTCCTGAAGAGGCTTTTGTTAGAACTCTGCCATTAATTTCTTCTACAGAAGTTAACACAAAGGCCAATTAATTCCTCACTAGTAACAATATCGCATAGGGATGGTTAATGATGGAACTCACGACGTTTGAGCAAAAATGCAGTAATAATCATCATTTTCATTTTTGTTGCTTCAAATTAGAGCAATTAAGTAGTGGAATAAAGCTGACCCTGAAGAACTTTTGATATAAAATTGAAATACTAATAAATTAAACTGATCAATTATGTCACCACTCCTTCTCCTCCACTCTTCACATATTGTTAAGCTAATTGATTTACGACCCCACTGAGGTTGATTTATGGCCACCTGGGTATAATCTGTTCTTCTGAGAAACTTCTCACCCCTCCCCCACCCCCTCCTCCTCCTCCTCCCCCCTCTGGAAATGGAGACACTTTTTTTGTCACTCAAGCCCCTGTTCAGTTCTCAGACACTTTCCCCCCCTCCAGGGGAATCCAGCAACCTCCACCTCCCCTCCCCACCCCATCTGGAGACTGGCAGCAAAAAGAATCAGTCTATACTGAGCTGCTGGAGAGGAAGGATTTCACGACACAAAATGGGCGGTAAATTCGAGCAATAAACTTTTTATTTCTTTAAATATTATTTAAATTAATTAATTAAATTGGTGGAATATGCTGCGCTGTTGTTATCTTCCTCTGGGCGGGAAAAAATAGCCCACTCTTTGACATCACAATTGGTACATCAAAAATGGGGGAAACAGTTCATTTGCAGTACCATATGAAACTAGTTCTTTAACAATTTACAGGAGATAAGGTAGAGGAAAAATATCTGGAAGGTGTATGTCAAACAGAGCGCTTAAAACACATACCAGCACCTTATGGCGATTCTTCTTTGTAATAAAATGTATTTTCAATATTTTGAGAATCACACACAAACATTTTGCAAATCAAATCTTGTGCACTGATGTTTGAGAACGCAAGCACCCATCTCCACCAGAACATTTTCACTAAACATGTCTGGCGGGAAAAAAACAAACTCGTGATCGTGAATTGCACACCATCTGCCGACTGCAGGTTGTGCTGGAAGCCGTGGCGGCGCCGGATACGAGATGAATCGAGACCTGCACCTATGTCGACCACGCCAGCAGTTGACGCTCATCTCCCGATACCCACACACTGGCTGTACCATATGCTCAGAGACTTGAGAGACTGTCACCGTGACTGCCAGCTGTCAACCGATCAGTTTTAATGGGGGGGGGGGGCGGGGGGGCAGGGGGTCAATAATTGTCCAGGACAAGCACTGATCATATTGAATCTCCTCAAATTTCCAGATATAAATTGGGGAATACACACAACACATGCGTCCGCTTCTGTCATCTCTCAAACAGCAGAATGGTTAGTTCGCTATTCAGCCACCCAGATGGCACAACGAGCTCCACCGCTGGGACTTGCCCCCACAACCGTGGGCAAGAGCCGACTACCCACATCCTATTTTTGTAACTAACCAGTCGGCACAGGCTAAAACGCAGCTCCTGATCCGCCACGCCCCTGCGACTGTCCCTGTCGCCGCCCACAGCACACTCCAAGACAAACAGGCACGGATTGAACGTATTGTTTCAACTGCAGTTCCACCCCCAACATACACTCAGCCTAGTTTCAAAAATCCGCTTTACCCTATCCGAGACAGGGTTGTTGCTGTCCATGCAGCTCGAATTTCTCGCGCCAAATGTAGATTCCTCCCCTTTATACTAGTTATTTGTGAAGACAGAAGAAATTGGAGTGCACATACTTCTTCGCATCGCTAAAGTATCGTTAATTGTGAAAATCCTGTACCAAAGTATGACATATGCTATAATTCCTCTACGTATTCTCTCATGAGGTAAACAGAATCTGCTGTTATCAGCTTAATATCGTTTACGTCCTGTATCACAGGACTGAATATTAAACTCATTTTTGGCTCATGGTGGAGTGCTAAGAGCATGCTCTACCTCTGGGACACGATATTTCCTTACTTTCAAACTCTCTTACAGTAGTATGCGTCCGTTCCCTATGAAGCCTGGGAAATGGTTCAAATGGCTCTGAGCACTATGGGACTTAACATCTGAGGCCATCAGTCCCTTAGAACTCAGAACTACTTAAACCTAACTAACCTATAGACATCACACACATCCATGCCCGTAGCAGTCGTGCGGTTCCGGACAGAAGCGCCTAGAACCGCTCGGCCACCGCGGCCGGCCCTATGAAGTCTCTTAAGGTACCAGCACAGGGGATTTGTAAATATCATAATAATACCAGATATCACTTTATAAATTCGGTAGTATAGATGATTTTATTACAATGGCCACCCCCCTGTATAGATGGAAGATTGAAATCCCGTTAAAAGATCTCGCCGCGACTAAATACACCTGATTACCGCTACAACTCAGGAATCATATCTGCGGTAGTGTCTCCCTCGCTTACACTCGCCCAGACAGCACGTCAGTGATATCAAATGGATTCAGTAATTAACGAAATTGATCATGAGTGTCCGTTCGCATGGTGAGCAACGCTTTTCCTGCAGTTGGATGCCACTCGGCAGGTAGCCTCTACAGACGCTTTGTGACGCCTCTGCGGGCTTCCCACTATAACTTCTATACCAAAACAAGTTGTATTTAATTTATTTAATCGTATGACTAGGGCCCCCATCGGGCAGGCCGTTCGCCGGGTGTCGGTCTTTCAATTTGACGCCACCTCGGCGACCTGCACTCGATGAGGATGATAGAATGATGATGAGGACAGCACAACACCCAGCCCCTAGGCGGAGAAAATTCCCTGACCCAGCTGGGAATCGAACCCGGGCGCAGACGACTGACAATCAGTCACGCTGACCATTCAGCTACTGGGGGCGGATAACCCAAACAAGTGGCAACTGTCGCCAAAAAGCTGAAGATAGCGAACTCTAATTACCTTTGTCTGTCGGTTGCCTTCTCATGCTGGTGGAAGTATCTCACTCAAAATTCCGTTATACTGCTCCCAAACTAATCCTACTGAGACATGTTGGTCTATGGTGACAGCAGGACGTTTCAATCTCTTCTCCACAGCTGCGTCACTCCCTCACCCCTCCCCCATATGCGGATTAGCCGTGACAGCAGCTAAAACATCTACTTGGGCATCATATTTTTTTGCAGTTCGTGGTTGACGTTTCACATGTGGCTGAACGCTTCCTGTTTCCTTAATTAACGTAACTATCCGGCGAACGGTCCGGAAACTTGGATGATGTCGTCCAGGATACCGAGCAGCATACATAGCACACGCCCGTAGGGCATTTTGATCACAATAGCCATACATCAATACGATATCGACCTTTTCCGCAGTTCCTCTTTTTCCTTTATTGAATTTCGATTCCCCCCGAAGGGGGCGGGCTGTCAGCACCTTAGTACGCTGCTCTGCAGCCTACAGACTTTTTCAAACGTAAGCAGAAGAGAAGAAACAATAAAAGCAGGCGATAAAACGGTGACTTAAATTGTAAAACGGCGGAAAATTGTGGAAAGTTAAAACATAAAGCAAAGGGTTGGCAATGCTAATAAAATACACAGGGATCAGACAAGTAACATAGTAGACAGACAATTAAAAAACACGGCGACAGTCTGGTTTCTGTTCGCAATAGATATAAAAATCACACCCAGCGGCAGTATGATGTCAGGTCGCAACACTTCCGAAAAAACACACAACACTGAACACTCACTGTGAACACTGCACGAAAATGTCAGCACAAAGATGACACACCCTAGCCAAGGGCTGATGGGGGGGGGGGGGGGGGGCCTGGACAGATGAGGGGGAAAACAAGGAGGGAGGAGAATAAAAACGAAAGGGGGGGGAACCAAAGGAGGGAGAGGACTCATAAAGGGGGGGGGTGAAGGGGCAGGGCAGACGCGAGAGTGAATGGGAAAAGGCAGAGGAGGGAAATGCAAAAGGATTTGGGGGAGAGAAGAGGGGGCAGAGAGAGCATACATGGGGAAAAAAGAGGATGGAAGGGGGGAAGAGGGAGCCCAGGAAAATGACAGAGGAAAGGAGGGGGAGTGAGGATCAGAGTTGATAGGAGGGATAAATGGAGGGAGAGAGGTCATCATCCGGGAGGGGGAGTTGATGAGTTGATGGAACCACCTTGGGAAAGGAGATGAAGGGTGCGCCATCTATCACAAAACGAAAAAAGTGGTCCATCTAAAAATTCATATTTCTTTACATACCCGAATATGTAATAAAAATGGGGGTTCCTGTTTAAAAAACGCAGTTGATATCCGTTTGATCTATGGCAGCGCCATCTAGCGGGCCAACCACAGCGCCATCTGGTTTCCCCCTTCAAGCTAGACAAGTTTCGTTCTTTGTAGTTTTTTCGTTTGACGCTTATTTCGTGAGATATTTGGCCCAGTCACTATAAATGGACCACCCTGTACAGATCCCCTTCTGATTTCGGAATGTAGTTAGCTTAAGAAAAAAATAGCAGTAATCCAGCGATGCAGTGGAATGAGATGTGTGTAACTCAATCTCCAAAGGTTTGTCAGGGCTATTTATGCACAGTGGTGCAATGTATGGTACTTCCTCCTGCCACTAACAAATGTTCCATTACAACTAGAGTCTTCCATGTCTAATCGCGTTATGTTATTTGCCTTCGAAAAAAAAAAAACAGTTAGCCTAAGGGTCATTGGAATCAGATGCTTGTAAGATAGGTCCAAAACGACTGTCAGGACTATGTATGTGCAGTGATTCTGTATCGGATACTATCTTCCATAGTTAACAAATGTTACTTTAAAATTACAGTATTCTGCGCCATATACATCCCATACTGATGTTTGAAATGTATGTCTGTACTGCCAGCATACAAGCAAATTTAGAATATGTGGCCAGAAGTGACAGTATAATCACGTGAGCAGAAGTGTCAGTATCTTGAATCTTTAGATTAGTCTATATGTAAAGGGGGCTTTGGAAACAGGTCGATTGTGGCATATTGCGTGTCTGAGGGTGTTGGGAGGGTATATCAGTGGGTCGAACTGTTTGTTTTGCATGATACTTGTAACCTGTGCAGAATGGAGATACTCCCACATTCATCTCCTGAACTAGCATCGTTATGCAGTTCAACGTGTGGTGTGTGGAAATTAGGTTAGCTCAACCTAACTGTAGAACATACGATGTGAGGCTGGCACCTTTCAAAGGTTAGTCTTTGGTTATTAAGCAATGTCCTGACAAACTAAATGAAGCTGGATTCTTTTATACTGCTGACAGAGATGAAACTGTTTCCAATTCGGTGGAGGGTTGAAATATTGGGATGAAACGAATAACTCATGGGTTGAACACGCTGTGTGGCATTTCGAGTGCTTGTCTATGCTTTTGCGAGGGGTAGGGATATTGTGGATAATATCTGTCAGAAGAGAGATGCAAAAACTAGTGCGAAGGCTGCAGCTAATATTAAACCTCGTTAAAATTTTCTGACAGCAGCAACAGAACTCCATGTATTGTGAGAGCTTCCGACAATACTCACCTATGAAACATCTGCTTCCAGGAAGAAGTAGCAGTAGTAAATATCATTTCGTCTCGCAGCGGAGTATTATTGTTAAGATTCGTGCTATAGAGTTCCGTATAATCCGGTAACAAGTGCTTTGCGACATGTACACCCCACTAAGCTAGCAGCGACTAGATTCTGTATTGGAGGTGTACTGCAGGAAGAAAAAGAAAATCTGGGTGCTGCCTACGGCCTTGCATCATATTACTTTAGTCTGAAACATACACAGGAAATGTAATCAGAATTGGCAGCTGGAGGTGCTTGGTTCCTTATCGTATTCACAGTGTGCTGGTTGGAAGGATGATGTCGTACATCAGTACATTAATAGGCGGAAGGCTACACACTTTAAAGACATTGCACCACATCCCAACGTCGGAAGCATGTTTCATATTAGGAGAAACTGGTATGTATGCAGCGGGAATATAAAAAATCCATATAAAGCAGAAATGGTTGACGTTGAAATGGATCATCGGCCTGTACTACTGCAACAGCCTTCTACGGATGACTACTAGCTTATGTATTCGGGTTATCAGAATCGAAATGAGCGACTACATGACGTTAGTGGGAACGTTTACATCTTTTCCCATAAAAATAACCTAGTTTTTAAGTTCTGACTTGTAGCTATGGATATGGGCTGCTCGAGTTTGATCCTGTCTAAGAACTAGTGATACGGAAGTAAATTTCAAAAATTGGTATGGAATGTATCTGGTGCAGAAGACTAGTAGTTTTAAAGGAATATTTCTTAGTTATGGAAGGGAGAATCCAACACAGCATCACTTTTGGAGTCTCTATGTACGTATATGGCATGGAAAACTCCAGTTTTAATGGAACGTTTGTTAATGGTGGGAGGAAGTACCACACACAGCATCACTGTACTTAAATAGCACTGACTTCTCCACCCTGATATGTGTTGGTTTGCTGCGAAGCTGTGATGGAAAAAAAAATCTCTGTAAAAGATGACGTATTTCTCCCAAAAACGTAGGGGTGGGTTAGTATATATATACGGAACAGAGAGACAATCAGCAATAGAAGTTCCATCTTTTGTTTTCTGCCGGCCTGGGTGGCCGAGCGGTTCTAGGCGCTACAATCCGGAACCGCGCGACCTCTACGGTCGCAGGTTCGAATCCTGCCTCGGTCATGGATGTGTGTGATGTCCTTAGGTTAGTTAGGTTTAAGTACTTCTATGGGATTGATGACCTCAGATGTTAGGTCCCATAGTGCTCAGAGCCATTTGAACCATTTTGTTTTCTCGAGAAATAAGAGGCAACATTCTTTCGTGAGATTTGTGTGCCTATAAATAGATGGACTGACATCCTAATAGGTAGACGAACTTAAATCTACATTCATGTGCACGCTTTGCAAGCGTGGCGGAGGGTACACCACTACTAGTCATTTCCTTTCCTGTTTCACTCGCAAATAGAGCGTGGGAAAAGGAATTATCTATATGCCTCTGTACGAGAGGTAATTTCTTGTGTCTTATTTTCGTGGTCATCACGCAAAATGTACGTTGGCGGTAGTAGAATCTTTCTGCAGTCAGCTTCAAATGTCGGTTCTCTAAATTTTCTCAATAGTGTTTCCCAAAAAGAACATCGCCTTCCCTCCATGGATTCCCATTTGAGTTCTCGAAGTAACCACACACTCATTTGTCGGAAACCATTACGAAAGCTTCTACAGGGTTGTATTCCTAGCGAAACTCAGATCTACACGCTCATACACGTCTTGGATAGGGTGGTCAGTTGACAGGAATTTTCCTTTTGTTCGCTGGGTCAGCGTTTCCAGCATATTTCGAAAACACATCTCAAAACGTTTCAGGTGTAATGGAGGGAAGCATATTGCCCAACATCTTGGTATTTATCCCATCTAACATTTAAGCTTTTGACAATGTTGACTGGAACACTCTCTTGCAAATTCTAAAGGTGGCAGGGGTAAAATACAGGGAGCGAAAGACTATTTACAATTTGTACAGAAGCCAGATGGCAGTAATAAGAGTCGAGGGGCATGAAAGGGAAGCAGTGGTTGGGCAAGGAGTAAGACAGGGTTGTAGCCTCTCCCCAATGTTATTCAATCTGTATATTGAGCAAGCAGTAAAGGAAACAAAAGAAAAATTCGAAGTAGGAATTAAAATCCATGGAGAAGAAATAAAGACTTTGAGGTTCGCAGATGACATTGTAATTCTGCCAGAGACAGCAAAGGACTTGGAAGAACAGTTGAACGGAATGGATAGCGTCTTGAAAGGAGGATATAAGATGAACATCAACAAAAGCAAAACGAGGATAATGGAATGTAGTCGAACTAAGTCGGGTGATGCTGAGGGAATTAGATTAGGAAATGAGACACTTAAAGTAGTAAAGGAGTTTTGCTATTTGGGGAGCAAAATAACTGATGATGGTCGAAGTAGAGGGGATATAAAATGTAGACTGGCAATGGCAAGGAAAGCGTTTCTGAAGAAGAGAAATTTGTTAACATCGAGTATAGATTTAAGTGTCAGGAAGTCATTTCTGAAAGTATTTGTATGGAGTGTAGCCATGTATGGAAGTGAAACATGGACGATAAATAGTTTGGACACGAAGAGAATAGAAGCTTTCGATATGTGGTGCTACAGAAGAATGCTGAAGATTAGATGGGTAGATCACATAACTAATGAGGAAGTATTGAATAGGATTGGGGAGAAGAGTAGTTTGTGGCACAACTTGACCAGAAGAAGGGATCGGTTGGTAGGACATGTTCTGAGGCATCAAGGGATCACCAATTTAGTACTGGAGGGCAGCGCGGAGGGTAAAAATCGTAGAGGGAGACCAATAGATGAATAGACTAAGCAGATTCAGAAGGATGTAGGTTGCAGTAGGTACTAAGAGATGAAGAAGCTTGCACAGGATAGAGTAGGATGGAGAGCTGCATCAAACCAGTCTCAGGACTGAAGACCACAAAAACAACAACATTTAAGCGCCTAGTCCTTCTGGGGAGGATAGGACAACTTTTGGGAGACTGGAATCCTTTACAGCTATGTAGCACGGTGAACGTTGGCTAGTCAGCCGGGAGTGGCACAGCCCCGATCTGTGGGGCAGAGTTGGGCGACCTGGTGGCGGCGGCAGCTGTTCGCATGCGACCCAGTTGTTGCGAGGGGACGGGGGTGTCACGGCAGTGGAGAAGAATGACACGTCTCAGTAGGATTAGTTCGGGAGCAGTTTAGCAGAATTCTAGACAAAGCGTAATTACCGTTGGATATCTTCAGCTATTTGATGGTGGTTACCATCCATTTTGATATCGAATGATGTGGCTACCTAGCCTGTGGGATGCCTCAATAAATGTCACAAAAGCACCTGTAGAGGCTACCTGCCGAGTGTCATCCAACTGCAGGAAAAGCGTTGTTCAGGATTTTCACAATTAATGATACTTTAGCGATGAGAAAAAGTATGTACGCTCCAATTTCTTCTGTCTTCACAAATAACTCGTATAAAAAGGAGGAATCTACATTTCGCGTTAGAAACTGGAGCTGTATAGATAGCAACATCCCTGTCTCGGATAGGGTAAAGTGGATTTTTTAAACTCGGGAAACTCTATGTTGGAGTTGAAAGTGCAGTTAGAGCTACGAGGGGTGACCAGAAAGTAATGCACCGTACTATTTTTTCTCAGCCGAAAGCAATGCTACGAATGCGAAACGTTACGTACGTATTATTTCAAGTCTCCAGAGTGAGCGCGCCAAGTTTCCGTCACTTCCAACAGATAGCGTAGCTGCTGGACAGTTGGAAAATGGCGTCTGTAGGTGATGTTTGTTACAAACAACGTGCGGTCATTCAATTACTCACTGCAGAGGAAGAAACTGTGGGGAGTGTTCACAAACGCTTGCGCAAACATTATGGAGCATATGCTGTCGACAGAAGTAGAGTTAGTTGCTGGGCACAGAGGGTGAGGTTATCAGAAGGCGGGTCGGCGGAACTCCACGATTAGCAGTGGTCAGGGAGACCATCCACGGCCGTCACACCTGATATGTTGCAGCAAGCTAATGATGTCATTCGCGAGGACAGACGCTATCGTGGACGACATTTTGAGGACGATGAGGAGGTAATTCACACACTGAAGCACTGGCTCTGCCACCAGGACAAGGATTGGTACCGACTGGGCATACACCCTCTTGTTTTGAGCTGGAGGAAGGCCACAGAACAGGATGGAGATTACGTGGAAAAATAGCGTGTGTAGATAAATACCATTCTTTCGTGTGTGTAATTCTCATTATGTTCAGTAAAGAATTGTTAAAGAAAAAAATGCGGCGCACTACTTTCTGGGCAACCCTCGTACATGTCCAAGCAGTGCTTGCTTGTCTTGCAGTGTTTCGCAGCCAGTGGCAGGGCAATCACGGACACTTGTTTGACCGGAAGCCGCAGCTTAGTCTGTACTAACCAGTTACTTACAAAGAAAGGCTGCAGCTGGTAGGCTCTAGCCCGCAGTTGTGGGCGATAGCCCCAGTGGCGGAGCTCGTAATGCCGTCTGGATGGCTGAACAGCGGACTAACCAGTATGCCGATAGAGCAGCAACAGAAGCGGATGCGTGTGTTGGGTGCATTCTCTGATTTTTTATGTGGAAATTTGAGAATATGTAATGTGGTGAATGTCTTCACTGGGTGATTATTCCCCCCACATAAACTGATCGGTTGATGGCTGTGTGGTTATGGTGACAGCCTCTTCAGCCTCTGAGAGTATGGTACAGCAAATGTGTGGATACCGGGGAATGTGCACGCAAGCGCTAGTGTGGACGACATACGTAAAGGTCTCTCTATTCCTCTCCCTGCTGGGGGCGCCACGGCTTCCGGCACTCCTGCAGTCGGAAGATGACACGAAATTTGTTTATGGAGGAAATTTAATTCCCTGATCCGTGAAATGCTTGCTTGTGATTCTCAAACGCTGAAAATATGTTTTGTATTACAAAGAAGAATAGTCATAAGGTTGTGGTGAGTGTTATAAGCAATGTATTTGATTTACAACTTCTAGAGCTCTTTTCCTGCATTGTCTGCTGTAATTTGTTAAAGAATTAATTTGATAGGGCAGTGTAAATGGACTATTTGCCGCCATTTTTGATATCTCAGTTGTGACGTCATAAGTGTGGACTATTTTTTCCCATCCAAGTAAAGATAACAGCGTAGGGTATCCAACCAAGTTAATTAATTAATTTCACTAATGGTTAAATAAATAAACAATATATTGCTCGACTTTACTGTCCACTTCGTGTCATGAGATCCTTCCTCTCCAGTAGCTCAGTGCACACTGAATCTCTTCCTGACAATTCCAGATGAGGGTTTTGAGCGTGAAATTTGGGAGGAGAGGGCTGCTGGATTTCTCTGAAGGGAGAAAGGTGGCTGAGATCTGAACTGGAGAGGGGGTGTCAAAAAGCTGTACCCATTTCCAGAGGGATAAGGGAGGAAGAGGGGGAGGGGGAGAGATGGGGAATTTCTCAGAGGGACAGATTATCCCCAGATGGTCATAAATCAACTTCTATAGGGTAATAAATCAATTAGCATAACAATAAGTGAAGGGGAGCAGGAGGGGGAGGGATGTTTTAATTGATCAATTTAATTAATTAGCATCACAATTTGATAACAAAAGTCCGCCAGGATCGGCCTTGTGGAACTCCTCGTGCAGTATTGTTACAACTGACTTCTTATTCTTGCCCACTGAATGAAAATGTTGGACAGAGGTTAGGAGGTAGCAGTTCATTACATAATTCAGTTATTCAAATGGTTCAAAAATGGTTCATATGGCTCTGAGGACTATGGGACTTAACTTCTGAGGTCATCAGTCCCCTAGAACTTAGAACTACTTAAACCTAACTAACCTAAGGACATCACACACATCCATGCCCGAGGCAGGATTCGAACCTACGACCGTAGGGGTCGCGCGGAATTCTGTTATTCAGCCTTTGTGAATGTGGAAAATCATTCGCAACAGAACGATCTATCTAGAAACAAGAAAAATCCTTTTCTGATTTGATTTGTCGAGAAGTCACAAACTATACAAATGTTTTTAGCTGCCTGCACACATCTGTTAACACTAAAGAGAACAATATATCTGTAATGTTAAGACTTTTCTCCTCTTACGGCTCTGCTTTGAAACCTCTTAAACAACATTCATAAGGTTCACGTATGCGAAATGCAATACATAACTGCCCGCATCTCGTGGTCGTGCGGTAGCGTTCTCGCTTCCCACGCCCGGGTTCCCGGGTTCGATTCCCGGCGGGGTCAGAGATTTTCTCTACCTCGTGATGGCTGGGTGTTGTGTGCTGTCCTTAGGTTAGTTAGGTTTAAGTAGTTCTAAGTTCTAGGGGACTTATGACCACAGCAGTTGAGTCCCATAGTGCTCAGAGCCAGCCAATACATAACTGCAAGACAAATACTAGAAGTCGAAATAAAAAATAACAACTGTAAATATAGTCACTGCAACCTACGCATGTTGCATTATTGCACTTTGTTCACTAGGTTCATCGAAGTTATATCTCGCAGAACGTGAGACTACAACAGCAAACAATTTTATGCAGGCCAATGGGAAGGAAGAAAGCGGCGACAGTGCGCTGCACCGCCCTCAGCTGGTCGGAGAGCGGCCAGCGTGAAGCGGCCGGTGGTCGCTCTGTCACGAGCAAACTCTCCACCTTGAAGTGTTCAGATCGTGACGCAGCCAACGAGCTCTTTTGCGGAAATGTTTCTTGACATTTTTACTATTTCTGGTGGGTCAGAAAGTGAAGCAAATTATCTCTGAGTTTTCCATCAGACTGGTAATTTCACGACACATCCGATATGCAGTTTCAAAAATTAGGAAGGACTCAAAGCCGCAATTTTGCATTTACATTGCGTGAAATTTACCACGTAATTTGTTCTTTATTTTTTATTTTACAGTTAGACAATTAGGAGTTAAATGCTACAACTCTTCGAGACAAGAAGACAACACTTCCTCTGTAGCCATCTGCATCTATCAGTGTTGCCAGATTGTGGATTTGGTTGGACTTGGAATTCTGAGGAGCGGCCAGTTTCATTTGCTCCTTCAGCGAACGACTCGGACTTATTTTCTGTGGCGGCCTGTCAGTGGCCATGTTGTATGTCAGTACCGTTTCTTACGAAGCACTGCCGCGTTGTAGAGACGAAAAGATGATTCATGTTATGTGCTCAGGGCAAACAAAATTTGGTATAATTTGTAGTTGAGGCCAGCATGTCGGACATAGTCAGAAGGTTTGTCAATATACAAGATAAAAACTATTTAAACCTACAAGCTCTGGGAGGTTGCACTGGATACCGAAACAAATAATTTTCTCTAATGTCATATTTTTCTGTGAGGATTTTGAAACGGGTATAGGGAGTTATCTCTGGATAAAAATTAATTCGCCAACAGAGTCTGGGAGGTTGCACAGGACAATGGAAACATTTTCTCTACTGTGTATTGCTGTGAGGACAAAAAGTAACACAAAGAATTTTCAATTTTGCAACACCAAAAGACAACAATAATATCAAACTCAATTAACTGCAATGTGCCAGAGTCCCCTCATGCTAGAACCACACGCACTGTGTTGTAGCGAGTGGCAGGTTATCCAGCAACTCGCAATTCTCAGGCGAGCAAATTGTAACAATGGCTGTCATGTAATGGTAGAGGTGGGAAATACGGCCCAGTTAAAAAGTCACCAACAACATCTCCTCACATATTCGCGTAAAACCACGACTGATGAGCGCAAGTAAATGTGGCATGTTGATTAACCTCACGCAAGACATGCGAACTGTAGATATTGCACGCCCCATCAAGTCCGGACGGTGTATCATCTGAAACAGCACTGAGGATGGAAATGTAGAACGCATTTGACACTGTTCCAGGTACCACTGCGAAAAGTGTGCTCTGAGTGGATATTCATCTGGTTCCTGCTTTTCCACACTCTGCAAGTGAAATGAATTAACAATTGCTCATGGAGGATGTTTCTTTCTTTCGTCTGATTCGTCCCCATGCATTTGATTGTGTGAACCATGGCATTATGTTGGAGAAATTACAATTCTATGGTATAAATGGAACAGCATATGAGTGGTTTGGGTCATATCTACAGAACACGAAGCAAAAAATCTCTTTATATGCTTCAAGTGATTCAAAGGAGTTTGCCACTTCATCTAACTGGGATGAAATTACACTAGGTGTTCCACGAGGTTCGATCATGGGTCCTCTCCTGTTCTTGATATATGTGAATGACCTCCCTTCTTATGTGAAACAAGATAATTATTAATCCAGTAAAAAAAAGTCCGACAGAAAATGATACAAATAAGGTCTTTGGAAAAGTTATTAATTGGTTTTCTGCGAATGGGCTTGCTCTGAACTTGGAAAAAACACGGTACATCCAATTTTCTGCTGCAAAAGTATAATTCCTTTAATAAACATAACACATCAAAAGAAGTCAGTAGCCAGGGTAGAGGATATTAAGTTTTTGGTTGTACATATAGATGAGAATCTTAATTGGAAAATTCATATTTTGGATCTCCTAAAGCGACTAGGTTCAGTAACTTTTGCAATCAGAATAATTGCCAATTTTGAGGATGTAGAAATTAGTAAGCTAACATACTTTGCATACTTCCACTTACTGATGTCATACGGAATAATATTCTGGGGCAACTCAACACTTAGGCAAAGGTATTCACCGTTCAAAAGAAAGTAGTTAGAAGAATGTGCGGGGTTCATAGTCGCACATCTTGTAGGCATCTGTTTAAAAGGTTAGGAATTCTTACAACTGCTTCACAGTACATTTACTCAATAATGAAAGTTTTTCAACAACATGGACTAGTTTAAAATCAACAGCGACATTCATTCATGATTACAATACCAGAAAAAAGAAAGGCCCAGATTATCCTTTACTTGGCACAAAAAGGGGTAAAATATGCTGCTATAAAACTTTTTGATAAATTACCGGATGAAATAAAATGTCTGACAGACAGCAGTAATAGTTTCAAAAACAAATTGAAATCATACATCCTTGACAACTCCATCTATACCATAGATGAATTCTTGAATAAGAGTAAATAAATCTGGAGATATAATACACTCCTGGAAATTGAAATAAGAACACCGTGAATTCATTGTCCCAGGAAGGGGAAACTTTATTGACACATTCCTGGGGTCAGATACATCACATGATCACACTGACAGAACCACAGGCACACAGACACAGGCAACAGAGCATGCACAATGTCGGCACTAGTACAGTGTATATCCACCTTTCGCAGCAATGCAGGCTGCTATTCTCCCATGGAGACGATCGTAGAGATGCTGGATGTAGTCCTGTGGAACGGCTTGCCATGCCATTTCCACCTGGCGCCTCAGTTGGACCAGCGTTCGTGCTGGACGTGCAGACCGCGTGAGACGACGCTTCATCCAGTCCCAAACATTCTCAATGGGGGACAGATCCGGAGATCTTGCTGGCCAGGGTAGTTGACTTACACCTTCTAAAGCACGTTGGGTGGCACGGGATACATGCGGACGTGCATTGTCCTGTTGGAGCGGCAAGTTCCCTTGCCGGTCTAGGAATGGTAGAACGATGGGTTCGATGACGGTTTGGATGTACCGTGCACTATTCAGTGTCCCCTCGACGATCACCAGTGGTGTACGGCCAGTGTAGGAGATCGCTCCCCACACCATGATGCCGGGTGTTGGCCCTGTGTGCCTCGGTCGTATGTAGTCCTGATTGTGGCGCTCACCTGCACGGCGCCAAACACGCATACGACCATCATTGGCACCAAGGCAGAAGCGACTCTCATCGCTGAAGACGACACGTCTCCATTCGTCCCTCCATTCACGCCTGTCGCGACACCACTGGAGGCGGGCTGCACGATGTTGGGGCGTGAGCGGAAGACGGCCTAACGGTGTGCGGGACCGTAGCCCAGCTTCATGGAGACGGTTGCGAATGGTCCTCGCCGATACCCCAGGAGCAACAGTGTCCCTAATTTGCTGGGAAGTGGCGGTGCGGTCCCCTACGGCACTGCGTAGGATCCTACGGTCTTGGCGTGCATCCGTGCGTCGCTGCGGTCCGGTCCCTGGTCGACGGGCACGTGCACCTTCCGCCGACCACTGGCGACAACATCGATGTACTGTGGAGACCTCACGCCCCACGTGTTGAGCAATTCGGCGGTACGTCCACCCGGCCTCCCGCATGCCCACTATATGCCCTCGCTCAAAGTCTGTCAACTGCACATACGGTTCACGTCCACGCTGTCGCGGCATGCTACCAGTGTTAAAGACTGCGATGGAGCTCCGTATGCCACGGCAAACTGGCTGACACTGACGGCGGCGGTGCACAAATGCTGCGCAGCTAGCGCCATTCGACGGCCAACACCGCGGTTCCTGGTGTGTCCGCTGTGCCGTGCGTGTGATCATTGCTTGTACAGCCCTCTCGCAATGTCCGGAGCAAGTATGGTGGGTCTGACACACCGGTGTCAATGTGTTCTTTTTTCCATTTCCAGGAGTGTATATGCATTTTGTGCCATTTAAGGGAATGGGATAGATAATATAAATATTTAGATATAACACTATAATGTAAACAGAAAAAACAAAAAAATTTGTTTCCTGTGCGCATTTTTTGTGCATTTGACACGTTCCGCATCATAACGGTTCTTCCGTGCTATTGAACAATGGAACACGTAACTAACTAATTAACTAACATGTTATGCACAGTTTCTTGAGTGCTGGGAGCAATTACGCCCTCTACTGGATTAAAAACTGCTCACAGGTAAATATGGCTTTAGAAAAAAATATTTGTTTTGGTGTTTCTACAACTCCCAGACTTTGTTGGTTTAAACAATTTTCATCCTGTATGGACTGTACCATGAATATTAGTGCAAACTGACACACCTGAAAGTAGTCGACAACAAAAAAAAGACGATTCAGCATACTCATGCATGAGCCCGCAAATGAGTTTTTGTGAACAGCTGCTACCTTTAGCTGGAAATATTGTCCTGGTTAGTACAAACGTATTTGAAATGTAATCTTTTAGATTAAGCCTCAATGTAAATGTGCTGAAATTTCAAGCATAGCCGACCTTAGAAAAATATATATAATACCTCAACACGTCATATGTTACAATTTACCGTACATTCATACGTGTTACGAGAGGAGTTCCGCGTGTCTTCCTCGCATACTGTCCTCGATTCCGCAGTGGATCACGAACTCTTCCAGACACCACTGTATAATTTATTGAAAACTGATAAGAATGTAGATTTCCGTATCGCAGTCCTTGAACTGTATAAATGTGAACGTTGTACACTTCACTTTTGTGACGACCACAGAAACAAAAATTCAGGTGAGGATGGAGCCCGAGCTACAGATCCTGCTCCATTTGTCCATCTCGGGCTCTATTGGCGTGTGAGATGTCGTCTTCTATCAGCATCAAAAGGCGCTGGCGCCACATCATGCGTGTGCCACACTCTTTAACTATGGCCAGTGGGTGAATTTGAGCCCAGTTACGTGATTTCTTAATCGAAAAACTTAAATTCGTAGTGTCTTCAGAAAACGAGTTACACATGTCGTCCCATGCTAAGAGCGTTGAGCAACAAGTATGGTACATTGACAGAAGAGGGTGCATACAATACTCCTGGTTTTCTGAAGACATCCTTTTGCTACGACGCGAGTAACAGGTGCATCAGTGTGAGAGTGAAATGGCGTGGCAGCTAGAAACGTTCTCCAAATTTGGAGTACGCGGAGCAGTACGGCTCTTGTGGGCAAAATGTCTAATATGCACACAGATTCACCACGAAATACTGGCGGTGTACGTACCACATTCAATGTCGCGTCCAACCGTAATGAAATGGTACTAACAATGTGACGAACGCCACATAGACTTAGGTGATGTTGACTGGGAGGGAAGGGCAAGGACGTTGAGCACGACAATTATGTGCAAGCAACGGAAGAACTCTAGCACTTAAGAGTTCCGTGACGGCCGGACGGCGTGGCCGAGCGGTTCTAGGCGCTTCAGTCTGGAACCGCGCGACCGCTACGGTCGCAGGTTCGAACCCTGCCTCGGGCATGGATGTGTGTGGTGTCCTTAGGTTAGTTAGGTTTAAGTAGTTCTAAGTTCTAGGGTACTGATGACCTCAGATGTTAAGTCCCATAGTGCTCAGAGCCAGTTCTGTGACTTTTCCGTTTTTTGACCAAAGGCCTTTGCTTAGGCAATGGCTATAACTGTAAATACTTCGGTAACGTTTTGGCTTAATGTAGTCCAGTGAACGACGGAAAATTAGGGGATAAAATTCATGCAGTCACGAATTTTTGTACAGTGGCAGAGGGAGTGTAATGAAAACATATTAAAAAACCTGACCTCTAGGGGTCTGAGCATGAGGGTGGGGTTTAAATGACAATATTTTATGTTCTTGGATAACTGAAATACTCTAGTGACAATGTTTCCCAGTACGAAATTAAACTGCATTAAATTTCCTACGAAAAGGGTCCCACTTATTTTTTCTCTAAACTAATAGTTAACGCGTTGCAGGAGAACGAAAAATCGCAGATTATTAAAAATTGGATTTTAATGGAATCAAATGGAAGTTTATTATTATATAACGTGGTTCAAGAACAAACATTAAAAGTGTGTACCACATTTACACGCGTAGAAACATGTTGGGAATAAATTGCGTTCTCAGGGTGTAACGGGGTGGAAAGGCGGTGGTAGATGTCAGAAGTGAGGGTAAAGGAAGGTGGTCAGACTGTTGTCATGCATTTCCCTCTTTCATAGAACTGTAAAATGAAAAGCAAACAAGCAGTTCCCATTCTCTCTACCTCATTACGTCATAAAAAACAATTATAGGGTGTTTCAAAAAGCTATACCGACCCTTGCAAAGCTCGCCTCACGAATCACTGGCAATGCAGTGGGCAGACATGCCCGGTAGAACTCATTTTCCTCAAAGTGCGTTAACACTAATTGGAATACAGATATGAGCTGTTAATAACACTAACGCAAGAAACGCACATGGACGGAATCCATGTAAATTTCTGGACACTGTTCTACAATGCTAGATGGGCAATTGATTCATATTCATCCCACACAGCAGCTTCAGGGTCTCCCGGGTAAGGCCACGAATGTAGCTCGAAAAATGGTTCAAATGGCTCTGAGCACTATGGGACTTAACTTCTGAGGTCGTCAGTCCCCTAGAACTTGGAACTACTTAAACCTAACTAACCTAAGGATATCACACACATCCATGCCCGAGGCAGGATTCGAACCTGCGACCGTAGCGGTCGCGCGGTTCCAGACTGAAGCGCCTAGAACCGCTCGGCGAAATGTAGCTCGTTTTTCATTTTACTGACGGACTATATCTCCCCAGCACTTCCTGTCCAGTTGCCTCTTGTGATCAAACAAAATAATTTCTTTGAGATCTTGTATACGTAGTGGAGCTATTTTCAGTTTATTAAGTGAGTGGGTAGTTACAGTTTTTAAATGAGCTGTTGCATACAAATAGCGCAGCAATTAGAGCTGTCAACTCTCTATCACACTGTAGATCCTGCCCCAAGCGTAACATCGTCTCAATAAGTATTCGGCAATCTCCGCTATAACTAGCTGGAATGCTTTACGCAGCTTGAAGGTTTCAAATGCCTCAGCTCTCCCGACATCTCAAGGGAGCCAGAGGCTTCAATTGCATTACTCAACAGCAGAGGTAGGTCACACAGGTGTTACGTAACTTCGTGTATTTCAACATACGCGAAGCAATGCACTACAGCTGATTACTGTTATCGACTTGAGCATGATCGGTCCGTTCGATCAGACATATTCACAACCATTCAACTAAGTACCTGGATGTTAAAATTACGAACAACTTCAGTTGGAAAGACCACATAGATAATATTGTGGGGAAGGCGAGCCTAAAGTTGCGTTTCATTGGCAGGACACTTAGAAGATGCAACAAGTCCACTAAAGAGACAGCTTACACTACACTCGTTCGTCCTCTGTTAGAATATTGCTGCGCGGTGTGGGATCCTTACCGGGTGGGATCGACGGAGGACATCGAAAGGGTGCAAAAAAGGGCAGCTCGTTTTGTATTATCACGTAGTAGGGGAGAGAGTGTGGCAGATATGATACGCGAGTTGGGATGGAAGTCATTAAAGCAAAGACGTTTTTCATCGCGGCGAGATCTATTTACGAAATTTCAGTAACCTACTTTCTCTTCCGAATGCGAAAATATTTTGTTAAGCCCATCCTACATAGGTAGGAATGGTCATCAAAATAAAATAAGAGAAATCAGAGCTCGAACAGAAAGGTTTAGGTGTTTGTTTTTCCCGCGCGCTGTTCGGGAGTGGAATGGTAGAGAGATAGTATGACTGTGGTTCGATGAACCCTCTGCCAGGCACTTAAATGTGAATTGCAGAGTAGTCATGTAGATGTAGATGTAGATGTAGATCTTGGAAGATATACTGTGGATATATGGTAAGTCAGTGCACCCAGTGCAGCCCACTTTACATGTGCCAACAATTCCTGAATACAAAATATTTATGCAACCTATCAATAACAAGGTTAATGGCTAGAGAAGTGAAGCAATTTTCTGGTCATCCATTTATTCACTATCAAGTGACTGCGACACAATATGTCAACAACACACAGCAGCAAGATGCCACATTTTCCAACCCAATCTCATTCCTACCAACACCACATGGGCCACAGTTACAAATTAAGCATTTCTCAGCCATTGTTTACGGCTTCATATTTTACATAAAACCTCATTAAACAACTGCAAATAAATACTCATTTATTAAACTGAAAATAACTACACTACATAAGTACGAGTCAGTGAAGCTATTTTTACTGATTACGCAAGATAAGTGGACAGGAAATGCTCGGGAGATGTACAGGGTGGTCGGAAATTCCCGTTACAGACTTCTAGGGCTTCTAGAGGGGAGTGGGCTCTAAAATGGATACCTTTGACCATTCGTTCATCTTGACTAACGTGAAACACATCTCCTCTATTGAGCAAGTGTTTATAGCTCCTCAGGTATGCACTTTACAGCCCACGTTTATTGGACATTTTTTCTTGTTTTTGTCCATATTACCACCTCTGAAAGTTACCAACCCTACACTCCTCGCAACATAAGAACCGATACATATATTCAACTGTCAGTGGTATCAGAACGGTTTTCGTTTATGACTTTCGACTCTTTCGTTTCCGGTACAGGGATCCTTAATTCAAATTAATACATTCATCGTTCACCATCATCCTAGAAAGTCTGTAACATCATCACGGAATCACCCCGTGTATACGTACATTTACAGAAGCCCGCGCCCAGAACTTTGACGCTCTGTAGTCTCGTTGGGTGACGTTTCCGGACGTGGGTTCCTATTCAAAATACGATGTACTCACTCCCCTCTACAAGCCCTAGAGGTCTGTAACGGGAATTTCCGACCACCCTGTACACGTAGTATGTCTGTAAATTGAAAGGCGAGCAGCGCTGGGCGTGGAGGGCGTCCCCTTTCCCGGACGAACGCTACAAATGTGATACAGACTAACTAAGAATCAATTTCCCCCGTAGCAGCATGGAACAGTGTCCAGAGATTCATGTAGAAACTGCCCCTGTGTTTTTCTTACGTTTCTTCTATTAGTTCCTCATATCTGTATTCAGTCTAACGTTAACGCACTTTGTGGAAAATAAACGTCTCCCCGACGGGAGTGTATGTGCACTGCGTCGCTAGTGATTCGTAAGGCGAACTGCGGAAGGATCGGTATAATTTCGTGAAATAACCTGTTTCTGACTAGTGCGGTACAGAGAATGGGTAATTGCTTGCTTGCTTTTCATTTTGCTGACCTATGAAGGTCACGACCACATCCTGGCGATCTAAATTTCCCCACGTATCTGACCTCCAACCCCACCTTTCCACGCTGTTACATCCCCAGAACACAATTTATCCCTTAATACTGTTCATCTACATTTATATATAGCACATACATTTAATGTTTATTCTTAACCCACTTCATTTAACAATAAACTTTAATTTTGTTCCATTAAATCACTATTTTTAATAATCTGTGATTTTTCCAATTCCTACAGCGAGGAAACTATTAGTTTTAGATAAAAAATGAATAGAGACTTTTTTGTAGGAAATTTAATGTATTTTAATTTTGTACCTGGAAACATTTTAGCTATAAGCCGCGTAGTTCGAGATATTCAAGAAAATTCTAAAATGGTGACCTTTACACGCTCCCTCCCACCTCATCTCCACTCTCAGTCCCTACCGGTCAGGATTTTTAGTAGGTTTTTCATGATACTTCCCCCTACCTCTCTACAAAAATTTGTGACTACACGAATTTTTCCCGCGGACGACATTTTTGGGTCTTCGTTCACTGGGTTAATGGGAGCAGCGTTTGTTAAAGTTTCTCGTTCTTGATTTCGCTCTACCTGATGTTCACCATTAGTCAGTCAGTACTTTCTGTGCGTTGGCCTTGAGGCGCAGCAGCCGGAGCAGGGGTATTTTCAGTCCTGGCCTTGACCGTGAAACGAAGACTATCTACACTTTTTGCTTCAACAAAATGATGTTCATTAAACACTACTCTTCTTTGAACCCGTGAACGCACTGGCGACGGTAGCTGCTTTGAGATAACCAGCTCTCTATAGATGACGAGGTCGTCAACTTGCCCCCGTCAGCCATGTTAAAAGTGTTCGACTTTTAGAGTAGGGTTAACAAGATTAAGACATGAACAAATACCGACTCTGAAATGCATCTCTACATCTACATCTATTCTTCGGAAGCCATTCTGCGGTGAGTGGTGCAGGGAACTTTCATATACCACTGTCACTTCCGCCTTTCCTGTTCCAGACGCGAATAGTTCACGGGAAAAACGATTGCCGATGAGCCTTCATATGCGCTCGAATCTCTCTGCTTTTATGTTCATGGTCTTTCCGTGAGATGTGCGTAGGAGGAAGCATTTTATTTGCTGCCTCGTGCAGAAACGTACGCTCTCGGAACTTTAAGAGTAAACCACGGCGTGATCTAGGACACCTCTCTTGCAGCGTATGACACTGAAGATGGTCTCTCTGTAACGCTTTCGTGTTTACTAAATAAACGCGTAACGAAATGTGCTGCTCTTCTTTGGATATTCTCTATTTCCTCTATCAATCCTGCCCGTTTCAGATCCCGTACTGATAAGCAATATTCGAGTACTGACCGAACAAAGGTTTTGTAAACTATCTCTTTTGTCGATGGACTGTATTTCCTCAGGATTCTTCCAATGAATCACAGTCTGAGATCAGCCTTTCCTGCAACCAGTTTCATGTGGTCGTTCCACTTGAAACTAGATACTGCACGGAAGTGACCTGCTTCCAGTGACCTCCAATCGCATAATCATACAATAATGGGTCTTTCTGTCTAAGGTAGCCATGTGTAGCAAAGTGTAACCAGACGTCTTACCAGTTATTCCACAGGACCTTATATGGAATTTTTTGCAAATAACACTCGTTAAACAATGTATATGAGTGTTACGAGGCGTGTATTTTAAGTAAGTGCCGTTTTGAAATTTAAAAAAGACGTGCTAAGATGTCTCAATAATTTTATTTTTAGATGAAAGCCTGTACCTTAATTTGCTTTTCTACATAATTTCCAACAATATTGAGGCACTTGTCATAACGTTTTACCAGTGTTTGAATACCCTCCTCATAGAAGTCTGCCGCCTGACTTGTTAACCACTGCATCACCACTGTTTTGACTTCGTCATCGTCTTGAAAACGCTGACCGCCCAGGTGTTTCTTCAAGTGCAGGAACAGATGGTAGTCACTGGTCGGAAGATCGGGGCTGTACGGAGGATGATCTAGAGTTTCCCATCGAAACGATGTGATGAGATCTTTGGTCTGATTCGCCACATGCGGACGGGCATTGTCTTGCAGCAAAACGATGGCCTTGCTCAACTTCCGTGGACTGTTGCTTTGATTCTGGTGTGACGTAGGCCACCCATGTTTCATCGCCCGTAACAATTTGGCTTAAGAAATCATCACCGTCTTTGTGGTACCGCTCAAGGAAAGTCTAAACGTCTAAACGTCTGGTTTTGTGCACATCCGTCAACATTTTCGGTATTCAACGTGCGCACAATTTTCGGTAATTCAAGTGCTCCGTCACAATGTCATACAAAACACTAGGGAAGTCATCCCGCAAGGAGGAAATCGTAAAGCGTCTGATTTCTCTCAACTTATTGTCCACATCCTGCACCAAATTTTCATTAACGACCGAAGGACGCCCACTCCGCTGTTCATCATGCACATTTGTGTGGCCATCTTTAAATGCTATCACCCACTTTCTTACCATTCTATCACTCGTAATGCTTTCTCCGTAAACTGCACAGATTTCACGATGAATATCGATAGCTTTTAGGCCTTTAGCATTAAGAAATTTTATAACAGTCGGCGGATTATCGGAGGCATCTTAAACACTCAGTACACAACGTAAACAAGGAAGAATCAGACTGAAATGGCGTCAGTGCGTAGATTAAGGTACAGGCCTTCATGTAAAAATAAAATTATTGAGATATCTTAGCACGTCTTTTTTTTAATTTCAAAACGGTACTTACTTAAAAAACACGCCTCTATCTTACGCACAATAAACTGGCGGAAGCGACTTTACTGTGTGAGTTTCTAGTGACTTACTGAGTGAAGCGTTAGTAGTATCTGTACTACGATGCTACTTAGAAGCAGGAAGTCGAGTAAACTTGCCGCGCTCGTCAACTTGCCCCCGGTTTTCCCCGCTCAGCCGAGCTTTCGTGCTGGAGCACAGTGGGTGGCTCCAAATTGCCATGGCAACAAGATGTTTACCGTCCGAATCGTCGCAGCGGCAGCAGTAGGGGTGGGCGGGACCCGCGAGTTCACCGGCGCGCCTGGCAGCGGAGAGGGCATAACGGTGCGGCGCATACCGCGCCGGGTCACCAGCCGACCCCAGCCGCCACGCCCCGAGCCGTTACAGCGCCGCGCCGGCACACGTCCACAGACGTTCATCTCACCGGCTTCCGTCTCCTACGTGACGTCACTATGACGTCAGCGTGTCCAGCTGGTGCAGCGTACACGTTGCAAAGCGATTTGACGTGGTACGAGCACGCGAAGACTGTGGTAGGAAAGCCAACTGATCGACTTCGGTTTACTGTGAGAATTTTAGGAAAGAGTGATTCACTTGTAAACGAGACTGTGTATAGGACGCTGGTGCGACCTGTTCTTGAGTACTGCTCGAGTGTTTGGGATCCGTACCAGATCGGATTGAAGGAAGACATCGAAGTAATTCAGAGGCGGGAGAATAGATTTGTTACTGGTGAGTTCGAACAACACGGAATGCATCTGGAACTCAAATGGGAATTCCTGTATGGAAGGTGACATTCATTTCAACACTACTGAGAAAATATAGGGAACCGGCCGAACGATTCTATTGCCGCCAACATGCATCATCATTATAGACTAAAGGCTATGCCTTGTCGATTTAGCCAAGTTCCTCTCTCTTCTGTCATCCTCTTCACTTCTTCATACGATTTTATCCCCATTTCTTCTTTGATGTTATTAAAATACGTTGCTCTTGGCCTGCCTCTCGGTTTTTCCCTAAAACTTTTCCTTCAAATTCATTCTTTAGGAACTGGTTGTGTCTCATTATGCGCCCTATCATTTTTTTTATTTTCTTCTTCCTATTTATTTAGTAGCGTTCTGTTCTCATTAACTTCATTACTTTTTCTGTCTTGTTTTCGTCATTCTTCTCCATATCCACATTTCCATTACTTCCAGTGTCTTTTTCTCTGCGCCGGCCTGTGTGGCCGAGCGGTTCTAGACGCTCCAGTCTGGAACCGCGCGGCCGCTACGGTCGCAGGTTCGAATCCTGCCTCGGGCATGGATGTGTGTGATGTCCTTAGGTTGGCTAGGTTTAAGTAGTTCTAAGTTATAGGGCACTGATGACCTCAGATGTTAAGTCCCATAGTGCTCAGAGACATGTCAACCATTTGTTTTTCTCTGCCTTTCCCAGAGTCCACGCTTCACATCCGTATGTTAAGACGCTCCAGACAAAAATTTTGGTAAACTTTTTTCCTAATTTCTAGGCTTATATGATTGCCTATTAGTAAATTCCTTTTATTTTGGAAAGCTTGCTTTGCCAAGGCTATTCTTCTCTTTGTATCTGTGATACATTTATTGTCGTCAGTGACTGTGCTCCCCAAAGAGCAGAAGTTCTCAACCTGCTCTAGAACATCATCTTCTAGTTAATATTAACTTTACCATTTTCTTTTGTCTTCCCTACTACCATAATTTTTGTTTTCTTATTATTTATTTTTAGATGGAATTCTCTTACGATTTTGGCAAATTTTAGCAACATAAACCCCATTTCCTTTACTGAGTCAGCAAGTACTACTATATCATCTGCAAAACGGATATAGTGTATTCGCTCCCCGTTTATTTTAATTCCTTTGGTTATTGTTTTCAAGATAACATACGAGAAATTAGGCCTCAAACGGAGGCGTACAGACAGTCGTTTTTCCTTCGCTCTATTTGCGAGTGGAAGAGGGGGACGGGGGGTGGAGAGAAATGACAAATAGTGGTGCTGGGTACCCTCCGCCACGCACCGTACGGTGGCTTGCGGAGTATCTATGTAGATGATGATGTAAATGTAGAGAAGTGGCAGATGCCATACTGGATATCATAGGTTTTAGATGAATCTGATATTTGGTGGGTGTTATACTATGAATTGTATCCTACGAATATATGCTGCTTCAGAACACCACCGCCGTGCGGAGTGGCCGCGCAGTTTGGGATCCCACGTCACGGACTGCGCGGTCCCTCCCCGCCGGAGCTTCGAGTCCTCCCTCGGACGTGGGTGTGTGTGGTGTTCTTAGCATAAGTTAGTATAAGCTAGTTTAAGTAGTGTGTAAGTTTAAGGACCGATGACCTCAGCAGTTTGGTCCTTTACGAATTCACACACATTTGAACATTTTGCAGAACACCACCACATTGAGGATCCCTTGAAAACGTGTCAGTACTGGTACGATTTGCTATAATGGGTTAAAGCTTTGAGAGATCTAAATTACAGAACACCGTCACAAGCTGCGTATGTTCACCGTGGTCTAGTGGATACAGGCATAGGGTTACGAAATCAGAAGCATCTTGTTTGCGTCCTATTACTTTCTTTTTTTTTCAACCTCACTTTTCTAAAAAAGTCTGTTACTCTCTTACTGATTTAATAAAAACAGGTTGTCTAATATTCAGTGTTACATATAAGAGCAATGTCTCCCAGAAAAAACTAGTCGTTAACAATAATTTATAAATTAAGCATGACCCACGCAAAAGTGGGTAAATAATTAAAATATGTTATCATTTGGTAAAACAAAACACAACTTAGAATAAAAGGTATAGAAAAGACTCACAGGTTTGGAAAAGGTTTAAAAGACAGCTTAGTGCCGGCCGCGGTGGTCTCGCGGTTCTAGGCGCTCAGTCCGGAGCCGCGCAACTGCTACGGTCGCAGGTTCGAATCCTGCTTCGGGCATGGATGTGTGTGATGTCCTTAGGTTACTTAGGTTTAAGTAGTTCTAAGTTATAGGGGACTGATGACCACAGATGTTAAGTCCCATAGTGCTCAGAGCCATTTGAACCAAGACAGCTTAGTCACTACAAAGTACACACATAAAAAAAAAAGTTTTCCATCACCCCGATTCCCAGAACTGCTGAAGATAGACGTTGACTGTGGATATTGTATCATAGACACAGTCCCTTTGACTGTTCAGAGATGTCACCAAACCCGCCTAAAGATGTAAACAACCATGCATGATCAGCGCCTATTAGACGGAGGGGGTCCGACAGCCGATCAGTTCCTGTCACCTCACCAGGGAGGAGGTACACGGCTCATGTTGTCTGCAGTTCAACCATGCCTAGACGGTCAATACCGCGGTTCGATCGCGTCCGCATTGTTACTTTGTGCCAGGAAGGGCTCTCAACAAGGGAAGTGTCCAGGCGTCTCGGAGTGAACCAAAGCAATGTTGTTCGGACATGGAGGAGATACAGAGAGACAGAAACTGTCGATGAGATGCCTAGCTCAGGCCGCCCAAGGACTACTACTGCAGTAGATGACCGCTACCTACAGGTTATGGCTTGGAGGAACTCTGACAGCAACGACACCATGTTGAATAACGCTTTTCGTGCAGCCACAGGACCTCGTGTTGCGACTCAAACTGTGGCAAATAGGCTGCATGACGCGCAACTTCACTCCTGACGTCCGTGGCGAGGTCCATCTTTGCAACCACGACACCGTGCAGCGCGGTACAGATGGGCCCAACAACATCGCGAATGGACCGCTCAGGATTGGCATCACGTTCTCTTCACCGATGAGTGTCGTATGTGCCTTCAACCAAACAATCGTCGGAGACGTGTTTGGAGGCAATCCGGTCAGGCTGAACGCCTTAGACACACTGGCAAGCAAGGTGGAGGTGGAGCTTCCCTGCTGTTTTGGGGTGACGTTATCTGGGGGCCGACGTATGCCGTTGGTGGTCATGTAAATCGCCGTAACGGCTGTACGATACGGGAATGCCGTCCTCCGGCTGATAGTGCAACCATATTGGCAGCATATTGACTCTGAGCACTATGACTCTGAGCACTATGGGACTTAACAGCTGATAACTTAGAACTAATTAAACCTAACTAACCTAAGGGCATCACACACATCCATGCCCGAGGCAGAATTCGAACCTGCGACCGTAGCAGCAGCGCGATTCCTGACTGAAGCGCCTAGAGCCGCTCGGTCACAGCGGCCGGCTAGCATATTGGCGAGGCGTTCGGTTTCATGGACGACAATTCGCGCCCCATCGTGCACATCTCGTGAACGACATCGCTCGAATAGAGTGGCCAGCGTGTTCTCCAGACAAGAACCTTATCGAACATGCCTGAGATAGATTGAAAAGGGCTGTTTATGGACGATATGACCCATCAACCACTCTGAGGGATCTACGCCGAATCGCCATTGAGGAGTGGGACAATCTGGACCAACAGTGCGTTGATGAACTTGTGGATAGTATGCCACCACGAATACAGCCATGCATCAATGCAAAAGGACGTGCTACTGGGTATTAGAGGTCGGTGTGTACAGCAATCTGGACCACCACCGCTGAAGGTCTCGCTGTGTGGTGGTACAACAAGCAATGTGTGGTTTTCATGAGCAATGAAAAGCGTGGAAATGATGTTCTTGTTGATCTCTATTCCAATTTTCTGTACAGGTTCCGGAACTCTCGGAACCTATGTGATGCGAATTTTTTTCATGTGTGTATAACAAAATTTATTAGCTAGTTATTTTAGGAGACTCATCTTCAAAACAAGAATATCTTTAATTAAAGTATATATGAGTAGCCCGGATGCAAAACCCGCTAAATGCGTTTGTTGTCGATTTTGAGCTGAGAACAATGCTGTATAGACTTTTTCAGCGCCGACACGATGGAGTAGGTTTCGGCGTCCAAAACCCGTTATAAACCGTCGAAATGGGCTTTAGAAAATCGTGTTCGGTTGCAAAAGCCGCTAACTTCACTTGTCTTCGAGTGCAAATCCCACTAAATGTCCAACGTTTGCAAAACCCGCCAATTTCAATAGGCATGGCGGCCGCCGTGCCATGTCCGGATGCAAGGAACGCCAACTGACTTCAGACTTACCAGTCTAGACATTCAAAGCTAAATTTCAGTTTGTTAGCATTAGAAGGGATATCTTCCTTGTTCAGAGTTAAGTTGGCTGAGCTGTAGTGAACGTGTGCGTTACGATGAGACTCTCGCTGCCGAAGTGTTTTCGAAATAATACGCCTGTAAGCACAGTCCCGCTGATGTTTGTTGACGTATTTGCATGAGTGTTTTGAAGAAAATAAGTGATTTTGTTGACGGCTTAATTGCAAAGGATGGTACAAACGAAGTAGGAGTAACTGAAACTGTAGGAATTATGCAAGAAGTCGAATCCATCGTTGTGGCTACAAATGACCAGAACGAGACCGACTGTCCCTCCCGGAAAAGGTAGCGGCGTCCTGATCAGCAGAAAAGAAATTTTTTTCAAAACAGAAACGTAAGAACATGAGATGTATGATTGAAGCAATGTTATTCAGCGAATACTATGTTGACACTAATCATTATTACACGTGGAAGAATCAGTGAAGGTTACTGGTAACTGGCATTTCCAGATTCACAAAGCCAAAAAATTCTGTCCACGAAAAGCAAAAACAAGATTTGTCTAGTTCGTGGAGAGCCCTTCTACAACTTTGAAGCTGGAGACGGAAAGAGCATCCTGAAGGGGGGAAAAAAATTCAGCAAAGAAAACGGCCTAATACCAATCACAGCAGGTGCAAAACTTTCAGAAGTCAGACCCGGAGACGTCAAAAAGCTTTTGGAGACCCACTTTGGTGAAGACTGGGCGACCATCGACAAACTTAAATTCTACATCAAGATGTGAGACTAGGTGGAAGGCACTCCTAGCGGCTTTCCCGCCACTCCCGACCACCTGCAGATGGGCAGTACTGAGGTCGATGTCACTTAAAAGCAATTTTCAACCAATTTCATTTTTTAAATTATTTGTCGCTGTCTAACTAAGATGCAACTTTCCGCCAATTTTATTATTTTCAAATTTTTGTCGATATTTCACTAACAAGGGGAGGCCGCCAATTGTGAAATTCAGATTCGATTCATACTGTGCATAATAAAAGCTCATGGCCAGAGGTGTAATGTGGCAAAGCACCAAGATGCACTTCTCAGCCGTTGTCGAGAAAATCGAGTTAAAAGAAACCGTTGCGGTGAAATACTCTCTACGATTAGCAATTATCTGCAGCGTTGTGGCGCAGGGGTAAGCGCTCAGGTTCGTAATCCAAAGGTCACCGGATCGAATCTCGCGCCATGCAGATTTTTTTTTATTTTGTTTTTTGTAATTCAAATGTATACACACACACACACACACATATATATATATATATATATATATATATATATATATATATATATATATATATATATATATCCATCGTCCACCATCAATTGTCTTCTCCGATTTTTGCCGATATGTTACGATACGCGTGGTATGCATCAAACCTGACGAACGATAGAATAATTTTTTCAGAATGTCAGTCAGATGTGTTTCCCAACAGATAATTTAAAAAACAATTGTTCTTGTAAAAACGCAACGTTTATCAGATGTGCTCGATGTCGTGCTGTTTCCTGCTTTCCATGTTTCTATGATAACTATCACTCTGGTTCGTGCGATACTCCAGCTACTTCTGGTCACTAATTGTTAATTATGTGCGACTGTATACCGAACTTTTCAATAAATTGTATCCACTTGAATACTATTTGTGATATTGTGTTTTATTTCAAGTTTCATTTTTCCACGACAAACGACTTTCAACAGCTTATTATATGCATAATTGTTGCAACTGATTGCCGGGAATTTATATATATATATATATATATATATATATTTGAATTACAAAAAAACAAATGATAAAAAAAAGTTGCATGGCGCGAGATTCGATCCGGCGACCTTTAGATTATGAACCCGAGCGCTTACCGCTGCGCCACGACGCTATAAAAAAATTAATAATCGTAGAGAGTATTTCACCGCAACGTTTTCCTTTAACTCGATTTTCTCGACAACGGCTGAGAAGTGCATCTTGGTGCTTTGCCACATTACACCTCTGGCCATGAGCTTCTATTATGTGCAGTATGAATCGAATCTGAATTTCACAATTGGCGGCCTCCCCTTGTAAGACACAATTTCTACAGTATCCTTTGATGTCAAAAACGCTATTATGCATTTTTTTTAAAAGACCCTAATGCTGGGCATTCACATCTGTTCTCTTTTTTACGTTAAGTAAGTCAGTTTTCCTGGTAAAATAACGTCACGTTCGTATTTTTATATGCCAATTTTGTAGAATTTTCAGACTTCTCTTTGAAATAAAATGTATTCTGTTTATATTCGCAATAATTAAATTCCACCCTTCTGTCATTCCTAACATAACACCGAATAACGGATTTTGCAACAGAATGTTTGTTTTGTAATTGGATCGATGCATTCGTAAAACTGCATAAATCCGGTACCAAACCGCTAAATCAGTATTTCACTTAAGATTTTAATGTACAAAACATAATAGCAGATTTCAGCAATTAATACCTTGTAACTAATTATTTTTTACCTATTTGTAGAAAAGAAATGAAGTCTCTAATAGTTTGGACGCGACGTGTTTTTCGCGATTATCTCAGTTTCGCTTATCATGCAGTTAGCAGCTTCTGTATCTGGGCTACTTATATGTAGACGAAATATATTCTGGTACTGATACAGGAATGATCCTGCAGCTGTCTTTTTCTCACTGTTTCAGTTACTTTCATGATCAAAGTCCTAAGTTTATTTTTCTAGCAGCGAATTGTACGTTTTCGCTCAAATTAGAACGTACTTTATACAACGAGCACACTTTTACCGTTGGAAGAGCTTCTTGTTAGTATGAAGTTGGGAGATACTCACTCTGAAAGAATGAGAAGGCAGCCAGGCGAAATTCCAATGAACGTACCAACTGAAAATATAATGAGCTTATAACACCACAACTCTGTGGATAATCATATATCTTCTATGTGTTTTACCAAGTTTGTTTTATTAGTTGTGCTGAATATTATTCTTGTAAATGTGTTGTCAAGTTATAGCACCGCGCGACCACTACGGTCGCAGGTTCGAATCCTGCCTCGGGCATGGGTGTGTGTGATGTCCTTAGGTTAGCTAGGTTTAAGTAGTTCTAAGTTCTAGGCGACTGATGACCTCAGAAGTTAAGTCCCATAGTGCTCAGAGCCATTTGAAACATTTTTTTGTTGTCAAGTTACAAATGCTGTTTGTTACTTAAGAAAGAGAATACGGGTGGAATGTTAACATTTTGAAAGTAGACACGCTGGCCTAGTCAGGGCAAAGCTATTGTCAATGAGTATAATTAATTGTAAATGCATTATCGCTGGGCGTGCGAACGTGGAGTCTGTAGTCGTTAGTTGTATGTATTCGCCGGTGTGGTTACGCAAAAGTGCGGAGCAGTGAAAACTGAAATGGTTGTTTTGGCGGATGTTTAATATGGACAAGCTACGTGTATGGCATTTATTGGACAGAGTACAAATGCGACAAGAGTAAAACACATAACATCAAGGGTACTGTGAGCCCTTGTTATTGGCTATTGTATTTAAATGGTTCTGAGCACTATGGGACCTAACTTCTGAGGTCATCAGTCCCCTCGTACTTAGAACTACTTAAACCTAACTAACCTAAGGACATCAGCACATCCATGCCCGAGGCAGGATTCGAACCTGCGACCGTAGCGGTCGCGCGATTCCAGGCTGTAGCGCCTAGAAACGCTCGGCCACTCTTGCCGGCGGCTATTGTGTGGCAAGAAGATCAACTTGTGCCCTATTTCACCGCTAAATGAAATCACTAGACAAACCAAAGGCATCATAAAGTGACGTAACATCTAGACTTCTTATAACTAGAAGTTTAATAGGCTGACCAGCGTAGTTGGAATTTTATTGCTTAAACAACAGTTTTGTCGTTCATATTGCCACGTAAATAATTTTCGTAAGTCGATATCCAAGTAGTATCCATCCTCTCTCTTTGTACGAACCGAGATAATCAGAAAATGAACTGAAAATGAAGTGAACATTAATTTATTAGATTATCAAAACATAATTTTTAGAACTTTTGGACAATTACGTAATAATGAAATATTCGGCTGTAGTATGAATGATGTCAGAAATATAACGCTGCAAAAGCCAGTATTAATTCATTTGCAAAAAATAGAGTAACTTTCATAATAAAAAATTGGTATTAAAACTTTATGTAACTTGGACACTGAACTTCACTGTCAAAGCATTCTAATTTATAGCTTGTGGCATAATTTATTACTTTTATTACAAAGAAATATTGGTGTAACTGCTAGGAAAATGACAGTCGTTACCAATGAGTAAATTCAAACAATCTTTTTGCTTGTTACAATTACGACAATCGGTACTACGGGAACAAGCCTAACAAAAATGTTCTGTCCCCGGCCGGTAAACAATCTCACTTTAACTCAGCTTTCAAAATTTATATAATATGTTGTATGTGTTTGCTACTTAATCATTATTTGACTACTGTGGCATGTGAGGTGTGAAGTACTTGAAAGTGTGCGTTAGGTACCATTCCTACGTCATGACGCCAATAACTATTCTTACGTACGATTGCTTACGAGTATAAAGTCCTGTTTCAATTTAATTATTCTTTTCCCGGGGAGGAGCTGGCGACCGTTGGTTATTTTCATTAATGTCATACTTCGTAAACCTTTTTCCATTTTTTTCACTAACTACTGTTAATTAACAATTAGTTGACGTAATAAAAACATGTAAAGTTAACCGAACTTTGTTTCTAATCGTCATTGCTATACAATGGCGATTCGATTATAACTTCATCTACTTCTCTCGGCTTTGCATTATGCCTTTTCCCCACCGATTAGGTACCCGTCCATATAGAAAAGCCTAATTAGCCACAGAGGTAGGAGGGCTATAAGCTGCTGCTTCAATTCTTGCACAGGAATGGTTGTAGCAGTGGCGATGATACTCCATATTTATAATCTTTTTACGGTTTCAGAAGAGTGTTACGGTAATACTGCAGTTATTCCGCTGATGTACAAAGTTTTTGTGTACGTAACTAAACGACATTACGTTATGAATATGGCCCTCAAATGAATAAACAGATCAATTAATACAAAGGCAATGAACTGAGAAAATCGGATAAAATGATGGAAGATATAACTTATCCTCCGCTGCATAATCTGTAAATACGCTTCCATGTTTAACACTAATGGGGCGCACAAAATATTGTGCGTTTGCAGACAGCATTTCTAAAATGAACATAACCTGGGTATCCACACATTCCTCTCACTTTTAAAAATAACTAGTCTGTAGTGTTCAACCCTGATGTTAGTGTGCAGCAGTACCCCTTCTGCTTGCTTTCCTCTTCATTTCCGCGTATGTGGCGCATCCCACATCACTCGTAATCTATTGCATGTGTGACCTCCCTGGTCATCCCCGGCTATTCCTTCCCCCAGTAGCTCCTTCTGCTATATCCAATAATGTTTTTGTGTCTTAAAACTGTGACCTATGAGCTTATCTCTTCTTCGGATGTGCATCGTCAGAGACATGGTTTGCTGCACTTTTCTCTGCAACTCTTCACTGGTAACTCTGTCTCTCCAGCAGATCTCCGTCAGCCTCCTGTGGCACGAAAACTCCAGGGCTTTTAGTAGTCTTTTCTCTTGTTTTCCTGTTGTCAAAGTTTCACACTAGGATAGGGACACACCCCAAACAAATGCTTTCATAACGAGTCTCCATATTTCCGGTCTGACGTTCTTACTGGTGAGTTAGTTCTTTCTTACATGAAATTCAACTTTGGCATCTTGTATTTTGCATACAATTTATTTCCTTGTAATCCTGCTTCCCAAATACCTAAATTCCTCGCTCATTTCTAGCTCCTCTCCTCCAATTCTTATTCTCAAAGGTTCACATGTTCTTCAGTACTTCATACCGTTACTTCACTCTGTCGTTTGTTTACCCTCATACCGTACTGATTACAGAACATCCTTTCCATTCTGTTGAGGAACTTCTCTAGATTATTTTTCGTCTCCTTGGCCTCAGCAGTATCATCTGCATAATGCAGCATCTCTACGTTCGGTCCATGAATTTGGTCCCCACATCACCAGTTTCGTGAACTTTGTCTAGCTTCCTGGACGAAAGCAATGAATATAAGAGGAGAAAGAGAACATCCTTGTCTCACGCCTTTTCTAATTTTCGTCTTGTTACTAATCACATCACAGTGTTCATATAGAAGCTGAGTATCACCAGCACGTCTTTGTATTGTAAACCTGCTTTCTTTAGCACTCAGTATATCTCTTGCCAGATAGCATTATCAAATGCCTTTTTCAGGTCACCAAAGGCACTAGAAGTTGGTTTATTCTTCTGTATTTGCTTTCCGATAAGAAAGCTCAGCGCCCGAAACGCTCCAGTTGTTCCTAATCGCCTCCTCAATCCAAATTGATCTCCAGTCAGCAGATCTTCCACCTTTTCTTGAACTCTCGTCAAAATTATCTTTATGAGAACTTTTGATGCACGTGATATTAGGGTTAAGGTTTACATTTTGTAGCTGCCGCCTTCTTCGGTATAAGAAACATGATGCATTTCTGGAACTCGGTTGGTATCTCTCCTCTGTTATAGATAGACCCAACCAGTTTCAGTAGCATCATTTTGATGTTGTCACTTGTCACCAACATTCTTGATTATTTCTGCAGGAATATCATTAATACCTGTTGCTTTGTTCTCCTGTAGATCTTTAAGAGCTTTCTCAAATTCTTCTTGCAGAATGTCGTGTCCTTTGCCGTTTTTACGTTTTCATATGCTTCCTGTTCTTTTCCTATTGCATCCTCCAATGAAGGCATTCCGTTATACGGCGTATTCTCCAATGTATTCTTTCCATCTCCTCACCACATCGTCACCAAACAGCACTTTTTTCCTATTTGTCTTCTACTGTACCCTATTTTGTCGTTTTGCGTTTGTTAAAAAATTTATGTGCTCTTCTGTAAGCTATATCAGTTCTTCAATTTCGCATATTTTCTTCCACTTCTCTGCACATGTTCCCAAGAAAACTTTCTTTTGCTTTCCTAGCTTCTCTATTGTCAAAGTTCCTTAATCTTCTCTATTCAGCTTTCCTTCGTTCATCATTTGTTTTCCATAAGCTGAATAACACCTGCTGTAATCCACTACTCTTGTTTATATTTTAAGTTTTCCATATCATATTTTCTATTACTTTATATTCACCAGATTTAATTTGTTCCCAATCTTCTTTTACTCCGTCATGTTGGAAAAATTCAGCTAGGTTGTCTGTTTCCTGTGTATAATACCTTGCCAGTCCTTCAGTTTTTCTACTTCGCATTTCTGTTTTCCTGTCTTTTTATTCAAACATTTGAATTTGAATGGAGCCGGCCACGGTGGCCGAGCTGTTCTAGACGCTTCAGTCCGGAAACTCGCGACTGCTACGGTCGCAGGTTCGAATCCTGCCTCGGGCATCGATGTGTGTGCTGTCCTTAGGTTAGTTAGGTTTAAGTAGTTCTAGGGGACTGATGACCTCCGATGTTGAGTCTCATAGTGCTCAGAGTCATTTGAACCATTTTGTATTTGAATGAGCTCTTCATTAGAACCATGTTGTGTTCAGTCTATGTCTGTAGATGGACAGCTTCTGTAGTCTTTTACTTGATTTCTAAAATACGATTTCACTAAAATGTAATCGACATGTTGTTAAGTCTCCTGGGGCTTTCGAGGTATATCTCCTTCGCTTGTAATGTTGGAAAAGTGTGTTTGCAACAACAAACTGTTGCCTGGAGTAGAGCTCAATTAATTGGGCACATCTTTCATTTCTTCTTCCATGGCTGTGGTTACCCACAATCCCCTCTTCCGATCCTTCACCCACACTTGCGATCCACCCCCCCCCCCCCCCATGACAACCAAGATTTCATCTCCCTCAATCACATTACTTATTTCTTTTCTCATATTAATATTATTTCGTCAACTATCTCATGCTCTTCTCTGGACGTTGGCATGTAAACCTGTATTATCACAATGTCCTAAATAATTAGGCAGTGAAAACAACAACCAGCAGCATTACTTCTAAGAGTCATTAAACAGTCACGACAGCAAGTCTACCAGATGCGACGAGCAACATTGGCTTCGTGTAATGCTCGGTGTAAATTGATAAATTGCTATTACAAAAACGTTCCGTAGGTCGTGGCGTCGTATCAACACGATCATGGTGCCAACTGTAATCTTCTTTCAATGGGAGACGTTCACCCAGTTCTTACTTTTCAATACTGGAGACATCCACGAAAGTCGACAGACATTCCCAGCGATCGAAGCTGGGCATGTACACGTCATAATGACGTCACGGAGAAATTAACGTCCCCCGCACACATCCGAGCCACTTCGGAACAAGTTCCACTAGCTGCTCCGGGTTGCTCCAATGCGGACCACGTTGGAGCACCGTAATTGTCGAAATTGCACAGGTCTTCGTAGTGTGACTATAGCTGTTACCTTCGCAGCTGAGATCCTCGACAGTTGCACAGATGACTATATAAACACAATGTACAGAAACTTAGTACACATCACGCTAATATCTCTAGCCTTAATAGCTGATGATTAAATCCCACAGACGGCCGTTGTGTCCGAGCGGTTCTAGTCGCTTCGGTCTGGAACAGCGCGACCGCAACGGTCGCAGATTCGAATCCTGCCTCGGGTATGGATGTGTGTGATGTCCTTAGGTTAGTTAGGTTTAAGTAGCCCTAAGTTCTAGAGGACTGGTAACCTCAGATGTTAAGTGTCATAATGCTCACAGCCATTTGAAGCATTTTGATTAGATCCCAGAGAATACTGCGATGGTTTTGCAGTCACGCTTCGTCCGCTGTTCCGAATAACCCCAGACATTTTCTATGGGACTACAATCAGACAATTTAGTGGGTCAGCAGGGACGCGACAGGCTGCCTGGCACTTCGACAAACCAAAAACGCGTGCGCGTAGCCACGTCAACACGGCATGTGTCCACAGCACACTTACATCGAAAATGCGGAAATAAAAGGGCTGCACTTCGTCACATTGAATGTTGAAACAAACATCCTGGCTCATCTTCAGAGAAACCTAAATCCGTTTTTGTCCATATCATGGAACCTGGAACACTCCCAAAGCGTCATTGAACCACCTCAGACATTAACTGCAGAGGACTCACTAACAGGTTGTTTATTTGCGATTCAAACTTCAGGTTGTTTATTTGCGATTCAAACTTCAGAGAGTAACATAGTTTAACAGACTTGTGTACCATAGACTGTTAACTAAGAGTAAGATGCTGTCTTTCTGATTCTCCTAAATGTCTGTCCAAAACATTACATATAAGAAAATCACGTATAAGACAATCGCAAAAGAAGACGTGAAAAACACACAACGTTGTGATCGATGTCCGTCAGCCTTTTTTCCGTCACTGAAAAAGCACAGTACGAATTCAATCGTCTATTGAAGAAACATCATTTCTCCACTTTTTGACACTATGTGTTACTCGTATTTTCGTGACTACAGGGGCAATACCTACGTTTTTAAGTAGAAAGAACAGGTCTACCATATATCCTGGCCTGCACACAGCACGAAAAAATTCAGTTTAGTGCAGAAACGACACTACTCCTGGATAGGCGCTGTTTCGCTCTAAATGTGTGCGAGAGATATCAGTTTAGAAAGCGTTCAATGTAACGAATAATCACATCAGGGGCAGTACTGCCAAATTTTACATATATCTTGCGGCGAAGGGTAAGATGAAGTTTGCTGTTTGATCTTAGAGGACATTAGAAGTGCGTTATCAAACTTTACTAAGTACCTACTCATATTTTCTGACGGCTGTCTCGGTCAGACAAAAATAACAGTGTTGTTAATTTCTTCAAACTCTCTTTACTACTGGAAGATAAAACGTCCACCATTATTTTCACATACATGGGCTCTCTTTCATGCCATGTGATCGCGATTTGGTGTTATAAAGAGGAAGATTCCCACATCAGACAGAAGCTGTTCACTGAGTGAAGAGAACAAGAACAACCCATTTACTGTTAAAATGGTACAGACAGCTGACGTTTTTATTTTCATAATCGTTAATCCAGTGCTTTAAGGTATATGCTTATTCAGTGAAATCTATGGGAAGCAGAGTGTAAAAGACGAAAGAGTTACATTCTTTTAACTGAATTTGTGGACTTTCAGTACGAGGATGACTGTGTCATAGGAAAGAACTTCTTTCATGGACTGCTTGTCCACAAATTTAAACTGTTATTTTCTACAATCAACCGTACACTATTGCCATGTGCTCTTTCTTATCCACAGGGCTATTCGGGAGTAAGTGAGAAGAAATTAGTTGACATAACGAAACTTCAACTATGTATACCAACAGAATATCGTGACTTTTATGATGAAATACTAGCTAGATCCAACGCAATGGCTGGTGACAAATTGCACTGATAAAGTTCCGTAAACAGATATGTTATTTTTTATGCTCTCATTCTTTATCGAATTTCTAACAGTGTAGCTTTACAATGTAACAGAAATGTTGTAAAATTATTGTATTTTTATTTTTAAGAACACCTGGCATAGGATAGGAAGAATGGGTCATATAATCTGTTATCAGTTTAAAACTTTTCTGTAGTAAGAAGTAAAGTTTCTAAATTCATCACAGGCTATTAAAACATTTTTAATGTTTTTTTTGGTTTCTAAGTTATTAACGTTTATTACAGAAACAGCACTTCTCCACCACTTTTAAAAAACTCTGTAGGCTTTTGTATTGGTCACATGTTATCGAACGAAACGTAAAAATATTTTCACTCACAAGTAGATACAACCAAAAACGAACCATAACTCTCACGAATTTAAGCTTAAAAAAACGTGGAGTGAATTAGACTTTACTGCAAATTGATGGTTTCGTTAATTTAGGGTAGAGCTCGAATGTAGTGTGTCAACGGAATCATTCACAAAGCATGTGAAGAGCTCAGTGAACGCACTTAACTCTTTCTTTTCCTAACAACGATTTCTATAAAAACGTAGAACCTTACAAAAGGTTTATGAAAGGGAAAAACTCTTTCGCCCGTAAACGAAAGAACTACCCAGTCTGCTAGAGCAACAAAGGTATGTTCTTTAGGAATATGTGAACATATAAACTAAATCAACAGCAACATGAAAGTCATTTCGGCGTGGTAAGATCTCTGAGTAGCAATAATCATCTATTAGTAATAAACTTCTTCAGCTTGCTCACGTCGTATTGTGTTTACATACCTATAAGACGTCGTTAACCTCCGGTACACAGTGAATATAAAGATGAATGTTCGTTGATGTCATACAGATGCCAAATGCGGACTTCAGCTAGACATTTGAAGCAAAAGAAGGCACAAAATGTGTTACATATAACACCATAAAAGCTCATTCAGGTTGACACCTATGCCGAAGATTCTAGAGGCGATTCTTTGGTTTATTATCTGGCAGACTGCGCGGTTCATAAGACAAGAACAACTATGAGAGCGAGCTGAAAAGTAATGCCTCCGAATTTTTATGTGAAAACTCTCAAAGCTTTTTAAGTAAAACGAACGTTATTAACATTCTATACCTGTATTAACGTCAACGTAGAAACTTTGACTTTTCTGACGGAGCTGCAGCCTCACATCTGCTTACACCGCTCCATCACTATCAAAGTGAAGTTCTTGAAAGTTTTGGGTACGGATGAAACTCGGATGGGGCCAAGTCGGATCCGTACGGAGGATTTACCAAAGAAAAGTCGCTAAATAGCCGTATGTTGACAAGTTGCGGCACCTCATTAATGTCATCTTCAGGCCACTGCATGTTAAAAACGAGTGTACGTGTAATGCATATCAGGGTATACCAGAGCTGACTTCACAGAGAATGAAGCATAATAATAACTCCTTAAAACCTACAAAATGCAATTTACAGCGTTAAGAAAAGTACCTGCACACATTTAACGCAACAAAGCAGAATTTGCATACTCGTACATACTTCTTAGCAACGAAACTAACTGTTTTGACATCACAGAGTCATAGCAGAACATGCTAAACATTACAAGAAACCAAAAATAGACAATATACACTGAAGAGCGAAAGAAACTGGTGCAGCTGCTTAATACCGTGTAGGGCCCCCACGAGCACGTAGAAGTGCCGCAACACGACGTGGCATTGACTCGTCTAATGTCTGAAGTTGCGTTGGAGGGAATTGACACCATGAATCCTGCTGGGCCGGCCGTAGTGGCCGAGCGGTTCTAGGCGCTTCAGTCCGGAACCGCGCGACTGCTACGGTCGCAGGTTCGAATCCTGCCTCGGGCATAGATGTGTGTGATGTCCTTAGTTAGGTTTAAGTAGTTCTGAGTTCTAGGGGATTGATGACCTCAGATGTTAAGTCCCATAGTGCTCAGAGCCATTTGAACCATATTTGAAATCCTGTTGGGCTGTCCTTAAATCCGTAAAAGTATGAGAGGGTGGAGATCTCTTCTGAACAGCACGTTGCAAGGCACCCCGGATTTGCTCAATAATTTTCATATCTGGGTTCTTTGGTGGCCAGCGGCAGTGTTTAAACTGAGAAGAGTGTTCCTGGAGCCACTCTGTAGTAATTCTGGACGTGTGGGGTGTCGCATTGTCCTGTTGTAATTGCCCAAGTCCGTCGGAATACGCAATGGACATGAATGGATGCAGCTGATCAGACAGGATGTTTACGTACGCGTCACCTGGCAGAGTCGTATCTGGACGTATCAGGGGTCCCATATCACTCCAACTGCACACGCCCCACACCAGTACAGAGCCTCCAACAGGATGAACAGTCTCCTGCTGACATGCAGGGTCCATGCATTCATCAGGTTGTCTCCATATCCGTTCATGCCCATCCGCTCGATACAATTTGAAACGAGACTCGTCCGACCAGGCAACATGTCTCCAGCCATCGACAGTCGAAAGTCGGTGTTGACGGGGCCCAAAGGAGGCGTAAAGCTTTGTGTCGTGCAGTAATCAAGCGTGCACGAGTGCGTCTTCGGCTCCGATAGCCCACATCGATGATGTTTCGTTGAATGGTTCGGATGCTGACACTTGTTGATGGCCTAGCATTGAAATCTGCAACAATAGGCGGAAGGGTTGCATTTCTGTCAAGCTGAACGGTTCTCTTCAATCATCGTTTCTCTCATTCTTGCAGGATCTTTTTCCGGCCGCAGCGGTGTCGGAGATTTGATGTTTTAGCGGATTCCTAATATTCATGGTACAGTCGTGGAATGGTCATACGGGAAAATCCCCACTTCATCGCTACCTCGGAGATACTGTGTCCCATTGCTTGTGCGCCAACTGTAAGACCACGTTCAAACTCACTTATATTTTGATAACCTGGCATTGTAGCAGCAGTAACCGATCTAACAACTGCGCCAGACACTTGCCTTGTATCGCTTGTGCGCCGTATTCTGCCTGGTTACATACTCATATTTCTCTATTTGAATACGCATGCCTCTACCAGTTTCTTTGGCTCTTCAGTGTTCAAAATCAGGTGCGAAACACCCTAGTTTTTAGGCATACATCCTCATTTTCCTAAAAACTAGAGTGTTTCCCACCTATAAGAATTATGTAGGTTCCTATACAAAAATAAAAATAACTTAATTAAAAATGAACAAACAAAAATAAATAAAAAGGATAGAAAATGTATTAAAGGAACTATACAAACTTTAGTCGTTTGTGCTTCTGATTATGCATATTTTAAATTTTGGGTTTTTGTAGTGTTTGGCATGTTCTGCTGTAACAGTGTGACGCTGAAATAGTTTCAATGGCAACAAGAATGTGTGTATATTCAGCTGTTTTGTGCTGTATGTGCATAGGTACTTCTCTCAACGCAGCAAACGGCATTTTGTAGGTCTTAAGGACTTTTATTATTAAACTTCATTTTCTGTAATGTCATCTATGTTATACCTTGATACGCACTACATGTACACTCATTTTTGACATGTAGGTACCGGGAGATGACATTAATGAGGTGCCAAAACTGGTCGTCTAAATAAAATAGTTTCTGAAAACATATTGCTGTTTGACGATTTTTCTTTGTTAGATATTTGACCAGCTGCTGTCCCGTATCCACGACGGTCGAACAGAGATTGTATTGGGCATGATAGATGACAGTGAACCCAAGGCGCCGGATTCTTGCAGGTCTCGTCTGTATTGTGGCATTGTCAAACTGAAAGAGAGGGTGCTCCGTGTGTGGAAGAACCCTTCGAATTCGTGCTTTCTGTTTTCTGAGGATCTCTCACGCACCGACATAGTTACGTTACAAAAAATGGTTCAAATGGCTCTGAGCACTATGGGACTCAACATCTGAGGTCATCAGTCCCCTACAACTTAGAACTACTTAAACCTAACTAACCTGACATCACACACATGGATGCCCGAGGCAGGATTCGAACCTGCGACCGTAGCAGTCGCGCGGCTCCGGACTGAAGCACCTAGAACCGCTCCGCCACCGCGGCCGGCAATTACGTTACACCCCGTCATGCCACAGGCTACTATTCGGGTCCCTCTAAAGGCAGAGGACCGCAAATATGCGAACATGAAGAATAAAATGTACAATGTTATTAACGTTTACAAAATTGTTAAGGCTTTCGTGGTCACTTGTTGACAAACTGCCTATCGGCTTCTGTCTCGGGTTCTTCGGCCGACGTTCATCTAATGATTTTTCTGACGTTTCGCCAGCACGAGTGGCTGGCATTGTCAAAGCTTCACCCTCCAGTTCACCACCGGCAATGGAGGGTGAAGCTTTGACAATGCCAGCCACTCGTGCTGGCGAAACGTCAGAAAAATCATTAGATGAACGTCGGCCGAAGAAGCCGAGACAGAAGCTAACAGGCAGTTTGTTATTAACGTTTGTTTTTTTAAAAATATTTAAGAGTTTTCACAAAAAATTCTGTGATATTACTCTTTATCATTCCCTCGCACAAGATGTCCTAAGAATTTGTGCCTTTTCAAGCGAGAATTCATCTGATCTCGACGCTCTTTAATTACTTTTGTGGCTCTATTACAGAAAAGATCTGTGTCAAGTATGCATCAAAAGGCTTCTTCATTGTTCATATGCAGGTGGGAAATGTCGCGAAAACTTCGTATCGTCACTTTATGAGACGATACATTTTATAAAGATTTAACCAATTTGTGTCACATTAACGCTTTACTTTCCAACGTAGGATGCTGCGAAGATCATGAAACGCACATTGCTAATGAGGTGATTCCCCAGCATTGGAAAGATCGGTCTTCTGTGGGTACTAAATGAAACTGGAAGGATCCGAAGTCCATTGCAACTTAGACGTCTACAGTGAAACTATGAAAACTAACTGACAACTAACATTAACGCAGATAGACAACTTATAAATTGATTTCTCCATTACATAAAATGCACATTTTTTAGTGCCATTAAAAGAATTTCGATGGAACTGAATTCCTCAGAAAAGTGTAAGTATACACTTGTACTTTGAAAACTACCTGGCAACTTTAGGTAAGTCCATGAAACTCACAAATTTTTGCAACTGACTAGGTAAATTCATATTCATGAATGAATGTGTTCGTGTGTTGCAATCGTATTTCTTCGATTTGTTATGTGATAACTATCCCCACATCTTTGTTATTTAGTACAAGTATTTTATCAGTATGCAATCAAACGTAACCATAAAACTATGAACCATCGACTAGAGATTTCTAAATCATTTAACATTTACGTTTCACAGTTATTTATCTAAAGATGACGTAATACATTTGCAAAGTGATAGTTGGTGCAGTGTAATTTCCAAGCTAGGAAATTTTCATCTGGAACACTTGCAGTACTATCGCATCTTTGGTACAGAATATATTTAGCACAGTTTACTCTTTGCTAATTACTCTGCTGGCAGAAGCGTAAAAATATTTAGAAATGTAGATTGGGATTAATAATAAGAGATACAATGTTGCACTTAGGACTTTTGCCAACATCACTACCATTTTCACATTAATTTTAACAAACGTTTACTATTTTTAAACATGTGCAATAATTTTCTTGTTATTGCGAGGTGCGTTCAGTAAGTAATGCAACACTTTTTTCTGGAAGTAGGTTGGTTTTATTTTTGGATCCCAATTGCGACGGGGCGGTAAATTAGAAGTGCGGTTGAAGAGTTCTCACGAATGTGCATATACAAATGTTGGTTAAAAAATGTTATTGCAAATTTTGGCTCTCACGTAAGTCACAGGGGATGATTTCCACACTTGGTGCATTGGTACACTGTTCCACACCCGTGCATTAGTTATACACTCCTGGAAATTGAAATAAGAACACCGTGAATTCATTGTCCCAGAAAGGGGAAACTTTATTGACACATTCCTGGGGTCAGATACAACACATGATCACACTGACAGAACCACAGGCACATAGACACAGGCAACAGAGCATGCACAATGTCGGCACTAGTACAGTGTATATCCACCTTTCGCAGCAATGCAGGCTGCTATTCTCCCATGGAGACGATCGTAGAGATGCTGGATGTAGTCCTGTGGAACGGCTTGCCATGCCATTTCCACGTGGCGCCTCAGTTGGACCAGCGTTCGTGCTGGACGTGCAGACCGCGTGAGACGACGCTTCATCCAGTCCCAAACATGCTCAATGGGGGACAGATCCGGAGATCTTGCTGGCCAGGGTAGTTGACTTACACCTTCTAGAGCACGTTGGGTGGCACGGGATACATGCGGACGTGCATTGTCCTGTTGGAACAGCAAGTTCCCTTGCTGGTCTAGGAATGGTAGAACGATGGGTTCGATGACGGTTTGGATGTACCGTGCACTATTCAGTGTCCCCTCGACGATCACCAGTGGTGTACGGCCAGTGTAGGAGATCGCTCCTCACACCATGATGCGGGGTGTTGGCCCTGTGTGCCTCGGTCGTATGCAGTCCTGATTGTGGCGCTCACCTGCACGGCGCCAAACACGCATACGACCATCATTGGCACCAAGGCAGAAGCGACTCTCATCGCTGAAGACGACACGTCTCCATTCGTCCCTCCATTCACGACACCACTGGAGGCGGGCTGCACGATGTTGGGGCGTGAGCGGAAGACGGCCTAACGGTGTGCGGGACCGTAGCCCAGCTTCATGGAGACGGTTGCGAATGGTCCTCGCCGATACCCCAGGAGCAACAGTGTCCCTAATTTGCTGGGAAGTGGCGGTGCGGTCCCCTACGGCACTGCGTAGGATCCTACGGTCTTGGCGTGCATCCGTGCGTCGCTGCGGTCCGGTCCCAGGTCGACGGGCACGTGCACCTTCCGCCGACCACTGGCGACAACATCGATGTACTGTGGAGACCTCACGCCCCACGTGTTGAGCAATTCGGCGGTACGTCCACCCGGCCTCCCGCATGCCCACTATACGCCCTCGCTCAAAGTCCGTCAACTGCACATACGGTTCACGTCCACGCTGTCGCGGCATGCTACCAGTGTTACAGACTGCGATGGAGCTCCGTATGCCACGGCAAACTGGCTGACACTGACGGCGGCGGTGCACAAATGCTGCGCAGCTAGCGCCATTCGACGGCCAACACCGCGGTTCCTGGTGTGTCCGCTGTGCCGTGCGTGTGATCATTGCTTGTACAGCTCTCTCGCAGTGTCCGGAGCAAGTATGGTGGGTCTGACACACCGGTGTCAATGTGTTCTTTTTTCCATTTCCAGGAGTGTATATATGTAGCTGAATATTGTCTCCTGTTTGGAAGTAACGAGTGGAAGTACAGTCCGCATACATTTTCTTCAGTGCGAATTGGGAAGGGGACAAGTGTGGTAATCTGTGCAAGGTATCGCCGCTGACGAGATAGACTGTCGCGCCGTGAGAAACTACCTTCCTTCACTACAGTGCTGCCACTAAATAAATTTTTGCTATTCTGTGATTCAAATTGAGCATATATCTACCCAGACTATCGACGGGAAGACTCGCAAGCGCCGAGAAAAACAAAGAACTGTCTCATCACTCACTCTAGAATAAACTGAGCAAACTCAGGTTATGGTACAACCTTTGATGACCTGCTACTTTGACCCTCTTTGTTGAATTGGTTCAAATGGCTCTGAGCACTATGGGACTTAACATCTTAGGTGAGGTCATCAGTCCCCTAGAACTTAGAACTACATAAACCTAACTAACCTAAGGACATCACACACATCCATGCCCGAGGCAGGATTCGAACCTGCGACCGTAGCAGTGGCGAGTTTCCGGACTAAAGCGCCTAGAACCGCTCGGCCACCGCGGCCGGCTCTTTGTTGAATTAACTTCATATATTGGAAGTGTAGATGTCAGGCTATGTGCGGCAAATATCAGTAGATTCTGACACACTCGCGTTTATACAATTCGTCTGTTTATTTTTTTTTATTATCGAGTTGAGCCTCTATGGACTGCGTGGTAACAACAAAATTCATTTTAGTGTCTAGGTCTTGTTCTTGTTCCAGCTTTGACTTCCTACCAGTATCTTCTGAGCCCACAACGAAGTGCCTCTTTATGCTCTTCGGATAGTCGTCCTCTCCTTCTTTTGGACGTTGATGCCATTTTAAAACCTTGGTAGTTGTTCGCCAATCTTCTAAATTTGTTCCTGTTAGGAATTTCTCTCTCTGAGATACCAATCTGCCTAAGAACTTTTTCACATTCTTCCAAACATCTTGGCCTTGTTTTCTTAGATTGGATGAAACTCCATATCCTTTTTGTTAGTCGGTCACCGTTCATCCTCATGAGATGACCGTAAAATAACAACCGTCTCTTCTTAATGGATGCTGTGATAGGTTCTATCATGCTGTACGTCCTCATTTGCTCTCATTCGCCATTGTCCATCATCCCATCTATTACCTAGGATTTTCCTTAATAACCTCCGCTCTCGCTTTTTCAGGCGCTCAGCTTGACCTTGTCTATTCATGGTCAAAGTTTCGGAAGCGTATAAGCCCTCAGGTTTTACAACTGTATTATGATGTCGGAACGTGGCCCCTACACTCATGTTCTTTGTCAGTTGGGATGCTTGGTTTAACTTCCTCATCCTGACATTAATTGCTTCTTCTTCTAATCCATTCTCCTGGATGGCTTCACCGAGCTACCTGAAATTCTTAACTCATCCGAGTTTTCTCACATTGGTGATCATCCATTCAGGTCCATCACAGATGTTCGTCATATATTTTGTCTTTTGAATAGATATCTGGAGTCCAAATTTTTCAGCAATTTCTGACAGCCTATTGATCTTGTTGACTGATGACTCTACGTTGTTAGCAAAAATGGCCAGGTCATCTGCAAAGGCCAAGCAGTCAATGTACACCCCTTTGTTCTTAGGACCAAGTCTGTTTATTATTATTCATTATAAAACAATGTTTATATACAAAGTGAACAGTATCTTTGATAGTCGAATTTTTAGTAAGATTATGCACGAAGTTTTGAAACTCACTGCGAGATTAATATTGTACACCCAACTGATACCTACCCTCGGTGGGCAATGTTTGCACAGACAAAGGAATCCAGGGACGTATCTTAGCTTCATTCCCATATATCTCTATCAGTTCGTGTCTGTGATACAGAGTTTAGGTAGTTAATTAGAACTTTCGAAAGTAAGTTTAAAAGTTTACGTTAGCTTTTAGTTACGTATTAGTACAGGCTAAGAAACTTCAGTGATATTGTGCCATGTTATTCTCTGCTTTTGTGTACATTTTGTGTAAATTTTTGTGAAAATTTTCTATCAAACCATGTGTTACAAACGTGGTGGTTACCGTAGAAATCTGAAGGAGGGGGTGTTCTCTGAAGGCCGTTTTCATTGGGGCGAATGTAGTGGCGAGGAAACGGGTGTAAATAATAAAGACAGAAAAATCGCTGAAGAAGAGCCAAAGATTTGTGCCCTTAAGGCTGAATTAGAAAACACGAATTTAGAATTATGTAGACTAAGGGAGGAAAAAGAGATGGGGTGCTGGGAAAAGGTAGCATGCAAAGGACGAAAAAGGGAAACTGTTGAAAAAACTTTAGAAATTCCGTTCAGTTTGGCTTGCTATCTGAAGTAGTGGAGGAAGGGCCTCACCCAGATTGAAGCAGATTGAAGCAGAATATCAGCTTAAAGAAAGAAGACAGGTCGGGATCAAATCATAGTAGGAAAAGAATTCTTCTTCTAGGTAGTACTCATGGGAGGAATGTAGGCAAGCAGCTTCAGGAGGAATTAGGTGGAGAGTGCCAGGTTACAAGTTTTGTGAAACCAAATGCTAGCCTTAGCCATGTGACAGCTATGCAGGGACTTTGAGAAGGAAGGTGAGGTAATTATAGTTGGGGGAGCAGGAAACAGTCTGGCTATGAATCCAAGATATAGTATTAGGAGTGACCTGGGCAAAATAGAAGAAACTGGGTACACAAATCTGGGTTTGTGGAGGTCTTTCAGCGCCATGATTAGCCCTGGGTAAACACTGCTGTAAGGCAGGTTAACACTGAGCTGAACAGGATGCTACAAACACTGGCAAAATCTCACATGTGTTGTTCCAGTTGATGCTATTGGTAGGTGGGGATACACTACACCTGGCCTGCACCTAAATAGGAAGGGGTAAGATAAGTTAGCTTCTCTATTATCAGATACTGTAAGGGGGACCACAGTCACACAAGGGATGATCCCTGTGGTTAATGAGACCAGGCAGACAGGTTTTTTGGGTTAAAGCCGAAGTCCAGACGGACAATAACCAAGAAAAACAGACTAAAAGAAGCTTCAAGTGCAGTAAATAGGGATAAAGCTAAGGGTAAAATGAATTTACTTCAGCAAAGTTTCAGGGGAATAAAAAATAAAGTAGATGAGCTATTAATGATGTTTATATGATCTCAAAAATAAGAATGAGACTCATATACTTCGTCTGTCTGAACACCATGTAACTGTGGGGATGGAAAGTGTCAGTGTAACTGGGTATAATTTAGCATCTAACATTTGCACGTCTAGCATGGATAAAAGAAGAAGTTGCCACTTACACAAAACTAGGTTTTAAGTACAAAACTATAGCAGTAAGCTAATTTTGTGTCGATCAGCGCTTTGAAGTTTGTGCATGTGAACTACAGCTAGGTAATGTAGTGTTGATATTAGCAACAGTGTATAGATCCCCATTAGGAGATTGGGAGCTAGTCATCAAAAAATTTGACTCCCTATTATGCTGTCTGTCATACAAAAAGAAGAAGTCAATAATCTGTGGTGATTTCAGTGTAAACTTTCTAAGCAATTCTATTAGGAAAAGTGAACTAGAAGTGTTACCAGTGACATATAACCTAGAATCAGTGATCAATTTCCCTACACGTATAGCTCAAGACAATAGCACTCTAATAGGTAATGTATTTGTGCAGCAAGAGGATGTAAAACTAACTCATGCTTCCCCTGTGATAAATGGATTGTCAGATCGTGATGCACAACTGACTAACTTACAAAAATTAGCAGTAAGTAAAAGCGTAAGGCTGGTCAACCCTATATCTATAGAAAACTTCAGAGAAAGTTTGAGAAATGTTCATTAGGGAGATATATACAATGAGCCAAATACAAGCGATAAATGCAACATATTTCTTGATAAATTTATATCCCTTTTTGAACACTGTTGTCCCAAAAAAATACTAAATGTAACACTAAACATTTTTCAAATAAACCTTGGATCACTGCAGGTATTAAAGTGTCTTCAGAAAGGAAAAGAAAATTGTATGAGGCAGCAAGAATTAGCAATGACCCAGAAGTAATTTTACACTATAAAAATTATTGTACCAAACTGATAAAAGTTGTCAGAAAATCAAAAAATATGTATATTAGAGATGAAATTAGCAACTCAGGCAGTAAATCAAATCAGTATGGAATTTTGAGAGAAGAGATACAGTAAAAGTAACCACTGGGATTGGTAGTATTACTATTAAAGAGAATGAGACCGTCTTAACCAACAGTTCACAAGTAGCTGATGTATTTAACAACCATTTCTTACGTTTAGGTGAAAAAATTGGTGAGAATAGTTCAAAAGAAAAAACCAAGCAGTACATGGAAGAGTCAATTTTGAGAAACCCTAGTCAGATTAGTTTTCATCTAACAACCTCTTGTGAAATAAGGAAAATCATTAAATCTTTGAAAAATAAATGTTGTGTTGGAGTAGGTGACATCTCTAACAAGATATTAAAACAATGTGGGGCAGTTACAGCTGATGTTCTGAGTCACATTTGTAATGCATCACTAACTCAAGGTATTTTCCAAGACAGGTTAAAATATGCCATTGTCAAGCACATCTACAAAAAAAAAAAAAAAAAAAAAAAAGGAAACCACAGATGTCAATAGAGCCGCTCGGCCATTACGGGCGGCATCCGGAATCAGTCAAAGCAGCCATAATGTACTTGTGCAATCACATGTTTAACTTAATATGAAACCGGACTGTAAACTAGAACAGTTCATAACACATGAGGATTAACTTGAATATGAGACACATTAAGAGCCTACATTCCGAGTGTGGAACCCACGTCAGTCTGAACCATTATAATGTAATAATGCAATGGTGGTTGTTGTGAATAACAAGACAGACCGTGAAGTAGGGCAATTACAATGACTGCTGATTAACTTCAATATAAAAGTGGCGCACATATTATTCATCTGACTGAGACTGTTGTTGGTTGGTTAGGTTATACTGCACAGTGAATTTTTCTCGTATAATTAGAACATACAGTATGTGCATACCTGCTAAATTAGACTTAATTGCGTAATTAAGACACGGACTGGCCATGACACTCAGTGAGAGGGTCTGACGTTTGTGGAAGTAAAACCAGTGAAACCAAATATATGAGTATCGACCGCATTATGCCCACCCATATTTACAACCAATTTTTCGCCATGATCGCTGCCACCGAGGAACTACAATGTGATATATGAGCAAATATGTCACAACCGATAAAGGAGAAATTTGAATTTCATCAGGAATTTTTAGTCATCTGTGTGAAAAACAAAAGCTAATTACAATACACCAAGGTTCCGGACACGCTTCCTTCGTCAGTCAAGTTTGCTATTGCTACCTTGAAAAAGGGCACAGCTCCCTGACTGAAGAGTTAGTATGTTGATACCCTTAAGTTTCCTAGTGAGGAAACTTAAGAACACTCACCAAAATTCTTTACTTCGTCTACTGACCGTGCATCAGTCACAGCTTCATGAAACAAAGCACGATAATACTGCTCAACAAGAAAGGAAGCATTCACGACATAAAAAGCTATCGTCCCGTAAGCCTAACCTGCGATTTGTTCAAAGTTTCTACAATAATACGGTTAAATCGAATCAGTCGTCCAATCCTCGACGCAGCCTAACCCAATGAGAAGGCTGGATTTCGCAGCAGTCGCATCACGCCATTAGGGAGGACATAAAATTTAGACTGACAATGGTAAGAAAAGCATTTCTGGAGAAGAGAAATTTATCGTCGAATATAAATGGCTCTGAGCACTATGGGACTTAACATCTGAGGTCATCAGTCCCCCAGAACTTAGAACTACTGAAACCTAACTAACCTAAGGACATCACACACATCCATGCCCGAGGCAGGATTCGAACCTGCGACCGTAGCACTCGCACGGTTCCGGACTGAAACGCTTAGAACCTCTCGGCCACCTTAACAAGGTGTTTGTCTGGAGTGTAGTCATATATGGAAGTGAAACCTCGACGATAGGCAGTTTAAACAAAAAGAGACTAGAAGCTTTTGAAATGTTGTGCTACAGAAGAATGTTGAAGATTAGACGGGTACCTCATGCAGCTAATGAAAAGATACTGAATACAATTGGAGAGAAAAGAAATTTGTGGCACAAAAAGAAGGGATCTGTTGATAGGATACATTCTGAGACATCAAAGAAACAGCACGTTAGTACTGAAGGGAATTGTAGCGGTGTGGTTAAAAATTGTACAGGAAGACCAACAGATGCGAACAGTAAGCAGGTTCAAATGGTTGCAGTAATTATTTAGAGGTGAAGAGGTTTGCACAGGATAGAGTAGCACGGAGAGCTGAATCAAACCAGTCTTCGGGATGAAGACCACGACAGCAAAAATAACAACATTCTTCCTTGCCCTGTCACACACTGTTTTGCTTATTTTGCCATCTATCATCTGGAACTTATTTAATTTATTAATGACGTCGCTTTCGTAGTCACAGATAATATTTGAACCTCTGATCTGATTGTACACCTAACTCATATTTTCGTATTATTCTTAAAGTGTCAGGTTTTCCAAGATCGCTAGCAATTCTTTTCATTACTGTGACAGGTTTCGACAGACCTATGTTGGCGTCATTGGGTCTCATAACATTATTAGGTGTACATGCTTGTTACAAGATCCGATAATTACAGTTTATATCTGTCGGAACCTGTCATAGTATTAAAAATAATTGCTAGCGATCTTGGCAAACATGATTCTTCAAGAGTAATATAAATTTCAGACCGCCCCCCAAGGACTGATGCAATGTCGAATGTATATATTTCGAACAGTACTGGAAATTTTCCTTTAAACACCATTACTTTAGTTTTTACTGAAAATTTTAGATCAGAGGTACTTTACTCTACACAGTTGGGATTTTACCAAGCGTCAGATTGCCAACACAAACTTTTTAGAGTAGGAGATCAAGCACGATTCAGGACATCGAATGGTGGGCCGAGAAGAGACGCGAGAACAGCATACTATAATCTGCAAAAAAGCAGAAGCCTAACACGCGCGAGTGCAGACGCGAATTTATTATGATTTTAAAATCAGTAGAATTTAATTACAAGCGTTATTCGTGATATCAATAGATATTCTGACAAGTGTCAAAGCAAACAAAATAGGGGCAGAGATAGTGCACAGAAAAGATAGCTCATTATGATCCCTATTCGAGGATTCATTTCTTTGTGGAATTATGTCACTGTGCTCTTACCCTCTGCTGGCAATTGCCAGTGACAAGAATTATCCAGGTATGTCGTGTGGGAGAAAGAATAGTTAAGTTTGTTCGCTCGACTGCAATAGACTTCTAAGCATCCTCATCTTGCTCTTAGGATTAAGCGATTCTACTGTTCCATCCACAGAGGAAGTTGTTGATCCGTTTGCTATTTGTGTTAAACGTTGTTGTATTAATTAAATAAACACTACATTCAACGACAGACTCCAGGAATACTTAATTGATTCGACAGGGTTTCCGCACCATTTAATCTACATCTACATCCATACTCCGCAAGCCACCTGACGGTGTGTGGCAGAAGGTACCTTGAGTAGCTCTATCGGTTCTCCCTTCTATTCCAGTCTCGTATTGTTCGTGGAAAGAAAGGTTGTCGGTATGTCTCTGTCTGGGCTCTAATCTCTCTGATTTTATCCTCATGGTCTCTTCGCGAGATATACGTAGGAGGGAGCAATATACTGCTTGACTCCTCGGTGAAGGTATGTTCTCGAAACTTCAACAAAAGCCCGTACCGAGCTACTGAGCGTCTCTCCTGCATAGTCTTCCACTGGAGTTTATCTATCATCTCCGTAACGCTTTCGCGATTACTAAATTATCCTGCTCTTCGTTGGATCTTCTCTATCTCTTCTATAAACCCTATCTGCTATCTCTTCTATCAACCCTATCTGCTACGGACCTCACACTGGTGAGCAGGATTCAAGCAGTGGGCGAACAAGTGTACTGTAACCTACTTCCTTTGTTTTCGGATTGCATTTCCTTAGGATTCTTCCAATGAATCTCAGTCTGGCATCTGTTTTACCGACGATCAACTTTATATGATAATTCCATTTTAAATCACTCCTAATGCTTACTCCCAGATCATTTATGGAATTAACTGCTTCCAGTTGCTGACCTGCTATATGGTAGCTAAATGATAAGGGATCTTTCTATGTATTCGCAGCACATTACACTTGTCTACATTGTGATTCAATTGCCATTCCCTGCACCATGCGTCAATTCGCTGCAGATCCTCCTACATTTCAGTACAATTTTCCATTGTTACAACCTCTCGATATACCACAGCATCATCCGCAAAAAGCCTCAGTGAACTTCCGATGTTATCCACAAGGTCATTTATGTATATTGTGAATAGCATCGGTCCTACGACACTCCCCTGCGGCACACCTGAAATCACTCATACTTCGGAAGACTTCTCTCCATTGAGAATGACATGCTGCGCTCTGTTACCTAGGAACTCTTCAATCCAATCACACAATTGGTCTGATAGTCCAGATGCTCTTACTTTGTTCATTAAACGACTGTGGGGTACTGTATCGAACGCCATGCGGAAGTCAAGAAACACGGCATCTACCTGGGAACCCGTGTCTATGGCCCTCTGAGTCTCGTGGACGAATAGCGCGAGCTGGGTTTCACACGATCGTCTTTTTCGAAATTTGCTTTTTTATCGCTATAGGATGTCGGGATGCTTTACTTTTTGAGCAAAGTTGGTAATTCTGACAGCCTTTAGATAAGTCCTACTTGATTGCGCGGACCGTTTTGTAGTTGTAGAATCATCTTAGTCTCGACGATTCTCGTGACTCATGATGAAACGTAATGAAAAGTCGAATACAGCTACAGTATGCTCTCCACCGACTTAGGCTCTCCGTCGACATCAACGCGCAGAGTGGGCACCTGTAGGTGCCGAACCGATGAAAAGATGTAGAACAACATTTACCCTGATTATGGTCCAACCGGGCCAAGACCGCACAAATATTTTCCGCTAGGTTTGGCAGTACCTATGGCCGCTGATAAAAGCCGATTTGTGACACTTCTTGTTAAGCTCTGAGTAAACAACGACAGGGAGAGATAAGCCGGACAAGTGGACGCCCTGGGAACACGGAGACCTTATCTTCACGGCAGCTTAAATCACTCGTATTGCAGCCACCTCCTTGTGCATTCAGAAACTGCTATTGTGCACTCGACCTCGTTCCCATCCCTCGTTACTGATGCGGGTAACCATATTTCGCAAGTGCTTTTACACTTGAGCTCTGTTCTTCAATGCAACTAGCTTACCAGTGGCCTCGTTCGTGTACCATCCAGAGCTGACACTCCAACCGGATGGAACAGCATGGCACTCCCTCTCTGAACTGATATGCTTTTCGCGTCATTAGAGTTTTGGTTTATAACACTACTGCTATACCATAACCTTTAAGTTGGAGGCAGATCGTATAATGAAACTATCTTGATAAAGCAATTATGGTATAAAGCAACAGTGCAGTGCTACCCTCTGAAAGGAATTTTCTTATGTTGACCGCGATGTAACTAACGGACGTGGCTTATCGGAAGTAAAAATCAGAATTACGTAAATATTTAAACAGTAACAAACAATAATTTACCTATCCACACTGTCGAAATGATAATAAAAACGGTCGCCAGCCTAATTAGGCATAAGAATGAGGAACATTCTTGTTCAAGAAAACAGATATGAGTAACTTTAATGGACAGACACAGCCTGATGTGTCGACAGAAGTGCCGACACAGTGTGTTTTGAGGGGACCGCAATGCACGCTATAAACACACAAAGGATGGCGTGAGGTCTGAAACAGGATACGTAATGAATGCTATAAAGAAAAGTACGTAGCTTTTGGAATACTTAACTTTAATCCATCCTTGTTGTATACATCGTTCTTGATGAGACATGCTTTATACGATAAGTATCAATTGCTATGTAAGGCTAATGGCGCCTTGCTAGGTCGTAGCCATGGACTTAGCTGAAGGCTATTCTAACTATCTGCTCGGCAAAGGAGTGAGGCCTCGTCAGTGTAGTCGCTAGCAAAGTCGTCCGTACAACTGGGGCGAGTGCTAGTCCGTATCTCGAGACCTGCCTTGTGGTGGCGCTCGGTCTGCGATCACTGACAGTGGCGACACGCGGGTCCGACATGTACTAATGGACCGCGGCCGATTTAAAGCTACCACCTAGCAAGTGTGGTGTCTGGCGGTGACACCACACAGCCTATACTTTATCACACGAGAGTGCAATGAACTCTGTCACTAGCAGATGACGTTAAGGATAGTGCTAACTGTTATAGGAGAACAAGGCTATTTGCATAAGTACAACAGATAATGACATACACTTTTGCCTTCAAGGCTTGGTCAAACTGAATGGTTTCAATAATAATACGAGTACTATTAAAGTGCACTTTAGGAATATACAATTAAGCATAGATTTAGTCTCACTTTTCAAACACTTTCCTCTCTGACTTGAGATGTGAATAAGTTCACCGCAAAATTATAAGTTGGGCATAGGTTTAGTCTGTCTTTTACCAATTACTTTTCTAAATGACATGGGAAAAGAAATTCACTAGCAAACTATTCCTCACTGTCCTCTGAATAACAGAAGTTACTGTCTTCATATATTGTGGTCTTTCTGTTAATTGTTTTTTATCATGAGCACAATGTACGAACTGTGGATCCTGTTACACTATTAATATGCACTTTCAGTACACAAGAGGAGCAAGCATTTAGCAAGCATGAGTATATAACTTCCCACAGTTACTGTTTTCAACCTTTACTGCAATGAGACACAAAGTTGACATTTTATGAGATACTGACTCACTTTTTGCAATTTACAACAGGCAGCACTATGATCGTTAACTAAACAAAACTTTATAAGCCTCAGCTCTAAGAACTTTAATTTTTAAAGATAACCGTAAATTATTTTAATACCCGTTTGAACTACTTTATTACTTTAAAGTCTATTTTTCGCTTTAATTTTCTAGCAAGCCCACAAACTTTTAATAAGCTGTTTCAATTGCAAAATTACTTTTAGCAAACATTATTTACTTTAGCCCACTCTTTTGCCACATTAACTTTAACTTTCTTTTTACTATGTTCAAGAGGCATTATTTAGTAAAACACTGAGCTTTAAATATTCTTTCAATAAGGACACTCGGTAAGCATTTTAGCATGGGAAAGACCCTAAGTGGATATGTAACAGAACAAATAAATCATCCACATGAGCTGATCCTTCACTGTACACTTCTCCAATTTCTTGGTTCCGTTACACTGATTGAGCAACGTGGAGGCGAGTGCATGTTGTTGGATGGAGGTGCAAGTAGACAAGCTGGACTGTCATTTCTTGGTGGCGAAGATAGATATTAATTTCAGAGTGTTGCCAGCATATTACTCCATTCATCCGAGGCTTTGATGCGTATTAAAACGGCACTAAAAGTCCCTCTCGGCACCAGCACAAATTACAACCCTTACATGAGCTGTTAGCGGTTCAGTAGCTCGTCTCCGACTGACTCTTGGTTCCACCTTTCTATCCATGCCAACCACATTTTGAGCGCGCTACACAGTTCCGTTCCCGAGGGGAAACACAACCCCTTTTATACATATAAATAACTAATAACCCTCAGTGAGGGTCAGCAATTAAATAACAGCAACCAAACATATTAAATAAAACAGAACATTTGCACATATTGACATTTCTACAAAAAATTATTCACCCAAATTCCAAATATATATAGTACGTTTTGTCTCCCCCAAATGAGACAAAGAATTTAAATGATAGATACACTACATTTCATACAATCAAACCAAGTTTTTACAAAGGAAAAAGCGAACACTCTTGTGTTATATCAATAACACAATCAAACAATATTTACAACAGTTTAGCTACAGAATATTAAATAAAACACAAAAAGGCAAAGTAAATTAATAGAGCCTTAGAGCTCTGATGTTACAGGTTCACCGTTACTACTATTTATTACTGAAATTTTTGTTTTTATTTTTTATTATTATTATTGTTTTCATTTCAGTTCTGTGGCGTGCATTGTGCCCATCTCATTCAATACACCAAATAACAGTAGTCAATCCTATGTATTATGTGGCTTATCCGTGTGACTGATTAAAGAGGTCTTCTTTCAGAGAGTCGGCCGCGGTGGCCGAGCGGTTCTAGGCGCTTCAGTCCGGAACCGCGTTACTGCTACGGTCGCAGGTTCGAATCCTGCCTCGGGAATTGATGTGTGTGATGTCCTTAGGTTAGTTAGGTTTAAGTAGTTCTAAGTTCTAGGGGACTGATGACCTCAGATGTTAAGTGCCATAGTGCTCAGAGCCATTTGAACCCATTTCTTCCTTCAGAATATTATAGCAGAGGATAACTCAACTTCACGCACTTCATAATACAGCCGGCGAAATTATAAACGTAGTTGCAACATTGATCAACAGATATCCTATGAAGAGAAAGTACAGAACCAGATTGGTACAAAATACAAATAATTTGCTTGCAATTATTAAAGAATGGATCAGTCTCTGTTTACACAGATCAAAAAGCGAGTGTGATCCATTTGTAGTGAGACAGATGCCAGACTATTTACACGTAAACGCCAATCTATTAGTTCAGCCAAATTTCGCACTCGTAGTCCGGTACTATTCAAATGCCATGCTCTGACCAAATCACTGGCCGAAGATCTATCGCTGTATTTTGTTGGAATTTCATGGAATGCTGATAATCCAATAAGTTATAAAACCTAGCTCGTGAGCCGCATTAGTGATAAAACTTCTCCTAGGAAATAATTGGGGCTCAAGGTACAGACAGCAGTAAATACATACAGCACTGATGACAGTACTGTAGCGATTATTTTACGTGCAGCACTAGAGCTATTTTTCACGTAACTATAGAATTAATTAAAATGGTAAAGTAGTTGTGCGAGTAATTTTAGATCTTTTTATATTTTTCCTCTGAATGTCTGTAAATAAATATGTACACCATCGTGTCCAAGCAACGCATGTGTTATTGTGAATATCGGGCAGCAGAAACAGAGATGTGGAAGTGGTCCCAGGTGTGTGAAGAGACTAGACATTTTCCCATCTTGCCACACGTCTCTTTAATAGTAGTGGTACTGACTGTAACTAATCTCACCGCCGTTGGAAGATTTACATGCTATCTCTCAATACATTTTTTTGGTAATTTTTCTTTGTTTTGTATTTAAAAGTAAATTATGGAAAGTGAAGCTCAGTCAGGTGATATCGTCTACTATAATGTACAACGCCCGCTAGCTGCACCAGAGAAAACTACTCGCATACAGTCGAACAAATATTTACAATGTGTTAAATAACGTACTGTGAAGTTTACTTGGAAAGTCATCAGTAGTGTGAAGAGGTAAGGCCTCCGTCTCAACTGTGTTTCGGTGCGTGGCGTGTGGCCCCATCGGCTACTCAGCAGGCCCCGTGTCCCTGCATGATTGACACTGTGACAACAGCTCTAGGTCACGTGCTCTCTAAGTCACGCCTGGCGTGTCACTGGTCGTTTCAGCGTTATGCCACTTGTACAGAAAGGTGAGTCGGAAGTGGTGTGTCTGCAAGTTTTGTGCCGAATGAATACAACAAATGACATTTATTCAGTCAGCTGCATCTAGTTATTAACGATTTGTAGGCATGTAAACAGTGTGATAGCAAAAACTTAGAAGGAAATGAATTCTTCCAATACAAATAGAGAAATTAAAATTAAAATCTGAGAGACAAACACAAATGAAAAAGTAGTACATGATTACATTAATGTCTTTAAAAGTGTGAAATAATATTCACTCGAAAAGGAGGAATTGACGTAGCATTTCTAAATATTATCAAACAGAAATATTCAAGGTCTACTACGAAGCGCAAAAGACCTTAATACATAAAAAAACTGTTAAAAACGAAAAACAAGCATAGTAGGAAAAGAAACGAGTGTTTTTCTGTAAATCTAGTTGCAACTTATTTTTACTTACTATAATATCGTAGTAACTACTGCTCCTTTTCTAGATAGATCCATATGCTGTTTTACGACGCTCGAGGCCACATGCAAAGACGACGATGAAAAGATTAAGATTTCCACATACCGTCGACAAACAGATCATTAGAGATATAGCGCAAGCTGAAACATGCAATCATGGGGAAGGAAATAAACCTGTGCCATTTTCGAAGGAATAATCCCAACAGTAACTTTAAGGATTTATGGAAACCAGGGAAAACCTAAGAGCGAATTTGAAATCGCCTTGTTTCAGAGTGTAGGCGCAGTGTGTTAACCACCAAGCAGCCCGTCACGATTTGAAATGAAAAGTGTAGTATCGTTCGTGTACACTTTTGCAGATAGGTCTTCCTAAAACAGGCAGTCAATAAACTCACCATCAAGGCCATGGCTGATACCACAACGCAGTTTCCAAACTTAATGTTGTGATTTTTACGTGCTGATGGAGATATAACGACGGTCCGGCACACCTTGACTTTTACAACAAGTATATTTTATTTCCCATACTTTTTCGAAGGAAGCTCACATTTCGAAAGCTCCATGTGTACTTAATTTGCGGTTATAAATCGCGGAAAAACTTTCTTCGATGCCTTGAAACATGGCTGGAGTGGTACGAGAGTCAGTAAGTATATATATATATATATATATATATATATATATATATATATATATATATATATATATGAAATAACAACAACATACACGATTAATTTGTTATTTTTCAACATAATCACTATCATTGACCACAGTTTTTTTCCATCCTGAAACAAGAGCTTCTTTATCTGTATGGTAAAAATCATGGTCCAGCTTCCTCAGCCACTGGCGCATATTGCAAGGTCTCTGCATCTTCAAGGTGGTATGTGGATGCCACTGATGACCTTTGAGTAGGCTGAACAGACAGGAGTGTGATGGTGCGACGTCAGGGCTGTATGGTGGACGCGGCTAAACTTCCCAGCCAATTTTTGCAATGTTACCAGCGGTGAACTGACTGTTGTTGTCGCGCAAAAGAATATCCGCCGTAAATGTTGATAAGCAAGCTCACTGAAGAAGTGCTTTTAACTTCTTAAGGTTTTCACGTATTGGATAGTTTATTGTGCACCCTCTCTCCAAAAAATCTTCCAGAACCACATCCTCTGCATCCCAAAATTCTATCACCTAATCTTCCTAGAAGACTACACTGTTTTGAATTTTTTGCTTGTCGGTGATGGTGTGTGATAATATTCCATCGCCTGCGTCTTGGACTCAGGTTCAAAAAATGCACCCAGGTCTTGTCTCCAGTCACATTTATTCTCAAAAGCTCATCCCCTCCAACACTGAAACGGTCAGATAACATTTTCTATGCCCAGACTGTACAAACCTTGGAGTTTCCCAGTTTTTTTCAATAATGGCCACAACATTGGCTTTACCGATGCATAACCGGCGACACACTTCATTTATTGCCAAGAAGAAATGAAATGATCGTTCGGCATTGTTGGCCGAGAGACCCCATGCGGGGTGTTCGGCCGCCGTAGTGCAAGTCCTTTTTAGCTGACTAGTGAGGTAATGATGATGAAAAGCACACAACACCCAGTCATCTCGAGGCAGAGAAAACCCTGACCCCACCGGGAATCGAACCCGGGACTCCGTGCGCGGGAAGCGACAACGCTACCTCAAGACCACGAGCTGCGGACTATTGCCAAGCGTCCGCGTAGGATAAGGTGGCCGGTGCACAGTTACCAATTTTCGTCCAAAGCGCTGGGCGAGTTCATTCGTTTGTTCGGAAGAGGAGGCCTACATTCTTTGCCCGCTTTCGGCCACGCTGCACTGACAGAATCGCGGCCCAACTCTTGCCGTCTTTCTCAAACGTTTGCAGAAGCTATTCGGTAAAAAAAATTATTTTTTGCGTTGCTTATAGCTTTATTGTCAGCTTCGTGATGAGGTGCCCATCATTTCGTTAATTGTGACAGTTATTGTGATATCTGCACTTAATAAAGGGAACGCGAAATTCGAAATGGTAGGTACATATTACATCATATTTTGCTGTGTATGAAATTTGACTAACATATTGAATTTTTCCTTAGACTTGGGTGGAGGTCTCCATCTGTCACCAATCTTGAGAAAATTTATCTGATGTGGCACACTCATCTGTGATCGTACATGCCACCAATAAAGCTAGAATGAAATCTCCATGTCTCATAGATCGTTTGAGACATCGTAACGAGATTTTGGCAACACAAAGAGGACAGTACTTTGGTATATGATTACGAAGCAAAATTTCATTATCAACTGTGCTAATCCACTAACTACAGACTTTTTTGATCAAAGACTGATTTTTAAGGAACATCAATAGCTGATGAAATGAGTAACGTAGTGTGTCTTGGAACAACATGGGTGAAGACATTTTTGCACCTAGGATTTACTTTCTCATAAGCTACTGACCTTACTTTATCCCTTTAGTGACCAGTGGCAACTATAGCTCCCACTCATTTGTTTTCGCTGTAAGTTCAGTGGTAACCCGTTTTCCCACTTCTAACTTGTGCTGTCATCTCTATCAGAGTATGCTAAGTAAAACTAGATTGTCAACGGGTGTGCGAAAGCGGTTGTATTTCTACCTTGTTAGTCAATCAATGCAGAAGCGCAGTTTCCGCGTGAAAACGAGCCACTGTTTCGACCGCTACAGCGTTTTTTGGACAGTGTGCTTTCCTTTTGCGTGTGAAACGACTTGTGTTGTATTTATCTACTTTTATATTTACGAGGGAGATAGTATTCGTGTATATTTGCTTGATTTGACTGAAAATTATGTAAATAATACAAGGTAAGTTAGTGGGAACTATTTTTCCCACTGAACCTGTGTGGAGTGCAATGCATATGGCTATGCAATCGGCATCGGAGTTATTGTTTGTTTCTTATTGTTCAGAATGTGTGGGCTGACGCCAGATGAGGTTTTCAGAATTTTGTACGCTTTACCAGAAGATGTAGAAGATAGGCGAAGAGCAAGGCCCGTTCATTTTCAAACACCAAAAAGAAGTGTGTCTGGAGTACAAGATGAAGTTCATCTGGAGAAAGTTGGAACTCATTTACCCACAAAAGGTACAACAAATAGAAGATGCCGCCAATGTAGCACCAAGAACAAAGAAAAGATAACAAAAATAATGTATAGCAACAGTCGTGTACCTTTGTGTGTAGCACCATGCTTCTCTAAGTTCCATAGTAGATCACCTTAGAGAACTCAAAGGACAATATGAACTAATAAAACTATAAATGTAATGTTTAACATGCTTTTTGTACTAAAAATACAGGGTATACATTTTTTTTAAATTAGCAAGTGAAGTTACTCCAGAGTTCGGTGGGAACAATAGTTCCCACTAATTTTTTTATACTCGTAGGCTAAACTCTCACTTTCAAGATTTGAACTATGATTTTATGAATGGTTTCTTAGCCCAATAAAGGTCTCATAAAAAGTCTACAACTTCTGGAAATAATTTGGTCACTAAGGGTTATCTCAGTTCTTCACTCAATAAACCATTGTTTCACATTTCTCTCGCAAGTGCAACTGTACAACATGTTAGTGAGGTAAATGGTCTACACTCCACTGCGTTTTGGCAAAGGAAGCAAATTTTAACATAGCAACAAGAGAATTATATGTTTTACTCAAAATTCACCACTCGTGATTCTTCTCTGAAAGTTACAAACGGCTAACAAGCCAGGCGAAAATAAATCGCTGCTTTTATTGCATTTTCTGTAGAATTCTTTATAGATACTAACCAAAGCAGAGGTGACAGTAGATGTTTTTGGATGATCGCCATGTAGGTGTGGGCGTCGAGATGCTCCACTTAATATTTACTAAAATGTGAGCATATGCTTCAGTTTAGAATGGCATTTCCCATACAGCGCTCGACATTTCCCATAGAGCGCCTGACCACAACCCCCACCACTACCACCCTCTCCAGGCGTGACTGCGGTCTACGCACCCACCTCCCACGGTTTTCTACGTGCACTTCACCCGGCCATCATCACGGGTGGTTTGGTCAACACACTGGATGTTGTGTGAAATCACTACAGTCGCTGGGCGGCCGCTCCACCTTCCATCAGCCAACTATGTTCGCCCTTCAGCTTCTCTACAGCGACGAACTCCTCGCCTAACGGTGCTGACGTCCACCGAAGCATCTTCATACACCTCCTTCAACCTTTCATGAGTGAGACTGGGCGTTTCACTTGTTGCAGTAAGGAATTCAATCACAGAACGCTTCCTTTTATATACGTCTATGTCAGACATTCTCTAAACTCATACAGTGCTGACATCTGTTGGTGTAGGACGCTGTTACTGGAGCTGACGATAGGAAAAGGTTTTTCGGAAACGTGCCATATCCATGAGTCTTTCATTACCAACTTAATGAAAGAGGAAAAAAACAGGAATCATTACATTCTAGCTGGTCCTCGTAGGTGTATCCACGTTCCACGTTCTGAACCCTACGTACCACTATACGGGTGCTCTAAATACCGAAGTCTTCATTTGCCAATTGTACTGAGCACATAAAAGGTCTTTGATTTAGCATCTAACCGCCTCGGTCGCCGATGTGGCTGTCACACGCTCCTGAGGTGGGCTGGACCTGAAGATCTTCGAATGCAGTAGGCGAAGAAAAATTTCAGTTTATAAATTTGATTTTCAAGGGCAAGAGAAGGGCTGGAGCAAACCAGCCGGTCACCAGATTGTGCAGTACCATCTTAGGGCAAATCCCGAACCTCTCTAACTTCTAACAGATTGAGCAGATACCATGTTGTTGCTTTTATGCCCTGATGGTGATCCTTCCACTGGAGAGCTAAGCTCAGTAACCCCCTGGTACTACTCGATATAAATAGGCTTCGTGTCAAATTAGGTTTCAATCTCTTCTTTCTCCCTCACTATTATTATAAACAACACAAACAGGACATTACACTTTACACGTACTAAACATGGCCAGATACAATGACCAGCAGCACCTAAAATAAATTACACGCAAGCAACTGAAATAGCATACGAATTTGCGAAGGACTACGTTACGCTGCGAACCGCACTACGCGAATAACAGGAATATTATCATATTGGTGTAGCCCAGATATTGGTTGATCCATCCGTTCAGTTATGAGTACGAGAAATGGCAACTGGTGCTGATGAGCTGCTTTGTTATCTCTCTGGCTGTACCAGTGCTCTTATGTTTCGTCACTATGTGTAGCTTTTCTGATCAATGGTCCTCAAGTCTAGAAGGCCACAGATTGTGTCAACAGCATTCAGAGTCGCAAATACTGCTGCTATAACAACACATGATTTGATGTCTAAAAGATAAAATTTGAAGATGAAGAAATAGGAAGTTCCGGCCCCTAAAAGAATTAGAAAGTTATGACGAGTAATGGACATGTGCGAATTGTATTCAGGATGAGAAATCCCTAAATGACGACAAATTAGATCAAAGTCTGGGAGTGACACGTTACGTCGTCCACGCCCCTGCCCCCACCCCCCTCTTTAAGGAATTTGGAGACACCGTAAGACCCTCTGAAGAGATTTATGTGCAAACGCTGGAAAGCCATGCTATGGGTTCTGTGCCAGCTTCGGTAATCGTTGGTCTGTCAGAACTTATGCTTCACGTTCATGCAGTCTGCGTGTGACTGCTGTACCGCCGGAGTATCGGCGACCGTGGTTTCTGGAAGTTCTTTTTGAGTATAGATTTGATCTGCATGTACGTTTCAATGCACTGCACCTTTTCTCTAGCAGCCGAACTACTTTCTGTATTTCATCAGGAACATATCGAGAAAAAGGGTTTCCAAGTTGGTGAATCACACAATCTAAAATGTAATGGTAATGAGGACCCCCCCCCCCCCCCAGCAGCCAAGATGATCATTTGTGTCCCAGAATGACGAGTGTGGAAACGGCGGACTTCGTTCTACCGGCACCACGGAGAGCGCTGAATCAGGAGAGCACAAACAGCAATAACATTTTATATTCTGCAAGACCTCCGAACAGTGGTTGATGACAACGTCTCAGTGTCGTATGTGATCATCCAGGCAACGGCTGCCACCTGAGCGCAAATCCTAGCGGCTTGCTCGACACTTGTGTGCGTCTACACAGGCTGTGTTGCTGCCTTAGCGGAAGGCTGTGGCTTGTGCGGTGTAAGTGCTGCAGTAAGCTAGGCGCCTCTGGTAGCCAGCGGACTTGCAATGGCCCCGAATAGTAGACCAGGTACGCAGATGTAATGCACTGAACCCAGGACGCTCGGAGTCACCTGGAGAAACCCTAGGGGTGGTCTTCCCTTGGTGGCACCGGCTCGAGACTCGAACCATCGGGTCTAGAGCTGGTCTGTACACCAGCGACTAGCTGATGACACTGTCAGGTGAGGATAAAGCTGCTTGGCACCACACAGGACCATCGGCTGTGGCCGTACGTTCCGCAATCTGTCGTAGCACGAACGCAAGTGCTGCTAAGGGCTGAGCGGAGAAATCTGAACTGCGCAACACTCCTACCCCGTAGAATATTCGGACCTCGAAATGCCAGGCTGTTAATAAACCTATGAAAACGCTTGAAATAACGTACTTCTTTTGCATTTAAATTCTCTTACACTCTTATTTACACAAAAAAATAAAATACACAGTCGCCTGTCAACTGAAGTTCATCGCCAAATCTCCAAATCACCACACTTACAAGACACCAGAATCAATCAAAGTAAACAACCCACAATACATCAGAACATCGAGATGCGTGAAAAACTGACTTCTGCTTAAAACGGAGCGCAAATTACCCAGAATATATTCATCCAGTGTTTGACAATGAGAGCCCTTAGCGACTTGCAACAAATTTTAAACGTAATTTCAAACAAATTTTAAACATAATTTCAAACATTTGCTAAATTTTTTCTCGCTTACGTTCTTAACGTCAAATACTTACCGCGTTAACTCATTTGTAAAGTCTGCATCTACATGATTATTCTGTAATTCACAATTAAGTACCTGGCAGATGGTTCATCGAACCATCTTAAGGCTATTTCTCTATCGTTCCGCTGTCGAACAGGGCGCGGGAATAACGAACTCTTAAATCTTTCTGTGAGAACTCTGATTCCTCTTGTTTTATTATGATCATCATTCCCCCCCCCTTTGTAGATGAACGCCAACAAAATATTTTCACACAACCAGGAAAAAATTGGTGATTGAAAAAATGGTTTAAATGGCTCTGAGCACTATGGGACTTAACATTTGAGGTCATCAGTCCCCTAGAACTCAGAATTACTTAAACCTAACTAACCTAAGGACATCACACACATCCATGCCCTAGGCAGGATTCGAACCTGAGACCGTAGCGGTCTCGCGGTTCCAGGAAGAAGCGCCTGGAACCGCTCGGCCACTGTGGCCGACTTGGTGATTGAAATTTCATGACAAGATCCTGCCGCAACGAAAAACGCCTTTCTTTTAATGATTACCGCCTCAATTCGAGTATTATATCCGTGACACTCTCTACCATATTTCGCGATAATCTCTACCATATTTCGTGATAATACAAAACGAGCTGTCATTTTCTGAACTTTTTCGATGTCCTCTGTCAATCCTACCTGATGCCGATGTCACACCGCACAGCAGTACTCCAGAAGACGATGGAAAAGCATAGTGCAAGCAGTCTCTGCAGAAGACCTGTTGCATTTTGTAAGTGGTCTGCCAATAAATGGCAGTCTTTCGTTTGCTTTCCTCACAACTTTACCTATATGATCGTTCCAATTTAGGTTATTCGTGATATTGCAATCATTAAGCATGTAATTGAACTTATAGCTGGCCGCTGTGGTCGAGTGGTTCTAGACGCTTCAGTTCGGAACCACGCTGCTGCTATGGTCGTAGGTTCGAATCCTGTCTCGGGCATGGACGTGTGTGATGTCCTTAGGTTGGTTAGGTTTAAGTGGTTCCAAGACCAGGGGACTGATGACCTCAGATGTTAAGTCCCATAGTGCTCAGAGCCATTTGAACCTTTTTTTTAACTTATAGCCTTTATTTATCGTGTAACCGAAATTTAGCTGGTGCCATTTACCACTCATGTGGAGGACATCATATTTTTCATTAATTACAGTCAATTTCCAACTTTTCGCATTATATACATATTTTGTCAAAATCATTTTTCAATCGGTTTTGATTATCACGTTACTTTACAAAATGGTAAATGACAGCATCATCTGCTAACAATCTAAGAGAGCTGCACAGATTGTCTTCTAAATCATTGATGTAGATCAGAAACAACAAGTGGTCTGTAACACTTCCTTGGAGAACGCCAGACATCAGTTTTGTTTTACTCGATGACTTTCCATCAGCTACTACGAACTGTGGCCTTTCTGACACGAAATCACGAATCCAGTCTCACAACTGAGACGATACTCCATAGCCACGCGATTTGATTGGAAGTCGCTTGTGAAGACTGATGTTAGAAGTGTTCTTGGAGTATAAATGTATGGAATCAATTTGACATCCTCTATCGATAGCAATCGTTAGTTTGTGAAAATAAAGAGCTAGTTGTATTCCACAGGAACGACATTTTCTCAATATGTATTGGCTGTTTTGTTTTCTTCGAGTTAATTCACATAGTGTTCGAACACAGTGCAGGTTACAAAATCTTACTGCAAATCGACATTAGTAATATGTGTCTCTAATTCGGCGGATTACTCCTATTTCCTTTCTTGGGTATTAGTGTGACTTGTGCAACTTTCCAGTCTTAAGGTACGGAACTTTAGGTACGGATCCTTCTACAAGCGAGCGGTTGTGTTCTATTGCTAACAAGGAAAACTCCCCATCGCACCCCCGCCTCAGATTTAGTAGTAAGTTGGTCCATTGGATAGCCCGTCAAAAATTGAACACAGATTAAGCATGAAAACAGGAAGAAGGTGTACTGAACTGTGGAAAATAGAAGCAAAATAGAAACAGTGAACGGTCCAAATTTAATATGTGCAATATCGAGTACCTTTTATAAATGTCGTATCATATTATGTAGTCATGGTGCTAGATGCGAAGGGGAAGATCCGAGTTCAAATCTACCTCGTGCTAAACTATTTTTTAGCAAAATTATGAACTATTCGTCTGATCATTGGCGTGGATGTTCGCTGTGTTCAAATTTGTGTATGTATCATGGTGTAATGTCCGTTTCCAACAGCGACGTGTAACGAAGGGACCTCCAGACATCCGTACGTCCTATTTGACCTACACAGGTACCTTATGTTATGCCTCTTGTATTCCGCCTGCAAGTTTTGTCTCTCGAATTCCTGTTAATTTGTTGTTTTCGTTTCTGTGAGATGTCTATGCGGCATCTCTCCTGCTCTCACTATTCATCACATCTACTTGCGTCGGATTCTTACAATATGACTCATATTCTGTGATGAATAGTAAGAGCAGGTGAGATACCCCATAAACCTCTCACAGAAATGAAAACAACGAATTAACGTGTGTGAACTATGTTACAACAAAGGAATTAGAGAGTCAAAACTTGCAAAACGGGATGCAAGAGGCATAACATTTGGTACCTGTGTAGAACAAATAGGAGGTACGTACATCTGGATGTCCCTTGGTTAAACGTCGCTGTTGCAAACGGACATTGCACCACGACACATACACAAATTGGAATACAGGAACAGACACGTCAATGACTGGACGGACAATTCGTAATTCTGTGGAAAAAAATTTGAAAAAAGCTATTTACGAGGTAGATTATAACCCGGATCTCCCCCTTCACAATCTGTCACCATTACCACACAACCACGACGCGACGTTTGATAACGTTGTCGATACTGTATTTATTAAATACGGACCGCTCACTGCTTCTGTTTTGCTTCTTTATACCACAGTTCAGTACACCTTGGTCCTGTTTTCATGCTTGATCTGTGTTCAGCTTTCGACGTGCTATCCAATGGGCCAACTTACAGCTAAATCTGAGGGGGGTGCGAAGGGCAGTTTTCCTGATAAGTATGGAGCTACCGTTTCAGCATACCCTGAAAGGAACCTGACTGGTATACAATCTGGGCCAGAGGTCTTGCCATTATTAAGTGATCTACGCTGCTTCGCTACTCTGAGAATATCTACTTCTAAGTTACTCATGCTGGCAGGTGATCTATATTCGAGTTCTGGAATAATTAGTTCGTCTTTTCTGGTTAAGGAATTTCGGAAAACCGTGCTTAGTAACTCTTGCTTTGTTGGTGCTGTTATCAGTTACATCACCATTGTTATCGTGCAGTGAATATACTGATTTGTACCTGCCGCTTGTGTACTTCACATACGACCAGAATCTCTTTGGGTTCTCTGTCAGATTTGAAGGCACAGTTTCGTTGCGGAAACTATTACAACCATCTCACATTGAAGATGGCGCTAAATTTCGATCTTCTCTGAAGTTTCACCAATCTTGGGGGTTTGCAATTTCTTTTAATTTGGCATGTTTTTTCGCTGTTTGTTCTCACCTGCTTTGTATGCAATGGGGGATCAGTAGTAAGTTTCATTAATTGGTTTGGTACACATCTCTTAACTGCCAGCACCACGGAGAAAATTAAACTACAGCTGATGTATGCTTACATAGACAGACTACAAACACTCTAACTCATTTGTAAAGTAAACAGAAGTTTGAAGGTACTTTGAACTTGAGAGTTCGATTCTTTACACAATCTGGGGTTTACTGGTTAGTACTAAACATAGGGAGCAGTCAAATGAAAACGAGACAGATGGAAAAAAGTACGTAAACTGTTTATTATTTCAAAAGTAATCATCGTAAACGTTAATACAGCATTCCACTGTGGATCAAGGCGGTCCGTGCTTTCGTGAAAAATGTTTGCAGTTCTCTAAGGAACCATGATTGTAGTCAGGCGTGTACCTCTTCGCCTGAGGCCCACATGTTTTCAAAGTTGTTTCCACTAAGATACAGAAGGTCCACTGGGAATCCCTTACACATTTCCATACAGTCCCTATCTCTCCCCATACGATTTCTGTAATTTTGGAGTCTTAAAGACAGACATTCATGGCCGTCGATTTGCTTCGGAAGAAAAGATACACGCCTGGGTACAATCACGGTTTCGCAGACAACCGCAAATAATTTCTCACAAAGGCATTAACCGTCTCAACTCACAATGGCATAAACGCACAGTACAACAAATGTATGTTTTACAGTGATGGCGTTTACTTTTGAAATAATGAACAGTTTACATACTTTTTTTCCATCCGTCTTGTCTTCATTTGACTGTCTCATACATTTACAGCAACAACTGGGGACTGCGAGGAAATACGAAAGTTAGAGAAGCCGTATAAGTCAGTCACACAAGACTTCAGGCAGGTGTCGCATAAATTCAGTAACCTGCTTTTACGGAAGATGAGTGATGCATCACAAGAAAAAAGCCAAGATTTTAAATAATATTTTTCATTCTTTCAGCAGGCCAGTTAATCAAATAACACACTAAACGTGCTGTGCTTCTCTTGCTCTCTCAATTGTTCCACAGCACAACAAAGAAACAAGTTCTGTAAATTAAACGGCAAAGAAAATAGTGGCAGATTACGGTTTGACGCCGTGTCGTCGGAATGGCCGCTACAGACGCCCAGGAACTCCGGTTGTGGAAAGCAGGGAACGAAACATAAGACTGCAGATTCCTCGACTTGCGCTGTAGGGCGATGGGGTTTCGGGCTCCGATAAATACGTCAGTTCACTATCCACTACACACAGGAGGCGGCTACACGGGTAGCGTGGGTGTGGCGTGGACTGGGCGGTTTTTTAGGTTAGTCAATCTTGGGAAAGATCAAAAAGGGCTCCAGTCTCAAAGGGTACAGGGCAAAGAAACGACGAGAATCGACCAAGCAACAGTTGGTATCGTGGTTGTAAATTGTCGTAGCTGTGTTGGAAAAGTACCAGAGCTTCAAGCGCTGATAGAAAGCACTGAAGCTGAAATCGTTATAGGAACAGAAAGCCGGAGATAAATTCTGCCGAAATTTTTACAGAGGCGCAAACCGTGTTCGGAAAGGATAGATTAAATAAAGTAGGTGGTGCTGTGTTTTTGTCTGTTGGTAGTAGTTTATCTTGTAGTGAAATTGAAATAGATAGTTCCTGCGAATTACTCTGGGTAGAGGCTATACTCAACAGACCTTTCAAAATAATAACTGGCTCCTTCTACCGACCCCCCGACTCAGATGATATAATAGCTGAACCGTTCAAAGAAAACTCGAATCTCATTACAAATAAGTACCCCACTCTTACAGTTATAATTGGTGGAGACGTCAATCTACCCTCGATTTGTTGGCGAAAATACATGTTCAAAGCCGGTGGTAGACAGAAAACATCTTCCGAAATTGTACTAAATGCTTTCTCTGAGAATTACTTTGAACAATTAGTTCATGAGCCCACACGAATTGTAAATGGTTGCGAAAACACCCTTGACCTCTTAGCCACAAATAATCCTGTTCTAATAGAGAGCGTCATGACGGATACAGTGATTAGTGAACACAAGGTCACTGTAGCGAGGCTCAAAACCAAATCAACCAAAACCACTAAAAATAAACGCAAAATATATCTATTTAAAACAGCAGATAAAAATTCGCTTGATGCCTTCTTAAGAAAGGGTCTCCAGTTCTTCCAAGCTAATTATATAAGTATAGACCAGATATGGCTCAAATTCAAAGACACATTATCGACAACAATAGATAGATTCATACCGAATAAGTTAATAAGAGACGGGACTGATCCACCATGGTACACAAAACACGTCAGAATACTACTGCAGAAGCAACGACAAAAGCATGACAAATTCTGAAGAACGCAAAATCCCCAAGACTGGCTAAGTTTCACGGAAGCTCTAAATTTAGTGCGGACGTCAATGCGAGATGCCTTTAATAGTTTCCACAATGAAATATTGCCTCAAAATATGGTAGAAAACCCAGAGAGATTCTGGTCGTATGTAAAGTACACCAGTGGCAAAAAACAGTCAGTACCGTCACTGCGCGATAGTGATGGAAATGTTACCGATGATGGTACCACTAAAGCGGAGTTACTAAATACAGTTTTCCGTAATTCCTTCACGAAAGAAGACGAAGTAAATACTCCAGAATTCGAAACCAGAACAACTGTTTGCATGAGTGACATAAAAGTAGATATCTTAGGTGTTGAGAAACGACTCAAATCATTTAAGAAAGGCAAGTCGTCCGGTCCAGATAGTATGCCAATCAGGTTCCTCTCAGAGTATGCAGACACAGTAGCGCCTTTCTTAGCAATTATATACAACCGCTCAATTGACGAAAGGTCTGTTCCTAAGGACTGGAAAGTACCACAGGTCACACTAATATTCAAGAAAGGAAATAGGATAAGTCACTGAATTACAGACCCATTTCACTGACCTCAATTTGCAGTAGGATTTTGGAGGATACACTGCACTCGAACGTTATGAATCACCTTGAAGAAAATGACTTATTGATACATAACCAACACGGATTCAGAAAATATCGTTCTTGTGCAACACATCTAGCTCATTATTCCCATAAAGTAATGAACGCTGTCGACAAGGGATCTCAGAGCGATTCCATATTCCTAGATTTCCAGAAGGCTTTTTCACGAGCGACTATTAATCAAATTGCGTGCACATAGAGTATCGTCTCAGTTTTGTGACTGGATTCGTGATTTCCTCTCGGAGAGGTCACAGTTCGTAGTGATACACGGTAAATCATCGAGTAGAATAGAAGTGATATCTGGCGTTCCGCAAGGTAATGTCATAGGCCCTCTACTGTTCCTGATTTATAAAAATGATTTAGGTGATAATCTGAGCAGCCCCCTTAGATTGTTTGCAGATGACGCTGTAATTTACCGTCTAGTAAAATCATCAGACGATCAATTCCAACTACAAAATGATCTGGAGAGAATTTCTGTATGGTGCGAAAAGTGGCAACTAGCACTAAACAAAGAAATGTGTGAGGTCATCCGCATTGGTATTAAAAGAAATCCGATAATTTTGGGTATACGATGAATCGCACATATCTAAAGGTTGTCAATTCGACTAAATATCAAGGAGTTACAATTACGAGCAATTTAAATTGGAAAGAACACATGGATAATATCGTGGGGAAGGCGAAACAAAGACTGCGCTTTGTTGGCAGAGCACTTACAAGATGCGACAAACCCACCAAAGAGACGGCCTACATTACACTTGTCCGTCCTCTGCTGGAATAATGCTGCGCGGTATGGGATCCTTACCAGGTAGGATTGACGGAGGACATCGAAAAAGTGCAAAGAAAAGCAACTCGTTTCGTGTTATCGCGCAATAGGGGTGAGAGTGTCACTGATATGATATGCGAGTTGGGGAGGCAGTCACTGAAACAAAGGTGGTTTTCTTTGCGGCGGGATCTATTTACGAAATTTCAATCCGTAAATATTTTGTTGACACCCACCTACGTAGGGAAAAATGACCCTCATAATAAAATAGGAGAAATCAGAGCTCGAACGGAAAGATTTAGGTGTTGCTTACGCGCCATTCGAGAGTGGAATGATAGAGAAGTAGTATGAAAATGGTTCGATGAACCCTCTGCCAGGCACTTGAGAGTGAATTGCAGAGTAACTATGTAGATGTAGAAATCGGCCTTGTTCATTTCGTAGGGACCTTCCCTGCATTCGTCTTAAACGAATAACGGGAAACACGGGGAATTAAATCCGGATGGTCGGACGGGGATATGAAGCTCGCTTCTCCCCAAAGAGAATACAGTATCTTAACCTATGCACCACCTTTCAGGATAAAAATCAAATTTAAGCAAGGAACCAATTAAAATGTCCTGGTAGGGGTTATTGTAAAATACACTCCTGGAAATTGAAATAAGAACACCGTGAATTCATTGTCCCAGGAAGGGGAAACTTTATTGACACATTCCTGGGGTCAGATACATCACATGATCACACTGACAGAACCACAGGCACATAGACACAGGCAACAGAGCATGCACAATGTCGGCACTAGTACAGTGTATATCCACCTTTCGCAGCAATGCAGGCTGCTATTCTCCCATGGAGACGATCGTAGAGATGCTGGATGTAGTCCTGTGGAACGGCTTGCCATGCCATTCCCACCTGGCGCCTCAGTTGGACCAGCGTTCGTGCTGGACGTGCAGACCGCGTGAGACGACGCTTCATCCAGTCCCAAACATGCTCAATGGGAGACAGATCCGGAGATCTTGCTGGCCAGGGTAGTTGACTTACACCTTCTAGAGCACGTTGGGTGGCACGGGATACATGCGGACGTGCATTGTCCTGCGTAGGATCCTACGGTCTTGGCGTGCATCCGTGCGTCGCTGCGGTCCGGTCCCAGGTCGACGGGCACGTGCACCTTTCGCCGACCACTGGCGACAACATCGATGTACTGTGGAGACCTCACGCCCCACGTGTTGAGCAATTCGGCGGTACGTCCACCCGACCTCCCGCATGCCCACTATACGCCCTCGCTCAAAGTCCGTCAACTGCACATACGGTTCACGTCCACGCTGTCGCGGCATGCTACCAGTGTTAAAGACTGCAATGGAGCTCCGTATGCCACGGCAAACTGGCTGACACCGACGGCGGCGGTGCACAAATGCTGCGCAGCTAGCGCCATTCGACGGCCAACACCGCGGTTCCTGGTGTGTCCGCTGTGCCGTGCGTGTGATCATTGCTTGTACAGCCCTCTCACAGTGTCCGGAGCAAGTATGGTGGGTCTGACACACCGGTGTCAATGTGTTCTTTTTTCCATTTGCAGGAGTGTATATTTAGTAAAGAAAGTAATCAACTCAGTTAATTGGCGAACTTTGATAAAACCTACTTCTTCAGCACGACGGACAAAATTGTAATTTTCATGGTTCAGATGTATAATCGTTGACAATAACTGTGTTCAGAAATACTATTTTTACGAGGCTGAGTGCGCACGTTCATATCTACCGCTAACTCAACTTCCACGCACGATCAGTATTCTCCGTATGATAATTACACATCCTAACGGCTTTGCTGTGGAAACAGTAGCATTTTTTGTACAAACATAGGACTTTTTTGAATGTATAACGAAATAAAGCGAATATCTCGCGGTAGGAAACTGTTTGTACTACCAATTGATACTGCCGCAGTATTAACTAGCTGTCGTGCTGGTCACGTAGCTAAGGACGAAATGATAGTAATACACGATTACAGGCCTATCAGCAAATGCAGTGGTCGGTAACACTCGTGAATCGAAGACCTATTTGACTCACCTTCAGTTGCTTTGACAGAAGAATAAAAGTCCCTACCACCCACTTCCGTACAAGCAGCAACAAATTTTTGAAAATGGACCAGTTCCAGATGCCTCAGAGAATCGAAGCGAATTTAACATCGTATACGAACTTCACAACTGGACTCATTCAAGTTTACAACACAAACGAATGATATAAGTAAACAGATTGGAGCTACCTGTTCTGTTGCATCAGATGCACTACAGCTACATGAATTTGTCGAGCATAAAAAGCGCCTCACTTTGTTATTATACAGCCTGCCACATAAATACTTTCCGTGACAGATTACGATGTGTTTGCCTTGCTTTGCGGAACTACTGCAATATTTGTGCGAGAAACTGTTATCTGGCTTACATGATTTTAATTTTAAGCACATGCAGATACCTAATTTTCTGTTAGCCCCTTACCAATATAGATTCATTAGTACACAGCTTGTCATGATATTCTTACATTTAATTCACGAATCTAAAATACGGCGCAAGGCATTCTCCTTGCAACTAAGGAAAACCTGAATACCTGGAAGATAACCGGGGACATATGTAATGGAAAAACATTGCTACCAAAAATTTCGGGAAGTTCTCGACCGGTTTACACAGTACTCTAAAGAAGGTTCGGACGGACATAGGCTACATGTTTTCTTAATATATACAGCATATAAATCTATATACAGTATATACAGGGGAAACGGCATTAGTAAAAATCTCAAAAAGTTCTTAGCCGCTTTACATCAAATTTTTACAAGACGGTTTTACCCTTTCCACTCCAAAGTCGAGTGAGGCTCGACATTGCAAATTTTGTTTTCCGCTCCAATGTCGAGCCTCATTCGACACGGTTATTTTTAGCTGTAACATGCTCCACCATCGTTTCTGACTGTACTAAGCATCAGGTACTTCTTTTTTGCGTAGTTAAGCTCAATGTATTTAAGAATTATTTCAATTCTATACAACTTACAGTACAGAATTGGATGATCCGCACACTGTCCTTAAGCCACACACACACAAACCAATAACTCTAGAATGAAAATAGATGTCGCTTTACGTTAAATTTTGACTTTGATATGTTAGCTGTATTTCAAAGCCAATAATGTATGACCTGAAATAAACCGAAAGTAAACTACAGTAGTAGCAATATGAAAAATTCACTGTAAGCATAAGCAATGGCTTACTTTATTTTAAAGCTGAACATTAAACGTAAGTAATTACGAAAAGATTGCCAGTTCATTATCAAGCGAATGCATTGGACTATGAGATGCTTAAATTTTAATTTTTTGTATTTAGTATTTTCCTTTAAATCGTATAAGAATTATTTCTGAGAGGCCGCCACTTTTGCGTTAGCGAAGTTCCTACTGTAGAAGTACCGCGCCTTGAAAAGGTTTTACTGTAATGTTTCTATAAATATATTTGAATGAAAGCACACCTTTTGTTTTAATAAACACCCTAACTGTTGGTCAGTGGCTCATTGTTTCCACAAAGAGATCTGCGCAATTCTCTATGGCGCCCAGGAAGAGGCGATTTAAACAACCACCCAATGTCTGCTTTACGGAGTGCAAAGGGTTAATAAAAATTTGGACAGACGTAGGCTATGTTTCTTAAACATATATTTCATATGAATACATATGATATACGAAGGGGACACGTTGTTACCAAAAATTCCAAAACGTTTTTAACCAATTTAGTTAATATCTTTACACAATGCTCTAATAAACATTCGTTGGGAAATAAGCTATGTACTTACATCATATATTAAAATATATATATAAAGGGGAAACATTGTCAGAAAAAATCTCAAAAAGTTCTTGGGCGATTAACCTCAAATTTTACACAATAACGCAATAAACATTCAGACATAGGTTATTCACAGGGATAGTGGCTGGATAAGAGGTCAAATAACAATGTACAGGTTTTCGGTTGAAAGCAACTGCGAGAAAGAAAATGCTATTAAAATGTGCCGTTTATTTTTCTTTCTCGCAGTCTGCTTTAACTGCGACATGAGGGCATTTAATCCTTTAGACAAATTGTTTCTCCCACATACTATTCTTTCTCCTTATATGTAATTTCAAACAGAAATTGTATAGACAACAATGTGCAGTTTTGTGTTCTTCCGCGCAGTTTAACAGAAATCAAAAAAGTTATATTTATCATTGTATGATTAGAATACTATAACAGAATCTGAATCGTCCGAAACTTTGTAATCATACACATGCGCAGATTAAATCTACGCGAAATACTGGCAGTGAAGCTACTATCCTGAAAGGTCCAGCAGGTGGAGAGGTATACCAATCTTCCCAACCGATTTACCCACTCATATTTTGCGTTCAATGCCCAATAAAGGTTTTGTTTGGAATAACAGCAAACAAGGCTCAGGGGGTGGCAAGAGGAGATGGACAGAGGGAGCAGGGGAGGAAAAGGACATGTAGTGGGGGAAGGAAGTGATGGGCGGGAGGGGGGAGGATGATGGACAGGGCGAAGGGTGGACAAGAAGAACCAGGAGGGGAGAATGGAAACAGAGAGGAGGAAGAAAGTGATTAGGGCGTAAATCGAATTCCCACAGATATTTGACAACTGCAAAGCATTGCTGAGATCATTAGTAGATGTTTATGTGTACACAGAGTAAAGTCCCGTGCTACTGTAAAGGTTATCAGCTACCAAAAAACTTACGTTTTGTAAAGGAAATGCGAGAAAAAAATACTACGCAACTAATTCGACAGACAATATTAAGGCTACGTTCCAAATCTGTTAAATTATGTTGAATTCTCAATGAAGCTATAGGCAAAATATGACAAAGCACGTTGCATAGTGGTTATTACGTTGTCAAAAGCACAGATCTAGGACCATGTAGCAGTAATCGAACATTTATTCCCTACCTTGAGCTGCAAGCGCTCGACGTAATGGTCTGATCCAGCTCATTGTTCAACATCAGCGTTGCTCGGAGAGGTGGTTATTGTTGATATCTCAGTTTTCAGTAAAGGTGCCTAGACCGCTTTTGTGAGTCACCACTGCTAAAAGACATCAGCGTTGGCTTCCTCTGAAACACCAAAAGTCTGTGACAAAATATCTAATTTGATGCAGGCATAATTGCTTAGTTAGTACCTTAAGATTAAGAATAGTTCCGGAAAGTGCGCTGGCGTTGCGAGTTTATTGGCACAAAGCAACACATTAATCAATATAAGTCAATTTCCATAAAATGTATTCTACGGACTAGTAGAAATATTCTCACCGTCTTAGCACATTAAGGCCTCTCTCGTGCCCTCCACCCAGATCTGTAGGCGTGCTTTTTTCGATTCGTATTTCCACTGCAAGAATATACTCGGTCACGATAGATATTGTTCACACATACTAACGTCTGTCCATCTCCAAACAACATATTTTACAATTATCACACATCGTTTCACATTAACATACATCCACCTACTCGCTTTTAGAATTTATTCTGTTCAATGTAACAGTTGATATCAGAAGCGTAACGAATCAACAGATTCTCTCTAGGCAAGGAGGTTACATTAATTTCCTGTTGGAGATCCAGCGTAGGAATATCTATGGAGTGAGCATAGCGCCTGCGCATGTCGCCAACATCAAACTGAAATAGACACGTGACATTCGTATCACGCTCTTGTTTACATTTCGCAATAAGTTGGAAACTTTAATATTCTCCTTTTTGGCATTTTTCAAACATTTAGTTATTAGCAACAAAAAAATGGCTCTGAGCACTATGGGACTTAACTTCTGTGGTGATCAGTCCCCTAGAACTGAGAACTATTTAAACCTAACTAACCTAAGGACATCACACTCATCCATGCCCGAGGCAGGATTCGAACCTGCGACCGTAGCAGTCGCGCGGTTCCGGACTGAGCGCCTTAACCGCGAGACCACCGCGGCCGGCTATTAGCAACAGCAATAGAGTTTAATTTCTCGTGTTACGGCTCCAAATCGACATACGTCATAGATAGAATAATTACTTTTCAGGAACGAGTACCGCGAAGGTAATTATAATTATCGTACTAGTAACAGGCACTTTATACCTTGAAAAATGTCGAGTCACAGTACAATAAATAATTATTAACTAAGGCTAATTCATGACTGTATACACACGAGATAAGCGCTAGTTAATTCGCTAGTGTGATGTCAGACATTTTGTTAAATGTATACACATTTCCAGTAATATTCATCTGCAAATAAGGTACGTTGTCAAACAATTTTGCTTATACAACTAATGTGGAGAATTTTTATATCCGGTGAACACTTTGTTTCCCTAACTATAGACGACAGTTACAAATACAGTACTACCAAATAAAAACGGAATATTTTCGTCCCTAAAACATTAAAAGCGTGCTCAGAAACGTTTTACGTGAGCATATTTTGATAGGGAGACTTTCACATGTGTGTGTGTGTGTGTGTGTGTGTGTGTGTGTGTGTGTGTGTGTGTGTGTGAATTTTTATCGTGTAATAGTATGTATTCTGTAATTTAATGGACATTTCTATATAAAATGCACTAATTAAATATGGTACATAGTAAAATATTACTGTGAGCTTACATCTTATGAAAAGAAAAGTGTATAAAGAACAATCTATAAGAATCACGTACAACCGTAACTCCATAATCTCGTGACGCCACAATTGCAAATTCGATATTTTTCGGGGCACGGTTGCATTTGCTTATGGGGAAGCTTTTTCTGCATACCACCGCAGTATAATGTATAAAAACAGAGACTCGGCAATACAGTCACTGGAGTACTACAGAATACCTAAAAAGTAGCAGTGGCCCTCCCGTCTTTCCCAGTCAGAAAAAATAGCGAAAATAGAACTGTGACGCTTGTCTCAAACAAGCAGAATGCCCTTGCGTTTATCTCTTCAAAGCCTTAAGCCGAGTGCATTCCAGATATGAAATGCAAATCGTTAACATGCGTATGAAATGCGTGTAAAAATCCGCAATGGCTTTGAACAGGCTGTGTCTGCAGCAGCAACGTAAGGACATTCAAACCGTAAGCCGTACTGCAGTCACGTCACTTTGGTCGCAATGGATGTTAGAAAAAAATCCTCTGTTGTTCCTATGTAAATGCACATTCTATAGACATTCCTACTTCATGATTACCTATAGAACTTACTTGGTCTATATTTTACACAGCATCCGGAAGATAAAAACCTAGCTTCGAAAACCAGTTTTCGCTATCGTGTGTATATCTCAAGGCTAAATCTATCTATTTTCAGAGTCCGAGTAGACATCGGTACTACGAGAGTCGGTTGTTTTGCCTGAATGATATCTGTAAATCCAATTTCGAGCGCGTAATTTACCAAGGCTACCAATACTTTCACATCCTTTTTAATGAAAAAAAAAATGCAATTTCCCTATGGACGTCAGTGAACTACATAGAAAAACAAAAGTGTTGCGTCACCCGAATATATCACACAAGTGTGAAGGTATTGTGGCTGTTCCTGTACCGATGAGCTCACGACGTTGTTTGTACACACACACACAATTACCATGAGCATTCCCTACGGGTAGAACGCCGCACTAGAATGGACTGCAGCATTTCATTTGAAAGTAATGCGTCAGTAGGAAGGCATCAGAGACGTCTGTGAAACAGTAGAGTGAACATCCGTTGTGCCCCAAAGGACAGTCGCTAACAGTGTTCCGGACAGCAACATCATGTTATGCACAGAATTCTTCCCAACCAAGAAAGTTACTCGACTTGTGCACTGGAAAAAGTGATGAGATGCCGACATGGAATCGGTCATTTCACGGCACAGGCCGTCCACTTTCAACAGCTGTACAGGATAATCAATATCTACGACTTCTGAGTCAAAGGAACCGTGGGCTGCGGGGTCCAAAACTGATGAGGCTGCAAGACGTCATGCGTCGCCTGAGACTGTTTTGACAAGCTTGCATGATGCGAATCTCGATTGCCGAAGTCCATAGTGAGCACCACGTCGTACACCACAACACCGTGGCCCCCGTTACAGGTGGACAAGAAGTCATTCAGGATGGACGCCCCAGGATTGGCGCTGGGTGTTATTCACGGACGAAACTGTTATCTGTTCGTCCTAACAATTGTGGACAACTAGTGTGGGGACAGCGCGATAATATCGAACGTTTGCAAGACTGTGTCCCACATGTGCAACAATGTGATACTGGGGTGATGTTCTGGGTTGACAATGCGCTGGACCACCGTACACTTCTCGTGCTTTTAGGGTTCTCTACCTCAACATATAAAAACGGGACCATTCCAGGATCACGTTGTTGTCCGCCTGCCTGTCAGACTGTCAAGAACACTCTTTCTCAGGAATAGAAGGGCGTATTAAGCTTAAATTCGTCACGTACTAAGGTCTACGGATCCTTGGAGATTTAAAAAATTTAACCTGCAACGTCAGTGCAATCAAAAGATACGGCAATTTGTGACACATATCTTGACACATGCAAACTCGCTCACCACAACCTATAGGGTCCTTCCTGCTGACCTAAAGCCGTGAAATTTGGCAAGAAGGAAGGTTTCACAGTACAACTACAGAAAAAAATCCTAAAATTGTTAATCTGTAACTATATCACAAGGAAAAAAGTTGTCGTTTGTCATCCGACTGTATGTCCGCCCGTTTGTTAACATCCCTGCTTCTCAGGAGGGGGTAGACGGATCAAGGTGAAGTTTATGCCACATAAAAGGTCTATGGTCCCTTGGCCCCGTAAAAGTTTTAAGCTTCCAAGTCACAACAATCAAAAGATATGGCCATTTATATCTCATATGTCTTCGAAAACTATATGGTACTTTCCTTTGACCTGGAGTCATAAAATTTGGCAAATAAAGGAAAAAAATTTGGAAATTGTTCACTTGTAATTAAATCACTCGAAGAAAAATACAGCGTGTATCAAAATGAATCATCCGATTTAAAAAAAATCATTACTTTAATGTTATTTGAGATATGTGCGTGAACAACGTACTGTTGGAAAGAGCAAACACTCGCGTTCGTAATATCTCTTTATATTCGATGAATTATTCTGATACAATTCTACCCTTGAATGACGTTTACTAATTTTCTATCTTCATACTCGCTGAATCTATGCGCAAAGTAGTTTCATACAATAGCCATGCCATGCGCGCATAATTATTCTTTGTAGTACTCTCTCTGGTGGTTGTTAGAAGAAAAAGCTTCCGGGATTGTCTTCGTGCCGATTAGCCTGAGCTTGGTTTGAAGAATTGTAATCTGAATATTGAGATTTATGACAAAAGATAACTGAGACGGAATTGTACGATTAAAAGGGAAATATACATATATATTGCTCCTTCATACAAAAGGTGTGTATTTGACATTTGAGAATTAATGATATTCATCGATATATTGCGTAGTTGTTAATCAGAAGGGAACTTCCGAAGGACTGGATACGAACCTGCATTTAATAATCCAAGAGCTCCATCACTTCTTCGGAAGGTTAAACTTCATCAAAGCCAAATATCCGCTTGATCTGAGGTTTCCCGACTGATTATACAACGCTCCCCAAATCACGAGGTATTTTATGTGCACAGATTAGCAGACTGCCGCAAAGCACGAGCCTGCAGAGAAGAAGAATAATCGCCTGATTTCACGCTAACAAGTAAAATTTCTGAATCATTTTTAGTGACTGAGCTATGACTGTGTTTCCTATAATTAATGACTGATTGCTCGAACGAATTGAGAACTACATAGATAGGAGGGAAAATTACAAGTTTTACATGGTTCTCGCTAGGTACCAGTAGTGTGCGCCCACTTCAGTTCTAGTAAAAATGGTCTCGGGTCAACAGAAAGCGTTTTGTGTTTTACGTTTTGCGTATTGTGAGTCAGTAATAACTGTTCAGCTTGACTTTCGTACTAGGTATGGTGTGGATCCTCCTACAGCACAGAGCATGGCATGATACAATTCCGAGAAACAGGTTGTTTGTATAAAAGCAAATCGCCGGGCTGTCCCAGAGTGTCTGACACAGACGTCGAACGCATCGACCATAGTTTGTCAAGGAATCCGCAGAAATCCTTTCGCCGTGCAGTTCGACAGCTCAACACGCTCCCCATGTCTGTATGGCTTGTGTTGCGTCGACGTTTACACATGAAACGATACGAAATTCCTCTACTGCAAGCTCTTCGAGAAAGTGACAAACAACAACGTGTGGAGTTATGTAATTTCGTACTTGGCAAGATGGAGGATGACAGTTTTCTTCCACGCTTAATGTTTAGTGACGAGACAACATTCCATTTAAATGGAAAGGTGAACCGTCATAATGTGAGAATTTGGGGTACGGAACAACCACATGAAGTTGTACAACATGAGAAGGACGCTCCAAAATTTAATGTGTCTTGTGCTGTTTCACGGAAAAGGTGTATGATCCATTTTTCTTTCCCTTTACAGGAAGAACATTTCTCGATGTACTTGAGAACTTTCTTTTTCCACAGTTGGAGACTGATTCGAAAGACATCATTTACCAACAGGATGGGGTACCGTCACACTGGCATCTGGAAGTGGGGGAATTTTTAAATCAAAGGATTGCTGAACGATAGATCGGTCGCACTGGATCAAATGATTCAGCCTTGCATTACTGGCCTCCGAGGTCACCAGACGTGACTGTATGTGATTGTTTCTTGTTGTGGTTTGTAAAAGACTCTGTTTATGTACCTCCGTTACCAACAACAAGAACTGAACTGAGACATGGCAGAACAGCAGCAGTGGAAGCTGTAACTCAAGACATGCTCGCTGCAGCGTGGGAACAATTTGAATACCGCATTGACACATACCGAGCATCTCAAGGGGGGCATATTGATCACCTATGAGAAGGTATAAAAACAACTTTTTCAATTTCCCGTTCATCAAAAAACAAAATTCATTGTATACGTTATTTAGTTTCAGAAATATAGACGTGCCAAATCGGATGATTCTTTTCGAGATACCACATATTTTGTTTTTGGTCATGTTATCTGACTTTCTGTCTGTCAACACCCTTCGTTCTCAGCAACGGGTAGACGTATCAAGTCGAAATTTATGTCAAATGTTAAAGTCTACCGTCCCTTGGAGGCGTAAAAAATTTAAGTTCTTACATCAATGTAATCAAAAGATACGACCATTTATGTCACATACTTTGATATCTTGTCAGTATCGATATCTATAACAGGCAAAAATCGTGGAAATTCTCGACTCCCGGGATGGTAAATTATCTATATACGTAATTAACTTTGAACGGAACCGTCAAAGCTCGAGTCCTACTTCTTGAGTAAAATCTCACTGTTCTGCGGTACAAGGACGAGATTCTACAACCAATACCGGGACCGTATGACCAACGTTTTGGAGAGAACATCTTGATGGGTGATAACTCGCGTGCTCATCGTGCTGTCTTCGTGAAGATATTCCTTCAGAATTACCAGAATAGAAAGGCCTGCCCGTTCCCTGGCCATGAACCTAGTCGAGGAGTGTGCGATGGATTGAAACGAGCTCTGCGCGACTAGCGCAGAAGCGCCATTGAAGAGTGGGACAATTTGCATCACGCCTTGGTGATTTCTTCTGTGGTATCACACGACTTATTCAAGCCTGCATTCGGGGAAAGGGACCTTCCATTCCACCTCGTACTGAAGTTGCTCATTAGTGCTGTGGAAAAATCCCAAAAGGAAACAGACGATTTTGTGTTACACAATTTTTTTTAATTTATCATTTACTTTTTTATAATTTGGTGACCTGGAAATATTGGAAATGAATATAGAGGGTGCAACAAAAATGTACGGTACAAACTGCGAGATACATATCTCACACGTACATGAATAAATTATGTTATTTGAATATGACGGGTCTGGAAACGCTTTGTTTCCATGTTACAACTCATTTTCTCCAACTCCTTAACCCAACGTTACTGGCGCGAAAATTCGTGACATGGTCACTCGCGCGGATGACAGGTGTCATCCACAATGCAAACCGTCTATTTGTATACTTTGAACCGTCTTTGTGACTGATTTTATGATTTTTATTAAATCTAAATATAATACATTTAATATTCGTACACAGTGTAATAAATTCTGACGTTTGAAGCAGTTCGACCATTCGAAGAACAATATCTTCAGATGAATTACTGGCATTACATGGTCCCTCCGGTTGCTTACCGATGTACGGTTCTAAATTCAAAGTGTAAGCTGTTTTTACATCAACCAAAGCAAAGACTTTTAACCCATACTTCGCTGGTTTGCTTGGGATATATTGCCTGAATGAAATGGACAGTTTCCTCTAAATGCCAAAAGCTTTTCGTCAACAGTAAGATATTCACTAGGTGAAAAATATTTTTGGCAATTGTTCGTGAATAGTTCAGGTACCTCTCTGACAGGAGCCAACTTGTCAGTCTCTCTGCGAATCCCTCTATCACGGATATTATCAACCCTAAGACATCTCAACATAAACCTGAATCGGTTTTCACTTATGCATAAATAACATGATTCAAGTCCGTTTCCCTTTGAGTTATCCCACAAATTCGATATACTCTTCCTAGAACGTCTCAAAGATCCACACAGATATAATAAACCAATGAAAGCTCTGATCTCTATCGCATCTGTTGCTTTAGCCTCCCTTTCCCTAGAGAAGTTGTCACGAACTTCACTGAGGGATATATTAGTGCATGTTGCGATAATGCTTATTATGTTTTCATCCAAGAACAAATTCAGAATTTCTATTTCTGTCTTTTTTATACGAGCTTGATTTTTTGGTCCAGACAAATGCGTAATAATATTACAAGATCTGATTCTAACAATAGTAGGATATTTATTAGGTATTCCATCTTTCCCTAAAAGAAAAGCTTCCTCCTGAGTTACTTCTTCCGGTGACTCATATTCATCATTCTCTGGCACTTCTTATTCTTTTCCTGAATCATGACCGCTTTCATGAACACAGTCCTCAGTCTCTGAGTCAGTGCTATCACTGTGAGCATCTTCATCGCTCAGCTCATTGAACCATTCCAACCATACATTCGGATCTCTACTAAACTCTGTCCGAGTTTTTTTTTTTTTTTTGCTTTTGACGTTTCTTCCACAATCTAAAAATAAAGAGAATACTAGGTAACACGGAAGTTAACTGCAATCAGTTTCAATTAGTTCAAATTTACGCACATGAAAGATCGATTGAATCTAGGAAAGCAATAAAGTAATACAGACCTACTTTGTTTCAGATTGTTTCAGCAGAGCTCTCGCGGATGACTGGTGTCTTCCAGACTATAATAATGTTTCATAAGCAATGTATCTTTCGTAACTGAAAGCCAACAATGATGGAGCTAACTGCTGGAGAATTAACAGAAACGTACTGAAAATGGGGCGATCTCAATCCTGCCCTGTCAGGCAGAACTGAGCGGGAAAGTCATGTGGATGACGAGTGTCATCCACGCGAGGGACGGAGGGTTCATGGCAAACACATACGAAGAGAAAGCACCAGCATACTACATGCATCTCTTTCCCACAGGCGATGCTTTATATGCCCTTGGGCGGGCGTTGATAGATGCATCAACCCATCGCCGTAGTGAATCTCGGATGCGCTGATACATTCCTGGAGTATTTCGTAATGCTTTCGCAGTATTCAAAAATACGGATACGGAGACTCAGAACATTTAGTACTAAAGTTCCATATACAAGAGCTTTCAAATGCTCCCACAAATAAACGTCTGGTGGGTTTAGGTCCGGAGAGCTTGGTGGCCAGGCAATTGGTTCATCCCCACTTATCCTTCTGTCACCGAATCTGTTATTTCGAAGCCGTGGGACATTGACACTAAAATGAGGAGGTGCTCAGTCGTACATGAAGTACGTGTTTTGTTGTACAGCTGAAGACATGTCTGCTAACAGATCAGGTAGGACACTCTCTACCAAATTATGATAACTTTGTCCGTTGAGCCTAGGTGAAAGAAAGTGAGGCCTAACAATAAGTCACCGACAATGCCAGCCCAAACAATGACAGAAGATCTTTGTTGGTGACTTATTGTAACAGTTGCGTGAGGACTGATGACTGCCCACACACGCCGATCGTGAAATTTTACAATGTGATCTCACTGAGCAACACCGTTGCAGTAAAATTAGGGTTGACACTTTACTGAAAAAACCATTCGCAGAAGAGTACCTGTGCAGGAATATCGGCTGCTGATAGTGTCTGAACACGCTGTAGAGATATGCATACAGCTGGCCCTCGTATAACACTCGCCATTCGTGCAGTCAACATTCAGCGTTGCTGCTACATGTCTTGTACCGACACCAGGGTTGTCGTCAGCTGCATAAAGAATTGCCGTCTCCCATTGTGGTGTTCTCGTCTTGTCGGCTGCTCTGACCGAGCGGTTCTAGGCGCTTCAGTCTGGAACCGCGTGACCGCTAGGGTCGCAGGTTCGAATCCTGCCTCGGGCATGGATGTGTGTGATATCCTTAGGTTAGTTAGGTTTAAGTAGTTCTAAGTTCTAGGGGTCTGATGACCTCAGATGTTAAGTACCATAATGCTCAGAGCCATTTTTTGTTCTCGCCTTGTAGGGCACCTTCGGTCGCGAGTAATAGGCTTAAATGCCCCACGTACCCTGAGTCGACAATTAGTCGCTTCTAACGTTTTCCTCTCGGAGCACGAGATGGGCGTCTGCCACCTCTGTCTGTGATTAACCCTACATAGCAACCCGTGCGCTTGCAACGGTCGTACTGATCGCTGGAATAGTTGCTATTAGCTATAAACTAAGAATGACGTATGTCACGTGGCAACAGGGACACGTAAAACAAAACACTGGCGGTGCACAACGTAACCAGCTGTCACCAAGAGTGCATGACCTCATGATTCCAACATTCTGTTCTTGTGTGTTTTCCATGATTAACGAGTTGGAGAAAATGAGAAGTAAAATGGAAACAAAGCGTTTCAGGATCAAGGTTCACACAACATGATTTCTTCGCATACGTGTAAGAAATGTGTCCTGCATTTTGTGCCGTACATTTTTGTTACACCCTGTATTCTCATGCCTTAGGGACAGGTTTTGTCCCCTGTACCATAAGTTTCGAAATAAAGGGATGATGCAAAACTTTTGTTGAATTGTGTAGTAAGGAGAAGGGTACATTGGTCAAGTAGAGATATTTCGAACATGTTATTCACGCCAGTTAATGTGGTCTCACCCGTTTTTTAACCCAAATAAACCACACATGTCGTCGAAAGAAATGACAACGGGTGACTAGTGGTAAATGGTAACTGGAGGACGATCATTCTACTCGAATCTTTTGGATAACTGAAATAGCTACAAAACTCTCGAATGAGTAAAGACTAATTCACATTCCTACACTGAGAACAGCGAATGTTTCATCACTAGCTATTGGCTGTTTACGAAGTCTTGTGGACTAAAAGACAGACTGGATATAGCTGTTACCAAATAGGCCAGCTCTGCAGAAAATAGTTTATTTTTCCAATTACTGTGCGCTAGTTAGATTTTTTAGCGCAAAAAATGCATCATTCATGTACCTCTTTCCATCTAGCAATATAAAATGCATAAAACATATTCGCTGTTGTGAATATGTACAAAAATGAGCTCTATAATGGAATGACGGCAATGAAAACTGTAATTAATCTGGGTATAAATATGCAGCCAGTCACTCTTTTGTATTTTAGATATGGTTGGTTTTACCATTAACTAGTTTTCGAACCACTGAAGACTCAGCATCAATTGGAGGTGTTTTTCAATAGTCCAAAAAAAGAACTACACAACTTAGCACATGAAATCAATAAAAGGCACCCAGACATCAAATTCACAACTGAACATCAGACAACTGAGGGAATTAATTTCCTTAATATGACTACTTCCATGCACAATAACAAGCATGCTTTCCAAATATATAGAAAAGCCACTACCACTGATGTTGCCATTATACAAATACCTCATTCCACCTGAACCAACATAAAACTGCATTCTTCAGGTCATCTGTAAACTATGCTCCACAAGCAGTGAAGCAGATGCATGTGAGGAAATTAATATAGTTAAATCTACAGCCCAAAATAAGGGTATAACACCGTCCTCATAAACACCCTAGCTTGAAAAAATCCAAAGTAAACTTAAGTAGCCACCGTCACCATTACAAGATGAGAAAGAAGTACGAAAATTTGTTAGTCTTTCATTCCTTGGAAAAGTGCTGTACAAACTTGAAAATCTTTTCAAATCATTCAACATAAAAATATTCTTGTACAAAGAAAATGAAGTACACAATAAAATTGTTCACAACAATAAATCCACTGAAGAGTGGCATCAAAAGTGCGGCACATACAAAGTCACATGCTCCTGTTCTTTTTTCTATATACTACAAACAGGTACAAATTTTGCAACCCGTTACAAAGAACATGTGGATGCGCTTCGACTCAAAAATTTATGTAAGTCCAGCTTTGAATCACTTATTACTCATCATGAACGTCTGTTGGTGATATCGACGACAATCTCTCAGTTCTAAACGTTGTTGGACAAGGATTCTAGATGAATCTTCTTTGATAATTAGAGATTTATATTCACAAGCTAAAATCACCACAAAAAATACTTAACGAACAAACGGAATCAATACAAAACTTCTTCTTCCAGAGTTTCCGAGACGTTCTGGGACCAAAACACCAAAAATGACAATAACAAGATATATTCATCCTCCTGCATAAATTATATTCTCTCAGTCTTGTAACAACTATAGCATTCTGTACATTATTCGCTTTTTAATTACATAGTACATATTTCACTCTTTTAGTCATGTAACAACTATGACATACTGTAACTCATTCGCTCTTTAATTACATAATGAGTAATTCTCTCTATTTGTTTATCTTCTGTGTACGTTTTTAAGCCCTATTACTTGTATATTGTCGATATAAGAAGCAGCTGACAAGATTCACTTAAACATATTATCTGTACTTGCAAATATTTATTTTGTAATACAGTGTATCAAGGGCCCAAGGTTATGATGTAGCAATGTTTTGTATCTGTTGTATACATATTCTTTGTATTTATATAACGTTTACATTCTGTGAATAAGTGTGAAACCAACTGCAACTAAATACTGTGTATATTTGTGTGTACACCTGATAATGTACATTATGTGAAAGGATTTGCTATAGATAGCACGATGCAGTGCACTGTAAGAACCCAAAACATGACAACATTGCCGTTTCATAAACGTTTCGTTACCGATTACTAAGTTTCCGTCATTTTCGCCAGCCCGTCACCAGAGCGTCTAGCTACACTTGGGCCACGATATATTGTTCCTGTAATTGATGATAACCCTGCAGTGGCTCTAAAACTTCTTAATGGTACAATAAATCGTATCGAAAATCCAAAAAAGGAACTAGTTTCGTATTTACACCCAGATAAATCGCCAGTTTTAATCACAGTTGCAGATCGTCATCCATAATGGACATACTCATATGAATATATGTGTTGAACTGTATCACGAATCCCTATTTCCTGCTTTTCGTGAACGATAGGCTCACCAACAGGCTATCCGAGTAGGTTTCACAGCCAGACCCAAACCTCCACATGTCGTCAACCACGTGTCTACAAACTTCACTCGTACATCAGTTATATATAATGCTGTACACAGGAGACATTTTGATTGAGAGTCGCTTGCCCGTTGTCTGTGGATGAATACGATGTTGACATGCAAGCAACCGAAGCAAGTTTCAAAAACGGTTGAATGTTGAAAGCTGCTCCTGAAAATGTCAACTTTCAAATTATTCATTCGTCGGAATCGCAACCATATTGCAAAAACGCAATGTACCAGCTGATCGACGTGGAGGTGTAATGAGGGGAGTTGCCATGACTTCACAAACATGAAGCTGACGTCTGCCACTTTAGTTGCCGCAAACATTGGCTTCTGGTGGAAGTGTTTTCATCGTAAATGCTAGGTTACATCACTTTTAGGATTTCTTACTATAGTCTAAAGTGTACAGTAATCTCATTACTAAGTGGACTCGTTCAAGCGATTTCTTTTATGTACGTGAATTCTGGTTGCGCTGTTTACTTTTACCGTAGTGCTTTTATTTCTGATATTTGACTTTAGATTCCCTATCAGTCCAATTCGAAAAGCTCTTTTGGTGAACGCTTTGAGAAGGAAAGATTGCGAACCGGTCAAACAAGGCAAAATTTGTTCTCAATAGTTTCGGAAAGACAACATTAACCGAACATCAGTTGTTTCAGTCCATATTAAGTAAAATGATGGGTTTCGAAAGCAGCCTTCTCGCATCAGGTACTTCTCTTCTTGGTTATTCGAAACGTATAACAAAAAGAATGTTGCATAAACGAGGCGAAATGCATCGTATTTATATGTCAAATATACACCGAAGACCAGAAACACGTCTCATAACGCATTCCTGGCGTTGTATTATTTACAATAACACTATAACGTCTTTTTTTTACTTAAAAGACCTTTTGCGTGCACGTGACAGAAATTAAGAACAAGAATCAATCGTGAACAGTAGTCAACTAATGTTTTGGCCTATCTAACATGGCAACGTACAACGTAAGTCTGTAGCACCGCCTCTCCTTATTATAGTCGTACCACCACTGTGATCGAGTACTTCCGGTAGCAGAGAAAAGGTGTATCTGCCAGTATATTCTTCGGCTCATTAAGCAGTACTCAATCACAGGATTGCGTGAGCCTGGTAGCTTGTTTTATACGTCGGTGAATGAAGACAAAGAGATTCTACACTCTATTTTCGTCCGCTTTTCGGTATGCTGTTCTGGTTGTGGTGATGTTCTTCGTTATTGCTGCCACGTTTTGCTTGGTAACTTGCTTTGAGACTGCTGTCTGATAACCGTTCTCATGCAACGAGTTACCAGAAATACGGTGACGTTGCGGCGCTCATTTTGCAGCTTGCCGTAACATTTGTTGTATCCTCAGGTCTTTGAAAATGTCGTCACTTGTGTTCAAAGCTAAATTCTGTTGCCCAGAGAGGAAGGTAACCGTAGATGCATATGGTACAGTAGCGGGTTTTTACTCGTCCATCCGTACAGTTGGAGTACTCACTACAACACATCTTCGATAATTTTAATCTGTTAAGGACGCTCTGCTGTATCTTGACTCTATAATTGTTAAATTCTTTCATAGATTGTGGCCTTTTATGTTACGTGGTCCGCAGCAGGATAAGAGTAAAGTGTCACGTATTAATGCTTTTGAATTGAGTTAATAATTAGAAATTTAATTGAAGTCTCTACCATTTATTTTCATTTCCCAGACTGTTATGAAATTCGTGTCCCGATTACGACTGCAGCCATGCCTTGATATTCAGTTTCCAGTGTGCACTTAGTTCAGACACAAACATTACTCTGAGTTCTGCCTTCAGCAGGAACGTTGGCCTACGTGAAGCAAAACTGCAATCAGTTTTCTTTTTAAAAATGCACTCATTAGAAACCTTTCCCTGCTCTTTGCATGTTTTACAGTTTAGAAGGTACTTGGTACCGTGGAGTCTTCGAGATAGCTTGCTGATTATCAGATTATGTTCGACTTCATCGCTGTACGCATTTGTACTTCAGGTTTTGTGTGGACAGGTGATGGCCTATCAGATCGAACCACGCTTACTCGTCGCACTTAATCTGCCAACAAGGAAGGCCACTCACACGTTCACCGAATCAGGTTATGAAATTTCTAGAAGTAGCTGTGACTTTAAATTTCACTCAAGTATTCTTTCGTACCCCCATTTCTCTCCGTTTCTCAATGTAAGTGCTCTCTACTTTTGATTACGTTTATTAAATGTGCTAAGCTTGCATTTTAAATAGTTTCTTGGTCAAAATTTTTTTGTAGGGAAGGGAACTTATTGATGCCATTTTTCAGAAAACATACTTTCATGTGCTCAGGTCATTAAAAAATGGAAGGAGAGTTACTGTGTTGAAGCGCATATCAATTACGGTAAAGGAAATCCAGCAGCTAGTAGCGTATTTTCAAGATAAAGATTGGAGTATTTACATGACCATCCAAAAGGGATATTCGGGAATCCGTTCACGAATATCGGTTTTTGGAACCCCATGTAAAAGTAGTAAACGAAGTTCCTTAAGAAATAATTACAACATTTAACCATTTACATTTAACCGTCGTCCTTATGCCACTTCTGTAATTACATAGAATTTAATCGCAAAAAGTACGAGCAATGAAATTGACTGTAGCAGTAGCCTCTTACGATTTACAGGCGAAATGCTAATTCATAATTATAATTGATGTTAAAGTTGTTACTAAGAGACTGCAAAGACTGAAGTAGGAACAGTCAGGAAAAAAGATTACAATCTTCCCTGCAAACACCAAAGAGTAAATTTACGCAACCAGTATGAAAATTACTTTCCAGGATAAGATTGGGGCTTACTGCATTCGAATCAGTTTTGTCGTTGGTTCACAAGCCATCCTTGTTTCTTGACTGTGGAGAATACTAGGCTGTTTCTCAAAAATTTACACAGTGTACAAGCAGTTCAAACCACACAGGAGACAGGAGCCCACGCCGAGTTTAAACGTTGTGTCGGTACAGGGTGCATGGTCAGATGGTGTAATTCGTACTGAACAGTCCACGGAAGACAGGGATCCACATTCGGATCTCTGTCCTCCACAGGTTTAATTTGCCACATACAGTGAATAATTAGCAGGTGAAACGCTGTTTACACTCTGTGGAATATAAAAGTACGTATCGAAGACTACCAAGAAGGGGACCACGCCTTCTCGTCATCACCGATTTCGTCTAAATTTGTGGTGAATGTAAGGTGTGGCCAGAAATTGAAGTTACAGAAGTGGTGGCTTCACGATGCCGACTGTTTAATAAGAAAACTGTTGCATTTTTGGCGCCAGTCGGGCGGGGAGTGAGCCATTTACAGTGTGTCGGCGTAGTTTCCAAGGCAGCGGTTGGTGCAGTGGAGAGAGTAGAGAACGGTAACGCGAGAGACGTGCTGCCGAGTCCCTACACAGAAACATTTCCTGTTTTCGATTTTTGCGATAATTACACTGCAAATAAACCGAAATAATGATCAATATAACTGTGCTTATTGATATTTTTATTACAGGCATGAACGGAAAGGCATAGGAAAATAAATTTCCAGGAAGTGACTGTAAGGGGTACACGAGAATTTCGTATATACGACGGTAATTCCAAAAGTAAGGGCTCCTATTTTTTATAAGTGCATAGACCAGTTTATTTCTACAATGCTTTACACCAGTTTACAGCTTGAACATTTAACTATTTTTCGACATAATCGCTATTTCTGACGATGCATTTTTGTAGACGCTGTGGCAATTTTTGTACGTCCATGTCATACCAGCTGGTCGCCATGCTGTTCAGAAAGTTATGAACCTCTTCTTTCACCACGTCGTCGGAGCTGAATCGCTGAGACCACAATTAACGCTGACAGGTACTGTGAGATTCTGAAAAAACTCAAACGGGCAATTCAGAATAGGAGAAGAGGAATGTTAAGCAAAGACGTACACATTATCCATGACAACCCTCGCCCACACATCGCTCGGCGAACCGTTGCTCTCCTGCAACAGTTTCAGTGGATCATAATCACCCACCCACCCTATAGTCCTGACTTGGCGCCCAGTGACGATCACCTGTTCCCTAGGTTAAAAGAACATTTGGCCGGAAAGCGGTTCAGCTCCGACGACGAGGTGAAAGAAGAGGTTCATAACTTTCTGAACGCTATGGCGGCGAGCTGGTATGACATGGGCATACAAAAACTGCCACAGCGTCTACAAAAATGCATCGACATAAATGGCGATTATGTCGAAAAATAGCTAAATGTTCAAGCTGTAAACCGATGTAAACCATTGTAGAAATAAACAGGTCTATGTACTTACAAAAAACGAGACCTTACTCTTGGATTTACCCTCTCGTAAAATTAGATACTTTTATTAGTTTACAGTGAATGCTGGGCGATATTTGTCGTAGAAGTAAGAGAAGCGGTAATTTCCACAGCATCTTGCCGCACGTTTACAATTACGTGATTGTTTTTAAGTCTTTACGAAGAAGAATACTCTAAGTTCTCGCAATATTCTAGAAGAATTGACTTTACTCAGTCGAGAGCTAGCAAGTGAGTAAGCTCCGTAGCCGTAGCTAGCGTTGTCCCCAAAGACCTGTTTTACCTGCACTGGGAAACAACAGTTCACGAGCAGTTACCGAGGGCTGTTCGAAGGTCAACCCGAAACTAACGAAATAACAAATCCTCTACACATTAACTACAGTGCTTTCTGGGAAAATTATTCGCAGGGTCCTCAAAAAATGGTTCAAATGGCTCTGAGCACTATGGGACTTAACTTCAGAGGTCATCAGTCCCCCAGAACTTAGAACTACTTAAACCTAACTAACCTAAGGACATCACACACATCCATGCCCGAGGCAGGATTCGAACCTGCGACCATACCGGTCGCGCGGCTCCAGACAGTAGCGCCTAGAACCGCTCGGCAACCCCGGCCGGCTGCAGGGTCCTCATGGGGGCTATCAGGACAATCCTTTCTTGGAAATTTTTTCTTTGCAGTCCCAATCGTTCCTTCGCCTTTCCTTTTCGTGCCTTTTATGAAAATATTAATAAATACAACAAACTGAGCGTTATTCCGGTTTTTTTTGCAGTGTAAGTAACGAAAATACTGAAAATAAAAAAAAATTCTCCTAGAGATATGAACCCATGACTCTCGCATTACCGTTCTCTTATCGTTCCGCTGCACCAACAGATTCGCGCAAACTACGACAACATAAACCGTTCGTTACCAGCCCAACCCGCACCAAAAATGCTATTTTTAAAATGTTTTGCCATGTGGGGCTGCCACTTCTGCCCCTTTCATTTCTGGCGGAGCCCTGCGTACACCATAAATTTGAATGAAATCGTTGATGACGAGTGGGTGCGGTCTCTAAACCGTGGCATTACTTTCCAAAAAACTTTCCATCTGAAAAGTAAATGTAGATATAAATTATGCAGTAAACCGTAACCTTGATATTGATATGTCATGCCTAACCCTGCAGTACAAAGAAATTTGTAAGCATTAGTGTTTGACTTACAGGGAGAAACCAGAAGTAGAGATCAATGGGCGTCCACTGGATGAGGCATCACATGTGATGTCAGTGGCACCAGTATGTGGGTAAGTTAACCGAAAAGCTCAGTCCTGCCTGCTTTTCACTCAGAAATCTCTAGCATTGTGTTGATACGCTGACAGGATGGGTAGCAGGTAAGTCTAAAACTGAAGAAATTGCAAAAAGTTTGGAAGTTAAGGACATAGGAAGTGGATAAACTGAAACAAGCAGAGGTTGTTGAGAGTTTGAGTTGGAACATTAGCCAACTTGGATTGAAAGAATAACAGTTAAAGAGCATCTACGTGGATACTCTGCAAGTCACATTTAAGCGCCTGGGAGAAGTTTCATCGAACCACCTTCACAATTCTGTATTATTCCAGTCTCGTATAGCGCATGGCAAGAATGAACAGTTATATCTTTCCATACGAGCTCTGAATTCCATTTTATCGTGGTGATCGTTCCGCCCTATGTAGGTCGGTGTCAACAAAATATTTTCGCACTCGGAGGAGAAAGTTGATGATTGGAATTTCGTGAGAAGATTCCGTCGCAACGAAAAACGGCTTTCTTTTAATGATTTCCAGCCCAAATCCTGTATAATTTCTGTGACACTCTGCCCCATATTTCGCGATAATACAAAACGTGCTGCCTTTCTTGAAACTTTTTCGGTGTACTCCGTCAGTCCTATCTGGTAAGGATCCCACACCGCGCAGCAGTATTCTAAACGAGGACGGACACACGTAGTGTAGGCAGCCTCCTTAGAAGGTCTGTCACATTTTCTAAGAAGAATGGATACCGCTGAGAGTTGAAATAGTGATGGCAGCAGCGAGACAAACAGACAACAGAACAAGACCAGCAGATATCCTTAGCTATCACACGAGATACTGAATTTAAATAACAGAAGGAGGAAATATATAAATGCAGCCAGTGAAGCAGGGCAAAATGGAATACAGACGTCTAAAAATTCATGTTGACAGGAAGTGCGCAAGGGCTGAGAGGGTGTGGCTAGAGGACAAAAGCAAGACTGTAGAAGCGTGAAGGAATGGGGAAAACATATATAGCAAAATTAAAGAGACCCCCTTAGATGAAAGAAAAGCACCTGTATAAATATCAAGTGTTCACATAGTAAACTTATTAAACAAAGAAGAGTACGCTGAAAGTTGGAAGTAATACGCTATTTGACCAAAAGTGTACGGATACCCCTATGTAAATCAAAAACGACCACTAGATGTCACTTGAGTCGGATCCTCCAGTATAAAGGCAGGGGTACTGTGTCGTCATTAGAGAAGCAGTAGCGGCAGAAGGGGTTGGTCGAATTGTGAAGTGGAAACGAGAAGGAGGAACCGCAGCTGAACCAATAGCAGGAGGCCTCACGTACAGACGGACAGAGACCGCCGACCATTGCGAAGGATGGTTGTAAAAAATTGCACGAAATCACCGGAAGGAATTACTTGTGAGCTCTAAATCCACCAACAGTCCAGCTGGCACAATGACTGCGCGCATGGAGTTAAAAACGATGGTGTACAATGATCGAGCAGCTTCCCATAAGCCACATATTCCTGCAGTGAATGCTAGGCGATGCAGAGAGGTCGCCGCTCGACAGTGGGTGACTGGAAACAAGTGATTTGCTGTGGTGATCCACGACAATCCGATGGAACGGTTTGGAATTGGCGCCTGCCTGGAGGACGTTATCTGCTATCTTGTATAGTGCCAAAACTGAAGTGCAGAGGAGGTGGTGTGTAGGTGTGGCGGTGTTTGTCAATGTTAGGATATTTTCCCATTATTGCGACATGTATTTGGTCTTCTGATCCCTTCTGGGCTCCTTCAACTGATCATCTTGTGGGACTTTGGCCGGTTCCTTCCTTGTGCAGAGATGTCGGATGGCCAATGGGCCGGTGTTCCCTCTGCATATTTGGGCCCTAGCCAGTGTCTCCGGGATGTCGTCCGTCCGAAGGGAGTGGGGACGGAGCAGCAATGAGGTCCAGACGGCCATGACTCGCCCGACCGTTGCCGCCACACATGACTTCAGTGGGGATGACCTTGGTTGGTCGTTCGGTCCGTCGTCTCATCGGACGATGTGTATTTGGTGGCCGACCGCTTCTGGGTTCTCTGTGTGTAATTTGTTCTTGTTGTTCCACAGTGACTGGTTTTAGTATTGTTCAAGTTGTTGGTGGAAGTGATTTCGAGGAACCGTATGTGGCTTGTGTGGTTTGACTGAGCAGTTATTTTAATGCTGTCTGCGTGCTGGATTGAGTGGTTCGGTTGGGACAGAGCAGCGAGGAAGTCCCTGCGGAGCGAGGTCAGGCCGGGGCTACTGGCGGTGTGCACACGCAGTCGGATCTGTGAGGCGCTAGCTGCGAGAGCTAAAAAGTTCGTCGCACACCGAACCTGGACACTGAAGTTCAGTGATCAGTTAACCTGTTATGAAACCTCAACTGCTGTGACATCTCTTTGTTCATTGCCAGTTGTTCCTTTCTGGGCCGTTCCCACAAGCAGCATCGTATGGTGTGTTGGCGAAATTTTGCAGCTGTGTTCCTGTATGGTGTTTAACTATTGAATTAGTTGATACTTATTAGTGAAGTGCACTAGCGGTATCTTTTGCCTTGTGGCCGTTTAGGTTCCAGTTACCTGCCCTGCTCATTAGCATAGTTTTCCAACAGTGTGTTTTTCCTCGCCATGTTGATGCTGTCCGGCATGGCGTGTAGTTCAACAGTCTTTGGTGATGTTCATATTTTTGAGTGGTTATTGTGTCTTGACTGTATTTAGACGCCAATTTTCAAGATGTGGTGCTGCCGGTATCTTCGTCCTCACTGATTTTTCCATTGTCCTGCTGTTGGTCGGGCAGAAGGGAATTGATTTAGTTGTTGGTCGGTCCTTCAGCCGTCCCTGGGTCGGTTGCCATCCGATCAATTAGTATTACGGTTGGCTGCCTGTCTCACCTCACCTTATGTTAGAGCTACCTCCTGAGGCCGACCCTTGGAGCACTTTTGAGCACCACTGCCCAGTTGTGTTAGATTGTGATTTTCTTTCAGTTTCAAGTACTGTGCAAGTCTATTAATTTAGTTTGTTTTAATGTTAAGATAAGGCCTTCAGCCATCTTAAATTAAAACTTTGAAGATTCTTGCTAAAACTATTTTTCTTTAAAGAAAGGGAGATTTTGTCCACTGGAAACCCTTATTATTATCCAGGCTTTAAGCCTGGAGTTGTTCTATGTTCAGTATGTGGCCTTCAGCCAAACTTAACATGAAATATTTTAAGATAAGACCTTCAGCCATCTTAAATTGAAATTTGAATAGTCACTTGTTTAAAACCTTTTAAAATTTTCTTCTCTACTGAAATTCTTGTTATCCAGGCCTTAAGATGTCAGTTCTTCTATCTCCAGCGTGTGGCCTTCAGCCGAGTTTTTATGTAAGATTTTTAACTAAGGCCTTCCTCCGTGTGTATTCCTTAAGGCAATTTTAATAACTTGTGTTCGGGTCTTCAGCCGTATTGTTTTTGAATGCTTTTAAGGGCATGTGTGATTAAGTGTTTTAGCAAAATAAAGTTTTTATGTTTTGTGCAAGTGACCGTAACTGATTTTGGCCCCTTTCCACAACTATAACCTGATCTGCTCTGTCCTGCAAAACGAGATTTCAAGGAGAGGGGAAAGGACTAAGACTTGGGACATGCCAGCAGATGTATAGAGAGTACAGGAGTTGGAACTGTGGCTAATGACACAGCTGCGACGACGGGAGAGGAAGGAAGCAACAGGATGTACAAAATTGATGGGGAGAGCATATTCTGGAGTTTGAAGAGGAGCCTGGAATGCCAGACACTGTTCTAGGCATTCTGGAGGTCAAGGGAAACAAAGATAGTGGAGAGATGGGAGTTGAGTTGGAGCAAAAGAAGATTGGTAAGGTTAAGGAGCTGGTCTTTGGCTGAGGTGGGGGACCAGAAGCCACACTGAGTAAGGGGAAAGAGGTGGTGTTGGTTAAGGTGGCAGTGAATCTGGCGGGAGAGGATGGTTTTGAAGGCCTTAGAGAACACGGAGGTGAGGCAGATGGGACGATAGGAAGAGGTGTCAAATGGGTGTTTGTTGGGTTTGGGGAACAGCAGGACGTGGGAAGTCTTCGACAGGTCGGGGTAAAATCCAGTGGAGGACATTGAACAGGGTAGCAAGGACAGCCAGGAAGGACAGGGGTGATTCCTTGAGTTGGCGGTAGGTGACTCCATCTTGACCAGGGGCAGTGTTGCATTTGGAGTGGAGGACGAGTGTGATGTCATGTGTGGTGATGGGAGTGTTGATGTCTGAGGGGGGTAACTGATCCAAGTACTGGAAACCAGGGCCAGCAGAGAGATAGAGGTATCAGTGCAGCCAAGGACGGTGGGAAAGAGGGAGTAATCAAAATAAGGATCATCTGGAATGGAGAAGACATAGGTTAGGTGGGAAGCAAAACGGTTAGCCCTACTGAGGTTGTCAGGGAAGAGGCGATTGTTGTGGAGAAGAGGGTAATGTGGGGTGGGACAGATATAGATAGTGGCGCAGGTGATGGTGAGGGAGGGAAAAAAGATGCTGGGGAGAAGGTGTTGAGTCGGATCATTGAGAAGTGGTTGTGGCTGAACAGAGAGATGCTTGAGATGGCCAATAGTGACCCCACCTCAGGTGAGGGGAAGGAGATTGTAGGTGTGGTGAAGGAGATAGAAGTGTGGACAACATGTTGAGGTTGGAGGAAGGTTTCATTAAGGAGGAATGAGTCGACCCAGTGCTGGGATAGGGTATGCATGAAGTATTTGTTGGCAGGGAGGGAGTGAACATTTAGGTAGAGGAGATGATACTGTTGACACACCAGGAGCTGGAAGGGGGGGAGAGAAAGCGGAGAGAGGAGAGGGGGAAGGAAGTGTGGAGAGGAGAGAGGGGCTTAAATGAGGGTGTCCAGGCCTGGTTGTGGGAGTAGGTTGCGTAGGTATTTAAATGGAAAACAGAGCAGGTGGCAAGGGAAATCTGCTGGAGGGTGTGAGGGCGTTGAAAGGGGTGGATGTTCTGCAGGATGATGATGAGGAACTGGATGATCTCTTCAGCCATTGGGGGGGGGGGGGAAATTGTTGGTGTGGATAGACTGGTCGATGGGGAAAATGGGGACAGTGATCTCAGGGTTGGGGGGAGGGGGTTTGGCTTTGCATTTGGAGGAGTAGGTGGGGTGGGGTTTGTTTCAGGTGTTGCAGGAAGGGGGAGAGGCGAGGTTAGGACACTGTTTAAGGATATGGGAGGCTGTACAATGGAGGCAGGTAGGGGAGGGGGTTCTTGCAGTTTTGGGTGAGGTGATCATTGTACAGGAGACAACACTGGCAGCAGTAGGATTGAGGAGGGGAATGAGACAGGTCAACGGGGTGGCAGCAGTTGAAAATCAGGGGTTAATGTGTGAGGAGGAGATCGATGTAGGAGGTAGGGCTCTCTTTCTCTATTCGTTTAGTCGGTTCCGACTCTTCGGGACCCCATGAACCAAATCACGCCACTTTTTCCTGTCTTGCACTTTCTCCCGTAGACCTTCCAGGTTGGAACACATTGCTTCTGTGATGCCATCGATCCATCTCATCCTCTGACGTCCTCTTCTTCTAGTTGCTTCAATCTTCCCCAGCATTAATGTTTTTTCCAGCGAGGCATGCCTTCGCATTGTGTGTCCAAAGTAGGTCAGCTTTTGTTTTAAGATTAGACCTTCCAGGGAGAAATCTGGTTTAATTTGCTCCAATGTTTATCTGTTGGTTCTCTTTGCAGTCCATGGAACTCTAAGAAGTTTCCTCCAACACCACAATTCGAAGGAGTCAATTCTTCGCCGTTCAGCCTTTCTAATGGTCCAAGTCTCACATCCATACATCACAACTGGAAAGACCATAGCCCTCACAATACGGATCTTTGTTGCTAGTGTTATATCTCTGGACCTTATAACCTTGTCAACCGAGCAACAGGCGTCTCCGGATTTCATGGCTGCAGTCACCATCAGCAGAGATCTGGGAACCGAGATAACTGAATGTGGTCACTACCTCCATGGTTTCTCCTGCTATAGCCCACGAATTGGTAGGTGTTGTTGCCATAATTTTCGTTTTCTTCACATTCAGCATAAGACCAGCCTTTTCACTTTCGTCTTTCACCTTCAGTAAGAGTGTTCTCAATTCTTCTTCACTTTCTGCCAACAGGATAGTATCATCCGCGTACCCGAGGTTGTTTACATTTATTCCAGCTATTTTAATTCCTGTTTCTCCTTCATCTAGCCTCGCATTCCTCGTGACACGTTCTGCATACAGATTGAATAAGTACGGTGACAGTATGCAGCCTTGCCGGACCCCTTTCTGAATCTTTATCCATTTCGTTGTTCCATACATAGTTCTCACCGTGGCTTCTTGGTCAAGGTATAAACTCTGTATCAGATGAATGAGGTGATCTGGTACACCCATGTTTTTCAGTACGTTCCATAATTTGTTGTGATCGACGCAGTTAAAGGCTTTGCGTAGTCAGTAAAGCAGAGGTACACATCTTTCTGGAATTCTCTCGCTTTTTCCATAATCCACCGAATGTTAGCAATTTGATCTCTAGTTCCTCTTCCTTTCCTAAATCCAGCTTGTTCTTCTGGCAGCTCTCGATCTAGATAATGGCGAAGTCTATTTTGTAAGATTTTCAACATAACTTTGCTAGCATGTGAAATAAGTGCGATTGTTCGGTAATCTGAGCATTCTTTAGAACTTTTCTTCTTTGGAATGGGGATGAATACTGATCTTTTCCAGTCTTCTGACCACTGCTGCGTGATCCATATTTTTTGATATATTGAGTGCAGCACTTTCACTGCATCCTTTCCAGTGACTTTAAACAATTCTCCTGGTATTTCATCATGTCCACTAGTTTTGTTATCAGCCATATTTTCAAGGGCCCACTGGATTTCGCTCTCCAAAATATCTGGCTCTAGTTCTAAATTAACATTAACATCAGCAGTAGGAGCCCTGTCATGATGCAGTTCTTTCTTGCATAGGTCTTCTACATATTCTGCCCATCTTTCCTTAACATCCTCTGCTTCACTCAGATCTTTCCCGTTTCTATCTTTTATCATTCCAATTTTTGCCTGGAATTTTCCTTTAATTTCTCTAATTTTCTTATAAAGATCTCTTGTCTTCCCCACTACGTTACTATCTTCAACTTCCTTGCACTGTTCATTAGAGAATATATTTTTATCTCTTCTAGCTAATTTCTGAAAATCTTTATTTAATTCAAACATAGCTGATCTATCTCCCTTGATTTTTGCTTTCCTTCGTTCTTCTGCAACTTGCAGTGCCTCAACTGATAGCCATCTAGCCTTCTTACTGTTCCTTCTCTTGGGAATGTGTTTCTCTGCGGCCTCCTTGACAGTATTAGCTACTTCTGTCCACATCTCTTGCGAGCTTTTGTCCTCCAGCTGTAATACATTAAATCTGTTTTGTACCTCTGCAGCATAGTCGGAGGGTATAGAGTTAAGGTCGTATCTGCAAGTTGGGATAATTTTTGCTACATTCTGAAGTTTCAGCCGAAATTTTGCAATCAGGAGCTCATGATCTGATCCGCAGTCAGCCCCAGGTCTTGTTGTAGCTGACTGCACCGCGCTCTTCCACCTCTGATTACAAAGTATGTAATCAATTTGGTTCCGGTGTTGGCCATCTGGCGAAGTCCAGGTATATAGGCGTCGTTTTGGTAGTTGAAACAGTGTATTAGTAATTATCAATGAATTTTCTTGACAGAATTCTAGGAGTCTCTGTCCAGCTTCATTTGTTGTACCAAGACCATATTTCCCTGTTATACCTTCTACAGCTTCATTTCCTACTTTTGCATTCCAATCTCCAACTATGAAGACGATATCCTTTTTTGGTGTTGACAGTAGTAATTCTTGTAAATCTCCATAGAACTGGTCAATAATTTCCTTTTCAGCATCGGTTGTTGGTGCATAAACTTGAATTACTGTGATGTTGAGGGGCTGACCTTGAAGTCTGATGGACATCATTCTATCATTTTTATATTTGCATCCCATCACAGCTTTTCTCACTTTATCACTAACTATGAAGGCTACTCCATTACTTCTGTTGTTATCGTGCCCAGAATAATACACCATATGGCCATCCGAAGCAAATTCTCCCATGCCAGTCCACCTCATTTCACTTATTCCCAATATGTCGATGTTAATTTTCTCCATTTCTCTTTTCACTATGTCTAGTTTTCCTTGATACATGGATCTTACATTCCATGTTCCTATGCAGTGCTTCTCTTTGCACCATCTTACTCTTCGTGAAGCTCCTCTCAACCCGGTTCCCCCCAGAGATCCGCTCGGGGAACTTGAAACTCCGGAACATTTTGAGCTGAGCAAAGCCATGGGGTTTTCTTGGGATAGTTCAGTGGTGGTTTCCCGTTGCCTTCCACTGTCGTCCAACTCCTATCTGCTCACCGACTCAGTTTCCCGCTGGGGTTGGTTACCCAACCTTCTGCTGAGTTGCTCGGCTTAACAGGGGCACCATGTGTAGGTAGGAAGTTGGAGAATTGAGGTGACAGAGGCTGTGAGAACTCTCTTGCTGAGTTCTTGTAATCGCATATCACCCCCATTTTATGCCAGAGTCTCATGATGTCTGCAGAGACCCCCCCAGGTCATTTCCTGGGCCCGGAGGTAGGGCTAGAGGAGTTGTAAATATGGTGGGCCAAGAGGGTTTCCAGGGTGGGGTGGGCGTTCAGTTCCCCAAACACCTCTGCCTCCATGTTCACAGGAGTATTTTGTGATCAAGGTGGTGAGGGTTGGTGGATGATGAGGCGGTTGGGGCTGACAAGGAGAGGAGGATGTAAGGAAATGGGGCGAGGGATGCATGGGGGCCAAAGGTGATATGGGAAGGTGCCAGAGGAGGTCAGTATGGAAAGAGGGAGAGGAGGATTTGGTGAGAGCTGACAGAGTCTCTGCGAGGGATAAGTTGGGTAATGGGAGCACTGGGGATGTATTTTCAGATTTCAAGGGTGAGGGTGCAGACATCTAGGAGTTTTGGATTGGGGTTGGCAAAGACAAAGGTATACAGGGTGAGGGCTGGGGAGGCGAGAGGAGGGGTGGTATTCATGGCAGGATCGGAGGGAATTGTGGCAAGTGATGGTTTTTTGAAGGAGGAGGTGTAGGTGAGGTTTCCATTTGGGCACGGGCGGGTGTGGCCTGGGAGGAGGGGTGAGGGACTGGATGGATGGGGAGGCAGACCACTCTTATGAGATGGCAGCACTGGGAATGGAGGTGAGGCACTCTGTGGTGGCGACTGTGGCGCAGCGGGGAGTGACTCTGGAACGTCCCCTTAGAAAACTTAATGAATTACTGTGCTAATAAACCTCTTACATTATTTGCTTTTCAAACAGCTGAGCAAAACTGAACGTACTCAGACATTACTCTCTTTATTTATTCTGATCAACACTAAACTGACACACAATATTTTTTAGCGCAACGCTATCTGACTTTCAATAATCTATACAAGAGAATGGCCCTGACTAAATTAACCTATACGTTTCACAAATCACTTACCTCACAAAAATCTTCGTTACTCGAACTACTGCAATACAGTGAGCGCCACTACTGCCAGACAAATAAAAGATTAGAGCTACTGAAGGCACTAACTACTGATTGGCATAGTTAGCAAAAGAAAGATTTTGATAGAGAACAAACAATGTATTTACCTTAATAGTGTTCAAAAGTCATAATATAAATATCAGTCCATGATATCCAATATTACAAATTTACTCTTTCTGATGGACACACGTCCAGATCATCCGCTCTCAACTCTCCGCCATCCCTCTCCCCACATCCACCACTGCTGGCGGCTCACCTCCAACTGCGCAATGGTATGCGCTGTTAACAGCCAACTGCCCAACACTACAATAGCAAATTCCAACAATGCAAACACAGCACAGCCAGTTATTTTCATACAGAGCGCTACGTGGCGTTACCAATAACAAAACCTAAACGGCCTACTTACAACTCGGGTGTGGGAAGCAGGAGTAGTTGTAGCAGGGCAGCTGGGGAGGGGGGGGAAGTCGTCTCGGCGGGTGATAGCAGTGGAAGGGGTGGCAGGAGCAGCAGCAGGGAAGGAGCAGGGACAGGAGCAACATAGAGATGGGGATACCGGGATGAGGAGGAGATAGAAGTGGAGGAGACTGTGGGAAGGGGAGGTGGAGTCGACGGGTTAAGCCCAGAGGAGGCACTCGCCGAGGTGACAGTGCAGGGGAAGGTGAGGTGGTAGTGTGGGCGTCCATGACTGAAGGCGTTGTCCCCCGGTCGACTGGAGTCGCCGAAGTGGGAAAATAAGTAACACGGGGGGCGGCGGCGGCAAACAGCGGGCGGCGGCGAGCTCCAGCTGACAGACAGACAGACGGACTGGCGGACGGGCGATCGACAACAGCGGCAGGAGGCGGTGAGCACCGGGCGGTGGGCAGCAGCGACGGCGGACGGACGGACGGACAGCAGTGGCTGGCAAGTAGGCGGGCAAACAGACAGACGGCAATACCAGGGGGCTCTTCCAAAGCGTACATTTCACCCTGAGTGTAGCCCAGGCAGAGTAATCCTTCGACTTGAGAGGGGATCCAACCCTCGAGAATGTGACAAGATGTGTACAGTCTGAATTAATGAAGTAAAAAGAGATCCATTAATAGGAAATATCCTGTGGCGTGAAGGAATCGGCAATTTGCTGATGGAGGGAAGCGTGAAGGGTAAAAGCTGCAGAGGGAGGCCAAGACTCGAATACAGTAAGCAGATTCAGATGGATGTGAGTTGTAGATATGAAAAGGCTTGCACGTGATAGGCGAGCGCGGACAGCTACGAGGAACCAGTCTTCCGACTGAATACCACAACAGTAAAAACAGCAACAATGAATTTAGGACGAACTCTGTAATAATTCATGGTTACAATACTCCTTTCTTTCTTTTCCCCAGCGTTCATCCCGTCTAGTATGGGATCCGATATGTCAAATTTTATTATATTATTTAATCGCGTAAAAGAATATCTCATTAGCCACTTCCAAACTACGAGTATATCACAATAATTGAGTGAAAAATGTAATTTTCGCATAGCTCTAATACTTTCATTGGATACATCCTGACTTCCGAGTATATAAAGTGTTGATGCTGGTCTATCTAAAGGGCCTTTGTTTTTAAGCGCTGCACATTAAGCAGCTGGGTAACAAAGGAGGACGACCATCAGTCCCGTCCACAGCTCGTGATCCAGTGACGCCGGCACGGTAGCTCAGCACGTTCGCTCAGAGGGTTAACTGCCCTCTGTAATAAGAATACTGAGTGGATGGATCAACGATGAACTTGAGCGAGTGTCATGGGGCGTCAGCCCCGAACAAATGCAACGAAATATAACGAACAAATTGAGACCAAAGAAAAAGTGACTAGCGTTGTTGCTCCTCGGGTTCGATTCTCGGCCTCGTCGGGCATTTTCTCCGCCTGGGGACTGGGTGTATGTGTTATTAACTTTCGGAAAAGTGGCGAGACTGGGCAGTGAAAAAATTGGGAATTTGAACGGGCGCCAATAACCACGCAGCTGAACGCCCCAAAAACCGAATCTCATCATGACTATCATCACTCTCGTTTTTCAAAGTAATTATTTTCCACGTCGCACAAATGCAAAAAAGCAATAGCCGCCTGGATAAGCGCTTGCAGGATTCGGGTGAAGAGCCTGCCCCAGATCGAATGCGCTTTGCGGATTAACGACAGAGGCTGGTGGGCCGACCAGCCTGAACGTGACTTTTAAGTGGTTTCTCACACCCGTCTATGTCAATACTGGGCTGGCACTCGCGTCCCGCCTCAGACACACCCTTCACAAACATTTAGAAAAATGTTATCACACTTGCCGGTCGCGGTGGCCGAGCGGTTCTAGGCGCTTCAGTCCGGAACCGCGCGACACCTACGGTCGCTGGTTCGAATCCTGCTTCGGGCATGGATGTGTGTGATGTCCTTAGGTTAGTTAGATTGAAGTAATTCTAAGTTCTAGGGGACTGATGACCTCAGATGTTAAGTCCCATAGTGGTCAGAGCCATTTTGTTATCACACTTGGAACATGAGGTTTAGACAAGACGCAGACAGGAAGGCTATACAGATTCCGTCCAAGAGGGAGTGGCGGCGCTGGGGAGGGCTTCCAGCCTCCGCATGTCACTGGCACTGCCACAACCCGTGTAACAATGCCGACCCCGTAGAGAAACGGGAAGAGCGAACAGGAGATGTCAAACACATAGGGTAATACAGAAGTAATTACTTCATTTACCAGTTTAGGTTTATTAGCGCTCGTGATAATCTGTCGTTAGTATACCTTACAGAATTATCCAGCAGTGGTGGCCTGAACATATCAGTATATAGTTTGACACATTCCCCATATCGCTAGACTCTCCTGCGTGATGGGATTTGCTCAACACGATGTGTGAATGAATGAATGAAGGCACCTAGAACTCACGCTCGGCAGCCAGTGCTCTAGTTCCTACTACACTTAACGGTAAATAGCCGTAAGGTGAATTATACGATGATCCTCATGCCACGTCTGTAATTTTACGGAAACAATTAATACCAGTTTCAGTAGTACAGGGTGATTATAATTAAAGTTCAGCTTTCAAACGGCTGTAGAAATCACTCCATTGTTCAGAATGAAGTCAAATTGCAACGGAATATTATCAGAGAAGGGGAAAAACGTATGTTGTTGTTGTGGTCTTGAGTCCTGAGACTGGTTTGATGCAGCTCTCCATGCTACTGTATCCTGTGCAAGTTTTTTCATCTTCCAGTACCTTCTGCAGCCTACATCCTTCTGAATCTGCTTAGTGTATTCATCTCTTGGTCTCCCTCTACGATTTTTACTCTCCACGCTGCCCTCCAGTACCAAATTGGTGATCCCTTGATGCCTCAGAACATGTCCTACCAACCGATCCCTTCTTCTAGTCAAGTTGTGCCACAAACTCCTCTTCTCCCCAATTCTGTTCAATACCTCCTCATTAGTTATGTGATCTACCCATCTAATCTTCAGCATTCTTCTGTAGCAGCACATTTCGAAAGCTTCTATTCTCTTCTTGTCTAAACTATTTATCGTCCATGCTTCACTTCCATACATGGCTACACTCCATACAAATACTTTCAGAAAAGAAAAACGTATAGCAGAAGAAAAATAAAGCCCGCATCTCGTGGTCGTGCGGTAGCGTTCTCGCTTCCCACGCCCGGGTTCCCGGGTTCGATTCCCGGCGGGGTCAGGGATTTTCTCTGCCTCGTGATGGCTGGGTGTTGTGTGCTGTCCTTAGGTTAGTTAGGTTTAAGTAGTTCTAAGTTCTAGGGGACTTATGACCACAGCAGTTGAGTCCCATAGTGCTCAGAGCCATTTGAACCATTTTTTTGAAGAAAAATAAATAATTACAAAATGTAGCAATACATGGCCCTGTGAGCATCACAATTTAATAGTGGTCGACTACAAAAGACAAATGAATCATACAACAATGCCTAAGGTGTACGTTTGACGTTAAACAAACTGTACCACTCAGTGTGCATGGTGAACAAGTGTGTATTGTTAGTTACGTAAGCCCATCCACCACGGCAAGGTCATATCACATCGGATGGGAACAATCGGTTTGTAATTGTCCTGAGGCCAAAAACCGCGTAAAAAAAGCATCAATCACATAGATTTTTAACTGCTCTGAGGCTAAAAACCGCATAAAAAGCATCAATCAAGATCAGATCGGATTATTAATTTCCGTGTGACTAGCGCAAAACATGTTCAATATGTTGTCCACCGTTTTCTGAAACAAGTTGAAATCGAGAAACAGCATGTTCCAATGTTCCACAACTGATCGAAGTGTTTCCAGGGTCACGTTCAGAATGTGTTGTGCAATGCTTGCCCTCAATGCAGCTAAGTTTTCAATCGGAACACTCAACACAACACCTTTCAGATAGCCCCACAGCCAGAAGTCACACAGGTGATCGGGAAATGGCGCTTCAGCAGCTGCTTAACTGGATTTGCAATATGCGGAGGTGCGCATCTTGCATAAAAATGATCCCATCCACACATCCACGCTGTTGGAGAGCTGGAATGACGTGGTGGCGCAAAAGACACATAGCGCTTACCAGTGACGGTACACCTAACAGGACCGGAAGCACCTGTCTGTTCGAAAAAAACATGGCCCTATGATAAATGATGCCGTAAACCCGCACCATACAAAGATCTTTTCTGAATGAAGTGGTAGTGGTTGATTTGCGTGTGGATTTTCCGTTGCCCATATTCGACAATTCTGTGTATTGACATATCCTGTCAGATGGAAGTGGGCTTCGTCTGTCCACAAAATCTTCCGCGGCCAATCATTGTCCACTTCCATGTGAGCAAGAAATTCTAAAGCAAAGGTCTCTCTTGCTGGCGCGTCAACAGAAAGCAGCTCGTGCACATGGGCGATTTTTAATGGATAGTAAAGAAGGATGTTTCGTAGGATTTTACGCGCCGTACTCACAGGTATGTCCAACGTTTGGGCAATTTTCCATGCACTACACGTTGGCACACCACCACTCGTCTCCTCCTGCATTGCTGTGGCCACTGTTTCCACTGACGTCGAATCAATTTATTTCCTCCCTCTACCAGGTTGCACACCAAACGAACCCATCTTTTCGAATTTCCGAATTATTTTCTCCAGACCCACGACACTCATCGGACCAACGCCTTTTTTCAAACCCTTCAGGGTCTGGGACCTCTGCAGAGTGACGTGTGCACAGTCATCACTCTTGTAATACAGCTTTACAAGCAGAACGCGATCCTGCATTGAGACAGTCATGACGAACGCCGCAGACGAGAAAGGAGGAAAATCCGTGTACCCGGCGTGTTTATACCAACTTCAAACCTCTGACCGCTCGACTAATCCCGCGCGGCTGTACCAACTTCAATACGTCGTGCGATGGCAGCTGTTTTCATTTACGTATTGATCTATCGATCCATTTCCACACTATTTTTTTTTCTTCTGCCATACGTTTTCTCGCTTCTCCGAAAATATTCCGTTGCCATTAGACGTTGTAACACTTCTGTCACTAAATGTAACTATGTTTTCTCTTTTGATGCTAGTGAATTGTCAGGATGAGCATTACTGCAAAGGGCATTTGATTCTAAAGCATTATGTCAGGGTGAAAATACTAAATAAATTAATTTTTCTCTCTTAACAACATGTGGACAGGGTGGGTTCTTCCTTGGCTCGGGTATGAGGTAGAATGAAATAGCATTTTTACATAAGATAACTTTCATTGAAAGTTTTGTACAACTGTTTCCTTACTGGATGTTCTGGCTCGGAGAGCGGCGGCTGTGTCGTTTGCGAAGCCTTCTGCTGCGGCAGCGGCGGCGTCTGATTATGCCTGGCGGTGAGTATCTCGTGTCGCCGTCTCGCCCAGTTGACTGGAGACGCGCATCGTACTGTGGCCCGTTTAATTATTGAGAACGAAGTCGTGAATCGGATGGTGATACCTTGGATGTGGCGTCCCAGTGTTTCTCTTTTCTAAGCGGCCGCGTGTGTCAGTGTTGTGCCTCGGCCAGTGGAGCAGCGCGGCGGGGGAAGGCCAGTGTCCCGGACTCGAACAACGGACTCCAGCTTGCCAGTCTTCGGCTGTCAGATCTTCATCCCAGCTCACAGGTGACTGCTGATGTGAGGCCGTCTCCTTCCCGTCCTCACGAGTAGCCCGGGTACGTAAAAATCAGACTTCCAATACCTTTTACTTCTGTCTTCTGGCGGCGAGGCTGCTGCTTGCTATTCCATAATAGCGGCGGACTTCGTGCTTCTGTGTACGATGTAGTCTCTTCCTGAATGACGGTCTTCAGCTCCAAAACTGAACTGAAAACTACTCCTCTTGTCGGGCCCACTGCGTCTCGCGTATTTATTCACTTCAGTTCGCTGGAGGTGAACGACTTCACGGTCATTGCCTCTTCTGTCACGTTGAAAAGCTTCTCGAAGAATCTTCTTAACGTCGGTCATTGGCTCTTGGAATGTAGGCGAGGGCCTTTGATCACATGTGACAACTGAGAAACACGTGAGCCGGTTGGGCGATGCCCTGACGGCTGGATCAAAAAATGGTTCAAATGGCTCTGAGCACTATGGGACTCAACATCTTAGGTCATAAGTCCCCTACAACTTAGAACTACTTAAACCTAACTAACCTAAGGACATCACACACACCCATGCCCGAGGCAGGATTCGAACCTGCGACCGTAGCAGCCTCACGGTTCCGGACTGCAGCGCCAGAACCGCACGGCCACCACGGCCGGCGGCTGGATCGACAGCGTCCGCTTATGTGGGGAGGGCGATGGCTTCTTCTGAACTTGCTGACTTCATGGTCATTGGCTCTTCTGTCACTGCTGCTCTGCCCGCTGTTTGCCAGTGTGTAATGCTTCTAAACTAAACTAATTTTTTCATTTACTTTCTAATTTATTTACCTATGTTAAGTACCACTAAACAACGCCAATCTGACCAGTGATGTTATTTTGAAATAATCATCCTATTACCATATCGTTACAGGATGTACCCAAGAAGAGATATACAAGGTGGTCAGAAACAGTCCGAAAAACTTGTAAGAATGTTGCAGGGTAGGCTGTGCTGTGAAATAACTGTTAGGAAAAAATTCGATACATTTCGCCGTTTCAGAGGGAAATAACATTGAAAAGCGAAATAACACTGCAATTTGCCAGACAGCCCGTTGCGGTCGCAAATTCAAGCGGGCCTCCAGAGACAGTATCACCTAATGTGTTCTTCGTTTGGTTTTTTATAACCGAACAAGAGAGCGATACAAAAATTGGACATGGGACAGAAGTAAGGACGGAACCAGAGCCATAGGCTGTATAGTCTAGTACACTATGAGAACACCTGATACTGATTAGCTGGTCGATTGAATTTTTGCGCACTCAACGACCTGGTTGGTTAACTTCAATGTTAATTAAATCGGAAATGAGGCGATGGATAGAATTTTTTTCTTAATAATTATTTCTCAGCACAACCTAACCTGCAGAACCCTTACAAGCTTTTTGGACTGTTCTTGACCACCCTGTATGAAACTGGAACAATTCTTTCCTGTGACATATATCATTAGTGCTGCTTTTTAATCCCTTTTACGGCATCTGTTTTTCCGATTTTTCCACATAATGCTGGGGGCAGGCTGATAGGAGCCACAGTGCTGTTCTTTAGCCTAATACAAACGGTGAGCAAACTTTTACAGTTTTAAATGAGCAAAATGTGAGTATTAGAGAAACAAAAGGTTATTTCCAGGAGCCAGACCCACGACAGGTCTGGTAGGTGCTAGAGGGGAGTATTGTAGATAAGGAAGAAAATGAGTGAGACACAATGTCTGGGGCTAGGGGCAGTGGCTGACTACTGGCAAGTGTGAGAAGTGGGGGCAGGACAGAGAGGAAGGTGTTTTTTTTTCCTTTACTGTTATTTCATATCCCTGCCCCATGGGGCAGGAGCAGGCTGACAGTGGCACAATTCGCCGCTCTTCAGCCAAGAGACCGTATGATATAAAATATTACATATATAAAAGAAGCTATCAAAGATGGGGTTTACACATGAGAAGTGACAACAATAGGAGTTAAAATATACAAAGAAAAAAAGGGGTGGTTTCACGAGGCACATTTACGTCAGATGCACATATAATTAAAATGACACTCAATGAACGAAATAGCACATAAACCCTGGCGGCACAAAGAGCACAATTAAAAACGGCGTTCTCAGTAATGAGAACCACATGGGACAACGACAATGAATATACACTGCACTTATGTAACAAGCAGGGCGAGCACCAAAACACGACAAAGTAACTGGATTAAAATTGGAAGGACCTGCCAAGGGAGGGGACGTCAAAGAGGAGGGAGAGAGGAAAGAGAGAAAGGGGTTTGGCGGAGGAGGGGTGTAGGAAGGGACAGATGGGAGGGAGCTGGTAACACACCAATGGCAGACGCCGGGGGGGGGGGGGGATGAGTAGGGAGCAGTTGAGGAGGGAGTGCAAGGACTGGAAAAGGAGAAGTGAGAAGCACAGGGGGGTAGGAGGGAGGAAACAGCAGAGGGGGAGGGGAAAGAGAGGGAGCCGTAGGGAGGAGGGGAGAGGAAGAAGAGTTGGAAGGAAGGATAAATATCAGGGTGAAGCACGTCATCTGGGGCGGGGAGACACTGGAAATTCCTTTGGGAGGTGCGGAGATGGAGAAAGGGTGGGACACATCAGTAAAGGCGCGGCAGCAGGTGGGCAGTGGAGAGGAGTGGAGACACCAGGGGGCGAAGGGGATCGAGGCAGCAGTTGGTGTAGAGGATACGAATGTGTTCAAGAAAAAGGAGTAGACGTGGGAAGAGAATGAGGTCGCAGAGGAACCTTGCGGAGTATGGGAGATGGATACGGCAGGCGAGGTGGAGTGCATGTTGTTCAAGGATTTGTAGTGCTTTGTAGAATTTAGGAGGGGGCGAACATCCAGGCAACACTAGCATAACAGAGGGTAGAATGGATCAAGCATTTGTAGATATGAATGATGATAGAAGGATGCAATTCCCATGTCCAGCCAGACAGGAATTTCAGGAGACGGAGTCTATTGTGGGCTTTGCGTTGGATGGGAAGGAAATGGGGAGTCCAGTTGAGGTGATGGTCAAGAGTGAGGCCAAGGTACTTCAAGAGGGAAAGATGCGCTGTGGTAATAGGAGGTTGTGTGAGACAGATGAAAGGAATCTGAGAGTAATGAACACGAAAACCACCGACTCTGTGTGCTACACAGGTATGAATTGCGTGCGGAAAAGGAAACATACGAGTTTGAAAACGTTATGGAGAACGCCTCATCAGTGCTTCGGACCTCACGGGGTACCTATCGCCACTGGCCTCATACCCGTTTTACGCAGCTGACTTTCTTGTCTCAGTCGACCATTGGAGACAAGTGAGTCCACTGCAGCGGCCCTGCTGTTGCACTCCTGTACCGAGTCTCGTCTGTTCCGAGTGGTCGTTTTCGTTAACACGTCAGCCTCAAAATTGTGTTCTGAGGACTGTCTGATATGCAGTTTGACATCTGAAAGCTGAAAGCAAGGTTATGAGGGACCATTTTTATGAAAAAAACAAAATATACTAATAAAATGTAAGAACAAGCAAAGATAACAGTGTATTAATGACCAAGGCACAACTGATAGTGAAATTTCGTGTTAAAGGTCGCGTGGTAAATTCTTTACAGTCCTGAGAACTGAAAGAATAGGTCATATGTTATCCAAGCATTTCAGAATATATAGGCTTCTTTTTTTATTTGCTGGAGAAAATATTTACTTTCGAACAGATGAAACAATATCTAGACCCCAACAAATAACGCCTTTTTCTTTATCCTTTGTATCTCGTTTTGTTGCTAAGTGCCACATAACGTCGAAAATTATTTTTCTGGTCAAATAGTGCCGACATTTTCACTGTTGAAATAATTTTCATTAAAATTCACTTATCTCTTTACGTTTCTATATTTTCTATATGTGCATACGTTTCTTTCTTTCAGATATTTCGTCTCTGTTCTATGAAAATATTAGAAGGAAAAAATACAAGGACCTTGTGTAACTTCTCTGTTGTCGCAGAAAAAAATGGTTCAAATGGCTCTGAGCACTATGCGACTTAACTTCTGAGGTCATCAGTCGCCTAGAACTTAGAACTAACTAAATCTAACTAACCTAAGGACATCACACACACCCATGCCCGAGGCAGGATTCGAACCTGCGACCGGAGCGGTCGCTCGGCTCCAGACTGTAGCGCCTAGAACCGCACGGCCACTCCGGCCGGACATGTTAATACAGTGAGAGCAGAAAGAGAGAGAAGACACCAAGGAAAATGGAGATCGTGGTCGCTCCTTCAAGCGTGTTCAGATAGACAAAAAGTAAACAGCAAAGTAAAGGTTAAGAAGAAACGACAAAATAAAGTCCATTTTCATCGTAGAAATGTGCTGGGTCGGAACAGGTTAACTTCCGATATTGGCAAACGCCACTACAGTCCCCTATCACAACCACAGGTGATAGCACGAACGGCCAAAGACACTACTAGCTGGGGATGAGCCACCTATGGCGAGCTAACATACACTCACAAGCGAAAACGTCGACAAGCCGCTGCAAATCAGCAACGTTGACTGGATATGCCAGCTGCTATTAAAACCGACCAACAGGCTAAAGCAGGGAAGCCGACAAGCTCTCACACTAACCCACAAAAAAATCGCCAACGCTACCCTACACTGTGAATCCGACATGTGACCTATTGGACACTAAACGATGATGAACCCAACTGTTACAGGCATGCTGATGCTGACCGAGAGGCCAACAACGGGACACAGCTGCAGCCGCCGAGTAACACCGCTCCACAAAGTCAAAGTACCGGCCTGCATGATACCACTACTAAAAGAGCCTACCCTTACATGACCTGTCGCAGGCAGCAAGAAAACCGCTACAGCTCTTACAACTAGACCCAACTATCGCACTGTTTTTTTCTTTCTTTGCTCTTTCTTTGGCACCTTTTCTTCTGCCCTTCAGACCGCTACCCTTCGTTCAACTTTCGACCCAGTCTATCTCCAGATGAGCGCGTATTAATGGTTAACCTTTAACCAGACGTACGTAAACAACGCAGTACCCACATCCTGCGAGACCTCACTTAGTGAAAACTAACCAATATGCAGATATGGCAGTAGACGTTTTGTGTTGGCCATCTTGCCGGTGTGGGCGTGGAGGGGCTCCACCCTTAAAAAAGAAATGAAAAGAAAAAAAATAGTTCCATGTTTGTGTCAATACGCAGTGTACTCCACACTCTGCACGGTCTATCGATCATTGACGTCATAGTCACAGTCGCGTCGTTATCGGTTGCTGATTTAGATGCAGGCACAAAAGGCACGCGCATTTCGAGTAGCTGATTTTGAACAGAAAGTCGTCCGCGCAAACTTGCCTCGGGCAGGTTTTTTTAATATACTGTGAAACACGTATGTATTCAGTGTATTGATTGACAGCGATGGCGAGGCATGACAGAATCTCTGACCAGAGAGTTATTTATCGTTGCTAGTCTGCGCTTGACCGCGCGAGAGTTCAGTTGCGAGTCGGCAGGAAGTGCAGTTGCGTGTAGGGAGTCGCGAGTTGCAGTTGTGAGTTGGAGTCGGCGGGCGTCGACATGGGTCTCTGGTCACAGTTCTGGACGAGGTATATTGTTATCGAAGGTAATGAAGCATCATTGCGCTCAGCTAATGACATATGTTAATTGTAATTAATTTGTTCAAGAATTGCCCCCATAATAATTTCTCTACAAAGTAGCCTTTTAAAGAAAAAGATTCATTTCAAGTTAAATAATATTTGCTATGCATTCCCTCCTAGAATCAAAATTAAACATGGGCCAGCATTGCACGGAGCTGTGCCGAAAAATAAGAGCAGATATAGATGCAGTTTACTGAGGTAAGAATTTTGGTTTTTGTGTTCTGATTTGATTATTGCACAGGGCCGAAGGTCAGCGCAGCTGCCCTTATAAAATTTGTCAGGTTTATCTTAATGTTAATTTTGTGGGGACTTAACATTTTAGCACATTTTTATTATCATTGACTTTTATTACTGTGGGGAGTTTACATTTGGGCCATTATTATTCTTTAATTTTACAAGGAGGTTACGCTTGGTTCATTTTTATTATGCAGTTTTGTGGGAAGATAACATTTCACTTAACATTGAGTTTCATAATTGTGCGGGGAGGTTAAAACTGTGTAGTGTGCAATGAAGAGATCATCCTTGATGACTTATTCTTCTAGGATGGGATGTAAGGATAAAAGGTAAGCTATATATTACACTTTCAGTTAGGCTTGGGCACTCAATGGGTCCTTTAGCCTGCTGTCTTTGGTGATGTCTATCTCCTGTGGAGGGCTGTAATGTGTGACTGCTACCTCGTGTTATGACAGATCGCCCATGGGGGGTGAAACGTTATTGACTTCGGTACTCCATACTTGTGCCATCTTGGAGGGTTTACGGTTCCTACCGATTCTAACTGTCGAACTTCGTCCCCAAGGGCATCGATTTTGTGAAAAACTCGTAGAGCCTTGTCATGGACCTTCTCTTGTCTAGTGGTCTCGTGGAGTGCGGTGCGGATGTCTACGTTTCTTGTCCACCATGGAGCTCCTGTGATCCATCGGTAGCAAATGTTTTGGAGCGCTTGGAGTTTGTTGTAGTCGGAGACGCACGTAGTTCCCCACGAGTTGGAGCCTTATACAACTGGAGTTAGTCTTAGGGTTGAGATCATTACTCTTCAGGAACGGAATCAATGACCTGGCCATTTTCTGGGCTGCCGTCTTCTTGTCGTCAATATGCTGCGTAAAGAGCAATTTTTTGACAAGGTAGACACCGAGGTACTTCACTCCCGGCGACCGTGGAATAAATGAATCAGCTATTTGGAGTCTGTCGTTCAGAGCTGGCTTCCTCCGTGTGAACATAACGGCTGCCGTCTTCGTCGGGTTGATTGTTATGTTATTTTGCAGCGCCCAGCTATCCATTACATCGAGTCGCCGTTGCATGGGTAGAGTTGTGGGCGCGAGGGAAAGAGCGGCAGGGCCGGCTCAACAGGTGGCGCCGCCCCGCCTCCCTGCGGCGGGCGCAGGCGGCGGAGGGCACGCCGCGCCGCAGGTACCGTTGCCGCCTGGAATGCCGGTCCAGCTCCAGGCTCCAGTCTGGAGGCGGCCGCTGGAGCCGCAACACCTCAGCAGCCGCCGCGGGTGTGGGCGTGGCGGACGACGGCCTGCTCTGCTCAGCTGACCGCACAGATGGCGACCACCGACTCTGCGCCAGGTACGTTGCGCCTCTTACATCCACTAAATCCAGTGCTGAGGTTTACACAGAGCCGCGTGTGATATTTTCTCTGATATTTAGTTTACGAATTGGCTGTCCCACCACTAAGCGTGGCCAACGTGTTTACTTTCGAAACACGGAACGTGCATAATACATCAACTACTGACCGCCAAGTTGGAATTGAAACTAATATAGTTTGGCACTAGCCGCGAGTGCCAAGACAATAGAAAGAAGTTGTCTTACAGCATAACTCCAGATTTTATCGTGCCTCAGGTGTGTTGTTACCGGGGTATGCGAACATACGTAAACCTTGTATGATCAGACATTGAGAAGACTGGTTCGATTGCGGCTCAAGTCTGTTGCTCCCGTTTGCACTCTGTAAACAGTTGGAGATTCCAATGTTACTCCAGCTGCAGTACTGGCTAAAATACTTCTCATTACGAGAGATTCATCGCAGTATGAGAATGATGCAGCTTTTTGCAGTGGACTACTTACCTGTGAACGTCGAATCTCCTCCACCAATAAAGTCCATTAGGGGATGTATGTTGCAGATTTGCCTGGATTTCGGGCTTGATGAAAAATCGGATGTTAAAATAATATTTTCCAACTCAGTGACGAACCCTTCCAACAGATGTATTTTCCGTAAGCATTTACAAAAACTGCTTTCTACTAACATGACCGACAAAACACCAACCATTATAGACTTTGCATCATTACATTGTCCAAACTGCGATTGACTACAAAGGCTTTTCAACACTCAGTATATTCCGTATCTTAACGATGTATCTTCTGTGGTCTGTTTTCGAAAACAATTACATTTCCTGATTTATAATGAAAATTTAATGGTTCATAACAAGCTGTTTAGTAAGGTTTTAAAGACAATAACTGCGAGGTGGCGCAGTGGTTACCACACTGGACTCGCATTCGGGAGGACAACTGTTCAAACCTGCGTCCGCTTATCCTGATTTAGGTTTTCTGTGATTTCCTTAAATCGCTTCGGGCAAATTCCGGGATGGTTCCTTCGAGAGCGCACTGTCAGCTTCCTTCCCGATCCCTCCCTGATCCGATGGCACAGATAACCTCCCTGTTTGGTCCCTTCCCCAAAATCAACCAACAAAGGAACCGAAGACAATAAATGATGATTCATTCTGAATACATTTCTAAATATTGTTCTTTTGACTCTTCTGTGGAAATTTGGTTATGAAGTTACAATACAATACCTATCGTAAAATTATTAACTACATCATGAACTGAGGCACAGTACAAAATACCAAAACGGAATTTCAGATTAAATATCTGTGTGATAATTTCTTAGTATCAAAATCAGTAATGTTTACATCAGAATGTTCGACAATCGTTATTGATAAAGTTAATTACGACTGATGTAATTGGTTTTTCGTCGTGCACAGGCCACGTTAAATACATGAGGTGACTGATTAACCTTCAAAAGTCTGTTTTTTGATAAGTTGAAATTTACGAATTTTGCTATTTAATTATTGATTTAATTACAACAGAGATATTTCTCCTAACATTTCTATGGGAATGTAGTAATGCAATCACGAGAATGAAACTATAAATTTTGCTCAAATTTACGACAGTATGCTAGTGCACAACATAAAGTTTTGTAAGTAATTATAACTTTGTGTTAATTGCAGTTAAATGACCTGAAATTATGTTAATGATGTTGATTCGGTGTATAAGTCAACCATACAGTTTAATTTAGTGATAGAAATTAAGAGAAACCACACTTTCTAATTTAATCGCTGACCTTTTAGTGCTACCGAAGGAATCGTTAACTACCCGATAACTGTCCTATTACAAGCTGTTCTATGAAATACGCAAATCTTGATATTATTTCGTACATACTAAGAAATACTTAAGCTAGTAAGGTAACATGTATTGTACCAATAAGAAAGATAGATAACGGAAGTACGGAAAGTTGCGTTTTACGTACCGTCGACGACTATGGCATTTGCGACGGACGGCGTATTCGTACTAAAGGAGGCTAGGGAAGGGAATAGGCGATGTCCCTGTCAAAGCAACTATCCTGATGTTTTGTCGTAATCGATTTAGCGAAACCACGATAAACCTACATCTTGATGGGCGCAGTGGGATTTAAACCCCTGTGTCCGCAGCTCGTGGTCGTGCGGTAGCGTTCTTGCTTCCCACGCCCGGGTTCCAGGGTTCGATTCCCGGCGGGGTCAGGGATTTTCTCTGCCTCGTGATAACTGGGTGTTGTGTGCTGTCCTTAGGTTAGTTATGTTTAACTAGTTCTAAGTTTTAGGGGACTGATGACCATAGATGTTAAGTCCCATAGTGCTCAGAGCCAATTAAACCCCTGTCCACCCGATTGCGAGTCCAGTGTCATTGCCACTGAAAAATATTTTGTATGACTTGCAATCGAATGCGGCGTTCCATCTCGAGACAACTTCCGCTACGCTGCTTTATTGTTATTTCTCTTTATTCCTCAAGGTGACACCAGTAGCGACTTACTGAGCAACGTAATATCTGACCTACTTTAAGTGGGAACGTTACTGTGCTCTCTTTGAAATTTAACACAAAAGTGTGAGTTCTTTCATTTTTCGATTTTTTATTTCCTATGACTCAAGAACTGTATTTTATTCTTATTGGTCCATAGTATTTGTACAGCTTTCATCCACAATAATTGTCTGCCTCGGTCGCAAAAACAACGAATCGGTACACACACTGCTCACGTCACTAACCTGCGCTAAACAATTTCCATCATATCTAGAGCAACTTGCTGTCGCAAACTGCTTTATGAAACTTGTTTCATTTTTCAAGATCAACAAGTTTTGTATTCACTAACGATGACCACAGTTATTGTTCTTAATGGGAAACAAATATAGTTTAAACGAGTATTTTGTCAAAACTGGTCGTACTTGTCACAGGGAGCTACCCATGGTTCTTATTTGCGGAAAGAAAAACTTATTTTACATCTCTCGATCGCTGTATTTTATTGCTTCAAACTGAACTGAACTGTTGCCCATCTTCACATCCCTTAAACAATACCGAAAACGACAACTGGGTTCTAATCATGTGCCTACAGTATTACAGGGCTAAATCAGGCCAGACGGAAAGTGGCGAAAGTCAGGCTGAGGTTTTCTTCCGCCTAGGCGTGTCAGAACTCGACACGGGCCGTCCGCGGCAGACCGCAGCACTAGAGACGCGTCGCCTATTGTCGGCACGGGAGGGGGAGGGGGAAGCTTTGCCACTCTCTTTAAACATCCGTCTCGTCCGTGTCTAAAAACATAGGCAGTCAGGCGGAAGATACGACACCAACAAAGAACGGTCCGCCCGCATCTCGTGGTCGTGCGGTAGCGTTCTCGCTTCCCACGCCCGGGTTCCCGGGTTCGATTCCCGGCGGGGTCAGGGATTTTCTCTGCCTCGTGATGGCTGGGTGTTGTGTGATGTCCTTAGGTTAGTTAGGTTTAAGTAGTTCTAAGTTCTAGGGGACTGATGACCATAGATGTTAAGTCCCATAGTGCTCAGAGCCATTTGAAAGAACGGTCCATTTGAAAGGAAGTTCAGGTAGGCGCGAATGTACGAAGACCAGCGTCCAATAGAAACAGTATATCACATCTGGAAGCCATTAAATGCGGAGGCTTTATAATTTATCCGAAATATTTTCTTTTTTTCAGTAAATAGGACAGTGTTCCTCCTGTTTTGTACTGTTCGCCATACGTTTAGTTAAGGAACTATGGCACGGCATCATATAGACTGACACAAGGAAACGTAATATCCGTCAGTATATAAGGTTCAGGTGATAATATGAGTACTGCGTCGACACTTGTCTTCCAGTGGGTATGGTTTCTCTTTTTCGCCGACAGTCGCTTTGGGAGAAGAGGCAGTGTCATGATAACTTGGACATGTCAGAGCATTTAGTTTGTCGTAAATGTCAGCGATGTGCAAAGCACCAGCGGACGTATTTTACACATTTCCAAATCACGTCCGGGTTCCGGCTTCTGATTGTCCCGCCGTTCCCACTGTTCCGATCAATTCTCTGCGTGAGATGTCCATCCCGACAGTATAGACACAAGATACAGTCTCATTGCCCTATCACGTGAACTGGAGCAAAATATCTTTTCAAGATGGTCTTAGTGTAATGTGAAGGTCCATTAAATGCGAAAACACTCTCTAAGCTTCGTCTATCCAGGAATGTCCGTGTGTCCATGTGTTTTAATTTAATCGCTGTTTTCTTTTACATTTTTATCATTGCACGGAAGTGTCTAGTGATTGTATTATACTTCTTATTTTCCACATACAAGGGTAATCACAAAAGTAAGGTCTCCTATTTTTTTATAAGTACAGAACTCTGTTTGTGTGGCAGTTGGTCACACTGTTATGAAGAGTGCTTCACGCTCTGTGTGTAAACATGCCCACGCCGCGCTGAGGGGCTGTTCAAAATGGTTCAAATGGCTCTGAGCACTATGCGACTTAACTTCTGAGGTCATCAGTCGCCTAGAACTTAGAACTAATTAAACCTAACTAACCTAAGGACATCACACACATCCATGGCCGAGGCAGGATTCGAACCTGCGACCGGAGCGGTCGCTCGGCTCCAGACTGTAGCGCCTAGAACCGCACGGCCACTCCGGCCGGTGAGGGGCTGTCTTGGCTTTGCAGCCGTTGAGAATGGAGCTCCCGTTGGATGTTACCGCCAACTGCGAATTGCGCGCAGTTATTCGGTTTTTGAACCCAAAGGGCACTACGCCGATTGAAATCCATCGCCAATTGACGGAAGTGTATGGTGAATCGTGCATGGATGTCAAAAATGTTCGTAAGTGGTGTAGAGAGTTTGCAGCTGGTCGGACCGAAATTCACGACGAACAAAGGAGCGGGAAACCGTCAATTTGTGAGGAGACAGTGTTGAAGGTTGAGCAAAGCATGCGTGAAGATCGGCGGATCACCCTGGATGATCTCTGCACGTTGGTTCCTGAGGTTTCCCGAAGCACTGCTCACAGAATTTTAACGGAAATATTGAACTACCGGAAGGTGTGCGCAAGATGGGTGCCACGCATGCTGACTGAGGATCACATGCGGCAACGAGCTGGTGCTTCCCGCGCATTTCTTCACCGCCTTACGACTTTCTGGACTCAATCGCTACGGGTGACGAAACCTGGGCATACCACTTTACACCTGAAACCAAACAACAATCGCGCCAGTGGCGACATCCTTCTTCGCCAAAGCCGCGTAAATTCAGACAAACACAGTCTGACGGTAAAGTCATGACAACGGTTTTTTGGGATCGGAAAGAGGTATTGTTGGTCTACTTTATGCCCACTGGGACCACAAGTAACGCTGACAGGTACAGTGAGACTCTGAAAAAACTCAAACGGGCAATTCAGAACCAGTGAAGAGGGATGTTGAGCAAAGGCGTACACATTATCCATGACAACGCTCGCCCACACATCGTTCGGCAAACCGTTGCTCTCCTGCAACAGTTTCAGTGGAACATAATCACCCACCCACCCTATAGTCCTGACTTGGCGCCCAGTGACTATCACCTGTTCCTTAGGTTAAAAGAACATTTGGGCGGAAAGGGACTCAGCTAAGACGACAAAGTGAAAGAAGAAGTTCATAACTTTCTGAACAGCATGGCGGCGAGCTAGTATGACATGGGCATACAAAAACTGCCACAGCGTCTACAAAAATGCATCGACAGAAATGGTGATTATGTCAAAAAATAACTAAATGTTGCAGCTGTAAACTGATGTAAACCATTGTAGAAATAAACAGGTCTACGTACTTGTAAAAAAAAAAAAATAGGCGACCTTACTTTTGGGATTACCCTCGTATATGAGAAGTATAGTGGACATTATCGCATGCTTCAGCGATACCGTCTTTTGAATCTCACAGAAAACTATCAACATTTGTAATCTTCTTGTCCTATACAACTGAAAGTGGTCCGTTACACTGTATTCAGCAGCAACGTCATTTGTATACAAGTGACAGATCCTTTGCAGTATACAGTGACAACTGCTATAGCCCTCGAATTACATGTGTTTCGTAGCCATGACCTGCTTACTCATTTTTTAAACACTTTCTGTCTTAGTTATATGAAAGCAACGTCACGATTTAGCTGATGCTACGTTCGGAAGGCTAGCTCTAATAGGTCCGCTACTGACCACACGCCTGAGGAAACTTAAGATCAGCGTCTTGGAAATAACGCGTGTCTTCGTTTCGCGACTGTGCCACTGTTACCGGCTCCTATCTTTTTAGTACCATTGTAATAACGTGCAAGTCGCTCATAAGATGTTTTCGGTACGTCCTGGTACATAACCAAATGGAATCAAATTTAAGGCAGTATCCAGTTGCTTTAACCTCAATATGTTACTCACGTGTAGTGCCCGGAATCACAAATAACAGTATAAATCAGACAACGTAATCCTTAAATTATTTATATTGTCACTTAGAATCTCTATGTTAGGATCATTGGGTAACATGAATCACGGTCATATATCGGCGTAAACCGTGTGAGTTTAACTGAAAATTAAATTCTCTTGAAGAGTGAACTCAGAATGACTGGACGTGTGAATGCATTACCCTCTTAGAGTAAGTCAATAATTATTTTCAAGACAGTCGACTTAGCACTTGACGACGACGATGGAGGCAGTCGCCGAAAGCTTTGCATTTTATCCGAATTTGACGCTGCAAATTAACCAAGAACTTTCTATCGAATGTCACTTCTTGTGGTTTTAAATATCATTACAGCAATAGAAAATACACAGGGACATTGTTTTTCGGTATAGTTGTAGTGGTTTTGAAGGCACTTCGTTCATATAATTAAAAAGTTTCTAACTCCGTGAGAAAGTAAAGGTTTGCGGTTGAGCAGCACGCCACGTGTGGCCCCTGAATTGGTGAACTCTTAACGTACTCGTATATTGGGCTTTACCAAACGAGTGGTATTCCGACGGGAACAGATCGGAACTGCATGCAGGGTGTTCAAACACTTCGCAATTTAGATCACGAAGAGAGCGAACAGTGTGGCCTGCAGCCTGTGGAGACGGGATGTCATGCAAAGAGAAGAATATTTTTTCCAACAGTTGACCTCGGAGTTTACTTCGTACTTCAAGCTTCAGCTTGTTGCGAAGCACAGCGTACAACTGTTTCTGTTGACGCATTATTCCAGGTAACGTTCCAGCAACGGCCCTTCCGAACCTCGGAAAACTGTGAGCACCACTTTTCCCGCAGAGACCTGACTTTTTCAATTTGTTTTTTGGCTGGAAATTCGGAGTGTTCCTATTCTATGCTCTGGGGTCTGCTCTCTGTCTCGAAGTGATGAATCTCTGTTTCGTTCCAAAGACGTTTGACCTTGTTCAACACGAGAATGCAGTAGATTGTGACAAATCATCAATCGATTGCTCTTGTGCTCCTCAGTGAGTTCTTCAGGCAACGGAAACTCGCCTTCGCGCCCCTCTCAGGTATAGTGGTAAGATGGCCCAGTGCGTACCCCGCCAAAAACTGAACACAGGTCAAGCGTGAAAACGGGAAGAACGTGTGTACTGAACTGTGGATAGTAAAAAAGAAACGAAGTAGAAATAGTTCAAACGGTTCAAATGGCTCTGAGCACTATGGGACTAAACATCTGTGGTCATCAGTCCCCTAGAACTTAGAACTACTTAAACCTAACTAACCTAAGGACATCACACACATCCATGCCCGAGGCAGGATTCGAACCTGCGACCGTAGCGATCACGCGGTTCCAGACTGAAGCGCCTAGAACCGCACGGCCACACAGGCCGGCTAGAAATAGTTAACGGTCCAATAAACAAGTGCAATAAAGTGCAGCCGGGAACAGCGACTGTGTCGCGGTTAAGTAGTTACAACAACGCCAATCAAGAGTCAAAACTTCCAAAACGGAACGCAACTTGAAAAACGTTAAAAACATATGTTTTGACAGAGCTCAGAGAATATGTGTGATTGTGAAACTGATGCGTTCATTTGTTCCAGCTTACGTGACAAACTATTACGTTTTCATCATTTCCCTGGGAGTGATCACATTCACAATCATACGAACGTGTTTATCGGGCAAGGAGGCGTATCTCATTCACTTACCAGTCGTAAAAATTAGGTGCGCCGATAAGAGATACCTGTCACATGACACACATACTGCCACTAATGCCGTGTGTGACACACCAGACGTGTTTTCCGGTGGAGGATTTGCCTGACTTGTAGCCTTGTCATCAAACGTTTTCTGTTTCCTTTCGAAAGCCACTTTCTTTCGGCTACTAATAGAGTAGTTGTAGAGAATCAACTGACATCAAAGGCCCCCACCTTACACCTCGCTGTTGCAAACGGACATTACACCACGACAGAGACACAAATTTGAATAAAGCGAGCAGCGAAAAAAAAGAAAAAAACTGGTACGAGGGAGGTTTGACGGTCCAACACCGTAACCAATTAACCACGACGCCATTTTGCTTCCGGCATGTACTATTTTGCACTCCTCTACATCTACATCTACGTGATTATTCTGCTATTCACAATAAAGTGCCTGGCAGAGGGTTCAATGAACCAACCACCTACAAGCTATCTCTCTACCCTTCCACTCTCGGAGGGCGTTCGGGGAAACGACGACTAAAATTTTTCTGTGCGAGCCCTGATTTCTCTTATTGTACCGTGATGATCATTTCTCCCTATGTAGGTGGGTGCCAACAGAATGTTTTCGCAATCGGAGGAGAAAACTGGTGATTGAAATTTTATGACAAGATCCCGTCGCGTCGGAAAACGCCTTTGTTATAATGTTTGCCTCTTCAATTCACGTATCATGTCTGTGGCACTATCTCCCCTATTCCGCGATAATACAAAACGAGCTGCCCTTCTTTGAACTTTTTCGATGTCATCCGTCAGAACCACCTGATGCGGATCTCACACCGCACAGCAGTACTGCAGAATAGGGCCATTCACTGTTTCTATCTTTATTTCTTCTTTCATAGTCCAGTACACTTTCTTCCTGTTTTCATGCTTGATCTGTATTCAGTTTTTGATGAGCTGTCCACTGGGCCCTCTTACCATCAAATCTCAGGGGAGTGCGATGGTGAGTTTCCGTTGCGAGACCCTCTGCGCACAGACTGTATGAAAGTTGAGGCTGAGCAGGATTCCATAAGCAAAACCAGCACTAACGTACATACGGTTTGCCATTCCACCAATAATCATAATAATAGAATCAGGACACTGACTTGCTCAGCGCCAGCATCATTATTTTTTATTCATCCTGAGTACTTTTCCCTCCCCGACTGAAATGCCCAGTTTCGTTGGCAAACACTTCTGTATTGTCTGCGTATTGTCTTGACCCTTCCTTGGGTTTCCCCTCAACTTCAAGATCCAAAAAAAGGGTTGCGAACCGGTGTTCTTGTTTGGTAAAAATGGAATGTGGGCAACAAATCAAAGCGAATTCGTGTCATAATTGTGAAAGAAGTAGAGACAACGATGCCTTGTAATGCCTCGCGACCTCTGGAAGGTGCCACTGGTGGCCAAACACAACAGCGCTATTTGCAGGTTCGGCCGTCATCTGCATTTACATCCAAGCAGGCATTTCTCGCGCCGTTTTCATATTTTTGTCCATCCCCGCTACGTGATACAGAAAAAAAAACACCTAAATCGTAACTTCGCCGTTTGCCTCATTAATGGCGGAGCACAAGCTCCGTCTGCACATGGTTGGGCTCCCCAACATGGATGCCTGGTGGTTTGGTACACATTTTCTTAACTCACGTCTGCGAACCGAAAACGAATGAAGGTGTAGGAACATTAATAGCTATGTTCTTAGTGAGTATTCTCTTACTTCTTATAAATGTGGTGCTACGTGAAACAGCTGAAAGTGAAAGTAGGAATCGATAGTAACTTTCGCAAGAAAAATCTTTGAAACAGAAACCAATGTTTCATCACAATTTACTCCTGCTCGTTAAGTAACGACCTAGTTTATCAATTCGAGAGGATTTATCTATTATTTGCCTATTTAAGAACATCCACATCCTGCTCCAGAACTGTATGAGGGATAAACCCTTCAGAATTCGTGTCGTCTGTGAAAAGAGTACTCACAACTTCTATCCGATTGCAACGAAAATATTATGGGGGTTTGGGATAGCATTCACATGTTTTTTAGAGAAAGTCGAACATTAACTTCCCATTTCTTCATCTCCCCCGACGACCGAACCTATCAAATTCAGCAGCCTTTAGAGGAAAGGCCATTGCCGAAGTTACTTATATGTCACAGTCGAAATGCATTATTTAAGTATGTAATGGATCACGCTGACCTTTTACTCCCGTCTTCTCTTGTCTTATTATTCCTTAACAGGTTTATCGTCTGCAGAAAGCACTGAATCTTCTTGGGCGAAATCGGGTAACACGTTTTACTGCGAATGAAAGTGTACAGAACGCGCACGTAGTATCTTCCCTACGAACCTCTCCTGACCTTTCCCACAAATTGCAAACTTTTACGAGTGTTTTACTAAGGCCTCTATTAACACGGAGTCCATCGTTGCCTTGACATTTGAGACTCCCTCCTATACGGTGTATGTTTTCTAAGAACTCCCTGGCAAAGTTACGTCTACCCGCTACGTCACGGAGAAACTAATAGCTTCCTCGGATGTAGGTGAGTCACCTCTGGCGGGCATGAAATTCTTTCTTTCTTCGAATAAAGATATTCGTGGTAAAATGATTTGCCCGATGAACACTCGACTGCTTTGCTAATATCTGTGTTTTCTGTCCGTCACTAAATACAAATTTACATCTGACAACGACAAATATATGGTTATGACATGAACTAGTTTACCCACGTTCCGTGAATTTCCTCCACGGTGCAAGCTGTTGGATTACAGGCCCTTGCAGCTTGCTCCTAAAATCCCCTCCATTCACCTAACCACACTACATTTGTTTCGATTGTCTAATGAAACACAAGACCAGGAGCGTCAGCTCTGTAATCAGTTAATTCACTTTTGCTGTTACTAACATCACGTTATTCTGTTCCAGTGTTCAGTGGCGCTTCCTTTAGAGGATGAAGGAACCATAACATTATTTAAAACCAGTCATTTTTCGCTCGGCACCGCGACCAAAATGTGTACAACCATCGGAGGGTTTCCTTGTTACTTGCAATTTGAAGCATTTATTTCGGGTGAAAGTCAGACCACGTTTCTAGTAGTCTTAAGATGCAGTATGTTACCATTTGCGACATCTTGTACTGTCAAAATGTCTGAGGACAATCAAAATTTAGTGCCTCAGAAATGTTGCACGTATTAATGCAAAGTAAAAGCATTTGTTTTAGAGACTATTACTTATGTTAACTAAAATTGATTTTTTTTCGTGTTAGAAACCTTTGTGCAAGAATATTTCAGATCATTAATTGAAGCCCAATCGGCGTATTAACTAGCATACAGGGTGTTACAAAAAGGTACGGCCAAACTTTCAGGAAACATTCCTCACACACAAATAAAGAAAAGATGTTATGTGGACATGTGTCCGGAAACGCTTAATTTCCATGTTAGAGCTCATTTTAGATTCGTCAGTATGTACTGTACTTCCTCGATTCACCGCCAGCTGGCCCAATTGAAGGAAGGTAATGTTGACTTCGGTGCTTGTGTTGACATGCGACTCATTGCTCTACAGTACTAGCATCAAGCACATCAGTACGTAGCATCAACAGGTTAGTGTTCTTCACTAACGTGGTTTTGCAGTCAGTGAAATGTTTACAAATGCGGAGTTGGCAGATGCCCATTTGATGTATGGATTAGCACGGGGCAATGGCCGTGGCGCGGTACGTTTGTATCGAGAAAGATTTCCAGAACGAAGGTGTCCCGACAGGAAGACGTTCGAAGCAATTGATCGGCGTCTTAGGGAGCACGGAACATTCCAGCCTATGACTAGGAAGACCTAGAACGACGAGGACACCTGCAATGGACGAGGCAATTCTTCGTGCAGTTGACGATAACCCTAATGTCAGCGTCAGAGAACCTGCTGCTGTACAAGGTAACGTTGACCACGTCACTGTATGGAGAGTGCTGCGGGAGAACCAGTTGTTTCCGTACCATGTACAGCGTGTGCAGGCACTATCAGCAGCTGATTGGCCTCCACGGGTACACTTCTGCGAATGGTTCATCCAACAATGTGTCAATCCTCATTTCAGTGCAAATGTTCTCTTTACGGATGAGGCTTCATTCCAACGTGATCAAATTATAAATTTTCACAATCAACATGTGTGGGCTGACGAGAATCCGCACGCAATTGTGCAATCACGTCATCAGCACAGATTTTCTGTGAACGTTTGGGGAGGCATTGTTGGTGATGTACAAGTACGACACAACATGTAGTTCATGCACGATGGAGCTCCTGCACGTTTCAGTCGAAATGTTCGTACGCTTCTCAACAACAGATTCGGTGACCGATGGATTGGTAGATGCGGACCAATTCCATGGCCTCCACGGTCTCCTGACCTCAACCCTCTTGACTTTCATTTATGGGGGCATTTGAAAGCTCTTGTCTACGCAACCCCGGTACCAAATGTAGAGACTCTTCGTGCTCGTATTGTGGACGGCTGTGATACAATACGCCATTCTCCAGGGCTGCATAAGCGCATCAGGGATTCCATGCGACGGAGGGTGGATGCATGTATCCTCGCTAACGGAGGACATTTTGAACATTTCGTGTAAGAAAGTGTTTGAAGTCACGCTGGTACGTTCTGTTGCTGTGTGTTTCCATTCCATGATTAATGTGATTTGAGGAGAAGTAATAAAATGAGCTCTAACATGGAAAGTAAGCGTTTCCGGACACGTGTCCACATAACATATTTTCTTTCTTTGTGTGTGAGGAATGTTTCCTGAAAGTTTGGCCGTACCTTTTTGTAACACCCTTTATAAATTCCCAGGAACAAAAATAAAGTTGAAATAAATTTTTTTTAAAAAACGTACGCACCACGAAGGAATTGTCCGAATGGGACTTAAATCTGTAGATGTAATGTACATGTACAGCCAAACAAATTATTAGAGTTTCAGAAAAATTGAATGATTCATTCAAGGGAAAGAGTTTCACGAATTGGGCAATTCAATAACGCGTTAGTCACCTCTGGCCACTATGCAAGCAATTATTCGGTCTGGCATTAATTGATAGAGTTGTTGCAAGTCCTCCTGAGGAACCTAGTGCCACATTTTGCTGCGGATGGCAACCAAGGAATCCCGCTAAGAAATGGAGTGGCGTCTCACTCCTGCTTGTCGAGCCGTGTGGCGGATGACAGGTTGACGTCCACCGCTGTCTTCAGACAAATCTCCGCTGCTTGTCGGGGCTCATTTCGAAGCGGGACTCATTACTGAAGACAATACTATTTCAGTCAAAGAGATTCCAGGCAGAAGGAATGTCTGGAGAGGCCCCAGACAGTGCTGAGATATCAACCTTACTGTCTCCCGCCATACGGCCCGGAGTGATGGTTTAGGGTGCCACTTCTTTTCATAGCAGGATCCCTTTGGTTATCGCCAGCGGCATCCTTACAGCATAGCGGTACGTCGCCGAGTTTCTACGTCCCGTTTTGATGTCCTGCATGGCAAGCCATCCTGGGATTACCTTTCAGCAACACAGGCAAGAGTTTCTACTGCTTCTCTTCACGCGTGCCATACGCTACCTTGTCCAGCAAGATGGCCAGATCTCTCCCCAACTGAGAACGTTTGGACCATTAATGGAAGGGCTCTCCAATCAGCTCCAGATTTTGACGATCTAGTGTCCCAATTATACAGAAGTTGGCACGATACCCCTCTGGAGGCTATACAATAATTCTGTCGACCAATGCCAAGTCGAATAACTGCTTCCATAAGGGTCAGAGGTGCACCAATGGGTTATAGCCGACCAAAGTTTGTGAAGCCCTATCTCTTGAATAAATAACCCTGTTTTCCTGAAATTTTAATCACTGTACATGTACGTCACACACACACACACACACACACACACACTCATACACACACACACACACACACACATATATATATATATATGTTCTTGTGGTCTTCAGTCCTGAGACAGGTTTGATGCAGCTCTCCACGCTACTCTATCCTGTGCAAGCTTCTGCATTTCCTAGTACCTACTGCAACCTACATCCTTCTGAATCTGCTTAGTGTACTCATCTCTTGGTCTCCCTCTACGATTTTTACCCCCCACGCTGCCCTCCAATGCTAAATTTGTGATCCCTTGATGGCTCATAATATGCCCTACCAACCAATCCCTTCTTCTAGTCAAGTTGTGCCACAAATTTCTCTTCTCCTCAATTCTGTTCAATACCTCCTCATTGCTTATGTGATCTACCCATCTAATCTTCAGCATTCTTCTGTAGCACCACATCTCGAAAGCTTCTATTCTCTTCTTGTCCAAACTATTTACCGTCCATGTTTCACTTCCATACATGGCTACACTCCATACAAATACTTTCAGAAACGACTTCCTGACACTTAATTCTATACTGGATGTTAACAGATTTCTCTTTTTCAGAAACGCTTTCCTTGCCATTACCAGTCTACATTTTATATCCTCTCTACGTCGACCACCATCAGTTATTTTGCTCCCCAATTAGCAAAATTCCTTTACTACTTTAAGCCTCTCATTTCCTAATCTAATACCCGCAGCATCACCTGAGTTAACTCGACTACATTCCATTATCCTCGGTTTGCTTTTGTTAATGTTCACCTTATACCCTCCTTTCAAGACACTGTCCATTCCGTTCAACTGCTCTTCCAATTCCTTATCGGCGAGCCTCAAAGTTTTTATTTCTTCTCCATGAATTTTAATACCTACTCCGAATTTTTCGTTTGTTTCCTTTACTGCTTGCTCAATATACAGATTGAATAACATCGGGGAGAGGCTACAACCCTGTCTCACTCCCTTCCCAACCACTGCGCCGGCCGAAGTGGCCGTGCGGTTAAAGGCGCTGCAGTCTGGAACCGCAAGACCGCTACGGTCGCAGGTTCGAATCCTGCCTCGGACATGGATGTTTGTGATGTTCTTAGGTTAGTTAGGTTTAACTAGTTCTAAGTTCTATGGGACTAATGACCTCAGCAGTTGAGTCCCATAGTGCTCAGAGCCATTTGAGCCAACCACTGCTTCCCTTTCCTGCCCCTCGACTCTTAATAACTGCCATCTGGTTTCTGTACAAATTGTAAATAGCCTTTCGCTCCCTGTATTTTACCCCTGCCACCTTTAGAATTTGAAAGAGAGTATTCCGGTCAACATTGTCAAAAGCTTTCTCTAAGTCTACAAATGCTAGAAACGTAGGTTTTCCTTTCCTTAATCTTTCTTCTAAGATAAGTTGTAAGGTCAGTGTTGCCTCACGTGTTCCAACAATTCTACAGAATCCAAACTGATCTACCCCGAGGTTGGCTTCTACCAGTTTTTCCATTCGTCTGTAAAGAATTCGCGTTAGTGTTTTGCACCCGTGACTTATTAAACGTATAGTTCGGTAATTTTCACATCTGTCAACACCTGCTTTCTTTGGCATTGGAATTATTATATTCTTCTTGAAGTCTGAGGGTATTTCGCCTGTCTCATACATCTTGCTCACCCGCTGGTAGAGTTTTGTCAGGACTGGCTCTCCCAAGGCCGTCAGTAGTTCTAACGGAATGTTGTCTACTCCCGGGGCCTTTTTTCGACTCAGGTCTTTCAGTGCTTTGTCAAACTCATCACTCAGTATCGTATCTCCCATTTCATCTTCATCTACATCCTCTTTCATTTCCAAAATATTGTCCTCAAGTACATCGCCCTTGTATAGACCCTCTCTATACTCCTTCCACCTTTCTGCTTTCCCTTCTTTGCTTAGAACTGGGTTTCCATCTGAGCTCTTGATATTCGTACAAGTGGCTCTCTTTTCTCCAAAGGTCTCTTTAATTTTCCTGTATGCAGTATCTATCTTGCCCCTAGTGAGATAAGCGTCTACATCCTTACATTTGTCCTCTAGCCATCCATGGATATATAAGGAGGTCCATTGACAGTGACTGGGCCGAATATCTCACGAAATAAGCATCAAACGAAAAAATCACAAAAGAACGGAACTCGTCTAGCTTAGAGGGGGAATCCAGATGGCGTTATGGTCGGCCCGCTAGATGGCGCTGCCGTAGGTCAAACGAATATCAACTGCGTTTTTTTAAATAAGAACCCTAATTTTTTATTACATATTCGTGTACTACGTAAAGAAATATGAATGTTTTAGTTGCACAACTTTTTTCGCTTTGTGATAGATGGCGCTGTAGTAGTCACAAACGTATAAGTACGTGGTATCACGTAACATTCCCCCAGTGTGGACGGTATTTGCTTCGTGGTACACTACCCGTGTTAATATGGACCGTTTACCAATGGCGGAAAAGATCGATATCGTGTTGATGTATGGCTATTGTGATCAAAATGCCCAACGGGCGTGTGCTATGTATGCTGCTCGGTATCCTGGACGACATCGTCCAAGTGTCCGGACCGTTCGCCGGATAGTTACGTTATTTAAGGAAACAGGAAGTGTTCAGCCACATGTGAAACGTCAACCACGACCTGCAACAAATGATGATGCCCAAGTAGGTGTTTTAGCTGCTTTCGCGGCTAATCCGCACATCAATAGCAGACAAACTGCGCGAGAATCGGGAATCTCAAAACGTCGGTGTTGAGAATGCTACATCAACATCGATTGCACCCGTACCATATTTCTATGCACCAGGAATTGCATGGCGACGACTTTGAACGTCGTGTACAGTTCTGCCACTGGGCACAAGAGAAATTACGGGACGATGACAGATTTTTTGCACGCGTTCTATTTAGCGACGAAGCGTCATTCACCAACAGCGGTAACGTAAACCGACATAATATGCACTACTGGGCAACGGAAAATCCACAATGGCTGCGACAAGTGGAACATCAGCGACTTTGGCGGGTTAATGTATGGTGCGGCGTTATGGGAGGAAGGGTAATTGGCCCCCATTTTATCGATGGCAATCTAAATGTGGCCCCCATTTTATCGATGGCAATCTAAATGGTGCAATGTATGCTGATTTCCTACGTAATGTTCTACCGATGTTACTACAAGGTGTTTCATCGCATGACAGAATGTCAATGTACTTCCAACATGATGGATGTCCGGCACATAGCTCACGTGCGGTTGAAGAGGTATTGAATAGCATACTTCATGACAGATGGATTGTTCGCCGAAACACCATACCATGGCCCACACGTTCACCGGATCTGACGTCCCCGGATTTCTTTCTGTGGGAAAGATGAAGGATATTTGCTACCGTGATCCACCGACGAAGCCTGACAACATGCGTCAGCGCATTGTCAATGCATGTGCGAACATTTCGGAAGGCGAACTACTCGCTGTTGAGAGGAATGTCGTTACACGTATTGCCAAATGCATTGAGGTTGACGGACATAATTTTGAGCATTTATTGCATTAATGTGGTATTTACAGGTAACCACGCTGTAACAGCATGCGTCCTCAGAAATGATAAGTTCACAGTGGTACATGTATCACATTGGAACAATCGAAATAAAATGTTCAAACGTACCTGCGTTCTGTATTTTAATTTAAAAAACCTGCCTGTTACCAACTGTTCGTCTAAAATTGTGAGCCATATGCTTGTGACTGTTACAGCGCCATCTACCACAAAGCGAAAAAAGTGGTCCAACTGAAACATTCATATTTCCAACCATAGCACCATGTGGTTTCCCCCTTCTTGCTAGACAAGTTTCGTTCTTTGTAGTTTTTTCGTTTGACGCTTATTTCGTGAGATATTCGGCCCGGTCACGATCACTGGACCACCCTATATATATACAGGGTGCTACAAAAAGGTACGGCCAAACTTCCAGGAAACATTCCTCACACACAAAGAAAGAAAATATGTTATGTGGACATGTGTCCGGAAACGCTTACTTTCCATGTTAGAGCTCATTTTACTACTTCTCTTCAAATCACATTAATCACGGAATGGAAACACGCAGCAACCGAACGTACCAGCGTGACTTCAAACACTTTGTTACAGGAAATGTTCAAAATGTCCTCCGTTAGCGAGGATACATGCATCCACCCTCCGTCGCATCGAATCCCTGATGCGCTGATGCAGCCCTGGAGAATGGCGTATTGTATCACAGCCGTCCACAATACGAGCACGAAGAGTCTCTACATTTGGTACCGAGGTTGCGTAGACAAGAGCTTTCAAATGCCCCCATAAATGAAAGTCAAGAGGGTTGAGGTCAGGAGAGCGTGGAGGCCATGGAATTGGTCCACCTCTACCAATCCATCGGTCACCGAATCTGTTGTTGAGAAGCGTACGAACACTTCGACTGAAATGTGCAGGAGCTCCATCGTGCATGAACCACATGTTGCGTCGTACTTGCAAAGGCACATGTTCTAGCAGCACAGGTAGAGAGTCCCGTATGAAATCGTGATAACGTGCTCCATTGAGCGTAGATGGAAGGATGTACAGTACATACTGACTAAACTAAAATGAGCTCTAACATGGAAATTAGGCGTATATATATATGTGTGTGTGTGGTGTGTGTGTGTGTGTGTGTGAGTGTGTGTGTGTGTGTGTGTGTGTGTGTGTGTGTGTGTGTGAGAGAGAGAGAGAGAGAGAGAGAGAGAGAGAGTGTGGTGAGAGAGAAAGTATATAGCAGAGCAAATTGCTTTATGCAGGTATGGTTGCCGTTTAGTGATACACCACGCAATAAACTGAGTTACGCATCGGCGCTGACAGTCGACGGACCAGAAGAATCACATGAGTCTGGATGGCTCGAGTTAACAATTGTATTCTTACTAGCAGCACTAAAATCCACAGTACTTTGCTAACCATGCCGAGCTAACAAACATTCTCTCTGTTTTAGTCTTGACATGATGTAGTTCGCCAACATGCTATGAGCGTCCAGTTGTCGAGTTCCTCCAAAAGCCATTCAGTAAGGAAATCTCGAAAATTTCTGTGACGGATATCTTGACAGTAATGGTAACTGACAACCACATGATGTGAGGTATCGGTGATCCTTATTTTCAGGTATTTTCCGCTGTCGTCCCGAAAACGCAGCAGATTACATGATAAAGGCTGTATCAGGTGATATAGGACATTATGACCTGACTCAGACCTAAATGATATCTTTTCAATCGCCGCCAGTTGATGGGGAAGGTCTTGAACATTCATCATCCCTTATCAATGCTATGTCAGTTCCAACGTCACGTGTTTACTCCGGTGGGTTTTAGCGAATTTACTCTCGATGTCAATTCCTGGCGTTTTACCTTTTCGTAAGGTTGACTCAGGCCAAATATTCTACGAACTCGAAAGGGGCATCAACCTACTTCTACTCACATAGTTTCATTTTATGTTTAGTTTCTGTCGACGTAATCACTGTGTAACCTCCCCCTCACTTATCGACCTTAATGACAGTGAAAAATTAAACCGCGTGTACCTAACGGAAATTTGGGAAAAAGCAATCGTCACCGAAGTTAATCTGTCGGTAAAGAGGGAGGAAAGGGTTACATCCAAATGAAAGGAAAAATGCAAATGAAGCTGGTGGAAATTAATTTTGAAAAGGGGTAAAGTTAATGAAGAAAGTAAATGTGCGGCCGTTACGCTAACAATTAACTAGCGGTAATGAGATATTTGAGATTTGGCGGAAATTACGGTCGCCAGTCCTAAGGACAATTACTATAGTAACTGAAAAAGAAAGGTAATTACACATATAATTAGCACTAGAAGCGTGGCAACTGAAGGTTGACACGTGTAGTGTGAAAACTGAAAGTTTGTCAGAAGTAATAACTTTCGCTGCACTCTGACTTAATTTAGCAAAAGAATTAATAAAACCGGAAAACTGAAAGTTAATTTAGTGACTGAAATTAATAAGAAGCTTTCTTTCTTACGCACATCGAAATTCAGTAAAATACGGTTAGTCTTGGACTACCTCAACAATCATTTCAAAAGCTACTTGAATCTACGCAATTTATAAATAAGAGATTTAGCTTTGAACTTGAATTAAATGATTCTGAACAATTAACAATAGTAAAATTTAGTACGTACCAAGCGGAGCTGCAGTCACAGGTAAGCTAAAATATGGTAACAAAACTAGCACTCTTAATTTGTGCTTGTGTAATCTAAGTATTGTAGCCAGCTATGAATATTTTAAGTGAACTTTGAAATTAAAGCAGTGAAATGGAATTATGCTGGCGTTTGAATTTCAACGACACTCGGGTTGATTTCGGAAAAGGAAAGGACCCTGCTTGGTAATGCAATTGGGACAATGAGCAACAAAGGTTCATGCTAAGTTGCTGTAATTTTGCGAGGCAAATGGAACAATTTGAAAAGCTGAGGTCTGCCATACAGTTCTAAAACTTTACGTGCTTCCAGTCTTCCTTGTTGGTTGATTGAAGGTTTGAAGCCGTCGATCGAGGAGGTGGCGACAGTCACTCATTGTCGGCCGTCGCTGTTGCAGAAGCTGGATGTTGGCGCGCCTTCTTCTCGACACGGTCACCAGACGAAACGGGCTCTTGATGTGCGCCAGCTAATGCTTCCCGTCCGCGACACCATGTCAGAAACTATCATCGCAAGTCGAGCGCAATTACATGCTGCCAAACCCCGAAAGCGCGGCAACTCGCGGTAGCTACACACAACACACCTGCTCCACTCCTACTCCAGCCAGACTCCTTCTTGCTCGCGCTCCACGCGGCAGAGTTAACACTATACCAAAGATCCTAAACACTTTCGTTCTCCACACGACCTATCGATGTATTCGTTCGATACTACAGTTTTCCCTAGGCCAGACCCAGCGTATAAATACAAATAATATTCACAAAATAAACCAATTATAAATCGACATAAATGCATAAATATATATATACACATAGTAAAACAATTACAATATATAAAGACACAGAAATGTCATATCTTCAGGTAGCAAAAATAAGGAAAACAAATTATAGTACAATAGATGGAAATAGGAGGATATGCATTTCCGGCGTTACTCGTGCCCCACATTGTCTGAGGATGTTCGTGTAACGTAAACAGACTCAGAAAATGTCCCAAAAAAGAAACAGCGGAAATGCATATGCTCAAAACATCAAAAAAATTTAGCATTCGTCTAATTAACCATAAACCAATTTTTAGACCATAATAATTGAGTGGAGACACTCCTAATCTTATTCCACTCACATCTTGCACAAAATAAAACAGGTTGACAACATATTAAAATTCATAGAAAACATAGAAAATGGTTAAGCTATTCTGAAATCGTCAAAATTCGTAACACTATCAAGAAATGGAATACTATTTACAAAATTAATCAGAGTACATGGTCATAAAAACAGGTAGATCAAAATACGCAAATTAATAATTAATTACATAGAATACACATTTTTCTGTAACCTTTTCGTAGTTAATATTCTCGTCATGGGAGTCCATTAAACGCTAAACAAGAAAATAACACACATCAGATCGAAAAAACATAAATATCGACAGCAGAATTCTTTCACATCATCTGTCCGGGAAGAAAAACAACTCCGTCTTCCGTACTCGCAAGTACAAAGAATGCCGACAGTGGCACAAGAGCCGACAGCGGCACAAGAGCCGACAGCAGCTTCGCCTCGCCAGTATTGTTGCGCCCGCCTGTGCGGCACGCTTGATCTCACTCGCCTGCGTAACGGCATTTCCAGAACGTCCGTTTCACTGAATTGTTTAGGAAAAACTCACTCCCGAGTAATCTCAAGGAGTCCCTTAATACTATCACAGTGGATAACTCAACACTGTCCATCATCTCACGCATGGACTAGCCTGAAACTTAAAACAGCGTCTAAGTACATCGGCAATGACTAATAAAACACACATTCATGAAATCTGACAGCTAGTTACAAAAGCATATTTACATTCCTTAATCTACTGTGACTCAGCTGAAAACTTAAACTAGCAGCTTGGATTTTTCAGTTGATTAGATCGTGATTAAATTGATTAAAATCAAATTGATTAATCAAAACTAATTACTTATTAATTACAACTTCTTTAATGACCTTGGTCAGTCAAAAGCATGGCAATCTAGCAAATCGTTAAATCTTACACTCTATTTTACATACTGTACAAATTACCCATTGTGTGGTGCTAATCGTTCCTAGGTCGGTACAATTTCAAGTCTACAATGTTCCGTATGCCTAATAGTTTTCCAGAGCTTGGATACTCTAAGCAATAAGCATTTGTGTGAGGTATACCAATGACTATATATGGTCCATTGTAAACAAACTTAAATTTAGAGATTTCATGGTCTATCTCGCTCGATTTCTCATTAGCTTTTACAAGTACTAAGTCTCCGATTGCAAACTTAGCAACACGCGCTTTAGCGTCATGACGACGTATGCGAGCATCGGCTTTTAGCTTCATTACTTCTCGCAAACGATCTTTTTTCACACCAATACTAATGTTAATCCGTGGAGGGAATTTGATTATCTCTTCCACTAAACTTTTACTTCTTTTGTCAATGCCGAGATTCCTCACGTTATGGCAGTTCAAACTCATTCCTACGTCAATGTCATCCGGCCAGTTAACAATGTGTATAGGCTGGTATTGCCTATGCACACCGTCTCCTGCCTCGTCAAAACCAACTACCATTGTTTTATCTAGTGACATACATGTCAAAGTTTTGCTTTCGCAGTTAATCACTGCACGGTACTTTAATAGCCAATCTAACCCGATAATTACTTCCGTAGTTAAGTCTGGCACGACGACAAACTCTTGCTCAAATCGTGCCCCACATACCTCGAAGTTGACAAAAATCTGTTTTGTGACCGGTTTACTGGCCTTCCCAGTAGCACCGATAATTTTCACTCCTGTTACTGGCATAACTACGATGCCGGGTCGGTCTTTCAGTAACTCAAATATTTTCCCAGATACAGCACTCAGTTCTGCACCGGTGTCCATCAACACGTTTAGTTGTAGGTCGTGCATATTAACAGACACTGCTATCTGTCTACACTTGTCCTCGACTGTTTCTTTATTTTCCCACAGTAAATCCTCGTCTATATCCAGGTCATTCCAGAAAAAACCATCCGGCTTTGATCCTAAATCCGGTTTATCTGGCGGCTTTTTCAGCCTCTGTTCACTTACAGTTTTAATTTCAACACGTCTGTCCTGAGGCTTAGTCTGTAGCTTCGCCTCCAATACCGAAACCTTTTCCTGTAACTCGTCAACTAGTGAGTGTTGCTTTGCTATCAATTCACTAATTGTCACCTTCGTTGATTCCTCTTCAGTCAGATTGATCTCATCTGCCAATCTACCTGAAGAAATATGCCCAGTAGTATCTGCAATTACTTCCTCTAGATCTGCGCAACCCACACTGCTATCGTCTGACCGTATAATGTCAGCTCTAACCTCATACACACTGTAATCTATGTGCTTTTCTACCAATTGTGTCCGGCTATCACTAAAATTTTCGTAATCTTTCTCCTTAATACTCTCGCAATGTTTAAACTGGAGGTTTGCGTCGGATGGGTCGGCTACTTCTACCACTATAACTTTCGTTAAAGTCTGCCGGTTAGGGCCAGAACTTTCCGTTACTACTTCAACATCTAACTCCTGCGGGACGAAACACGACGAATCTTGCTCGTGCTCCCCATTAACATCAACTATTTCTAGTAAAGTCTGCCGGTTAGGGCCAGAACTTTCTATCATTTCACAAACACTATCTTCCTGCGGGACGAGACGCTGAAAATCCTGCACGTGCTCCCCATAAACACTTCTCCCATACAGGCCCCTATAATCTCTTAGTTCGTCGTATAAGCGACCGAACTGCCTTAACCAGACCTCATCCCTCTCTGCATCCCCTCGCTCGATGGCGGACGTTTTATCCGACATCTGATCTTCTCTCAACACTTGCGAATAATTCTTAAACTGAATCTCCAGTTCCGCTGTGGGTATTACAGCTGCCAATTTATAATCGATTTCCGGAACACTACTTAAATTGTTCTCACTGACAGTGAATGTATTTTCTGCCGCCGTGTCTACAGCTGATCTACTACTTGTGGGCGCACTCCTTTCTCTTAACACTGGCACACTCTCCCGCCGTTGATTATTCCATACGGAATTTTCATAACGACGACACCTGAGTTTTCTCCTGTTATTGGGCCGCCAAAATTTCTCCACGCCCGGTCGGCCCCTCACCGGCGCGGCTAATGGTTTCCCTGTCTCGTCCCAGCAGATACGCTCCTCGGATGCTGCTGAGGCGGCTGATCACACCCTCTGGCGTTATTACTATTCTGTGAAGCCCGTATCACGTTAGTATGATACTGGTTTCCGTCATTCCTGTTATTATTTGCATTGTACCGATTGTTATTACGGTCCGAACCATTATTGTTATTACTGCCATGGTTGCGGTATGCATTATTCCCATGGTTATCGTTGTTGTGGTTGCTGTGGTACCCGTTGTTGTTACCACGGCCTCTACCACTGTCGCGATTATTGCGCCAATTGTCCTCGTCCTCCACTCTTTCCACGAAATCATTTATTGTCCTGTAATTGCTTCCTACGTAACGTTTTGTATCATCTGGAAGCTTTTTGTAGAGTTCCCAGACTATTTCGGATTCCGTGCGGCGATCACGCAAATATTCCAACTTGCGGATCCAGCCCTCACAAAACTCCTTCATCGAGCCGCGCGAATTCGCATCGAAAGGCCTCGATACGACAAATTCGCGCTAGACACTTTGCCGTTTTTGCTCTGACCAGTATTCAGCCAGAAACAAATTTTTAAATTCGTCAAAAGTCAGGTTCGTAATGTTGAGGTTTAAGCCCCAACGCTTGGCATCACCAGCCAACACATCAATAATCGCATTAATTTTTCTCTCATCAGTCCATGATCTGGGTAAAACTCTTTCACAATTCTTAATGAAATCCGTCGCGTGTATACCGCCTTTTTTCAAGGGGTCGAACCGCTCCTCTTTCATCAACAATTCCGAACTATGTGCATAGATTGGCACATAGCTCTGTTTTTCGTCAAGTTTCTTTTCTAATTCCGACACTCTCGTAATTACTTGGCAAGTGGTTGTCGCAAGCGTTTCTACTTCCTTTTTTTTCTCTTCGCAGGTATTAGCCTGCTTCGTCACTTTGGTATCTACTTTGGATACTAAAGCCTTTAAAGTTTCCACCTTCTTTTGATCCTCTTTTTTCACTAATTGAATTTGTTCCGTCACCTTATTCTCGATGATCGGAGCAACTGCTTCTCCTACACTTTTTTCGATTCTGCTAATTTCGGAATTAAAACGCGTATTTATGCTCGCAATTTCCGCCTGAACGCCTATCATTTCCTGTTTAAGATTACCGATTTCGGTATTAATCACACCAATATCTTCTTTGATTTTATCAACTTTTGCGTTAACAACTCCAACATTGTTGTTAACAACATTAATAGCTTTGTTCTGATTGTCTAGCTTCCTGTCAATTTTTCCAGACTGAGCTTCTTGCTTGGCAGCCTGAGCTTTAATTTCTGCCGATTGAGTTTCTATCTTGCTAGACTGAGCCTTGATTTCGTTAATCAAAACATTCAATAAATCAGCTAAATTCCCGGAAACTACCGGTTCTACTTCCGTAGCGGCTTCCTCTTTAATTGTCCCCGCGTATTCGTCATCAAAGGCTTCAGATTTGATTTTCACTTCCGATTCCGAAACATTTTCTAAAGTTTGGAATTCCATTTCTGCTCTTTGTTGCGTTTCGGCGGTCGCGTCTTTCACGCTAGCCGCCTGCCCCTGAACAATGGGTACCGCGGTAATTGTTGCCTTCACTCATTTTAATAATTTTCAATATAAATGACAAATCTCAAATCTCATTAGGATTCCTCCCACTACTTAATCTCGCTGACGTAACGACCTGTTCGTAACCAATACTTTGTTACGAGATTTGCACTATACAAAATTCGTGTCCAGAACAACCTCAAATCTGAAGATTGTCCTGTGACGGCCGCCACTTGTAACCTCCCCCTCACTTATCGACCTTAATGACAGTGAAAAATTAAACCGCGTGTACCTAATGGAAATTTGGGAAAAAGCAATCGTCACCGAAGTTAATCTGTCGGTAAAGAGGGAGGAAAGGGTTACATCCAAATGAAAGGAAAAATGCAAATGAAACTGGTGGAAATTAATTTTGAAAAGGGGTAAAGTTAATGAAGAAAGTAAATGTGCGGCCGTTACGCTAACAATTAACTAGCGGTAATGAGATATTTGAGATTTGGCGGAAATTACGGTCGCCAGTCCTAAGGACAATTACTATAGTAACTGAAAAAGAAAGGTAATTACACATATAATTAGCACTAGAAGCGTGGCAACTGAAGGTTGACACGTGTAGTGTGAAAACTGAAAGTTTGTCAGAAGTAATAACTTTCGCTGCACTCTGACTTAATTTAGCAAAAGAATTAATAAAACCGGAAAACTGAAAGTTAATTTAGTGACTGAAATTAATAAGAAGCTTTCTTTCTTACGCACATCGAAATTCAGTAAAATACGGTTAGTCTTGGACTACCTCAACAATCATTTCAAAAGCTACTTGAATCTACGCAATTTATAAATAAGAGATTTAGCTTTGAACTTGAATTAAATGATTCTGAACAATAAACAATAGTAAATTTTAGTACGTACCAAGCTGAGCTGCAGTCACAGGTAAGCTAAAATATGGTAACAAAACTAGCACTCTTAATTTGTGCTTGTGTAATCTAAGTATTGTAGCCAGCTATGAATATTTTAAGTGAACTTTGAAATTAAAGCAGTGAAATGGAATTATGCTGGCGTTTGAATTTCAACGACACTCGGGTTGATTTCGGAAAAGGAAAGGACCCTGCTTGGTAATGCAATTGGGACAATGAGCAACAAAGGTTCATGCTAAGTTGCTGTAATTTTGCGAGGCAAATGGAACAATTTGAAAAGCTGAGGTCTGCCATACAGTTCTAAATTTTTACGTGCTTCCAGTCTTCCTTGTTGGTTGATTGAAGGTTTGAAGCCGTCGATCGAGGAGGTGGCGACAGTCACTCATTGTCGGCCGTCGCTGTTGCAGAAGCTGGATGTTGGCGCGCCTTCTTCTCGACACGGTCACCAGACGAAACGGGCTCTTGATGTGCGCCAGCTAATGCTTCCCGTCCGCGACACCATGTCAGAAACTATCATCGCAAGTCGAGCGCAATTACATGCTGCCAAACCCCGAAAGCGCGGCAACTCGCGGTAGCTACACACAACACACCTGCTCCACTCCTACTCCAGCCAGACTCCTTCTTGCTCGCGCTCCACGCGGCAGAGTTAACACTATACCAAAGATCCTAAACACTTTCGTTCTCCACACGACCTATCGATGTATTCGTTCGATACTACAGTTTTCCCTAGGCCAGACCCAGCGTATAAATACAAATAATATTCACAAAATAAACCAATTATAAATCGACATAAATGCATAAATATATATATACACATAGTAAAACAATTACAATATATAAAGACACAGAAATGTCATATCTTCAGGTAGCAAAAATAAGGAAAACAAATTATAGTACAACAGATGGAAATAGGAGGATATGCATTTCCGGCGTTAGAACTGTCCTTTTGAAAAATCAACAAAGATCTTTTGAATTCAGTAAAATGTGGCAAACAACCTACTTCAGATTACATATTTCTTCAGATCATGATATGTCCGTCCTAAATACACTTTGATATTCACTTAAGTTACTCTCCAGTGCCATTTCTACTCTGTTTAGTATAAACTCGGGAAATGTGTTACACGCAACTGGTTGCAAAGAAATTCCTCTGTAGTTGTTAACATCTTGTTCATTGCCTTTCTTACGTAGTGGATGTATCAAGGCCACCTTTCATGTCCTGGTAGCTTTTCTGTTTTTCGAGATTCCTTTGTGGTAGAGACCATTTCAAAAGTTCTGCTCTAATAGTGCCTCTTCCACTAGCTCTATAAGCTTTTAATAACTTCTTCTTTGATAGTTGTTCGTAAATATTTTTATAACATTTAATGTCTTTGAGTATTAGAGCTTGTGCATTGCTTCTGGGCAATTAACAAGCTGATCAAAATATTTTGCAAATATTTCCAAATTTTCAGTGTTACGTAACCCAGAACGGTGAGCCTCGTCCTACGCCCCTCTGCTGTTAGGTTTGAATTGGATGTCCATCGACCCTACTTTTGAAATCTTACTTTCTCCTCGAAAGAGCTATTGGAAGAGCGCCTCTTTATCAGATCATCTACAGAAAACACTTTCATAGTCAATTTCCTCGTATACTCGCTTTTTTACCACCATCTAGCCTGCACCCTTTTGACTTACAACGATAGTAATCGTGACTAAATTGAATACATTAATTTTACTTATATGAGTTGAAGCGTATAAAATAATTTAAATTTTATTATAAATACTCTAACACTAACTAAAGATTGTGATTTGGCGGAAATGATTGTTTCAAGTGCTCAAGAAGTCGGTGGCCTATGCCAAAAAAATAAACAACCAAAGAAATTCAGTGCCAAAACTGAAACCCTTTTACAACAGAGGAGAGAAATGAAAATCCAAACCGATCGTGACATGGTGGCGTATTCCGAACTATGTAAGGCAGTGCGAAGAGAAATGAAAACTGACATACAGAAATTCACTGAAGACACCTTACGAGCAAGCTTGGAGAACAAGACAAGTTTAAAGTCAGCGAAACGCAAACTCACAATAGGTAAAAAGCAGATTATCGCACTCGATGGAAATGACAGTCGAATCACTGAAAAGGAGGCGGTTTTGAAGTTCATCAGAGACTTTTATAGCAATTTGTATAGCAACCCAGGGGAAAATTTGAGTGTATCTAATTTAAATGATATATCTAGTGTTCCAGATATACTCCCATCGGAAGTCAAGTGTGCTCTAGATAGCATGAAGAAGGGAACAGTGCCAGGTGATGATGAGCTCAGCGTTGACATCCTCAAACTGGCAGGAGAGGTAACAATAAATCACTTGGCAAAAGTATTTACTTCCTGCCTGCACTATGCTTCGATCCCACTATCGTGGAACAAGGCTAAGATTATTTTGATACACAAGAAAGGAAGTATTCACAATATTAAAAACTACCGTCCTATCAGCTTGCTCTCAATTTTGTACAAAATTTTTACAAAGATCTTGTTAAACCGAATTAGTTCCACCCTAGACTCAGCCCAACCTATAGAACAAGCTGGATTCCGAAGCAATTTTAGCACTATTGACCACATTCTGACCGTTAGTGAAGTGATAAGCAGAGCGAATGAATACCAACTGCCTCTCTGCATTGCCTTTGTTGACTTTGAAAAGGCATTTGACTCCGTTAGCCATGTAGCTGTCCTCCAAGCTTTGAGTGAGCAAGGAGTGGGAGCAGCATACATTGAAGTGCTCAGGAAAATCTATGAGAATTCTTCAGCTTATGTTAACATCGGCGAATCAACTCAAGAATTCCGCATCATGAGGGGTGTCAAGCAAGGCGATCCCATCTCCCCAAAACTGTTCTCTGCTGTATTGGAAATGGCTATGTCAAAGCTGAGCTGGGAAGGTAAGGGAATTAGAATTAATGGAAGAAGGCTTACCAACTTGAGATTTGCTGATGATATTGCCTTACTGGCCAAAGACTTCGCAGAGCTCCAAAACTTAGTTACAGATCTTGCATCGGAATGTCAGCTGGTTGGCTTGAACATGAACCTTTCCAAAACAAAAGTAATATCCAACAAATGGGTCCCAGCTGGAGATGTAAAAGTCAAGGACAGTCTACTAGAAGAGGTCAGTGAATATGTCTACCTTGGCCAGATTATAAATATGAAGGGAGACATAAGACCAGAAATCTATCGACGCATCAAGCTTGGCTGGCAAGCATTTGGGAAGAATTCAAAAGTATTCAGATCAAAAATGCCAGTAAATCTGAAGAAAGCAGTATTTGATCAATGCATTCTTCCTGTGATGACGTACGGATGCGAGACATGGACACTGAACTCATTCACAAAAGGGAAACTTAGGACAGCACAGAGAGCCATGGAGAGATCAATGCTGGGCTATACAAGAAAGGACAGGAAAAGGGCAGATGACATCCGGTCTGTGACGAAGGTTAATGACATCTTAGAGAGAGTAGGTTCCTTGAAATGGCAGTGGGCTGGCCACGTCGCAAGAAGAAAAGACAACAGATGGACGAAGTTAGTACTGGAGTGGAGTCCGAGAGAGCACCGGAGGCCTAGAGGAAGACCACCAGACAGATGGGACAAAGACATCAAGAAGATCGCTGGTAACACCTGGCAGAGAACTGCCCAAGACCGTCCCACTTGGAGAAGACTGCTGAAAGCCTACCTGAATCCACGACTCGAAGAGGCCACATCATCTAATGATTGAATTGGCTGATGATGATGATGATGATGACTCTAACACTGCGAGGAATAAGATAAAATGAAAAAAAAATTGATATCAGTGGGAATCGAACGTGTCTCATCGAATTTCCAGTCTGTGTCTTAGACCACTTTTTCTCCATAGTTCGTTTTCATAGCTATTTTAATTATAGCTGGTACCAGTTTTGCTTGCCACGGTGCCGTTATGACAGTGCCTGCTCCGAAATGCCTCATACTCTACAGCTGCGCAATGCGCTACACGCAACTTCAACGAAAAATATTGACTTGGTGTTATGAGCAACGCAGCACTTGAAGTGCTGGATGGTATGACGTCGCATCAGAGCACGTGCAATCGAAAACAGTTACCTCCATCCCTTATCTGAGTTGACCGTAGCACAGCTTAGCAAGATTTCGGCACTCGACACTGATTTTCGGTAATCACGGGAAGAGCTGTACAAAGCATGTTTCCGTCGGATTTATTTGCATACAAGCACGCATTCGAAGAGAAATGGCGTAACTCTAGTGCGATTTCCGACTCGCATTCGAAGAGAAATGGCGTAATTTTAAAGCGATATTTACAGAGTGGTGTAGCACATCAGCACATGATAACCGGCTGCCACTGCTAGTACCTGCTTTGTGCGGCTGCAGTGAAATGCTAATCATTTGCGTATCAGAGTGTGTCGTACACATCGTGCAAAGTTAAACGTTTGTCGCCTGCCGCCTTCATGGTGTCGCAATTTCAACTGCCTACAGTGTACTACGTCGCAGCAGCAGACTTTACAATTACATACAGGGTGACAATTACTGAGCTATATGAAAAGAAATTTAAATTAGTCACAAACTACGGCGTGCTCACACTTTATTCGACATGTAAACGTCAATACATAGATTCGGATTTAGGATATGACATATCCGGTATGCCTGCCGTCATTGGCAATGATGTGGCGCAGGCGAACAGCGAAATTATGCATCATCCGCTGAAGTTTCGGAACATCGATGCTGTTGATGACCTTCTCAGTGACTATTTTCAGCTCAGCAGTTATTTTGGGCTTATTGCAGTACACCTTGTCGTTAATGTAGCCCAATGATAAGGAGTCGCATGTGTTCAGATCCAGAGAATATGGCGGCCAATCGAGGCCCATGCCAGTGGTCTCTGGGTACCGCAGAGCCAGTATGCGGTCCCCAAAGTGCTCCTCCAGCACTTCAAACACTCTCCGGCTTCGATGGGGTCGAGCTCCGTCTTCCATGAACCACATCTTGTCGAAATCGAGCTCACTTTGGACAATGGGCAAGAAATAATGTTCCAAAACCTTTACGTACCGTTTGGTAGTACCGTGCCATCAAGGAATGTCGCACCAAATATTCCGTACCTGGACTTTGCACACCACGCTGTAACCCGTTCAGCCGGCCGGGGTGGCCGGGCAGTTCTAGGCGCTACAGTCTGGAACCGCGCGACCGCTACGGTCGCAGGCTCGAATCCTGCCTCGGGTATGGATGTGTGTGATGTCCTTAGGTTAGTTAGGTTTAAGTAGTTCTAAGTTCTAGGGGACTGATGACTGCAGAAGTTAAGTCCCATAGTGCTCAGAGCCATTTGAACCATATGTCAGCCGTTGAGGGTGAAGAGACTTCTCGATCGTGAATTGCGGATTCTCAGTCCACCAAATGGGCGAATTTTGCTTATTGACGAACCCATCCAAATGACAGTGGGGTTCGTCGCTAAACCAAAACATACTAATTCCCATGATGCCCCGCGTCCAACTGTACAGTTTGAATTGAAACGTCCCCTTAGAAAAATTAATGAACTACTGTGCTGATAAACCCCTTACGTTATTTGATTTTCAGACAGCTGAGCAAAATTGAACGTACTCAGACATTTCTCTCTTTACTTATTCTGATCATCACTAAACTGACACACAATATTTTTAGCGCAACGCAATCTGACTTTCAATAATCCATAGAAAAGAATGACCCTGACTAACAATACCCTATACCTTTCATGAATCACTTACCTCACAAAAATCTTCATTACTCGAGCTACTGCAATACAGCGAGCGCCACTACTGCCAGCTAAATAAAAGATTCTAATTACTGAAGGCACTAACTACTGATAGGTTTACTTAGCAAATGAAAGATTTTGATAGAGAGCAAAAATGTATTTACCTAAATAGTGTTCAAAAGTCATAATATATATATCAGTTCACGACATCCAGTCTTACAAATTTACTCTCTCTGATGGACACACGTCCAGATCATCCGCTCTCAAAACTCCGCCATCTCTCTCCCCACATCCACCACTGCTGGCGGCTCACCTCCAACTGCGCCACGCTGCGCTCTGTTAACATCCAGCTGCACAACACTACAATAGCGACTATTCCAACAATGCCACCCAGCCACAGTCTGCACACAGCACAGCCAGTGATTTTCATACAGAGCGCTACGTGGCGTTACAAATATAAAAACCTAAACAGAATGTCCTAATCAAACCACTCAGAAGTTACAACGATTTTATATCGTATAGTTTACTGTCACCCTGTATTTGGGACAGATACTCAGTACAGACTGGGTTAATTCTGAGGCCACTATTCAGCCGCACCAGTACACACCTCTTCGCGCAGCTCATTGATTCTTCCCCTGTATCGCACAATGGAAAGCTAATGCGTCCAAATGCTTCTCGAAACAGTTGTAGACCTATTTGACTGGGGTACTCGCTCATCGCAGCCTGTGGCGCTGCCAGCCCGTGCAGTTTCGCAGCGGTGTCTGCGAGCCTGGAGGCTGGAAGCTGCCGGCAGGAGCCGCGGTGTGAGTGGAGCTCCGCCGGACGGCCGCAGAGGCAGACGACCGGCCGTTTAAAACTCGTTCCGGCGCCAGCTGTAAATCGAGACGTGAGGCTGCAACTGGTCCCCGGCCGTTCGGGGTCAAGGGCGGGCGAGGCCGCCTCCTGCACCAGCGGACGCGGGACAGCCGCACAACAGCCTACCGGCACGCAGCCGGCTGGAGCGTTCATCTGAAACACAACTGGCTCTGTACTCACGCGAAGGAAGCAGTCCTATCGACAGGAGATCTTAAACTGATGACAGATTTCTAGTTTTCCAGCTTCTAATCTAACTGTGAGCGGTTGCACTTCTGTTTTCCTGCGAATCAAAGTAATAACAGGTCGTAGTAATTCACGAAAAGACAGCTAGTGAAAGTGAAGTTGTACCTGGGGTTTCGAAAGTGAGGGTCATACGCCTTCTGCTGTCCTCACCCTACGCAAACAATTCCGGAGACCATCCGAGCAGCCCTCTTAAGTTGTCAGAAGATCGAAACGAATTGGAAAATAGTTTAGGCAAGACATCTGCATGACGCGAAAGGTGGCAGTTGACCATGAGCAGTAACAAGGTGTCAGGTCCTCCACATGAGCATTAAAAAGAAATCTGTCAAATTGCTGTTACGCGACAACTAACACAAATTTAAGGGCTGTCGATTCAACGAAGTACCTGCGGCCTACAATTACGGAGAAATTAGACTGGAACCGTCACATAGAAAATGCTGTCGGAAAGCTGAACCAAGGACTGCGTTTTATTCGCAGAATGCTTAGATTAGAGATTCCCAACCTGAGTGCAATCATACATCAACTAGTACCCCCCCCCCCCCCCCAAATACACACAACGTACATTATTATCAACTTTAGCACCTTACTAAACTTTAAAATGAAAGACTTTTCTTGGGACATTTTTACACTACTGGCCATTAAAATTGCTACACCACGAAATGACGTGCCACAGACGCGAAATTTAACCGACAGGAAGAAGATGCTGTGATATGCAAATGATTAGCTTTTCAGACCATTCACACAAGGTTGGCGCCGGTGGCGACACCTACAACGTGCTGACATGAGGAAAGTTCCCAACCGATTTCTCATACACAAACAGCAGTTGACCGAGGTTGCCTGGTGAAACGTTGTTGTGATGCCTCGTGTAAGGAGGAGAAATGAGTACCATCACGTTTCAGACTTTGATAAAGGTCGGATTGTAGCCTGTCACCATTGCGCTTTATCGTATCGCGACATTTCTGCTCGCGTTGGTCGAGATACAATGACTGTTAGTAGAATATGGAATCGGTGGGTTCAGGACGGTAATACGGAACGCCGTGCCGGATCCCAACGGCCTCGTATCACTAGTAGTCGAGATGACAGGCCTCTTATCCGTACGGCTGTAACGGATCATGTAGCCACGTCTCGTTCCTTGAGTCAACACATGGGTACGTTTGCAAGACAACAACCATCAGCACGAACAGTTCGACGACGTTTGGAGCAGCATGGGCTATCAGTTCGGAGACCGTGGCTGTGGTTACCCTTGACGCTGCATCACAGACAGGAGCGCCTGCGATGGTGTACTCAACTACGAACCTGAGCGCACGAATGGCAAAACGTCATTTTTTCGGATGAATCCAGGTTCTGTTTACAGCATCATGATGGTCGCATCCTTGTTTGGCGACATCGCGGTGAACGCACATTGGAAGCTTGAATCCGTCATCGCCACACTGGCGTATCACCCGACGTGGTGGTATGGGGTGTCATTGGTTACACGTCTAGGTCACCTCTTGTTCGCATTGACGGCACTTTGAACAGTGGACGTTACATTTCAGATGTGTTACGACCCGTGCCTCTACCCTTCATTGGATCCCTGCGAAACTCTACATTTCAGCAGAATAATGCACGACCGCATGTTGCAGGTCCTGTACGGGCCTTTCTCGATACAGAAAATATTCAACTGGTGCCCTGGCCAGCACATTCTCCAGATCTCTCACCAATTGATAACCTCTGGTCAGTGGTGGCCGAGCAACTGGCTCGTCACAATACGCCAGTCACTACTCTTTATGAACTGTGTTATCGTGTTGAAGGTGCATGGGCAGCTGTACCTGTACACGCCATCCAAGCTCTGTTTGACTCAATGCCCAGGCGTATCAAGGCCGTTATTACGGCCAGAGGTGGTTGTTCTGGGTACTGATTTCTCAGGATCTATGCACCCAAATTGCGTGAAAATGTAAACACATGTCAGTTCTAGTATAATATATTTGTCCAATGAATACCCGTTTATCATGTGCATTTCTTCTTGGTGTAGCAATTTTTTTGGCCAGTAGTGTATTTTTAAAGTGATAAAAGGTGAATGATATTTGTGTGTAAATCAGACTAAGAGCAGCCGACCAGTTGCAAAGGATAAAGTAATCTTTACCTAGGTTTCAATAGATATAAATCTATCTTCTTCAGAAGACGGCCTGGGGACAATGAACATCGTAATATATATTAAGGTATGAAACATGAGTCAAGAATGAAGTTTAACATATATTAGGAAAATATTGTATTACAGGTTGTGAGAAAGGTTCTTGGTACTTACAGTATTATAACAACATGAAGTGATATGTCCTTATCGTTTAGGCAAACATCTGCATAGTTACATTAATCATGTAAAATATAGCCCTGAAAACAGGGTTTGTCAGACAAATAAAATAGGTACATAGAAGTTGCAGAGCGCCTAAGCGACTGAGTAAAATCGGCCAGCGTAGTAGCACAGCGGCCAGGGCAGGTGGCGCTCATGTCGCGAACTATGTGCCGATAGGCGTACTGAAGTAACATTTGAAATATCAATATTAAATGCGTTCTTAAATAGAGTGATAATAAATAAAATGGCAAGCATTTAACACTCCCGTTATGACATTGTGGGAGGTATAGGAACAATAACGTAGATACATACATCAAAAAGACAGGTGGCGCTTCCGCCGTGAGTTACAAGCAGTGGTCTATATAGCCAAAATATAAAAGTTATATTATCATATTAGTGAAGCCCATAGAACATATATAAGTCAAAACATCAAGAACAATCAGTAATGGCTTTTAAGAAAATTATGAGACCTGGTCTACAATCCAGTTACTACGTAATATAGAATAAGAGAAAATTACATGAGGGCTCCTGTAGTGGCAGCCATACATCGTGAGAAGAACACATTATATGAACGGTAGTAAACTGAAAGATTTGAAAGTGCATTATAGCTTCCTGAGGAAATAGACTACTGAGGTTACTATCATTAATGTTATATATTAAACAGTACGGGTTTAAAGCCTTCGAAAAATTGTTTACAGGCAAGGTTCAACTGATCATTCAGTATATTGCCGTCTTTGAGCTCTAGATGTTTAAAAATAAATAGCTCTTCCCACAGATCTAGTCTCCGTCCTTTGACCTGTCTATGTAGGATAACCGTGTCTTCTAACTGTTTAGGCGTATGGCCGGTTATCAAGAGGTGTTCAGCAAAGGTAGAGTTGCGGATATTTGTTCCTTTTTTACCTAAAAGATGTTCTTTATATCGTGTTTTCACAGCTCTGCCGGTTTGACCAATATAATAAGAGGGGCAGTTGTTACAGGTTAGCTTGTAAACACCTGAATTAGAAAACCAATCGCTGGCAATCTCTACTGACTGTACAAGATTTCTTTTTAAACTGTTATCTGTAGAAAAGGAGACGTTACAGTTATATTTTTTATTTAGAAGACGTTTAATCCTATACGATAAGTTACCCAGGAAAGGGATGGAAATAAATTTTTTAGTTTCAGTGGTATCCGTGGGGAGAATATTTCTCAAAGTCGAACATTTTTGGGAGATTTTCTTATTGAGCAGGTGATCGATCATGTTCTGGTTATACCCATTATTAACCGCAATCGCTTTGATGACATTCAATTCCTTTTTTTGATCTGCAGGTGATAAAGGAGTGGTTACCATCCGGTGAATGGCGGAATGAAAAAATGCCAATTTATGAGCTTTTGGATGGGTTGAGTCAGCAGGAATGACATTATCTGAATATGTTTCCTTGCGTAAGATATTAAAATGGAAGGAATTATCTTCTATAGAAATTGTTAAATCGAGAAAATTAAGTTCACGTTTATCATTTTGAAGTTCTTTTGTGAAGGAAATTTTTTCATGTAAACCGTTGAAAATGTTAAAGAGATGCTCTAACTCATGATCAGTGCCATCAAAAGCAATGAAAATGTCATCAACATACCGTGCATAATAGCGGATTTTGTGGCGTAATTCTGAACTTGAATTGAAAAACGTTGTTTCCAGGGCGTTAATGAAAACCTCTGCTAGAATACCGGCGAGGGGGCTACCCATTGCTAGACCATCTGGCTGTACATACATTTTCCCATTAAATGTGAAGTAATTATATTTTAAAATGACCTTAAGCAAACCAATGAGTTCGGCAATCTGAGTTTCACTTAATTTTTTATGTTTCAGAAGATTCTCTTTTACAAGGTCTATGGTTTCATCAACCGGAACATTTGTGTAAAGGCTGACGATGTCAAAGGACACCAGTCTAGTGGCAGGTGTACAACTTATAGATTGAATATTGTTAATTAATTCCTTACTGTCTTTTACAGAAAAATTATTTTCAAATGTGAAAGCATCTTTAATTTTAAAATGGAGGCGCCTAGCAAGTGTGTGATGTGGACTACCTATACCTTTCTCACAACCTGTAATACAATATTTTCCTAATATATGTTAAACTTCATTCTTGACTCATGTTTCATACCTTAATATATATTACGATGTTCATTGTCCCCAGGCCGTCTTCTGAAGAAGATAGATTTATATCTATTGAAACCTAGGTAAAGATTACTTTATCCTTTGCAACTGGTCGGCTGCTCTTAGTCTGATTTACGTGGAACCGTTGCTGTAGCGCAGCTATGTTTAAAGTACTGATATTTGTGTGTGTTTGTGTTTGTGTGTGTGTGTGTGTGTGTGTGTGTGTGTGTGTGTGTGTGTGTGTGTTCGTGGTGCATCACAATTGCTACGCACAACTCCTCCTCACATAAGAAAGCTAACTATCCACAATGAGGGTAGACACTTTTAGCAAGACATACTTCCCCTTCATTACTACTCTTCATTGCGGCATTTGCTTCACCAGCGTACTGCAATCCCTTTGAAAATCAGCCAAGTTAAAAATTCTGCACTGTACTTACTGCTCGTAAATCACTTGATTGCTGTACTCTTTACTTCTGAGCTAGCAGAAACTGGAAGATTTGAGGTTGCTAATCAGTCGAATAATAGTAATATTATTAATGATAATAACACTGTGAAAAAACCTATAGTAGCCCTTACATAGATACTGCTGTGTCGTGCTGTCAATTAATTCATTTATCTGTTTAGAAGCGAGTAATGAAGCAATTTGTAGACTATTGCAGGTACTATCTACAACTTGCAGAAGACATTTTCTTGAGATATTTAGCATTTGTTATTTATATGTCTCACTTTTCTCATCAGCAATATACGGGACAAAGGACAACATATTTGTGTAGTGGGTGGACTAAGTGAGAACCTGTAATCCCGCCGTATTAGTCCTACTAAATGAGAAAAAGAAATTATTGATAACTTACGCAAGGAGTGTTAGGGTATTCGAAAATTGTTATAATAGTATTGACCTTTGGAAAGTAATTTAGTTTTGTGACTGAAACAGAATCGAATAGTTTACTTTTTACCCCTCAGAAAATTTCATTTTACCTCTCAAGGGATGACTCACCCAGCTCGGGAAGCACTGGCTCAGAATATATAACAGATGTAGTAAAGAGACTCCATACACTAGGCTTATCTGCCCCTTTCTAGAGTTTTATCGTGCGGTGTGTGATGCCAGCAGAAAGGATTGATGGAGAATACCGACAAAGTTCAAACACTGGCAAGTCGTTTGGAATTATAGCGTGACAGAGTGTGTCACGGATATGAAATGCAAGCTGGCGTGGAAATCAGTAAAAGCTATCATCTAAACAGAGATGTATTTGGTTGTGGTGAGATCTCTCCACGAAATTTAAAACAGCAACTTTCTCCTCTGAATGCGGAAATGTTTTATAGACTCCCACATCAATAGGGAGAAAAGCCCATCTTAATAAAACATGGGAGTTCAGAGCTTGCATGTAAAGGTTTAGGTGCTTATTTTTCCCACTTGCTATTCGGGAGTAGAACTGTAGAGAAATGACGTGTGAATTGCAGAGTACTCACATAGTTGCTGTTGTAGGTGGGAGTACCATGTCTCAAATAGGCAGCGCCATTTAAAATCAGTGGCATACCCTATAAGAGTACAAGACTTCTAGTCCAATAGGGCGTGTATTGTTGGTTTATATGAATTACAGTGATGTTGACGACTGTTTTTAAAAGCGGATAAAGCGGCTGCACCAACCACAAACACGCACACAAACTGAGCGAGCGAAAGTCACGGGGAATGGTTGTTCCATTGGAAGATCTCTCTTGTCTGGCGCTCGAATGTTACAGCTAGGAGCGGCGTTTGGCGCGCGTGTAGACGCGGCATCTGAACAGTCTGGTTCAGGCAGGTGGCTGGGCAACGCGGCAGCACGTAGCATAGTTAACAGACTGCGGGCGCGGGATGGCAACTGGCGCAAGACGCATGCGTCACACAGCAGATCAGAGATTACACGGGAAATCGGTTTTCCTAAGTGAACCGTGTCTGGATTTTCAATATTGGAAACACAATATTTCCACATGTGTATACCACGTTGTAAAGCCACAACTCTGGAGAGGGTTGTCACGCGTTGATACGGGCACGTGTGTCTTTGCCACAGGCCATTAACAATGAAAGAAAGCCCAGATAACTAAAAATCAGTACATGTCACTGCACAGTCCGGACTCTTTCATAACGACTCATTCACTGTTGAACTTTTTACCACTTTATCAATTTATTTTCGAAGTTCCCTATACATGAAACGCAAATTTATTCCTGATTATAAATTCACAGGGCACAGAAACCGAAATGGATAGATTCCTCGCACACTGTGGAACGGTGTGCCGTTGACAGAACTTGGATGCGATCATTTAGAGAGAATCTGACTATTTGCTTGGGATAGCACCAACTCTCATATCCACGCAAAAATTCAGATGGCTGGTCTAGAGCTGACGCAGTGTTAGAGAAAGGACGGTTTCGGCGGTTAGACGCGAGGTACATCTACATTCATACTCCGCAAGCCACCCAACGGTGTGTGGCGGAGGGCACTTTACGTGCCACTGTCATGACGTCCCTTTCCATTTCCAGTCGCGTATGGTTCGCGGGAAGAACGACTGCAGGAAAGCCTCCGTGCGCTCTCGAATCTCTCTAATTTTACATTCGTGATCTCCTCGGGAGGTATAAGTAGGGGGAAGCAATAAACTACACCGCGATGCAGAGCGCCTCTCTTGCAGAGTCTACCACTTGAGTTTGTATAACATCACCGTAACGCTATCACGATTAACAAATAACCCTGTGACGAAACGCGCCGCTCTTCTTTGGATCTTCTCTATCTCCTCCGTCAACCCGACCTGGTACGGATCCCACACTGATGAGCAATACTTAAGTATAAGTCAAACGGGTGTTTTGTAAGCCACTTCCTTTGTCGATGGACTACATTTTGTAAGGACTCTCCCAATGAATCTCAACCTGGTACCCGCCTTACCAACAATTAATTTTATATGATCATTCCCCTTCAAATCGTTCCGCACGCATACTCCCAGATATTTTACAGAAGTAACTGCTGCCAGTGTTTGTTCCGCTATCATATAATCATACAATAAAGGATCCTTCTTTCCATGTATTCGCAATACATTACATTTGTCTATGTTAAGGGTCAGTTACCACTCCTTGCACCAAGTGCCTGTCCGCTGCAGATCTTCCTGCATTTCGCTGCAATTTTCTAATGCTGCAACTTCTCTGTATACCACAGCATCATCCGCGAAAAGCCGCATGGAACTTCCGACGCTATCTACTAGGTCATTTATATATATTGTGAAAAGCAATGGTCCCATGACACTCCCCTGTGGCACGCCAGAGGTTACTTTAACGTCTGTAGACGTCTCTACATTGAGAACAACATGCTGTGTTCTGTTTGCTAAAAACTCTTCAATCCAGCCACACAGCTGGTCTGATATTCCATAGGCTTGTACTTTGTTTATCAGGCGACAGTGCGGAACTGTATGGAACGCCTTCCGGAAGTCGAGGAAAATGGCATCTACCTGCGAGCCTGTATCTAATATTTTCTGGGTCTCATGAACAAATAAAGCGAGTTGGTTCTCACACGATCGCTGTTTCCGGAATCCATGTTGATTACTACAGAGTAGATTCCAGGTTTCCAGAAATGACATGATACGCGAGCAGAAAACATGTTCTAAAATTCTACAACAGATCGACGTCAGAGATATAGGTCCATAGTTTTTCGCATCTGCTCGACGACCCTTCTTGAAGACTGGGACTACCTGTGTTCTTTTCCGATCATTTGAAACATTACGTTCCTCTAGAGACTTGCGATACACGGCCAATAGAAGGGGGGGGGGGGGGGAGTTCTTTCGCGTACTCTGTGTAGAATCGAATCGAGGTAGGAACGGGAACATCCGTGGAAAAAGGACGGTGTCTGTTCTAAGAACCCTGGCAGGCAGGCCTTGACGACGGTGCCTCCCTGCAGCTGGTGCTAATCCTATTTTTTGAGGTCGGAAGCTCACCAATGTGCGAACGCCCACAAACCGTAAAACTTCAGAGAGCCACCGCCCCAGCCTCAGTTCGCCAGCTTCTCTTCAGATCAACGGACACAGCGGGGCAGCGCGCACTACGCTCTCGGCACATGGCGCTTTCATTCAGGGTAACGTTCGCTTGCTCGTCGCCTTGAGAAGGAGGTAGGAACTTCAGTCGCATATGGGCGCCACCGTCTGCAATCGGCGGGCGCGACTGTGTCGCGCTCTTACGGCGAGAGGACACGCTCTGCCACGTGGGTAGCCCTCATCGCAATCAGTCCCTCGTCGTCGCATTGTAAGTGGGCTGCTTCTGTGTTGGCAGCGCTGTGTATCGCTTTGCATTGGATCTCTGACTGCGCTTTCTTTGTAACAGACTCTGTGCTTGGTTGGACTCGTTGTTGGAAGTTAATCACCGGTACTGTTGGGCAGTTGGAAGTTAGTCGCCAGCAGTGATGGAAGTACTGTTGGGCAGTTGGAGGTGAGCAGCCAGCAGTGATGGATGTTAGATGTGAGAAGTTAGTATAGACGGGAGGTAGAGGTCAGAAGTGTTAGCGAAGGCTAAAGATCTCGAAGTATCCGACTTGGAGATTGAAAATTATTCACGATTATACAGGGTGTTACAAAAAGGTACGGCCAAACTTTCAGGAAACATTCCTCACACACAAAGAAAGAAAATATGTTATGTGGACATGTGTCCGGAAACGCTTACTTTCCATGTTAGAGCTCATTTTATTACTTCTCTTCAAATCACATTAATAATGGAATGGAAAAACACAGCAACAGAACGTACCAACGTGACCTCAAACACTTTGTTACAGGAAATGTTCAAAATGTCCTCCGTTACCGAGGATACGTGCATCCACCCCCCGTCGCATGGAATCCCTGATGCGCTGATGCAGCCCTGGAGAATGGCGTATTCTATCACAGCCGTCCACAATACGAGCACGAAGAGTCTCTACATTTGGTACCGGGGTTGTGTAGACAAGAGCTTTCAAATGCCCCCATAAATCAAAGTCAAGAGGATTGAGGTCAGAAGAGCGTGGAGGCCATGGAATTGGTCCGCCTCTACCAATCCATCGGTCACCGAATCTGCTGTTGAGAAGCGTACGAACACTTCGACTGAAATGTGCAGGAGCTCCATCGTGCATGAACCACATGTTGTGTATTGCTTATAAAGGCACATCAAATGGGCATCTGCCAACTCCGCATTTGTAAACATTGCACTGACTGCAAAATCACGTTCGTGATGAACACTAACCTGTTGATGCTACGTACTGATGTGCTTGATGCTAGTACTGTAGAGCAATGAGTCGCATGTCAACACAAGCACCGAAGTCAACATTACCTTCCTTCAATTGGGCCAACTGGCGGTGAATCGAGGAAGTACAGTACATACTGACGAATCTAAAATGAGCTCTAACATGGAAATTAAGCGTTTCCGGACACATGTCCACATAACATCTTTTCTTTATTTGTGTGTGAGGAATGTTTCCTGAAAGTTTGGCCGTACCTTTTTGTAACATCCTGTATATCTTTCTACTGGATGTCAATGACGATTTATATTCGTGTTTCAACTGGATGTCACGTTATGAACGTAAAAAATACATTATTTAATTTGCAACAAAATCTTTCCTTTGCTAACCACATGCCTATTAGCAGTGGCTTTCGTAGTTAGAAACTTTAATTTAGTTGGCAGTATTGACGCTCGCTGTATTGCAGTAGTTCGCGTAATGAAGATTTTTGTGAGGTAAGTGCTTAATGAAATGTATAGGTTACTGTCAGGATTGCTTCTTATTTAGGGCCATTCTTTTGTATGAATTATATAAAGTCAGTCTGTAATTTTTTTAGAGCAGTCAGACTGCGTTGCGCTGGAATATTGTGGGTCAGTGTTGACACGATAAGAAAAAGTAAAGAGAAAGTAGGCTCAGTACGTTAAGTTTTACTCAGCTGTTTCAGAATCAAATAACGTAGAAGTTTCATCTTCTCAGTCGTTCAGCAGTCTGAGTGCAGATTTACACATTTAAATAAAGAAGTTTCAGTAGCTACAACTACATCGATACTCCACAAGCCATTGTAAGGTGCGTGGCGGAGGTACTTGTCTTGGTTAGTTTAAAGAGGGGGGGAGGGGGGGAGGGACCAAGCTGCTTGGTCATCGGTCCCCACTACTTGTCTTTCCTCCAGTTCCACCCGCAAACAGAGCGAGACAAAAACGACTGTCGTACGCCTCCCAGTGAGCCCTAATTTCTCGTATCCCAGCTTCGTGGTCCTTACTCGCGATGTTATGTTGGCGGGAGCAGAATCGTTCGGCAGTCAGCTTCAAATGCCGGTTCTCTGAATTTTCTCAGTAGTGTTTCCCCACAAAAAAAAAACGCCGCCTTCCCTCGGGGGGTTCCCGCCTGAGTTCCCGAGGCATCTCTGTAGCACTTACGTTTTGTTCGAACCTACCGGTAACAAATCTAGCAGCCCTCCTCTCAATTCCTTCGATGTCTTCCTTCAATCCGACCTGGTAAGGATCTCAAACACTCGAGCCGAACTCAAGAAGAGGTCGCACCAGTATCCTGTATGTGGTCTCCTTTGCAGCATCGCTTTGCGACGTTACGTCCAGATATTTAAACGACTTGACTGTGTCAAGCAGGACACTAGAAATACTGTACCCTATCGTTGCAGATTTGTTCTGCCTCCTCATGTATCTTCCTACATTCGCTCCACTTCGGCACTTAACCGTACACCACGGCATCAGATGTTCAAATGTGTGTGAAATCTTATGGCACTTAACTGCTAAGGTCATCAGTCCATAAGCTTACACACTACGTGACCTAAAGTATCCTAAGGACAAACACACACACCCATGCCCGAGGGAGGACTCGAACCTCCGCCAGACCACGGCATCATCAGCAAACAACCCCAGATTGCTGCTCATCCTGCTCGCCAAATCATTTATGTATATACAGAACAACAGCGGTCCTATCACACTTCCCAGGGGCACTCCTGACGATATCCTTGTCTCTGATAAACATTCGCCATCGAGGACAACATATTAGATTCTATTACTTAAGAAGTCTTCGATCCAGTCACATATCTGTGAACTTATTCCACACGCTAGTACCTTCGTTCACAGCCTGCAATGGCGCACAGTGTCAAATGCTTTCCGGAAATCTAGAAATATGGAATCTGCCTATTGCCCTTCATCCATAGTTCTCAGTACATCATGTGAGAAAAGTGCGAGTTGAGTTTCGCACTAGCTATGCTTTCTAAAGCCACGCTGATTTTTGGACTTAAGCTGCTTAGGCTCAAGACAGTTTATTATGTTCCAACTGAGAGTGTGTTCAAGGATTCTGCAGCAAACAGAAGTTAGGGATATTGGTATGTAATTTTGTGGGTCCTTTTTTTTTAATTTTTTGGGGTTCTCACGTCAGTTTAACTCTCTCTTTCACTTAAACTCCAATAGTGGTTAAAGCTCTTTAGAAAAGCACACCAAATTTAAAAGAACGCAAAATCAATAAGGCTGGCGAGGTCTCACAGAAGCTCGAAATTTAGCGCGATCTTCAGTGTGAGGTGCTTATGATACTTTCCACAAATAAACTCTATCTCGAAATGTGACAGAAAATACAAAGAGTTTCTGGTCGTATGTAAAGCATGCCAGCGGCAATACTCAATCATCACCTTCACCGCACGACAGCAGTGGTAGTGATACTGATGGCAGCGCTACTGAAGCAGAGTTACCAAACACGGTTTCCCGAAATTAGATTTGGAATCTAGAACGATTGCCAACATGAGTAACTCAGAAGTAGATATCCTCAGTGTAGCGAAGCAGCTTAGATCACTTAATGAAGCTAAAGCCTCCGGTCCAGATTATATATCAGTCACGTTCCTTTCGGAGCATGCTGATAGAATACCTCAGTAGTTAGCAGTCATATACAACCGCTTTCTCGTCGGAAGATCCGTACCTAAAGACTGGAATATTGCACAAGTCATACTAATACCCAAGAAAGCAAACGGGAGTTATCCGTTGAATTAGAGACCCATGTCACAAGCATTTGTAGTAGGATTTTGGAACGTAAGTGTTCGAATATTATGAATTACCTCGAAGAAAACGATTTATCAACAAACATCCAACACATGTTCAGAAAATATCGTTTTCGTGAAACACAACTAGCTCTTTATCGTCACGAAGTAATGAGTGCTGTCGATAAATGATGTCAAATTGGTTCAATATTTTTCCATTTCCAGAAGGGTTTTCACACCATCCGTAACAAGTGACTTCCAATCAAATCCCGTGGCTATGGCGTTCCATCTCAGTTAAGCGACTGTATTCAAGATTTCATGTCAGATATGTCAGAATTCGTAGTACTTGATGGAAAGTCATCGAGTAAAACAAAAGTAATATCTGGTGTTACCTAAGGAAGTATCTGCTGCTCCTGATCTACATAAACGATTTAGGAGATAATCTGAGCAGCCCTCTTAAAATGTTTACAGTTGCCGCCGTCGTTTACCGTCTTGTAAAGTCATCAGGTGATTAAAACCAACTGCATAATGATTCAGACAAGATATCGCTATAGTGCGAAAAGCCGCAGTTGACTCTAAATAATGAAAAGTCATCCAAATGGGTACAAAAAGTAATCCGCTAATTTGTGTTACACGAGTCAACTAAATACTTAAGGATTACAGTTACGAATAACTTAAACTGGAACGATCACATAGATAATGTTGCGGGGAAAGTGAACCAAAGATTGCGATTTATTGGCAGGACACATAGAAGATATAGCAGGTCCACGAAAGAGACTACTTACCTTGCGGTTGTCCGCCCTCTTCTGGAGCACTCTTGTGCAGCGTGTGATTCGCATCATGCAGGGTCTACGGAACACATCGAAAACGTTCAAAGAATGGCATGTCGTTTTGTTTCATAGTGAAATAGGGAATATGATAGACGAATAGGGCTGGTGGTCATTAAAACAAAGGCGTTTTTCGTTGCTGCAGGATCTTCTTATGAAATTTCAATCACCAACTTTCTACTACGAATGCGAAAATCTTTTTTTGTTGATGCCCACCTACATAAGGAGAAATGATCATCGTAAAAAGTAAGATAACTCAGAGCTTGCATGAAAAGATTGAAGCCTTCGTCTTTCCCGCGCGCTGTTCGGGAGTGGAATGGTAGAGGAATAGCTTGAAGATAATTGGATGAACCCCCTGCCAGGAACTTGATTATGAATCCCAGAGTAATCATGTAGATACAGATGTAGATAATTGTATATGTTAATTACTGCATTCATTGATTATTATCTCTGTATGTAAGTAACTTATCTGGTCAGAGTGCTTTGGGCTCTATGTTTGTAAATTCCAGACGAATATGCAGGAGATAGGCAAAATAATGTCAACACCTGTACTTACTTGTGAATATGTTTATTAATATGGGGTCGGAGCGATTCTTCTCGGAGTACTGACACATAATTCTTGTATAGTCTCCAGTGGAATTTTACGCCACACTTCGATCAAAACCTGCTGTACTGAAGAGGAAGGCGGAAATCTACTCCGGAGTCTGCACTCCAATACTGCCCATAAGGATTCGATAATGTTCAAGTCCGGAGAGTGTCTGGCCAGGGAAGATGCTGCAGTTCAGTTTCATGCTCTTCATACCACGATTGCACTGTCTTGGCTGTGTGAATGAGTGCATTATCGTCCTGAAATATGGCATCGTTGTTGGGGAACAACATTTGAATCATGGGGGCACCTGATCACCTAAAATGTTCACTTAACGGTTGACTGTAACACGGCCTTTGGAGTAATGATGGGACCAGCACAGTATCATGGTACGGCTGCCCACACTATCACACTTCCACCTCCATGCTTAACCGTTGTAATCAAGCAATCAGGATTGTAGGCTTCTTTTGGCGTTCTCCGGATGTAAACGCGGCCCGATGTTGGAAATAACGAAAACGTTGTCTGCTGTGATCATATGACGTGTTCCCACTGAATGCCGTCCATGATTTATGCTCCTGACACCATGTTTTACGCATCTTTGCGTTGGTTGTCGTGACTAATGGCTTAGGTATAACTACTCGTCCATGAATATTCGCTTTATGGATATGGAGGTCTCGAAGATGGCTATTGGTCTCTACAGTCACTTTAACCGCCGTAGTTTTGTATTGTTTTGACACAATTCGTGTTAGTGTACGACGATCTCTGTCATTAAGTTTCGATTTGCGCCCACTATTACGTTTACACGATGATGTCTTTCCATGTTGAAACACTTGCTCTTGAAACATTCTATAAGCTGTCTTGGTTACTGATGCTCTAGCTAATCGGGCCCCCACGACCTGTCGTCTTGGGAACTCTGTTAGACCTTTCATTGCACGTCGACCTCAGCCTCTGAATGCGAATACGAAGTGTGCACTACTCGTAAACTACCTGCACTGATGCGTAGTTCGTACTGAACACGCACAGGCTTGTGCCACACGTGCCTTACCTGCGTTGTTGAACGTCGAACACAACCATCGCATTATTACCAATGTTCATATTATTTTGCCTATGCCCTGTATTCTGTTGATTAATATTCGTCTGTTTCAATAAAAGTTTCATCCTCTGCGCATTTTCCTGTCTCCTAATTAATTAGGCTCCCCTGTAAGTAGGAACGATGTAGATAGGCTTCCACGGCCTAGACTGAGTGACATCTTCATCTAAATGTACGCCCAATAGGTGGCGAGCGAGTTGTTGCAGGGTTAGATGGCGACTGGGAGGGGGAGGGGTAGAGTCTGACTAGGCAGCCTCCAGTGTGTGACACGAGGACGTCACGCCGCCTCCACAGAGCCACGCTGGGCGATCGTCGGCCTCGTGTGAGTCACACCGCCGCCGACTTCAGTGCAGTGCGTCATCAACGCATTCCTACCTGGACCGTACAGAGAGAAGTGCGGCGCCGAGGCTTCAGCGACCGGCGACCGGCTCGTGTCCGTGTGCCTTCGTACGACTTTTACCGACTTAGCTGCCCCCTTGGTGATACACATCGCCTCAGGTTAAACGGAAACAAAAAGTATATTCTATATGAGGAGAGCTGCATGGGTCAATAACGCCATGAGAAACAGATTGTGCTCTGGATGGCGACCGCCAACATGGCATTATAGTGCATTTAAAATTAGTCGCTGCTTTTGACAGGTCAGTACGGAGCGAGTGGAGGGGAGCGCAGTTGCCAGGGCGTCGGCAGGCCATGATAACGCCAGGCCCGCTCGACGCGTAACCTGGCAGCCGCGCAAGCTGGCCCATCTGCAATCTTTCTCAAACGATTTTAGAGTAACTATACGGCAATAAACTCTCATAGCTTCATTAGTCAGCTTCATGACGAATTATCTGTCATTTCGTTGACGGTTATACACTCCTGGAAATTGAAATAAGAACACCGTGAATTCATTGTCCCAGGAAGGGGAAACTTTATTGACACATTCCTGGGGTCAGATACATCACATGATCACACTGACAGAACCACAGGCACATAGACACAGGCAACAGAGCATGCACAATGTCGGCACTAGTACAGTGTATATCCACCTTTCGCAGCAATGCAGGCTGCTATTCTCCCATGGAGACGATCGTAGAGATGCTGGATGTAGTCCTGTGGAACGGCTTGCCATGCCATTTCCACCTGGCGCCTCAGTTGGACCAGCGTTCGTGCTGGACGTGCAGACCGCGTGAGACGACGCTTCATCCAGTCCCAAACATGCTCAATGGGGGACAGATCCGGAGATCTTGCTGGCCAGGGTAGTTGACTTACACCTTCTAGAGCACGTTGGGTGGCACGGGATACATGCGGACGTGCATTGTCCTGTTGGAACAGCAAGTTCCCTTGCCGGTCTAGGAATGGTAGAACGATGGGTTCGATGACGGTTTGGATGTACCGTGCGCTATTCAGTGTCCCCTCGACGATCACCAGTGGTGTACGGCCAGTGTAGGAGATCGCTCCCCACACCATGATGCCGGGTGTTGGCCCTGTGTGCCTCGGTCGTATGCAGTCCTGATTGTGGCGCTCACCTGCACGGCGCCAAACACGCATACGACCATCATTGGCACCAAGGCAGAAGCGACTCTCATCGCTGAAGACGACACGTCTCCATTCGTCCCTCCATTCACGCCTGTCGCGACACCACTGGAGGCGGGCTGCACGATGTTGGGGCGTGAGCGGAAGACGGCCTAACGGTGTGCGGGACCGTAGCCCAGCTTCATGGAGACGGTTGCGAATGGTCCTCGCCGATATCCCAGGAGCAATAGTGTCCCTAATTTGCTGGGAAGTGGCGGTGCGGTCCCCTACGGCACTGCGTAGGATCCTACGGTCTTGGCGTGCATCCGTGCGTCGCTGCGGTCCGGTCCCAGGTCGACGGGCACGTGCACCTTCCGCCGACCACTGGCGACAACATCGATGTACTGTGGAGACCTCACGCCCCACGTGTTGAGCAATTCGGCGGTACGTCCACCCGGCCTCCCGCATGCCCACTATACGCCCTCGCTCAAAGTCCGTCAACTGCACATACGGTTCACGTCCACGCTGTCGCGGCATGCTACCAGTGTTAAAGACAGCGATGGAGCTCCGTATGCCACGGCAAACTGGCTGACACTGACGGCGGCGGTGCACAAATGCTGCGCAGCTAGCGCCATTCGACGGCCAACACCGCGGTTCCTGGTGTGTCCGCTGTGCCGTGCGTGTGATCATTGCTTGTACAGCCCTCTCGCAGTGTCCAGAGCAAGTATGGTGGGTCTGACACACCGGTGTCAATGTGTTCTTTTTTCCATTTCCAGGAGTGTATTTATTGTGATATTTTGGTATTAGCTGAACTACTGCTAGAAATTCTTAAAATTTGCAGTGGAAAACAGGTATCGTTATGGGTTTAGTATGTTAGGTCATATGTTACTGCGTATGAAATTTAGCTCGTAGTTACCTTAATGTATCGCGCCAGCTACTTATATGGTGACTCTTTGAGGGTATGCAAGTCAAATTTCGCGGCTCCAGCTTCGCTAATTTTGCCGCTAGGGTGCGTTGTATATCGCAGTGTAAGTAAAATGGCGATTATCGAGAGTATCAAGAACCGTGCTGTGACTGAATATCTCCATTTGAAGGGAATGACGCCCAAGTTAATTGCGGAGGACTTGCGGAATACACTTACGGACAGTGCTCCGTCTTATGCAACAATGAACAACTGAGTGTCCGACTTCAAACGTGGAAGAACGAGTGTGGATGAAACAGTGACTGTAATTCGCGATACGGTTTTGCAGAATCGTCGAACAACGTTGCAGTACATTGGAACCACATTTCGAATCTCCCACGGACGTGCTTATCACATTGTTGTGGATATTTTGGAAATGCGGGAGGGTGTGCAGTGTTGTGAAGAAATCGTCCGCCAATTTGAAGCGCATGAAGACGGTTGTCTTGCAAGGTATGTGAGAATTGATGAAACGTGGGTTCACCACTTTGATCCTGAGACAAAACAACAACCCAAAAAAATACCGGGTGGAAAATTCAGCCGATAAGGTGATGGGATCGGTCTTCTGGGATGCAGAAGGGGTAATTATGGTGGATTACTTGCAACAGGGAGTAGCTATCAGTGCATCATACTATTACACCCTCCTGCGCCGTTTGAGAAAACAGATACAGCAAAAAAAGGCGCTAAAATTGGCACACAGAGTTCTTTTGAATCAGGACACCACAGCGACGCACAAGGCCCTCGCAACACCGGAAACAGCGCGGCTGCAGGTTCGAACTGTTACGTCATCCGCCATATTCTTCAGAGTTGGCTCCATCAGACTTTTTTCTTTTCCCAAACCTAAAAAAAGACCTCAGAGGACGAAGATTTGATAATGATGGTGCAGTGATTGATGCTTTGAACTTTTGGTTGGACTCGAAATCGAAGACCTATTATTTGAATGGTTTGCAGCAGTTATCTGAGCGTGTCCGCAAATGTATTAGTGTACACAGGCATTACATTGAGAAATAAATTGGTTTTATGAAATTTCTGTCATTCTTTATTTGTTAGACTACAAACTTTTCTACTCACCCGCACGGATATAGTCATAAATCTCTTGTATCTCATAAACGGTCTGAGATCGAAACAAGATTTTGGCAAACGATAGCATGCAAAGAGGAGAGTGATTAATATGAGAAACTTCCAGTCTACCGTGATATTCAAGCAACTACAGATTTTTTTTAAATGAAATAATGTAATTTTTAAGAATCGTCAGTAGCCTGCAAAATAAGAATTTCAATGGATTTTGCAACAATATAAGAGAAGAAGCTGCACATTTATTTTCATACTGAGAATGGGCTTTCTCGTAGCTATTGATATTTCTCGCCCTCAGCTGATAGTTTAATAATATGCTGTTTTAGTATTCTGTCAGAATTTCAGCTGCATTAGAATGTAGGTGAGTTGTATATCTGTAAAATGTGCTGCGCTTAGGCAAAAGAAGCAGATGTTAACGCAGCAACAAGAGAAGTAACGTATTACTCAAAACTCGACGCAGCCTTTCATGAATCCATGTCTCCTCAACTACATTCTCAGTGTGGCTGACGACTTGAGACAATTCCTGTGACGTAACACATTTAACGGGGACGAAAATTTCTTGTTGATTTTTACCACATTACTGTTCACTTACGGCCTTATATTTTCAGTCAGATTTAAATGAGAATGATAAGGAGTAATCCTGATTAAACTATGCCCTATAGCCTTATCCAGTTCGTCGACCTAGTAGCGTGGAGTTTTTGGTTTGTACAATACTAAAAGTTTCATTAAGTTCCCCTTACACAAGCTAGGTTCAGCTTTCTCCAATAGAACATTTCTCTGTACCTAGAGAAAAATAACCGCTTTCCGCCGCTGCATTGTTGGAGCTTTATCCGTCACAATCAAGTGCTACTCCGCATTGTCCGTTACTGTTGTCGAATTAGGAGGAATATTGTGCTTCAGAAAATTATCTTCACAGCTGATGGACGTATTCTTATCCGGCCACTTTTATTGCGAATCTCGTGTTCAGACGTTCTGCACTGTTTTTATTAATGCAGCGCCACACGAAACATTCCTTCACAATTCCTGACGACTGTAGAACACTTCAACGCCATAAAATATCACTTACAACCTGGGCTGATGAACGTAGATGCCGCTGATGCAAGACACCATGTGGGCGGCGCTTTACCAACCGAACTGCTGGTGGCGTGGTAGGGAGAGCCGGCTCGCCATTGGTGTTACCTGGGCAACGGCGTCGTGGCCCCTCTGGTGAGCCAAACGTTAAAAGTCGCAACTAATTTTAAACGCACTGTAATAACATCGTGAGTATGTAGGACGCACTGCCATATGTCAAGTTCCCTGTGCGGCCTTTGCCTTGTTCTTTCCTGAAGCGAATCGTGCGTCTTTGCTTTCTTCGCTTTACGTTATAAGCTTTCGACCGTCTTGGATGTTGCATTGCTTTATCGCTGTAGCGAGCTGTCATTGCTATCCAGAGATTGAATTTAATCACAGTCACAAAATTTCTGCGGTTCATGTAAGCTCTTTGTGGTTTAATGTTTTAACCATTTTTGTATCTCGTGTGGCGGAAATGAGAAACCAACTCACCATTACGGTAAACGTCTTTATGAAGTTGCCAAAACTCGAGACCAACAACCATAAACTTTTTCTGTGCTTGCAAAAGTCCCTACAATCAAGCTAGCGCGCTACGCGTTAGACTTCAAGTGCACATACAGAAAGTACAATTATTTTACGAAAAATAATGAAGTAGCCGTAGTCACTACAGTTTCTCGATTGCATTTAACTCCTCTAAAATCACCATCGACGATTGAAGGTACTGAACTAATATTACAGAGTAACGACGTTCACATCGTTCTTCCCTAGCCTATATTTTACTAACGAATGTTGACGGAGAGCGCAACAAGCCATAAATGGTTTTTTTTTTTTTTTTTTTTTTTTTTTTTTTTACCCTTAAGGTTTCCGGCTATAATGCCCATCTTTAGATGGCTACACTTTTTCTAATACGGTGTAATATTCGTCAGCAACATATGGCCCGCTCCTGCACCGCATAAGAATATATGCTTGACAGCGCCACAGTAGAATGGGTTTTATAATGCAGGAAAATTCGCCATTGGGCAACAGTTGATGCATCAGTTCCCAGTTGTTGCATGTCGACATTTTTGTGCTTTACTGAAGCCATCGACATAGCGTGTAAACTAACACTGAGTGAGATATTATTACTCGGTGCAGAAAGGGACGACATACTGCTGAGCAATTTTATGCCGTATTAAAACAAATACTGTTGCCTGAAATGGGCATTATAGCATGAAACCAGTAAAAATGAAGCTTTTTTTAAAAAAAGATTTCTGACTCGTTGCGTTCTCTGAAAAATTCTTAATTGAATAACAGCAACGGAGTTCAGCGGTAATGGTTTTGGTTTTCTTAAATCAGTTAAGGTGAATGCTGGGATAATTTCTCAACAACGCCACTGTCGAGTCCTTTCCCATCCTTTTCCAACTTCAAAAAATGGTTCAAAAGGTTCTGAGCACTATGGGACTTAACTTCTGAGGTCATCAGTCCCCTAGAATTTAGAACTACTTAAACCTACATAACCTAAGGACATCACACACATCCATGCCCGAGGCAGGATTCGAAGCTGCGACCGTAGCGGTCGCGCAGTTCCAAACTGAAGCGCCTAGAACCGCTCGTCCACTCCGGCCGGCTTTCCAACTTCGTCCGCCTCTAATGACCTCTATGTTAACAGGGCGTTAACATATTTGCTCCTAACAAAACCCGCAGAGATAAAACACCAAACAGGAAAAGCGAAGAGTAATACATACTGACTGTTAAAAAATATTTTTAAAGACTCTGCTTTTTTCTGCATTTAAATTAGCATTATTTGACATAGAAAATGTGTAAGCGTTGCCTTGCAACTACTCAAAAACGTCGGATCCATTCAATGATCAGTTCCGGATGTGAACTTCAAATACAGTCATTGACACCGTGAGTGCATACACATACAGGAAATGGTGCTAACGAGGTGATACTGCCAAATGTTTGGACCTAACAGAGACTTCCAAATTAACAACCCCATGGTGTCAATGAAAGACTATGCTGATTATTGTAAAACTACGTAGAAATATTCGACTTAAATCATTACAGTTCAGTGCAGAGAGAACAGTGGACGAATGCTGTACACGATAATAACCAACAACGATACGCGATGAGGTGCGAATCAGTCTACAAGTTCCACTTTTTGATTTCTTCATAAGGGTATGGCAGATTCCTTCAGACAGTGCTACTCAGATTTGTTATTATCTATTTGTAATGGATTATCTGTACTAATGGAAGTGCCTGGATTTTCTTCAATGGTAGAACATTGTGAAATCGCTGTTTGTGTTATGCTTGCACGACTTGTACTGAATACTTTGCCACCTTGTAGTTCAGAGTCATAGTTTTACAGGGAACTTGGGGAATGCATAAGAAGGATCTGACGAAGCGAGTAGATCAAACTGGTCTCAATCTGCACATAAGCAAAGAAAGTGTGTCCCAAAAATTAACTAGAAAAGTGTTATAATTGATTTTCATTAAGAAACCTAGGAATAACGCGTCTTTCTTTAAATGCCCTCAGGGATTCTAAAAAGGCGTATCAGTATACACTCATAAATATCCTGTTTACGGATTATCTTCTACTGGCGCCGCTTCAACCGCTTCTGTCTCGACATGCCTCAGTGCTCATATTCATCACTTCCACTGCCTCCTCCACATCAACTTGCCAGTTGCGTCGAGGGTGACCACTTTTCCTCCACTGGGATGGTATCCATCCTAATATGCCATTTGGTATCCTGTCTTTAATGGAGGTCGACAACGGGAATGCAAATGGACTTTGCATTATCAGTCATGTGCAGGACATTCACAAATAGAAGTCGCAAAAATTTCGATTAATGTCAGATTGGAACTAACCTCTGTCAAGAACAGTACAGTAATTAGCAGATTATATTTGTAGATCCAATGTGGCTATGTCAAAAAAACAACACTAGAGAAGGAGCATCGCATTGGGTCTTTTTTACTCATTTAACTACAGCTGGCTGAAAAGAGCTGAAGTGTTTCGACGAGTCTCTGGATCAAGTGTTGTTGTAGTTGTGATTTTCACTCCAAAAACTGGTTTTATGCAGCTCTCCATGCTACTCTATCCCGTGCGAGTCTCTTCATCTCCGAATAACTAGTGCAACCTACATCCTTCTGAATCTGCTTAGTGTATTCATCTCTTTGTCTCCCTCTACGATTTTTACCCTCACGCTTCCCTCCAATACTAAATTGGTGATCCCTTGATGCCTCAGAATGTTTCCTACCAACCAGTCCGTTCTTCTAGTCAGGGTTTACCACAAATTTCTCTTTTCCCCAGTTCTATTCAGTACCTCCTCATTAGTGACATCATACACCCATCTAATCTTCAGTATTCTTCTGTAGCACCGCATTTCAAATGGTTCTATTCTCTTCTTGTATAGACTGTTTAACGTCGTTTCACTTCCATACACGGCTACACTTCATACAAATACTTCCAGAAAGGACTTCCTGACACTTAAATCTATATTCGATGTTAACGGATCTCTCTTCTTCAGAAACGATTTTTTTGCCATTGCCAGTCGGCATTTTATATCCCCCCTACTTCGACCATCATCAATTATTTTTCTTCCCGTACAGAAAACTTCAAGTGTCTTATTTCCTAGTCTAGCCCTCCGCATCGCCTTATTTAATTAGACTACATTCCATTACCCTTGTTTTGCTTTTGTTGATGTTCATCTTATATGCTCCTTTCAAGACACTATCCATTCCCTTCAGCTGCTCTTCCAAGTCCTTTGCTCTATCTGACAGAATTACATTGTAATCGGCAAACCTCAAAGTTTTTATTTCTTCTTCCTGGACTTTAATTCCTACTGCAAATTTTTCATTTGTTTCCTTTATTGCTTGCTCAATATACAGTTTGAATAACATCGGGGATAGGCTACAAAACTCTCTCACCCCAATCTCAAGCACTGCTTCCCTTTCACGCCCCTCAACTCTTATAACTGCCATCTGGTTTCTGTACAAATTGTAAATAGCCTTTCGCTTCCTATATTTTACCCCTGCCACCTTCAGAATTTGAATGAGAGTATTCCTGTCAACATTGTCAAAAGCTTTCTCTAAGTCTACAAATTCTATAAACGTAGCTTTGCCTTTCCATAACCTATCTTCTATGAGACGTCGTTGGGTCTGTATTGCCTCGCGTGTTCCTACATTTCTCCGGAACCCAGACTGATGCTCCCCGAGGTCGGCTTCTACCGGTTTTTCCACTGGGTCAAGTATAAAAGCTAATGGCGTGTTGCGGATATCGCACAGACCTGACGGTGCCACCGTCAACAACAACGCGCTGTGCGTGGAGGTACTAATTTTGAGCATATGTGATGTGTCTTCTTACGCCCAGCATTAGACACAGTATGAGATTTTCAGGCTGATGGTGGAAAGATCTGATTTCTTGGAAATCTTCGTTTGAACTAACAGATAATTCATTGTACCACCAGCGTTTCGCATCAGTTTTCTGCCCCATCGAACTGCTGCGCTGTAGGATCTATAGGAGAAACTCACATGTTAATTCTACATCTACATCTACATTCATACTCCGCAAGCCATCCAACGGTGTGTGGCGGAGGGCACTTAAGGTGCCACCCCCATTACCTCCCTTTCCTGTTCCAGTCGCGTTTGGTTCGCGGGAAGAACGACTGCCGGAAAGCCTCCGTACGCGCACGAGTCTCTCTAATTTTACATTCGTGATTTCCTCGGGAGGAATAAGTAGGGGGAAGAAATATATTCGATACCCCACCCAGATGCGCACCCTCTCGAAACCTGGACACCAAGCTACACCGCGATGCAGAGCGCCTCTCTTGCAGAGTCTGCCACTTGAGTTTGCTGAACATCTCCGTAACGCTATCCCGCTTACCAAATAACCCTGTGACGTAACGCGCCGCTCTTCTTTGGATCTTCTCTATCTCCTCTGTCAATCCGACCTGGTACGGATCCCACACTGATGAGCAATACTCAAGTATAGGTCGAATGAGTGTTTTGTAAGCCACTTCCTTTGTTGATGGACTACATTTTCTAAGGACTCTCCCAATGAATCTCAACCTGGCACCCGCCTTATCAACAATTAATTTTATATGGTCATTCCACATGAAATCGTTCCGTACGCATACTCCCAGATATTTTACAGAAGTAACTCCTACCAGTGTTTGTTCCGCTATCATATAATCGTACAATAAAGGATACTTCTTTCTATGTGTTCGCAATACATTACATTTGTCTATGTTAAGGGTCAGTTGACACTCCTTGCACCAAGTGTCTATCCGCTGCAGATCTTCCTCCATTTCGCTGCAATTTTCTAATGCTGCCACTTCTCTGTATACTACAGCATCATCCGCGAAAAGCCGCATGGAACTTCCGACACTATCTACTAGGTCATTTATATATATTGTGAAAAGCAATGGTCCCATAACACTCCCCTGTGGCACGCCAGAGGTTACTTTAACGTCTGTAGACGTCTCTACATTGAGAACAACATGCTGTGTTCTGTTTGCTAAAAACTCTTCAATCTAGCCACACAGCTGGTCTGATATTCCGTAGGCTCTTACTTTATCAGGCGACAGTGCGGAACTGTATCGAACGCCGTACGGAAGTCAAGGAAAATGGCATCTACCTGGGAGCCGTCACTGAATTTCTCCCGGGACGCCTTCTCGAGGACAGTCTGCCTCTGTGCGCCAGGAACGTCGCTCAATTGGGACACTCGGCAGCGAGATTTGCAGTGGGCTGCTACAACTTTATGCTGCGGCGCGGCTTCGCGCTAAAGGAAAGTACGCACGAATTCTCTGGGAGGCTTATTCGGGTAATCTAAGCATTCCGACATTTGTTCCGCACGAAGAGCTCCTCAGTGAACAGCCGCGACCCAGTCGCAGTCCCGGTCCGCGAAAGTCTCGAGCTGGCCCAGCGGTACACAGCCGGCGTGCAACCGCAAACTGCCACCAGCACCTCGATACCTGCCCTGCCGTGACCCTTCTTCTATGCAGTTTGAAAGACGCACCCTGGGTCACTTCAGCTGCCTTCGCATTGCAAAGAAGGAGATGGATAAGGAGGGGGAGGAGGAAGAGGAGAAGGAGACACCTGGAACAAGAGAGGCTTCTCGCTAAAAACGAGGATCGGTTTAGAAAAACATCCTTGGTCTGACACACAGCTCACTTTATTCGACCAAAACAACTTGTAAATAGTATAAACAGGTGAAGAAGTGGACTCCGTCGTCATACATTCAGTACTCTTCGCATTAAGGAGTCATGACCATGGTACGATCATATAGAGTATCTTCTCATGTACGTGACTTGTGCGAAGAATTTTTGACAAATAGAACACAGTACCTTGCAGTGGACACCAAATGTTCAAGGCAAATTGAAATAACATCAGATGTGACCCAAAGAGACATAATAAGAAAACTAATCTTTTCAGTGTACATGAAAGATTAATCATAGAGGACCAACGCGTAACGAAACAGAACTCCTTTAGGATTACTACTACAGGAAAAAAGTGGAAGAAATCTTATACGTTTCTAATGGATTTACGCGAGATATCGTGTACATATAATTCGGAATATGTGAAACCATAAAAGTATAGCTGTTCCCAGAATTAACTAAATGTTACTAACATTCACGACACATGTAAGCTCTGGCATTGGAATAGCATATAATGACGAATATAAACAAATATCATGCAAGATGCAACTATCAGATTCAAAGTTTTCAACCGATCTAATACTCGACCAATGACAGCGCGCTTACTTTTTCTGATTGGTTGCAGACTATTGACCTAATGACGGACACTGTGCAAAGTACGTAATGTGTGCGCAGACTATGTTGACATTCGGCGCAGTGGCTGCTGGGATCAGCCGTAAAATCATTTCCCATTTACGAGTGCTCCCATTAGCCACCGCGCCGAATGTCAACTTAGTATGTGCGGACTTCACTTCGCTAACACATTGCAATAAACAACACAAACTTCGGCATATAAATTGGATAAACATGCCATATACAGGAGTAACATCCACAAATAATGTAATTAACTTCCATATCTAGCAACAGATGAAGAAATGAAAACTAAAAAAACAAGTTTTATGTCACTGCAGGCAAATACGTAGAATGCGTAAATGCTACAAGAAGGAAAGCAGTGTTGAAAGACAAAGTATGTGGAGAAATGTAATACTGCTTATGAAAAATTTCATAATAAAAGACATTTATTTTGGTTTACATTTTTGATATTATGTTGTTTAAAAATGTTTGAGGTTTCAGTTACATGAAAAAATACTAACAATGAGGAGTCGTAAATCAGAATCAATACGAACTAAATGTTTATTACAAAATTATTTCAGGCATTTGCCTACAAGACAATAGTTTCCATCTTTTATACACTACTGGCTATTAAAATTGCTACACCAAGAAGAAATGCAGATGAAAAACGGGTATCATTGGACAAATATATTATACTAGAACTGACATGTGATAACATTTTCACGCGATTTGGGTTCATAAATCCTGAGAAATCAGTACCCTGAACAACCACCTCTGGCCGTAATAACGGCCTTGATACGCCTGGGCATTGAGTCAAACAGAGCTTGGATGGCGTGTACAGGTACATCTGCCCATGCACCTTCAACACGATACCACAGATCATCATGAGTAGTGACTGGCGTCTTGTGACGAGCCAGTTGCTCGGCCACCATTGACCAGACGTTTTCAGTTGGTGAGAGATCTGGAGAATTTGCTGACCAGGGCAGCAGCCGAACATTTTCTGTATCCAGAAAGGCCCGTACAGGACGTACAACATGCGGTCGTGCATTATCCTGCTGAAGTGTAGGGTTTCGCAGGGATCGAATGAAGGGTAGAGCCACGGGTCGTAACACATCTGAAATGTAACGTCCACTGTCAATGCGAACAAGAGGTGACCGAGACGTGTCATCAATACCATCACCCCGGGTGATACAGCAGTATGGCGATGACAAATACACGCTTCCAATGTGCGTTCACCGCGATGTCGCCAAACACGGATGCGACCATCATGATGCTGTAAACAGAACCTGGATTCATCCGAAAAAATGACGTTTTGCCATTCGTGCACCCAGGTTCGTCGTTGAGTACACCATCGCAGGCGCTCCTGTCTGTGATGCAGCGTAAAGGGTAACCGCAGCCGTGATCTCCGAGCTGATAGTCCATGCTGCTGCAAACGTCGTCGAACTGTTCGTGCAGATGGTTGTTGTCTTGCAAACGTCCCCATTTGTTGACTCAGGGATCGAGACGTGGCAGCACGATCCGTTACAGCCATGTGGATAAGATGCCTGTCGTTTCGACTGCTAGTGATACGAGGCCGTTGGGATCCAGCACGGCGTTCCGTATTACCCTGCTGAACCCACCGATTCCATATTCTGCTAACAGTCATTGGATGTCGACCAACGAGAGCAGCAATGTCGCGATACGATAAACCACAATCGCGATAGGCTACAATCCGACCTTTATCAAAGTCGGAAACGTGATGGTACGCATTTCTCGTCCTTACACGAGGCATCACAACAACGTTTCACCGGGCAACGCCGGTGAACTGCTGTTTGTGCATGAGAAATCGGTTGGAAAGTTTGCTCATGTCAGCACGTTGCAGGTGTCGCCACCGGCGCCAACCTTGTGTGAATGCTCCGAAAAGCTAATCATTTGCATATCACAGCATGTTCTTCCTGTCGGTTAAATTTCGCGTCTGTACTACGTCATCTTCGTGGTATAGCAATTTTAATGGCCAGTAGTGTATATAGTCAAACGCACAATCACTCAGCTGATTTCATTGGCGTGTCGTCGTTTAGCGCCGGCGGCCCACAAATCAATCGTGCAATTTTCATCAACAATCGTGGTTGTAATGGCCCTCTTGCACATGACATCTTGTCCAGTAAGTGGTGCAGGAATGTGCTATATTTACAGTGTCTTCTTCGGTCCAAGTGTCAAAAGTCGGGGATGTAGACCGAACTCGTGAAGATTATCGACGTGACAGAGCTTGCCAATCATTCATTACTTCAGTTCGGATTTTGTAGTTTCATATCATACAACTGCGTGAAGCACTTCATACAGGATGTCTCAGGAGGAATGGCCAGTATTCAGGAACCATCATTCGATGCAAGGCCCCTGAAATGTGTGTCTTGACAGCTGTGAGGACTTGTTCAGTAAAAGAGAAGTGCTTCACATTAGCAGTGATGGAAAAGTGTTCGTAGCTCTTCAGAGCCCATGTCTACAGGACAATTTTTTCTTGTTTTCTTCTGTACAACCACCTCTCAAAATACAGAAATCAAAGAACTTACGATAGATTTGTTTCGCAGTATCGAAGATGAAGAAGTGCTCATAGCTCCTAATGTATGCGTTTTAGAACACATGTTTACTGGACATTTTTCCTTCGAATGATCCTTCCTGTCATATTCATGAATATTGACCATTCCTTCTATGACACCCTTTATATTATAGTCCGCAAGGTGCATTAGAAATCGTTCACTTGTTAAACACGTAGCTTCACAGGCCCAACATTATAGTGTTCCGATTATCATTTTGTGAATATTTAGTCTGTGAGAGATACTGTGGATGCGCCAGGGCGCTGAAGAAAAATCATTCAATTAAGAGTCATTTATTGGCGAGAGTTCAACAGTCGCTCTGACAAGGGGAGGCCGCCAATTGTGAAATTCAGATTCGATTCATACTGCGCATAATAAAAGCTCATGGCCAGAGGTATAATGTGGCAAAGCACCAAGATGCACTTCTCAGCCGTTGTCGAGAAAATCGACAGTAAAAGAAACCGTTGCGGTGAAATACTCTCTACGATTAATGATTTCCTACAGCGTCATAGCGCAGCGGTAAGCGCTGGGGTTCGTAATCCGATGGTCGCCGGATCGAATCTCGCGCCATGCAATATTTTTTTTATTATTAGTTTATTGCAATTCATATATATATATATATATATATATATATATATATATATATATATATTAATGAATTGCTTATGCATGTTGGTGAAGGCGGATCGCTCTCCAATTGTACCGCCTCCATTTTTCCGTTTTTTTAACAGGGTGTACCAAAGCTGTCCCGTCCGCACTGATTTTCGACGATGTTATAAGTTGCGCTAGGGACCGCATCTACCTTCTTTCGAAGTTAGCAGGCAACTACGCTTTTATGCGGCGGCTCGTTTCAGCCCATTCAACATCCGTCCTTCAAGTGTAACGAGCGAGTAACGGAGTTTATATTTCATACCTGCCACAGCAAATTTGTGTTCGTGGGGTTTCTATTCTAATTCGAACGTTTGACTTACGCTGTACGTATTCGTTTCGGAATGTCGTTTCTACGTCTTCCGTTAACTATACGTGGTTAACATTATGAAGACAATTAATAACATTTGTGAAATACAACTTTGTTTGCGGAAAACATAATGATGTTCGAAGTCGCCAGTTTTTCCACGACAAACGACTTTCAACAACTTATTATATGCATAATTGTTGCAACTGATTGCCGGGAATTATATATATATATATATATATATATATATATATATATATATATATGAATTACAAAAGACAAATACTAAAAAAAAAGTTGCATGGAGCGAGGTTCGATCCGGCGATATTCGGATTACGAACCGGAGCGCTTACCGCTGCACCACCACGCTGTAGAAAATTACTAATCGTAGAGAGTACTTCACCGCAACGGTTTCTTTTAACTGTCGATTTTCTCGACAACGGCTGAGAAGTGCATCTTGGTGCTTTGCCACATTACACCTCTGGCCATGAGCTTTTATTATGCGCAGTATGAATCGAATCTGAATTTCACAATTGGTGGCCTCCCCTTGTGAGTCAACTTACTGCATTTAGCCTCGATACAGTACAGTCTTCTGTCTGCTTTTAGCTCTTGTCAAAGTTCTGAGTCAGTTGTTTGTTGTTCGCATGCCTCTCGCATAGTCTGATGAAAGAGCTGTCAGTTTGTTTGTACTTTGGGCCTCCGATTCTGGCATTCGGTTACAACACTGTTGCGTAGCTGACAGACGCAGCCCACTTAGCGACGTCTCAGTTGGTTTCTAACAGACTCTTATTCTTGCACTTACTGTTATGCTGTGCAATAGTACCATCATTTAACTTACAGCGCACTCCGCACAGTGGCAAGCATTCAGCCAGCAAACAGCCTATTGCAGTGCCCACACACAGTAATTTCAAGCTAACTTTGTAATAGGAGGGCCCATCATGTGAAAGTACTATAACACGTTTTTATTTTTAATTAGCAGTCCACAGTACACGCCGAAACAGTTTACACAGACAATACCATCCACTGCGACCAGGCGACTCCGCTGACTGCGCTTCGTGTTTTCGACTATATTTTCCTAAGCGGTAGCCCACGATGTGGAACCCTGTAATATGTTTATTTTTTAGCCTCATCATCTGCGGTATGTTCCGAAACCGTACACGTAGCATCAAGACGAGAGTCTGAAAACGGCGGACACGACCACACAGCCCTCGCGCTCACACCTGACCTGACAGTCAGTGTATTGACTCGCTCTCCATAGACCTTAGTTAACGCTTAACCTACCGAAACATTAATAAAGCTCGACTTCTCTCGTACAACATTATACAGAATACAATATTCAAACTCCTAAGTGACACTGCTGTTTTGTACTATTACATTCATAGCAAAGTTTTATACCACTTATTAATAAATGTGTAAGTAAACAACATAACAAAATTGAAAATAACAGTTTCATAAACCACAACTAAAGAATATATATAGGAACAAAATAACAGCATCGGAACTAAAGAAACTCTCTCCTAAAAACTAAAAAATAAAGAAAAGAACAGAAAAAATAGTACTATGTTAGTACTGTATCTTCACAAGCGCCAGTAGTAAATTCTTTGCTGGCGTTGTCATCTAAATATAGATGAAACAATGCAGGAAACGAAAGTTCCAAGAATGGGATTAAAATTCAGGATGAAAGGATGCCTGTGATAAGATTCGCTGACAACAGTGCTATACTCAGTGAAAGTGAGAAAGAATTAGATGATCTGTTGAATGGAGTGAATAGCCTAGTAAGTTCAGAATGGATTGAGAGTAAATCCAAAAAAAACGAAAGTAAAGCGAAGTAGCAGAAATGAGAAGAGCGAGAAACTTAACATCAGGATTGGTGATGACGAAGTAGACGAAGTTAAGGAATTCTGCTTCGTAGACAGAAAAATAAACTATGACGGACGGAGCGTGGAGGACATAAAAAGCAGACTAGCGCTGACGAAAATGGCACTCCTGGGCAAGAGAAGTCTACTAGTGTCAAACATAGGCCTTAATTTGGGGAAGAAATTTCTGAGAATGCACGTTCAGAGCACAGCATTGTATACTGGTGTAAGTAGGATGTTTAGGTTTTTATGTTGGTAACGTCACGTAGCGCTCTGTATGAAAATCACTGACTGTGCTGTGTGCAGTCAGTGGCTGGTTTGCATTGTTCGAATTTTTGCTATTGTAGTGTTGGGCACTTGGATGTGAACAGTGCGTAGCGTTGGCAGTGGGAAGTGAGCCGCCTGCAGTGGTGGATGTGGGGAGAGATATGGGAGAATTTCGAGTGGGGGCGATCTGGACGTGCGTCCATCAGAAAGAGTAAGTTTGTAATACTGTATATCATGAACTGGTATGTATATGATGACCTTTGAATATTATTAAGGGAAATACATTGTTTGTTCTCTATTAAAATCTTTCATTTGCCAACTATGCCTGTCAGTAGTTAGTGACTTCAGTAGTTAGACTCTTTTATTTAGCTGGCAGTATTGGCACTCGCTGTATTACAGTATTTAGAGTAACGAAGATTTTTGTGAGGTAAGTGATTCATGAAAGGTATAGGTTATTGTTAGTCACGGCCATTTTTTTGTAGGGATTATTGAAAGTCAGATTGCGTTGCGCTAAAAATATTGTGTGTCAGCTTAGTGTTGATCAGAATAAGTAAAGCGAGAAATGCCTGACTACGTTCAGTTTTGCTCAGCTATTTGAAAATCAAATAACGTAAGAGGTTTATCAGCTCAGTAATTCATTAATTTTTCTAAGGGGACGTTTCACTAGTGACACGTGAACTGTGGGTAAACCGGAACAGAAGAGATTCGATGCATTTGAAATTGTGGTGCTACAGTCGAATGTCGAAAGTTAGGTGGACTGATAACAAAAGGAATGAGGATGGCCTTCGGAGAATTGGCGAGAGAAGGAGCATACTGAAAACACTGAAGAGAAGAAGGGACAGAAAGATAGGACATCTGTTAAGACATCAGGGAATAATTTCCAGGGTACTAGACGGAGCTGTGCCAACGGCCTTGCCGCAATGTAAACACCGGCTCCCGTCAGATCACCGACGTTAAGCGCTGTCGGGCTGGGCTAGCACTTGGACGGGTGACCATCCGGTCTGCCGAGCGCTGTTGGCAAGCGGACTGCACTCAGCCCTTGTGAGGCAAACTGAGGATTTACTTGATTGAGAAGCAGCGGCTGCGGTCTCGTAAACTGAGATACGGCCGGGAGAGCGGTGTGCTGACCACATGCCCCTCCATATCCGCATCCAGTGACGCCTATGTCTGAGGATGACACGGTGGCCGGTCGGTACCTTTGGGCCTTCATGGTCTCTTCGGGAATAGAGAGGGAGCTGTAGAGTGTAAAAACTGTAGACGCAGACAGAGATTCGAATACATCCAGCAAATAATTGAGTGTGGTGTCACGGCCAGACACCACACTTGCTAGGTGGTAGCCTTTAAATCGGCCGCGGTCCGTTAGTATACGTCGGACCCGCGTGTCGCCACTGTCAGTGATTGGAGACCGAGCGCCGCCACACGGCAGGTCTAGTCTAGAGAGACTCCCTAGCACTCGCCCTAGTTGTACAGCCGACTTTGCTAGCGATGGTTCACTGTCTACATACGCTCTCATTTACAGAGACGACAGTTTAGCATAGCCTTCAGCTACGTCATTTGCTACGACCTAGTGAGGCGCCATATTCAGTTCCTATAATTACTTCAAGAATTTATTCTGAACAGATAATATTGTGAATCACGTACAGTCAAGAGTGACGTCCATCATTAATGGGTTAAAGTTAAGTATCAAACTAATTACGTCCGCTTTCTGAATTCTCATTCCTTGTCATGTTCCAGACCTCACGTCAGTATAGTTCTTCGCTTCTCACGCTAGCCTGCTTGAGCTAAAACGCGTGCAGTTCGGCCTCCATTCGTATCACGGTGTTGGCTCTTCTGCTAACACGAAATTGAGGATGTAGGTGGCAAGTGCTACTGTGAGATGAAAAGTTTGGCACAGGAGAGGAACTTGTGGCAGGCCGTATCAAACCAGTCAGTAATGACCGCGCCGGTATAAATGTGGAGAACTTTGAGCTCGTACTTAGGCACTATTCGCGTTTGGAATGAGGACGGTGAGTGTTGTAGGGGCCAAGTTTTACTCTCCCATACTGCGCGACGGTCTGCGGTGCGCAGATGTAGCGGCTGTGAAGAGGGCCTAAAGCAGGTGAGTGTTGGGACAGTAGGGCCACGGCGACTTGCCGGCCAGTCTGTCAGGCGGGCTGGCAGCTGGGCTCCCCCCTGAGCCGGCACACTCGTGTCGGGGCCGGCCGCCGCCACCGCCGCCGCCCACGGCTGCCGCGCCGCCTCCCGGCTGGAGGTCAATGCCGGGCCGTCTGCCTGCCTGCCTGCCTGCGTAGGCCGGACCGGGCGCGCGCCAGCACGCCGCACGTCGACCTGCTCGGTCGCACAGCGCGCCTCTCGCGTCGCACACTGCAGCGGTGCCACCCGGCGGTCCATCTTCCTACAATCCATACTGGCACTGTTCTCTTTCTACATTTCCCTATAGAGGGTGAGGCACGTACAACTATTTGACGGAATATTAGGCGGAATACACAAGGGAGTAAAAAAAAAAAAGTAGTAATAAACGTTGTTCAACTCTAAGAGGGACATCCATTAACAAACGCTCGACCCCCCCTGCACCACCCCCGGAGCGCGGGAGTGGGGGGGGGGGGGGGGTGGCGACTTTGAAATCTTAAATAGGAACCCCAACTATTTATTGTAGATTTGGATTCTGCGTGAAAAAATATGTAACTTTTGTATGAAACATTTCTTTCGTTTCATGATAGATGGCGCTATAATCGGCGCACATGAATATGGGCTGCCGGCCGGTGTGGACGAGCGGTTCTAGGCGCTACAGTCTGGAACCGCGCGACTGCTACGGTCGCAGGTTCGAATCCTGCCGCGGGCATGGATGTGTGTGATGTCCTTAGGTTAGTTAGGTTTAAGTATTTCTAAGTTCTGTGGGACTCATGACCTCAGATGTTAAGTCCCATAGTGCTCAGAGCCATTTGAAAGCTATGTGCTAAGGTCTGATCAGGGTAGATACAGAAAATAAAGTCGATAGTTACCAATCGCAAGGAGGAATGTGTATAATATCTTTGAGTAGGAAGATCTTTGATGGTTAAGAGAGCTGGGTGCGCGCAGTATGGTAAAAAACAGAGTAGTCGCAGCTAGGTGACTGGACGAAGCAGACGTGTGGTGATACCTTTAAGGTAGGATTTGCGCTGCACAGTTTACGCTGAGCAAACTTTAGCACGTTAATAGGAGAAGCTACACAATGATTTCAAAATGGGTTTTGTTAGATAACGTTCAGAGTTAGGATTTGTAAGTCCAATGTTTCACACAGTAAGCGTTTTGTAAAATTTTTCGTAAGAGTGATTCGTGCTACAAAAATGTTGGAATTGGTAGTTTTTGTGTATGACTTAAAATTTTAACTATACATACATGGTGTTTCAAAAATGACCAGTATATTTGAAACGGCAATAAAAACTAAACGAGCAGCGATGGAAATACACCGTTTGTTGCAATATGCTTGGGACAACAGTACATTTTCAGGCGGACAAACTTTCGAAATTACAGTAGTTACAATTTTCAACAACAGATGGCGCTGCAAGTGATGTGAAAGATATAGAAGACAACGCAGTCTGTGGGTGCGCCATTCTGTACGTCGTCTTTCTGCTGTAAGCGTGTGCTGTTCACAACGTGCAAGTGTGCTGTAGACAACATGGTTTATTCCTTAGAACAGAGGATTTTTCTCGTGTTGAAATTCCACCGCCTAGAACACAGTGTTGTTGCAACAAGACGAAGTTTTCAACGGAGGTTTAATGTAACCAAAGGACCGAAAAGCGATACAATAAAGGATCCGTTTGAAAAATTTCAACGGACTGGGAACGTGACGGATGAACGTGCTGGAAAGGTAGGGCGACTGCATACGGCAACCACAGAGGGCAACGCGCAGCTAGTGCAGCAGGTGATCCAACAGCGGCCTCGGGTTTCCGTTCGCCGTGTTGCAGCTGCGGTCCAAATGACGCCAACGTCCACGTATCGTCTCATGTGCCAGAGTTTACACCTCTATCCATACAAAATTCAAACGCTGCAACCACTCAGCGCCGCTACCATTGCTGCACGAGAGACATTCGCTAACGATATAGTGCACAGGATTGATGACGGCGATATGCATGTGGGCAGCATTTGGTTTACCGACGAAGCTTATTTTTACCTGGACGGCTTCGTCAATAAACAGAACTGGCGCATATGGGGAACCGAAAAGCCCCATGTTGCAGTCCCATCGTCCCTACATCCTCAAAAAGTACTGGTCTGGGCCGCCATTTCTTCCAAAGGAATCATTGGCCCATTTTTCAGATCCGAAACGATTACTGCATCACGCTATCTGGACATTCTTCGTGAATTTGTGGCGGTACAAACTGCCTTAGACGACACTGCGAACACCTCGTGGTTTATGCAAGATGGTGCCCGGCCACATCGCACGGCCGACGTCTTTAATTTCCTGAATGAATATTTCGATGATCGTGTGATTGCTTTGGGCTATCCGAAACATACAGGAGGCGGCGTGGATTGGCCTCCCTATTCGCCAGACATGAACCCCTGTGACTTCTTTCTGTGGGGACACTTGAAAGACCAGGTGTACCGCCAGAATCCAGAAACAATTGTACAGCTGAAGCAGTACATCTCATCTGCATGTGAAGCCATTCCGCCAGACACGTTGTCAAAGGTTTCGGGTAATTTCATTCAGAGACTACGCCATATTATTGCTACGCATGGTGGATATGTGGAAAATATCGTACTATAGAGTTTCCCAGACCGCAGCGCCATCTGTTGTTGAAAATTGTAACTACTGTAATTTCGAAAGTTTGTCTGCCTGAAAATGTACTGTTGTCCCAAGCAGGCCGCCAGATTTAAACACAATGTTGATTCTATATATATATATATATATATATATATATATATATATATATATATATATATATATATATAGAATCAACATTGTGTTTAAATCTGGCGGCCTGAATCATAATCCACATCCTTTGCTCGTATTGTATTGAATATGAAAATGAGTAGTAAAGTTACCTACCAATGAAAGAACGTAAAGAAAATGAGGCAATATATATGTGCAGTTCATGGTATGAAATCGATTTTGTTATAACTGAAGTTATCAGAGCAAAGTTATTTCAAATAACTAATTTCATGCCATTGCCCAACTCGCATTATTCCAGGCAAGATATAATTTCATTAAGTAAACATCAGGTCCAAAAGTTAATTTTTCAGTACCATCTTAATGCCATTGCACAAACGGCATTGCCGCGCGGGATTAGCTGAGCGTAGAGGCGCTGCAGTCATGGACTGTGCAGCTGGTCCCGGCGGAGGTTCGAGTCCTCCCTCGGGCATGGGTGTGTGTGTTTGTCCTTAGGGTAATTTAGGTTAAGTAGTGTGTAAGCTTAGGGACTGATGACCTTAGCGGTTAAGTCCCATAAGATTTCACACACATTTGAACATTTTGAACAAATGGCATTATTCTCTTAAACTTGACTGCTGGGTCAAATACATGTTTCATTAGTGGCAAAATTGTGGAGTGCAAGAAACAAGTTTGCAGAAGCAGGTTTCTTGAATAATTAATTTGGAACAATTTTATCTTTGATACTTCCACTAATTAAAAAGGAAACAATTTTGGTTAGATACTTTCACTTTTAAAGACTATTTTATTAATGATACTTTCAGTATCTCACAAAAACACACATCCAGTTAGGAGAATCAAAGTACATTATTTTATATTTGGGAAAATGCCATCATGTGACACCGTCTACCCTCCATCAACGCATTCTTCTTGTCTACATCTGCATCTACGTGATTACTCTGCTATTCACAATAAAATGCCTGGAGGGCACAGTCACGTGTGAAGTGGAACATCGTCCATTAGTAGGCGTAAAACATAATTCACTATGTAGCTGTATATTTGACCAGTCAGACTACCTTCTATAAGTATGGGCCAGTTACCTGAGTACCTAAAATACCGCACCAAACGTTGGAACTCCATGGGCGTTGATGTTCAACTTGACTTACCCAATGGGAATTTTCCACTGACCAAAAATGCATATGTCGATTCACTTGACCACGATTCGTAAAATTTGATTCATCGGAGAAAAGTTTCTATGAAATGAAATTATCATTGGCTCCCAGCTGTTCCTGTACCCAGTTGCAGAAATTCAGGCGATTGTGAACATCGTCACGATGCAGTTCTTGATGCAGCGATAAATAAATGGATGCCATTTGTCTGCATGCAGCATACGTAGCACACTTCTTTGCGAGATGTTTCATACAAAAGTTGCATATTTTTTGGCAGAGAATCCAAATCTGCAATAAAAAATAGGGGTTCCTATTTAAGATTTTAAAGTCACCCCCCACCCTCCCGCCGTCGGGTGTGGTGCAGGGGGGTCGAGCGTTATGTTAATGGATGACCCTCTTAGAGATGAACAACGTTTATTACCAATTTTTTTTAGTGCGATGTGTATTTAGACAAATATTCCGACAGTTTTAAATGCCTTACCCTGTATATACACTGGTGTCCAAATATTAAGGCAACAAACCCAAAATTTGCAAGATTGCGCTTATTTTGCCACAGAACAATATAAACAGGTGATAGTAAAGTAGAAACAATGTAAAGAATACATAACGTAAGCAAACGCAACATGCGTAACGGTAGACAAAAATGTTCTTCGTTTTTTCCAACTTAACGGATTTGCACATACATTCCGACAACTGGTTAAGCTAAGTATGGCATGTGACCACCTCTGGCAGCAATAAAGGTCTGACAACGACGGGGCATGCAGTGAGTGATTTCATCAGTCTCATGTTGAGGCAATAACGCCCATTCTTCCTGCAGCCCTGCTCACAAGTCTTGGAGAGTGGTTGGTGGACACAGCCGTGATACAACCCGTGTTCCTAGTGCATCCCAGACATCTATGGCATTCAAGTAGGGAGAGCGAGCAGGTCACGCCGTGCGTCCAGTATCTTCCATTTCCAAGAAAACATTGACCACGCCTGTTCTATGAGGTAGACTATCATCTTCAGGCAATACGAAGTCAGGGACCACAGCACCTCTCAACAACCGCACATGACGTCCCGAGACCACGATACCTGACTGCAGTTAAGCCTTGCAGATGTAACCATACAATTTCATGAAGAGGTGCTCGATATCAGTCCAATTCCACAATGGTTGGGTCCCGAAATCACGTTCCACGCTCCCTCCAGATGTGAATACGTCTAGAATCACTGTCCAGACCAAACCGGGTCTCATCCGTGGAAATAACATTGGTCCACTGTTCGGCCGTCCAGGTGGCACGTTGACGGCTCCACTCTAGACGTCCCTTCTCTGTGAAGACGCGTCAGAGGTACACATACAGCAGGTCTCCGTCAGCAAAGGCTACACTGTCAAAGCCTCCTCTACACCGTTTACCTTGAGACAACACGTCCAGTGGTTGCTACGAGATCAGATGCCAGCTGCCGTGCAGTACTAAGGCGGTACCGTCGTGCCCTTACAGCCAAATAACGATTCTCTCTTTCTGATGTTACACTTGGTCGCCTGCGCCCATTCTGTACGTCGTCTTTCTGCTGTAAGCGTGTGCTGTTCACAACGTGCAAGTGTGCTGTAGACAACATGGTTTATTCCTTAGAACAGAGGATTTTTCTTATGTTGGAATTCCACCGCAACACAGTGTTTTTGCAACAAGACGAACTTTTCAACGGAGGTTTAATGTAACCAAAGGACCGAAAAGCGATACAATAAAGGATCTGTTTGAAAAATTTCAACGGACTGGGAACGTGACGGATGAACGTGCTGGAAAGGTAGGGCGACCGCGTACGGCAACCACAGAGGGCAACGCGCAGCTAGTGCAGCAGGTGATCCAACAGCGGCCTCGGGTTTCCGTTCGCCGTGTTGCAGCTGCGGTCCAAATGACGCCAACGTCCACGTATCGTCTCATGCGCCAGAGTTTACACCTCTATCCATACAAAATTCAAACGCGGCAACCCCTCAGCGCCGCTACATTGCTGCACGAGAGACATTCGCTAACGATATAGTGCACAGGATTGATGACGGCGATATGCATGTGGGCAGCATTTGGTTTACTGACGAAGCTTATTTTTACCTGGACGGCTTCATCAATAAACAGAACTGGCGCATATGGGGAACCGAAAAGCCCCATGTTGCAGTCCCATCGTCCCTGCATCCTCAAAAAGTACTGGTCTGGGCCGCTATTTCTTCCAAAGGAATCATTGGCCCATTTTTCAGATCCGAAACGATTACTGCATCACGCTATCTGGACATTCTTCGTGAATTTGTGGCGGTACAAACTGCCTTAGACGACACTGCGAACACCTCGTGGTTTATGCAAGATGGTGCCCGGCCACATCGCACGGCCGACGTCTTTAATTTCCTGAATGAATATTTCGATGATCGTGTGATTGCTTTGGGCTATCCGAAACATACAGGAGGCGGCGTGGATTGGCCTCCCTATTCGCCAGACATGAACCCCTGTGACTTCTTTCTGTGGGGACACTTGAAAGACCAGGTGTACCGCCAGAATCCAGAAACGATTGAACAGCTGAAGCAGTACATCTCATCTGCATGTGAAGCCATTCCGCCAGACACGATGTCAAAGGTTTCGGGTAATTTCATTCAGAGACTACGCCATATTATTGCTACGCATGGTGGATATGTGGAAAATATCTTACTATAGAGTTTCCCAGACCGCAGCGCCATCTGTTGTTGAAAATTGTAACTACTGTAATTTCGAAAGTTTGTCTGCCTGAAAATGTACTGTTGTCCCAATCATATTGCAACAAACGGTGTATTTCTATCGCTGCTCGTTTAGTTTTTATTGCCGTTTCAAATATACCGGTCATTTTTGAAACACCCTGTATAAATTTTAATTTAAAGTAGTTTAGAGCTACCCCATACAACCAAGGTTTGCCGGAGGTTTCCCTTGCTTACCAACCTAATGCCAGAACTGGAAGTCCCTTCCAAAATATTACCAGTTGGAGCGCCCTCTGCCTCACCCCTGACCTGCGGGCGTATTTGGCTGGAAAGAACAAAGTTCTGCAAGAGCCTGCTCACATCCCGTGAGTAGGGAAAGAAAGATGTACCAGTGGATCTTTCATGTCCCAAAATTCTGTTATCATCACTCTTCATGCAGAGGCCCGGTTTTTCAATTTTTTTGCCGTAGAGGAGAAGCATCTTTCGACACTGAGCTTTGCAGCTTAGTCTTTGGTTCGTAATGATCAACCTACGCCTCATCGCTGATTAAAATGATTCAAAAAATGGTTCAAATGGCTCTGAGCACTATGGGACTTAACATCTGAGGTCATCAGTCCCCTAGAACTACTTAAACCTAACTAACCTAAGGACGACACACACATCCATGCCCGAGGCAGGATTCGAACCTGCGACCGTAGCGGTCGCGCGGTTCCGGACTGAAACGCTTAGAACCGCTCGGCCACAACGACCGGCTCATCGCTGCTTACTGTGCTGCTGAAAAGTGTTTTCTTTCCTATTCAAAACATCTTGAAATGAACTTCGGCATTTCTAATCATTCTTTTGTGTGCTTTTCTGTCAGCGGACATGGTATCCAACTGGCGGAAAGATTACGACGCTTAATAGATTCACGGCCGACTGCAGATACTGAACTGTGGCTGACGTTCACCCACACTGAGTATGACCAGTTCTGTCCAGACGATCATCACGCGAATCGTCCGCTCGGCTGTTTGATGTTGTGTGCGTCTCCGAAGTGAATGGGGTACCTGAACGCTCTTCGTCGCAGGCAGACTCATCTCCACTTTCAAATCTGCAAGGACGTGCTGAAAAGTATTTTATTCTATTCTCAATGTCGGCTGAGGTATTACATGTCATGCATATCACTCGGTCGACTTTCCGTCTTCGCTGACGCGAATTGCTACTTTATGCCGCTGGAGGGCTGCGAATTGCAGCTTGCAGTATGGCGGTGTGTAACGTAACTGTATCAGTGCTTGAGAAACAGCTTGCTGGAATCGGGTTTCTAACCCCAGAAAATTCGTTCTACCCATGGAAGGACCCCTCCCATCAGCACGGCAGTGTCAGACCACACACTAGCGCTGCGCCGTGTGCCACAGCCCGACACTCTGGGTTCACTGTCATCCATCATCCTCCACACAGCTGCGACTTGGGATGATCCGATCATCATCTGTTTTCAAACCTTAAACAAGACGTTCGAGGAGTTCTTTTTGACAGTGGTGAAGTCGCGCAAGCACATATGTTGTGGCTCAGTCAACAAAGTGAATCATGCGGTGACGGTATCAACAAACTGGTGTCTCGTTGGGAGAAATGTGTTCGTCGACGGGATGACTACTCGTATGTTGAGAAATAATAATGCAGACGTGAAAAATAAAGTCGTAGAATGTTAATAAAGTTTATTGTGTTTAAAAAAGCTTTAAGAGTGTTCGCATAAGAAAATGTGAGGCATTACTTTTCATCACGATCTGATATTAATCCATTCGTAAATTTTTCGTTCATTAATACAGCTCCCACCACACTGCAGCTGCATTCTGCGAATAATTTCCACAGTATTCGCTCCCTCATTTCTTCTTTGGTCCATACGTAGAATGGGACGCTCAATGCCGTCAATCAATAGAGCAAAAAATGGTTCAAATGGCTCTGAGCACTATGGGACTTAACTTCTGAGGTCATCAGTCCCCTAGAACTTGGAACTAGTTAAACCTAACCAACCCAAGGACATGACACACATCCATGCCCGAGGCAGGATTCGAACCTGCGACCGTAGCGGTCGCGCGGTTCTAGACTGTGGCGCCTAGAACCTCTCGGCCACTCCGGCCGGCTCAATAGAGCAGAAAAGCGTTCCTCTAGTTATTGAATTTCCCTCGTATATTGTCGAAACTTGTAAATAAATCACGTAATTACGAAACTGCTTTGGTGGACAAATAGCTGGAAAGCTGAAGGCCATAATTAAATTAAAGTCCATTGTGTCAGTCTGGTGCTACACTAGACACACAGGCTAACATCAGATAGAGAACATCTTGACCACAGTTTGACTTTCTGTACAGAAACGATTGGTGCCTTTTGGCACCATATTGTATGACTAGTTATGGTTAATAAAAGGGTGTCTGATTTGAGATTGTTCGTGTCAGTCCGAAACCGCTAATCACTGCAGCAAAAATTGTATATTAATGCAACTGAGACGGGCGAAATGAAAATGAAAAAAAAAAAATTATCCAATTTTCTCAGTGCTCAACAGTTGCGGACATACATCCCGTGGCAGCATGTATCCACTGAGCAGATAAATAAATGAATAAATAGCTGATAGATAGGAAGCATTTCACGATATTTTTACAGTTAACGGTTCGTCGTTTACGTCTAGTATTAAGGACGTGTTGCGGTGCAGCGGCTGCCTGCCCCGTCGCCGCTGCCGGTTACACAACAGGCAGACGGCAGACGGCAGCCGCTCAGGCGGATTACGGGGAACCGCCGGCCGCAAATGGCGGAGAAACTCGCCGATGGGCGCGCAGATCTGCGCGCCTGCCGCCGGCGCTTTCCCTTCCGCCGTCGCCCGAAAAGCGGCCGCTTCCGCGTCCAGTCACTGGCTCCGGCGCTGCAGCGTCTGGTGTGACCAGACACCTGTCCACCGTAAACTGCAGCATCACCTCGTAACGAACACCCGCTACCTGACGTCCACATGAGAAGTGTTGGTCTCAATTGGACCAGCAAGTGGTCTGTACACTCACTTTTGCTGACACAGGTGGAAGAAGCGATTTATCGGAATCACAAAGAGGTTTGACCAAGTGACTTTCGAGACCAGGGCAATCGACATTTTCGAGACGATTAAGTTCATAAACTGTATCTAATTTTTTACTTCAAAATTTGCCGTGGACGTTATAAGCAGCAGGTATTTTCTGTGAGTTGTGTAAGGCATTTGATTGTGTGAACCACAACATCCTTTTAAATAAATTGGAATTCTATGGTGTCACGGGCAGTGCTGCAAAATGGTTCAAGTCACACCTCGCTAACAAGAAACAAAGGTGTCAGTGCAAGGGACTAGTGAATTAAGTCATCAGTGATCATCAGAATGGAAAGAAATTACATGTGGTGTCCCACAAGGATGCATCTTAGGGCCATTGGTTCAAATAGTTCAAATGGCTCTGAGCACTATGCGACTTAACTTCTGAGGTCATCAGTCGCCTAGAACTTAGAACTAATTAAACCTAACTAATCTAAGGACATCACACACATCCATGCCCGAGGCAGGATTCGAACCTGCGACCGTAGCAGTCGCTCGGCTCCAGACTGTAGCGCCTAGAACCACACGGCCACTCCGGCCGGCTTAGGGCCATTGCTTTTTCTTGTGTACATTAATGATCTCTCATCAGTTACACTGCCAAAAGCAGTGTTCGTTTTGTTTGCAGATGACACAAGCATTGCAATAAATAGTATGTCGAGTGTAGTTCTAGAAAGATCTGCTTATGATATTTTCATGGATATTAATAAATGGTTGAAAGCCAGCTCACTGACATTAAACTTCGAAAAGACTCACTATATGCAATTCAGAACCTGTAAGAGGTTTCCATCCACCATATACATAAAGTATGAAGAAGAGCAGATAGAAGAGGTTGACAGTCTTAAATTCCTGGGATTACAACTTGATAATAAATTCGGTTGGGAGGAGCGCACCACAGAACTGCAGAAACGCCTTAACAAATCTGTATTTGCAGTTCGAGTGTTAGCTGACAAAGGCGACATAAAAGTGAAAAAGCTTGCATACTTTGCCTACTTTCATTCAATAATGTCATATGGTATAATATTTTGGGGTAACTCTTCAGGTCAAACAAAAGTTTCCAGAGTCCAAAAGCGTGTAATACACATTATTTGTGGAGTAAATTCACGGACATCCTGCAGAAACCTCTTCAAAGAACTGGGTGTACTAACTACTGCCTCTCAGTATATTTACGCCTTAATGAAATTTGTCCTAAATAATATATATCTTTTTCCAAGAAACAGCTCAGTTCATACATACAATACTAGGAACAAAAATGATCTGCACAAGGACTTAAAAGCACTTACTTTAGTTCAAAAAGCGGTCCACTACTCAGGAACACTCATCTTCAATAATTTGCCATAACAATAACATAAAAAATTTAGTTACAAATAAAGATCAGTTTAAAAGGAGACTGAAAGACTGACTAGTAGCCAACTCCTTCTACTCCACTGACGAATTTTTTAATAGAAACTAATGATGTATTGTATATGTCCATACTATTAGTATTGTTATTTCAGCTTTAAAAAAAATTGACATCTTCCACATCCACGAGGATCTCCTCATCACGGATCTATGGAATGAAAAAATAATCCAATCTAATCGAAACGTATAACTATGCTGTACTTTAACTGACTAGATTTTTTTCTCTTTATACATATATGGTATTCTGCTGGTACCCCTAAAAGAGACACCTTATCAGTTATGTAGTCTGATTAACTTAATCTCCTGTTCCGTTTAAATTTACTACGATACTGCAGTGCCTGTACTGTTGAGAAGAACAATGCAAAGTTCCTTCGGACATGTATGCATGTCCAAAGGAACACAGCGTCGTCCTTCTTAGTAACACAGGGACTGCATCGTGTTTATCCGTCGATACCAAGCAGCGACTTTCAATTAAAATGTCCTCCTCCGTATGGGAATTGCATAACGTGTGTGCGTGTAAAGGTTGTCAGGCAGGAACGACGGCATGTGGAAGTCTTGCACAGACAGCGAAGGCGGTTATGGCGACCGCTCGCGTAGAGCGAGAATTCCGGATTCGAGTCCCTCACACAGCTGATACGTTTTCTTATTCGCAACTGTGTATACATCTGATTTAAATTTACTGTGTTTGACAACATCCTTCTGCAGTCCGATCCCCAAACATAACAAAACGCCCTCTGCTGGCAAGTCATACTACTCGTACACTCACTCAAATGCATAGCACTGACATAATGACAATGTTCATAGCCAGAACCATAGCACCGCTCCTGGTCACGATCGTGTCACCTACCGTCACCTTCGTGAAGCTCCTGTCTCTTTCCTCTCCACCCTGGCCAGGCTCTACAATGTAGTCCTGTCCACCGGTTACTACCCCGACCTGTGGAAAACCTCTCGTATCCTCATGTTCCTTAAACCTGGCAAACCGCCGTCTGCCGTCTCCTCCTACCGTCCCATCAGCCTTACCTCGGTCTTCAGCAAGGTCCTGGAATCTATCCTTACCCGACGCATCCACCAGCATCTCCGCCAGCACCGCCTCCTTCCCGTTACCCAGTGTGGCTTTCGGCCGTCCTTCTCTTCCAACGATCTTCTCCTTCACCTCACTCATCTCCTTTCCGAAGAGCTTAATTCCCGTCGCTCCGCAATCTTCCTCTCCCTGGACCTCGAACATGCCTATGACCGCGTATGGCATTCCGGTCTCCTCTTCAAGCTCCAAACCTTCGCCCTTCCCATTAACTACGTCCGTCTGATCGGCTCCTTTCTCTCCCACCGTCCTTCCTGCGTCACCATCCATAACACGGATTCCACACCTTTTTTCCCTCCGCTGGTGTGCCCCAACGCTCCGTCCTCTCCCCCCTTCTGTACCTTTTGTACACAGCAGACATGCCGCCGCCGTCACCCCCCGTCCACCTCCTCCAGTTTGCCGATGACACCGCCTTCCTTGCCCTTGCCCCCACCCTGCAGCGCTCCCAACACCTTCTCCAATCCCATCTTGACCGGTTCACCGCTTGGTGCAACCAGTGGTTGCTCAAGCTCAATCCCTCCAAAACCCAGGCGATCATTGTAGGCAAAACCACCCCTTCCTTCCGCCTCCTTGATTTCTATCTCACCATCTATGGCCATCCTATCGCCCTCACTCCCACCCTTAAGTACCTTGGCGTCACCCTCGACCGTCGCCTCTCCTGGACTCCCCACCTCCGGACAATCCAAGTCAAGGCACGCTCCCGACTCAGTCTCCTCAAGCTCCTCTCCGGCCATACGTGGGGTCTGGACCCCTCCACCATCCTCCACACCTATAAATCCCTCATCCGCCCTATCCTTTGTTATGCCCATCCGGCTTGGATCTCCGCACCCCCTACCTTTTATAAATCCCTCCAAATCATTGAACGTCATGCTCTCCGCCTCGCCTATCGCATCCGTCTCCCCTCCCCCACGCGGATCCTGTATAATCTCCTCCCCTTCCCTCACCTCCTTCTTTTCCTTGAAAGGATACGGATCCTGTACACCTCCCGCAAACTCGATCCTCCTCACCCGCTCGTCTCCCCGATCCTCTCCCACCCCCGCCCGCTGCCGCGCCTGTATTCGCACGTCCCACCCGGTCTCCATCTCTCCACCCTCCTTACCCTCTCCCAAGGTGGCTTCCGCCAGCTCCCTCTCCCTGATGATGCCCTCCTCCCCTCCATCTACCCCTCCTACCAACTTTGATCCTCCCGCCCTCCTCCTGTACTTACTCCTCTGGGCACCCTCCCTCCCTTCTCTCCCTTTTACCTCCCTCCTCCTTTTCTCCCCCTCCTCCCCCGGGCCTCCCCTCCCCTGTCCCTCTCCTCCTGCCCCCGTCTCCTAAGCCATTGGCATCCTTTTTTTCTCCCCTCTCCCCCACCTCACCCCTGTTCCCCTCTTGGCAGGTCCCCGGACTCGCACACGCTCAGTGGACATTCGTGCGCCGGAGATCACCGCCATCAGTGTATCGTGTGTGCCGTTATGTTTAGTGTTCAGTGTTCACCGTCACACTCCATTGTTCACCAGTGCCATCGTATTCTTCAGTGTTTGTGCGTCGTGTCAACAGTTCGTAGTGTGGATTGTCATCGAGTGTGAACGGCTTCTTGTGTTTTTATATTCATGTGTCTACTGTTTTTTCCCGCCGTTTTTCTAAGTGATGTCTCCTCTCTGTTTATCTCATTGTACTCTCTTCGGCTGAAGAGCGGCGTATTGTGCTGCTGCCAGCCTACCTGATTGTTCAGGTGTCAAAATAACAATAAAGTAAAAAAAAAAAAAAGAACCATAGCCCCCGCAACGGGGGAGGGGGGGGGGGAGGGCAGAAGTACGCCTTTGCCCGTTCCTGGAACCTGGGTTTAGCGGCATTATATCTATTACAGAGCTACTGATCAGACACAGCTTCGCGCAGGTAGCTGTAAGCATCTATTGGTGGACGACACATTTGTGATGTGAACTCAGGAGCGAGATAGTTTATAATGTGAATTGAGGAGTGAGATGATGCAAGACACTCACAGTCGGAGTTATGTCACTCCTCAGTTTTGGAAGGAGTTTCCAAAGAGCAAGTTGGGGCCCGGTGTCCTCAAACAGCAGCAAGTCTCACCTCACGATCTTCATTGGATTCCTGAGACAGAATATTACTCAACCTTTAGGCCTTCTAGGGTATCGAGGAAGACTCGACCCGTTTCTCAGCATGTTTGATTGTAAACAAAACGAAATCAACATGTAGCAAGTAGACGCCCAAATCACAAAGCAGACTCAATAAAATGGTTTTTGCTATTTTTTTCTTTCTTTATTGTATTTTAATTCCCCATCGAGGCGGGCTGGCAGCAGCATATGCGCTGCATTTCAGCCGAAGGACATAAAACATACAATAGAAAACATTTAAAAATAACATAAAGGAGAAAACACGGTGTACATAGATATAAAAAGGGGGGGGGGGAACATTATGGAAGACAATAGACAAAAAGGGGCGATTGTAAAATGGAGATAAAAACAGTAAAAAAGTAGCGCACACAAGAAACCACACACTGTGACAGTTAAAAGAGCACAAGGCGAAGTACTACCAGAGCACAAAAGAATCGACAGACGGCATAGCACATAACAACCACTGACAGGAGCACTACGTACAAGTACAGCTCACAATTAAAATAACACCTCTCAACACACAGGAGAACAGCACCATACACAACACTGATGTAGCATACTGATGATGATGAGCAAAACGGAGGATCTGACAGGTGCAAGGAGATGAGGGAGAAGGGAAGAAGGGAGGGAGGGGAAGAGAGGGGGAAGACGTGCGGGGGGCGCGCCGAAGAGGGTCGGAGAGGGAAGGATGTGAGAGGGAAAGAGGCGAGAATGGGGTACAGGGACTCAGGGGGGAGGAGGAAAATCCGCTCTGGGAGAAGGAGGGGAGAGGAAAAGGGGGGCCCTGGGGAGGAGAGGAACGTCAGTTGGAAGGAAGGGTAGATGTCACGGCGAAGTTCAACATTCGGGAGGGGCAGGTGCTGGAAATGTCCCTGATGAAGGAGATGGAGGGTGTGGAGGTGGAGAGAGGGAGGGATACAGCGATAGAGGCGCGGCAACAGGCGGGGGGCAGAGAGGAAGGAGGAAGTCAGAGGGGGTGGGGGATCAAGCCTGCGGACAGTGTAAAGGATGCAGAGATGTTGGAGGAAAAGGAGGAGGTGGGGGAAGGGGATGAGGTCGTACAGGAGCCGTGTGGGGGAAGGAAGGAAGATACGGAAGGCGAAGCGGAGCACATGGCGTTCGAGGATTTGGAGAACCTTGTAAAAGCGAGTGGGTGCGGAGATCCAGGCAACGCTGGCATAACAGAGGACAGGACAGATGAGGGATTTGTAGGTGTGGAGGATGGTGGGAGGATGCAATCCCCATGTCCGGCCAGACAGGAGTTTCTGGAGGCAGAGGCAGGAATGGGCTTTCTGCTGTATGGTCAGGAGGTGAGGGGTCCAGGTGAGGTGACTGTCGAGGGTGACGTTTTTGCTATCCAAGAAGGCAAATATAAATGAAACTTATGGGAAGAAGTAAAGTAATTTCGTAAAGTTTTTGATGCACAAAGCGAAATCAGTAAATCCGTATATCCGAGACACGTAAACGCAGTGTCTGTTTATATCCGTAAAGATGAGGTTGCTGTGCATAATTCTGTCACTCACGTAAACATTCGATAATTCTTCTATCACTTACGTAAAAAAACTAACAGCGCCATCTGTTGGTTGTTTGGTTTACTACGCCGTCAGAATCGTGTCGCTGATGCAAACAGTGTAAAAACTTTAAATTAAGATATCTTTTTTTTCGTGATCCGATGATGATGAAATGAAGTGTAAATGTTGCCTCAATCTAGGCTCAAGTTATGTGATAACTCAGATTTTCTCAGCGTGATTCATTGTGAAGAAAATGGAAACATCAACTCGGCTAAACACCTAGAAGTTTACTATTAATTACGCTCAAGCGTCCTGTAAAAACCCTATGACAATTCATCTAGTGATTTTTGGAGATTAGCGTGTTCAAACAGACCAACAGACAGACACAGTTTTTAAAAACTGTGTTACTGTATTCTGTTACACTCCCTACTCAGTGGCAATCAGCTTTTGGTAAATACTTTGAATAAATAGACACGTCGGTTTTACACTCAATAATTATGAGCATGGTTAGTTAGTTAATAATTATACTTAGTTAATAACTGTTAGTATAGATTCTCTCGCAATTTTAACAAAAATGTTCAAATGTGTGTGAAATCTTATGGGACTTAACTGCTAAGGTCATCAGTCCTAAGCTTACACGCTACTTAACCTAAATTATCCTAAGGACAAACACGCACACCCATGCCTGAGGGAGGACTCGAACCTCCGCCGGGACCAGCCGCACAGTCCATGACTGCAGCGCCCCTGACCGCTCGGCTAATCCCGCACGGGGTAATTTTAGCAATGATTGTCTGCGACCATAGCAAATAGCAGCTGTAGCATTGTCAGTAAACGAAATACTGTGCTTTTTAAACTTTATTTCCGTTTCTCCTCATTGAAAAGTATTAATTTGGCATTTTCTTTATTATTTTTGTTGTATTCCAATAAGCTTTCCTCCATGGCTGCAACACTTTTAATTTCATATTTTTAATTTCAAATGACAGCCTTACGTTACTGACATATTAATAACAACATTAATTGTGAATAACTCGTTGAAGACCATGAAGATTATCATAAAATGATATAATTTCAAGAAGTTAAATCAGAAAGGTGTCCTTCATTTTCGTGTTAATAATACAGAGTGGTGTACTTAGCTTAGACTAAAAAAGAACATGCGTCCCATATTTCTGTCAAAATATTCCCTATGAAAAACGTTGACTAGATATCTATTAATCGTCGAAGATACAGTACATTTATGTAATTCTTGTAAAATTGATTTTATTGGGGTGGTACATGTCCTCAGACTACGTGTACCAGTTGTATACCGGTAAGAAGTGGCAACTCTAGAATATTGTCCCTTCCCGACAAAATTTCTTCGGACGCACATGGGTAGAACACATATTAAAGAAATCAATAAGAATAATTAAATAAGATTGTGCATGTGTTAAATTACTGACACATCATAATGTGAAACAGTGAATTCGTTTACCTGATTTTTATAATTACGAGTTTCATTTATCTGTAAACCAGTGCATTTTTTTTATTTCATCCTGCAAGAGAATTCATACTAGTAACTTACCTCGAAAATTAAAGGAAGCGGTGATCCTGCTGTTTGTTGATATTTCTTCTGTGGCAAACGAAGATTCGATGTCAGCTCGTTCCCAATGTATGTTGGTTGTGGGGGATGTAGCGGTCTCTGGTTCCTCTGCTTTTTCAATTCATTCTTTAAAATTACTTGAGTTACGTTTGAGCCCCAAGAGGTTGGAAAGTTACAGTTTTGAGTAAGGAAATACTTTAAAGGGGCTTCAGATGTATTGCACTGACAGGATTGATTTAAAATTTTGACTTTCACACAGCTTTTCAAGACGAGTAATCGCACGACTGATTTATTCATTTTCACTGAGGAGCAATCGTTTACTGTATAGCCACTCACTGCAGTCACTGTGCTACGCCTCTACAAATGTCAGTGCTTGATGCCGGCCGGGGTGGCCGAGCGGTTCTAGGCGCTACAGTCTGGAACGGCGCGACCGCTACAGTCGCAGGTTCGAATCCTGCTTCGGGCATGTATGTGTGTGATGTCCTTAGGTTAGTTAGGTTTAAGTAGGCCTAAGTTCTAGGGGACTGATGACCTGAGATATTAAGTCCCATAGTGCTCAGAGCCATTTGAACCATTTTTTTCAGTGCTTGATAGTCTTCAACAAATTCACTGTTTACTGTCCTTAGTGAAACACATTATAAGCTGCACACAAAATAAATTTTTAAAAAATTGTTGCGATCCACATATAAAATTTCTTTCTCGTTCGCGTGGAAGATGAGTGGTCTGGCGACGCCAGCTGGAGGAAACTCGATATGTCCGTTGTTACATGTGTCAGTTACGAAGTTCTTATCCTCACCGAAGATGCTCTCTCAGTCATTTCATTAGTCTCAGCAATTCACTCCACCGATAACGGACAGAGCGAGGTGGCGCAATGGTTAGCACATTGGACTCGCATTCGGGAGGACTACGTTCAAACCCGCGTCCGGCCGTCCTGATTTAGGTTTTCCGTGATTTCCCTACATCGCTTCAGGTAACTGCTGGGGTGGTTCCCGTGAGGGGACACGGCCGATGTGCTTCCCCATCCTTCCCTAATCCAATGAAACCGATGACCTCGCTGTTTGGTCCCCTCCCCCGAATCAGCCAATCACCCAACCACTGATAATTAAGTCACAAGTCGATGGTAGCTGCTTTAAGGAGGTCTGATGTCCTAGTTATTTACTGAAGTATGGAAGTCCAATGACATGTTGCTTGTGAGGTATGTAGTGTCGTTCTTCAGCTTTCGGTCAACAGTAATAGCTCCAAAATGGAAGATCCATTGAGTCTCTTGCGTCCGCAATATTCTAGCCCGTCCACCCATACGTAGTACGCTGCCAAACTGAGCCACCAGCAACACTTTTTTCTAGACGCTGTGTGGCCTAAATCCCTCATTTGTGCCTCCGTGACGCACTGGAGATACCCGTCATGCTCAAAGTTCTGATTCCCATTATAGTCGGGTCATCAGGTTATTCTCAACGGAACACTGCTTCCTGCTCTAGATTGTACCCTCCAATGAAAAAGGAAACAGAACACCAAAGAAGGGGACTAATAGAGAGAAGATTAACGCCATCGTAACGTCTAGACAGTCCAATGAATTTTCTTCACGGTGACTGCGCAAGACCTTCAGCCATTCTAGCCTAGTGTTCCGACGCTGTGCTAGATCTTTCGGCCACGAGTAAACACATTAGCGGGTAAGGAATTGGACACGTGGAACCATCGGCTTCAAGGGTCCCCTCGTGTGTTGCAGCGCCAATGGAAGCGACCCAGATCCTGGAGGTGCTGGAGAAGCAGCTGGCGACTGCGGCTGGAGGCCGCGACCTGGAGGGACGGCCGCTGCTGCTGGTGCCCGCTCCAGCCGAGGCGCCGCCGCCCTCCGCGGAGGAGAACCTCGACATAACGCTCAGCTACATCACCTCCATATACAGGTGAGCACGAGGCAGCCACCTTCTCAGGTCTGAGGAGGGTTCCGTGGTACACTCCTTTTTCTCACTTTTTACATTCTCAATGACGTCCAGTAAATCTCAGCAGGCTTCTAAAGCACTCATCCAACCAGTCTACATCAGTATTCCGCAAGCCAGCTTATGGTGTGTGGTGGCGGTTTTTTTTGTGTAAGACTGTCACACCCTCCATTTCCTGTTTCAGTTTCATATGATGCTCGGGAAGAGCGATTGTTGGTAAGCCACCGCCTGAGCTTGATCTTTTTGCAAAGTATACATTGAGGGAAACATTATATCCGTTCCCTCTTCTAGGAACGTACTCCACTGGAATTTTAACATTAAACGGCACCGTGACACACAACACATTTCTTGCAGCTTCTGCCACTGGATTGAACGAGAGTATCCGTAACGTTTTTGGGCTTTCAAAACCAACCGGTGACGAAGTACAGCGTTCTTTTTTGGATCTTGTCTATTTCCTCTATGAGTGCTACCTGGTAAGAATACTGTGCGAGGTGGTCCAGTGGTTAGCACACTGACTCGTATTCGTGAGAACGACGGTTCAAATTCGCAATCTCTGTTCGGCAGTGGAGCGGCGAGGATGTCTCGTGTTTGCATCCCGTCCACGAAGTAGCGAGCGCGCGTAGTTTCTTTACCTCCTCATCGCAGGTTTACTCGAGTCTGTTGACACTGACTCACTATGGCTCACTCTTACAGGAAAGCGACCATCAAGATCAGCTTCCAATCCGACCACGCACGACAACAAACCTTCGATATTGAACGCTTTATCCGTGACGAAGTTCAACTTGAACCGCAGCACATCGTCGACATCGCCCTATACATCACAAGCAGCGTCATCTACGACAAGGCGGTCAATGACGTGATACGTAACGCTGTTGTGAGCAGATGTAAAAATACTCTCGAGTTCTAACATCAGGGCAGTAACCGTCGACCAAGTGAGACTAGGATTATGCACTCTACAAGTCTGTGAACTCGCATTCGAAATGCTGCCAAACATAGTCAGCACAGCTTTCCGACTGTATGGGGTGTTCATTAGCCACAGGGAAGAAAAATGGAACGTAGCTGTCCTCAGAGGCATATGGAAAGTAAATATTGAATTAACAAATGTATCGTTCTACGTAGTCATAGATGGATGTCGGGCGATCATGATGTACGATGGACAGCCATCTACTTGTTCTAATTGGATTTATGCTTCCTCGGTGTCCTCTGTTTGTGGATGTGGGTTTCCACGTCCAACTGAGTGTGTGGTTCCTTCATCGCACACCCATAGGGAGAAAAGCAGAGGTCACTACACAGAATTTATCCCCTGAATAATAATCAGATCCAGATTATTATCAAAGATTGGAGCTGCACCCTTCCATTTCTGATTTCTAGAGGTCATAGGCGCTTCAAGCTGAAATAACTGTTTAACATTAATAACATGACAAAAAATTGACCCAATAAAAAAACAACTTGGAAGACAGGGAACATCAGACTGGAAAACTGTAGCAAGTTTAGAATTGACCGACATCATGCCCATCGACTTCGCAGGCGGATTTGGACGAGAGAAATGAACTCGACGCTAGTGTGGTACTGGCCTCAGCTTTTCTCCCTGAGGGGGATGCGATGAAGGAACCACACACTCATTTGGACGTGGAAACCCACATCCACAAACAGAGGACCCCGAGGAAACGTAAATAGCGACGCCGCACATCCTCTGATGATTGCCTCCTGCAGACATCTACCCCAGTTGATGACCAGACGTCCGACGACACAGGAGACGCGGATGACACTGGGTGGCCCTCAGCTGACTTCGACGCGGCCTATATGGCCTCTCGGACGAAAAGACTACGGGGACAGCACCCGATACATGGCAGGAAAGAAGAGTGGATTCAGCTTTGGTCATCCAGAGCGCAGGTGCCCCGCTGTAGCCATGGTTAACTTACGAACGTTGGAGAGACGACATGCAGAAGATTCTATGCCCACCATGATACATGAGAAGAGGGCTGTCTCTTCACACACCTCTGTCCCTCCCTGGTAGCAACAGACGGCGGCGCGGGCACAGCCAGCAGGTGAAAGGCTACAGCGTTACAGCGGCGCTGATGGCGGTCCCCATTGCGGAGATAAGCTACAGACCTATCACTTAGACACCATCAACATCAACACCATTCGGACAAGTACAAAGATGTCGCTGTTCCAAGATATTTTCGATCCAGCAGACGTCGACGCTGTCTTTCCCTAAGAGGTCTACGTTGACGATTTCCCGGGTACATATGGTTACATATCTCATGTGTTCCACTCCTTGCCGACTGTCACTGTTCTCCTCAGGGAGGGCTTCGAGACGGATGAAGAATTAGGCTGAAGTGATGACAGCCGTGATCTTGGGAAGCCTTTACGCAGACTGCCATGGACTGTAGTTAGAAAGAGTTACAGAGACCTATTGAGCGAGCGAGGGGGCGCATTGGTAAGCCGCGAGACTCGCATTCTCAATAACCGTGGCTCAGATCCTCTTCCGATCATGCAGAGTTACGTTTCCCGCGATTTTCCTGAATCGCTTAAGCCGAATGTCGGAATAGTTTCTTTACGAGGGCAGGGCAGCTTTCCTTCACCGTCCTTTCACAATTCGGGCATGCGCTCTTTCTCTAACAATCTCGTCGTGGGCGGGACGTTAAACGCTAATCGTCAATTCTTTCCCTCACTTAGAAATCTACTGCAAGGCGACACCCACCCTCGTGTTCAGCTAGAATCACTCCGTTACTCCCAAAACCTATCAGAGTGGTTCGACGAACTCGCTACAGACTAAAAGCAATTAGCAGGCCTGTTGCGAGGAACACGTGTTCCTTAGACCGAGTTCCTGCAGCGCTCCGTCTGTCACGAGAGATGCTGGACTGTCACGGATCAGCTTGGCTCTCTATCTCTGCGGTACCTTCTCGAATCCTCGTCAGTGTGGCTCGACGTCAAAGCAGCTGCGAAAGGAAACACTAACTCATTTCCTTTCTATCGTGAAATTATGTGGATAAGTAACAGCAAGACTTGTCGTAGGAGGAGAAAGAAAATAACTGAAGACGTTAAACTTTAAAGCCATCCAAATGGTTCAAATGGCTGTGAGCACTATGGAATTTAACATCTAAGGTCATCAGTCCCCTAGAACTTAGAACTACTTAAACCTAAATAACCTAAGGACATCACACACATCCATGTCCGAGCCTTGATTCGGACCTGCGACCGTAGTAGCAGCGTGGTTCCGGACTGAAGCGCCTAGAATCGCTCGGGCATATCGTTAGAGCCTTCCACTACTATTTACTTTAACCTGTGACGTCATAAGAGACTATGGTCCAGATTTTTATGCCATGACACGTTGCCCTTTTATATAGAGGCCGATGAAAAATCTCGGTTTGAGGGTGTTGCTACAGTGTGTATGCAACGTAGCGCGACTGCGATGCGGGTATATAAGCACCTACATGTAGGCAAGGAATTAGGGTCGCACTCGTGTCTTCCCAGTGTGCGTGCGGTTGATGCGAGAATGTGAACTGTGGTGACGTTATTACCAGTGCATCGAAACAGGACCGAAGCTCTGTTATTCTTTTCTAGGCTGTCGGAGGACAAACACCAGTAGACCGCCTTTGAAGAATGAAGATTACGTATGGCGGCAGCATGTCTGTCGAAGACCGCCACTGTGCTGCTGCTTCGTGATAATGCACGTCCATATATCACAGACGCCGAAACGCGGAACTTACGCCAACTCAAGTGGGAGACACTTGAGCACCCGCCCTATAGTCCTGAACTCTCCCCATGCGGTTCTCACGCCTTCGGTCCTTTAAAAAAGGCCTCGAAGGGTCGACAATTGTGTCGGACGAGCGTGTGCAGCAGGCGGCTGCGGACTCCTTCACGCGGCAGAACATGGTGTTTTACCAAAGGGGTATCTTCAGTCTGGTGCGTCGCTGATGTGATTGCCTCAGGCTTACAGCGAGTTTGCCTGATTGGCAAACCGAGTTTTGAATGTGCCGCCTTCGAAAGGAAACTTTTTCATCACCCCTTATATATAATCTAGGCAACGGCCTTGCCGCAATGGGTACACCGGTTCCCGTCAGATCACCGAAGTTAAGCGCTGTCGGGCTGGACTAGCACTTGGATAGGTGTCCATCCGGGCCGCCATGACTATTGCCATTTTTCGGGGTGCACTCAGCCTCGTGATGCCACTTGGGAAGTACTCGACCGAATAGTAGCGGCTCCGGTCAAAGAAAACCGTCATAACTACCGGGAGAGCGGTGTGCTGACCACACGCCCCTCCTATCCACATCCTCATCTGAGGATGACACGGCGGTCGGATGGTCCCGATGGGCCACTTGTGGCCTGAAGACGGAGTGCTTATATCTAACCTGACCCATATGGGAATAAGTGGAATCTGACTAACTTCAAGTTTCACAGTGGGAACAACATTCGCTAAGCGGAACGAAATAATTAAAGTGGATTTAACAGAAGTTAACCTAAGACAAAACTGAATCTACACACTTTGCAACAGACCCCACACAACTACTATGTGTACGTATACGTGAATTGTATCTTATAGATGCAAACTGTGATATGCAAATTTTTTTCTCTCTATACCCTCCAACACCTAGTGAATCGAAAAGACCTGAGATATTGTTTTATCTGAAATGCACCTAACGTACAATCATGTAAATACAGTGAATATGTGTGATCCAGCGACCGTCTCGCCATAATGTGGAACGAAATCGGTTGAATATGCCCAATTCAAAATCAGAAGGCAAGCGTCTATAACAGAAGGTAGGATCAGCACTTGGACATCACAGCGGCAAGCGGAAGGTGGAAGAGCGTGGATGGTAGGAGTGCCCGCCAGCTGCAGGATGACCCCGGCCTGCCGGTGATGCGGCCTCACGAAGTCTGCAGCTGACTCTGGCCTGCCAAGACTCGGATGACTTGCGAGGACATGGCTCCCAGCATCCACCTAGGAATGTATTACCCCAGCAGACGGATAAGTGACTACAGATTTTTCTGACAGGCAACTGAATACCAGCACGTGAATATGCGGTATGAAAGGCGTCTAAAGACAGCCACCTTTTAAGGCGATGTTTACTACCTTTGGCTCGAAAAAAGCACGTTCTTTGAGAATTTTTTCTCGGGATGTGTTATAGATATGAATGTCAAATTTGGTCAAAATGTTCATTGATATTTCCTCTACAAACTGGAGTTTTTTCGACCGGAAATGTCGAAGAGCAAAGCCGGAAGTGCCGTCGGAACGAAACAAAATTTCGATGTAGACCTCCACGCGCGGTACATCACAGGTCAGCCGGCTCGTCTGAAATCAAAATTGAGTTGACGTTAGCGAAGTATATAAGATTCTTTACGAGTTGTACCTCGCTTAAGTTCTTTGGACCATAGGAAACAAAATGGCGGCCGTTTGGAGAAAAAAGGGGTTTTTCTCATCGATGTTTCGACTTTGTCGGCGAAGTAAAAACATTTATAGTTGATGGATCGGAATAAAAATGGTACAACTCCTAGACAATTCAGTTAGCTTCGTCGCAAACAAAGAATCACGCCAATCGGTTCAGTAGATTTGAAGTTGCCATACCGCGCGATAAAAAAAGTCATTTCGAGAAAAACGCGTTTGAAGTTCTGACTACATATAAATGCAATAATATGCAACTTACGTTCAATCTGCTATTCCGAGCCCGTAAACTAGTCCTTCCTCTTCCTCATAGAGGGAGTTTTTCTTGATTTGGGCCATCCTGCTCTGCTCCAGAGTCACTCGTGCGGCCGGTGACAAGCGGTTTTCAACGGCTTGAATCCGGTGGTCGTCCGAATGCTTGGCGAATTGCGTCGAATAGAGTCTCAGGGTGACGTCCATCGTTATCATGGTCTTCAGAATTGCTGAATACCCTTCGTTGAAGCTGCGCACTGCCAGGAAAGTCGCAATCTCCAGTCTTCGTAATAGAATGCAAGTGCTTGGGGGCTAACTTCCAAACACACGCGTTCAAACTTTGATTTGAATTTTGTGTGTTTCCTCCGAAGCACCGGTACAATAACTCGTCCTCCGAAAGGGCCTCGTAGATCGTACGAATAGCTTTTGAACTTATTTGGAGAGCGGCTGGTCGTGTTGTATTCCTCCGGATGTCCTGTAGCCTCTGCAATGCGCGTTTCCCCAGTTGGACAATTGTGGTGCTGTGGGTGGTCATCCGTCCAACACTTGTGGAAATACGTTGACCAAATTGCCCTCTTCATCTGCTCCACCGAATTGGAATGCCGTCGGATTTCCAAGCCGTAGTACGTCGTAAGCTCCTTGATCACTTGATCACTTGATCCTTGGGCAAGCACATAGAATAATTTTTCGCGGCTACAAAGTTGAAATTCCCGAAAAAAAAACTGGTGCGTGAAAGAGGCCGATTTCAGGAAGGTGCATTTTTTTTTGTTTAACAGCGAATAACAAACATTTCCGTTCCGTATTCGGAGAAACCTTTTCAGGGGTGGATTCTAAACACTTCCATGGATCCAAATTTTCAGTTTAAAAAAATCGGTATTTTGAACCAGAAGATAGTAAACTTCCCCTTAAACTGTTCAATTATTACTGTAAATCAGTATCTGCCTAAAAGACAAGTCTTCAAGTTTGGCTCTAAATAAAGTAGTGCTATAGATTCCCAACCATTAACAATTTCATGTATGAGAAGGTGCAAGGAGGTAACGATATGTTACTGGACATGACTCGGTCGTCGTTTCAACATAGTTACAGCCTAAGCCTTGATGCACCCTTATGGAGCTGACCTTACATTGTTACTTAAATAAACTCGTAGAGCAGAATACTAATTTTATCAATAGGAAAAAACAGCTGACGGGAAGAAAAACGGTTCAGTGCAAGGTGACAGATTTCGGAGCGATCACATCTGTTTTCAAAAACGAGTTTGCTACAATAAAAGTATCTCATAGATCTCCATAGGCGACAAATCTTTCAGCAAGAGGATTGTGGGGCAATAGAAACAGGCGAAGTGAGTTAAAGTTTAACAGGCGAAGTAACCGGCGACGATAAAGGGTGTGTGGATGCAGATTTTTTAAAACATAAAATAGTTTTTTCTGAGAACAGCTACATGGCCTAGGTTTTTATGAACAAATCTCTAGTAACGAGATCTGTTCATAAAAACTTATGGCATGTAGCTGTTCTCAGAAAAATTTTCTAGCCGTCTTTGCTAATGAAATGTATCACCTCCAAACAAAACTGTATTTTCTCTTGAATTAAACTAATTTGCTTGCGCAGAAAGCTTGAATTAGTTGTGACGTACTCTAGAACTGTTCGTCACCGTGTGATCGCTTTCATTTGAAAATATCTTTGCTCTCAGTGTCCCAGTCTCCAGGGCGAGATGTCTTGAGCCTGGTGACAGTGTCCAGTGTCTCCCTGTTTGTGATACTGCTCAACGCATGAAATTTATGAAGCGTTTTATCCTTGTCTGTTGCTGATATTGACTTTTTCCTATCCTGTGTTGTTGCTGGCGTGCATATGCACCTACTCTAGAGAGTGTTCTCAGCCATCTGTTTCACTTAATGTTGATCTTCTGTGTGTTATAATCCCCTCCCCCCACACCACCCCACCCCACCCCCTGCGTTTGCCTCCATTCATTGAAAACTGCCGGATTCTCTAGTATACATACATCACAGACTTTCCTCTTCGTTTCGTAAGTTTCCGGAAACATTATTTGTGGGCATATTTTAATATGTTTATATTTAATTCTGTACCCATTCACTAAATAGTTAACGTCATTGGGTCGACCACACTTCAGATTGTTTTTGAAATTGCGTCCAGTTTCCTTATCTCTATGCTGATGTCAAACATGCCACTCCAGAATGTAGTACTGTTCTCTTTGTGGTCCCTTCGTTTCGATATTGTATGGTATCCTGCTTCCTGTGCAGCACAGTTCTTTAACTTGCTTTAGGGAATTCTCTTCAGTTTGCGTCTTTTGCCGGTTTTTCTTCTCATTTCTGCCGCTCTCGTCACTATCATTACTGTGACCTTTGACCTCAGTCTCAGTTCCGACACAGGATGCGGCGTTCCTTTCTCTTCCCGGAAACTGAACGCTACGCTCACGGCCGTACTTCACTGCCAAATACTGTACCCCACTTTCCCGCGTGGTGCAAACTGCTTGCATGAGTGCATCGTCTCACATCGTCGACGGAAAGAACTCTAAGCAGCAGATCCAATTCCATGTATTCCCGCCCTGCCATCAATATTACCAATTAGAAAGTGATCATCTGGTATGCTGTCCGTGAGACATAGACAATAATTATCTCACATCTGATTTCAGCTTTAATCACGCTGTCAATGTCTTAGAAAGTTCTTACACTGGATGTGATTTTACTAATATTATAAAGATTTCATTGCCCTACATTGCAAACATCACAACCTTTCACAGTCCCCCCCGAATACGCAAATAATGAAGTTCACTAGTTCTGTAATTCTCGAAACACTACCCTAAATTTTTCAGGTCTACGTCAGTAACTCAATACGCAACTAATAAAATACAATAATTACTATCACTCTTGAAATACTCCACTAAAGTCTGTCTGCATTATTATTTAATCCCTGTTTCCTAGTCAAATCCGTTAACTAATGTCCACTACTCCTCCGTGACGGAAGAACACTGGAAAGGTGAAGTACTGTGAGAAGCGAAGCTGTGGGCACCTACTTGAGCAGTTCAGTCTATAAGGGCAGTGTCCCCGAAGGCGAGTTTCCGAGTTAAGGTTCCTGTATAGGGCTTTAATCTGTCGTAAGATTTCAAGACATGTGTCCTAGTTTCGTTTATCCTCGTATAGAGTTACTTAAACAAACTGCATACGTAACATTTATTTGTTATTCGTTGCGTTTCGACTAATTTATTCATTTATTCTCAGGTGAAAAATGTGATACATAATTGATGTGGAAGCGCTATGTATTAGATTTCATTTCTAGTAAGCTTTGCTTCAGCGTTGCGAATGGTCACTATGAATATTACAACAAATTATTAGTATTCGTAACAGTTAATGTCGCGCATTAATTACAAAAATGTTGCTTGTTTGGTTAACAGTATATAACAGGCTATCCAGTTCGCAATAGGCATATAAAGAGATTCTACTAGATACCGTTTTGTTACGTACGCGAAGACATTATTTTCAGAGCCATTGATACTCCTTTGTTCCTGAAGTGGCATTTCTTCCTTTGTCTCTAGTCACCAACAGCGCGACTGCCCTGTCTTAACTTATATAAAATATGTATGTCCGCCTTCATCAGCACAACGAAAAACTGCACACATCTTTTAATAGCCTAAAATTAGTGGGTTTTGTGTATTTCATTTATACGTGATAGGTTTTAGTAGTTGCGATCTTGCGAAGTCTGCTGATGGTTGTATTCCACCTGGCTTGTCTGCCAAGCATTAAAAACGTTATCTCGGCTGAATTTGGGTGTAACTGCCATGTTGGCATGATTATGACTATGATGACAACGGCTGTACAGAAAGTCCAATCCATTCGTACTAAAAAATACGAAGCAATACTTTTACAAATTTTGAACGCAGATTTCTCACACAAAAAATAAGTAAAACGACCGTACAAAATTATGTCCGAAAAACTGTCGTTTCTTATGTTATTAGTGAATATTTGTTAACCGAGATTTGACAGTAAAGTGCAACTGAAGTTCGTAACGAATAATTAAAATTTACTTCATTGATAGTCTAATGATGTTATTACGTTTATCAATATGCTAATGCACGTATTGCGTTGCTTTGTTACTGTAGAGAGGATACGTGATAATAGTCCCGCTAAATCATTGCACGGTATTCAGGCTGATGCAAGTTTTAAGTACCCTCATAAAACGCAGATAGACGCGAGACTGTTTCACAACGCGTTTCCCGATAGAAGACAGCCACGCCAGCTAGCCTTGCTGCTTTTTATCATTGCGTTGCAGCAACGTGATCAGTAGCGGAGCAGACGGGGGGGGGGGGGGGGGGGGGAGGGCAACTTGCTCCTACCCCTGAGCACCACTAACGCTTTCTGGCGGCTCTCGAAAATAGTGCGATGGATAGTCATACATTTTAAGACGTCGACAAAATGAAACTGCGACCGTGAAATCTGGTGACGGTTTCAGTCCTTCTCCACATATTCACCCTTCAATGCGATACATTTCTCCCAACGATAGATATTCGGTAGACATCTTTGTTGTAGAAGTTTGCATTTTTGCGCTTGAGCGTTTCACCTCGAAAAACACCTCGGCCTCATTCTGGAACTGTATGCCACGCGGTGGTTTGTTCATCCGAGGAAAGAGGAAGAAGTCACCGGGGCCATGTTGGGAGAATACATTGTTGTTGTTGTTGTGGTCTTCAGTCCTGAGACTGGTTTGATGCAGCTCTCCATGCTACTCTATCCTGTGCAAGCTTCCTCATCTCCCAGTACCCACTGGAACCTACATCCTTCTGAATCTGCTTAGTGTATTGATCTCTTGGTCTCCCTCTACGATTTTTACCCTCCACGCTGCCCTCCAATGCTAAATTTGTGATCCCTTGATGCCTCAAAACATGTCCTACCAACCGATCCCTTCTTCTAGTCAAGTTGTGCCACAAACTTCTCTTCTCCCCAATCCTATTCAATACCTCCTCATTAGTTACGTGATCTACCCACCTTATCTTCAGCATTCTTCTGTAGTACCACATTTCGAAAGCTTCTATTCTCTTCTTGTCCAAACTGGTTATCGTCCATGTTTCACTTCCATACATGGCTACACTCCATACAAATACTTTCAGAAACGACTTCCTGACATTTAAATCTATACTCGATGTTAACAAATTTCTCTTCTTCAGAAACGATTTCCTTGCCATTGCCAGTCTACATTTTATATCCTCTCTGCTTCGACCATCATCAGTTATTTTGCTCCCTAAATAGCAAAACTCCTATACTACTTTAAGTGTCTCATTTCCTAATCTAATCCCCTCAGCATCAGCCGATTTAATTTGACTACATTCCATTATCCTCGTTTTGCTTTTGTTGATGTTCATCTTATATCCTTCTTTCAAGACACTGTCCATTCCGTTCAACTGCTCTTCCAAGTCCTTTGCTGTCTCTGACAGAATTACAATGTCATCGGCGAACCTCAAAGTTTTTACTTCTTCTCTATGAATTTTAATACCTACTCCGAATTTTTCTTTTGTTTCCTTTACTGAGAATACATTGAAAGAAGCAAAATCTGACAGGCCACTGAAGCGAAGCGGCACGTGTGCCTGCATCTATCGTAAAACGAGCAGATGACAGTTCGGTCTTCGCTATTTTTTTTTTTTTTATTTTTGCCTGTACTGTCTAAGGGTCATAACGACAGCCCCTGCACTCGTCCATCGTGTTGAGGCGGCTAAAGAGGTCATCTGCGTTGGCCCGACGCCGCTGCAACATTTCAGCTGTTGCCTCGCTTCGTCGGGATTCTTGAATGGGTGGGCGCAGCGGCCGCTAGCCTTTGTTAAGTTCAAAGAGCCCTGCAAGTCGTTGAAAACAGGTCCACAATTGATCCTCACTTTTTTCCCACTACCGCCTCAACTGGGATACGCCGGTGTTTGAGCACGGGAGACACCCCCTCTCACTCCCGGTGCTTTGCCAATTCGTTGTTCATTATTTACGCCTGTCTGACCACAGTGGAAACGTCTGCGCCTTGTCAGTCAGCGGTGCATTGTTGCCGTGCATTTGTACGAACTCAGCATGGATGGTCGACTCGTTGTTGCCCTTCAAATGCAGGAAACCTATTGTTGTATGATACTCCACAGTATCAAAGGGCTGCGCCATTTTGTTTTGGACGCTTTAGCCGCCTGTTACGGTACTGTGGCTCTGAGCACTATGGGACTTAACATCTAGGGTCATCAGTCCCCTAGAACTCAGAACTACACTCCTGGAAATTGAAATAAGAACACCGTGAATTCATTGTCCCAGGAAGGGGAAACTTTATTGACACATTCCTGGGGTCAGATACATCACATGATCACACTGACAGAACCACAGGCACATAGACACAGGCAACAGAGCATGCACAATGTCGGCACTAGTACAGTGTATATCCACCTTTCGCAGCAATGCAGGCTGCTATTCTCCCATGGAGACGATCGTAGAGATGCTGGATGTAGTCCTGTGGAACGGCTTGCCATGCCATTTCCACCTGGCGCCTCAGTTGGACCAGCGTTCGTGCTGGACGTGCAGACCGCGTGAGACGACGCTTCATCCAGTCCCAAACATGCTCAATGGGGGACAGATCCGGAGATCTTGCTGGCCAGGGTAGTTGACTTACACCTTCTAGAGCACGTTGGGTGGCACGGGATACATGCGGACGTGCATTGTCCTGTTGGAACAGCAAGTTCCCTTGCCGGTCTAGGAATGGTAGAACGATGGGTTCGATGACGGTTTGGACGTACCGTGCACTATTCAGTGTCCCCTCGACGATCACCGGTGGTGTACGGCCAGTGTAGGAGATCGCTCCCCACACCATGATGCCGGGTGTTGGCCCTGTGTGCCTCGGTCGTATGCAGTCCTGATTGTGGCGCTCACCTGCACGGCGCCAAACACGCATACGACCATCATTGGCACCAAGGCAGAAGCGACTCTCATCGCTGAAGACGACACGTCTCCATTCGTCCCTCCATTCACGCCTGTCGCGACACCACTGGAGGCGGGCTGCACGATGCTGGGGCGTGAGCGGAAGACGGCCTAACGGTGTGCGGGACCGTAGCCCAGCTTCATGGAGACGGTTGCGTATGGTCCTCGCCGATACCCCAGGAGCAACAGTGTCCCTAATTTGCTGGGAAGTGGCGGTGCGGTCCCCTACGGCACTGCGTAGGATCCTACGGTCTTGGCGTGCATCCGTGCGTCGCTGCGGTCCGGTCCCAGGTCGACGGGCACGTGCACCTTCCGCCGACCACTGGCGACAACATCGATGTACTGTGGAGACCTCACGCCCCACGTGTTGAGCAATTCGGCGGTACGTCCACCCGGCCTCCCGCATGCCCACTATACGCCCTCGCTCAAAGTCCGTCAACTGCACATACGGTTCACGTCCACGCTGTCGCGGCATGCTACCAGTGTTAAAGACTGCGATGGAGCTCCGTATGCCACGGCAAACTGGCTGGCACTGACGGCGGCGGTGCACAAATGCTGCGCAGCTAGCGCCATTCGACGGCCAACACCGCGGTTCCTGGTGTGTCCGCTGTGCCGTGCGTGTGATCATTGCTTGTACAGCCCTCTCGCAGTGTCCGGAGCAAATATGGTGGGTCTGACACACCGGTGTCAATGTGTTCTTTTTTCCATTTCCAGGAGTGTACTTAAACCTAACGTACCTAAGGACATCACACAACACCCAGTCATCACGAGGCAGAGAATTACGGTACTGTGGCGAGGTAATTTCAGTGTGTAGAATTACAGTACTGTGGCGAGGTAATTTCAGTGTGTAGCGGGAGTGAAGACACACACCTGCGAAACAAAAAATTATGTTCCTAACTTCATTCTGGAATAAAACTTATGATTATCGCATACATGACACATAAATGTATCACGTGACACACCTCAGATTATCCCATGGTGGTACTTCACGGGCAGTTCATGTATCTGTAACACCTTGACACGTCCAAGGGCGCTCACCGACCTGGGGAGAGCTTTTGTCTGTTTTGTGTTGCACAGCAGCCTCTAATTCAAGACAGAGACCAGCAATAGTTTAAAATTAATGTGTGGACTGGAACTGTACGTGACTTACTGGCATATCCATATGCCAGTCTTACACAGCTGCTGTATACGAGAACCTTACTCAAAAGACCCATCCATAAGTGCTGCAGGATGTTTCTCTGCTAGTAACAGGAAGAGTGTAGTTATGTACAAGTACGACTTTACTCCAGCATATTGTAGTCCCATTGTTTAAGATGCACTGGAAGGTGTCTACCATGACATATGATTTGGTAGCGGAAGACAAGTTTCATGGTCTGTACGTCCTCCCAACCTCAATCATGTAATGGACCAGCGAAAACTGTTTATTCAGCAAACATTCGTAACGGAGAGATGCTTCAACACTGTCTTATCAAAGCCTGCGAAATCATTTGAATCCTTCGGGGATGTTTGAGAGGGTGCGGTGGGACATTACGCCATGAGTACATGCTTATATAGTATCAAGAGAAGGATATTTTGAACCTAACTTGGTACTTTTTGACTTCAAAACTTTGCTAAATGTTTTCACGGCTGCATGTCAAGAGACGGGATTTTCCGATACATGTTTATATGGGCTACTTTCTGGTTCCAGTGAGAGGTATTAGACCTCGATGTCTGTGAAATTTCTTCTGATAACCCTTTTTAAACAAACGAGGAAAAACGGTACGGGAATAAAAACTTAGAAAATTATTTACAATAGATAACCTGCGTATGATGAGTCGATATTGAAAACACTGACTTCCGTACTGCACTCATTACCGCGTAATATAATCGATGCCACCTACTTAAGAAAAGGAGAACAACCATTTAAAATGTATAGAAATGGATCAATTATCATCTTATTAATGTTATTATTTATTACGTTCTGGGTAATTTTAAATGAGCTAGAGCGTTTCGGCTGCCAGACCTTTACTGCACTCCCTGAGCACAAGCTTGCAGACTAATAAGGGAGAAAAGAAGATGCCACGTATATCACATCTTTACTAAGGGAAAATTAAAAATGACAACGTCCAGAGTTGTTCAGAATATTTAGTATTAAATGAAATATAAATACAGATAGTCACTGAATATTTCTTTGCTTTCATAAACTAATTTTCAAGTTTTTTCAGAATCATTTTCGTATGATGCATTCAGAAGCTTACACACCCATGTTCGTAGGACTACGCGGCGTTGTGGCCGATAATAGTATCAACTTCGAACTTGTGGCTTCTATTGGAATTGCCTGTAAGTCACAGGGTTAAGCAATTTTCATTATCATTCTGTTTTTGTTACTGCTATTTTGCAGACACTGAGTATCACCAGAAAACGGCAAGAATCCATCATGTGCAGTCCAATTGCCCATCATCGTGATACAAAAACGAATATACGGGGCCGTCAGCAGCAGTCTCAGAAGCTTGTAAGGGTGTTGCAGGGTATGTTGTGCTGAGAAATACTTGTTAAGGAAAAAATTCGATATGTTTCCCCGTTTCCGAGTTAATTATAATTGCAGTTAGCCAATCAGGCCGTTGCTTGCGCTAATCCAAGGTGTCCGCCAGACACAATTATTGTCACTTGTTCACATATCGTGCGTGACAGCGCACGAGACTGCTCGACCTTTGACTCGGGTTCGATCCGTACTACCGTCTCATATCCAATTTTTCCATCGCTCTCTTCTTCGATTTCAAGCAGCCAAAGGAAGAACACGTTTGGTGACACCGCCTCTGGAGGACCGCTTGAAACGGCGCTCAACGACCTGATGGCTAACTGATTCAGTATTAATTAACCCGAAAACGGTGGAACTATCGAATTTTTTTCTTGACGGTTATTTCTTTGCACAGCCTGATCCGCAACACTCTTACAAGCTCATCGGACTGTTTCTGACCACCCTGTATACATTTCTGTCTGCTATATCTAAAAATCAGTATGGAAAACCTCGAAAACTGATTCATGAAAGTGAAGAAATATTTCTCAATTATCTGGTTACAATTATTTTTATAAGTAAGTGTAAGTCTCAAAACAACATTTTCTACCAAGGTATAAGTCTGTTCAATAAATTGCCCAAGGAAATTAAAGAGATTACCAAAACCAGCTTTCTTAAAAAGGCAGCTTAGAAAGTAAATATTAAGCAGCTAAGGTAGGTAGGTAGGTAGTTAGTGTTTAACGTCCCGTCGACAACGAGGTCATTAGAGACGGAGCGCAAGCTCGGGTTAGGGAAGGATCTGGAAGGAAATCGGCCGTGCCCTTTCAAAGGAACCATCCCGGCATTTGCCTGAAACGATTTAGGGAAATCACGGAAAACCTAAATCAGGATGGCTGGAGACGGGATTGAACCGTCGTTCTCCCGAATGCGAGTCCAGTGTGCTAACCACTGCGCCACCTCGCTCGGTCAAGCAGCTAAGGATTACTTAGATAACACAGAGAAGAAACATTGGTAAAACTGCTGGTGGTGTCACTCCTGTCTACATAACGTCAGTCGACCAATGGTGTAAACGCGCAGAAGATGACCCCTACGTTGGATTGAAACCGGTTGGCGGTATAAATGCGATTAAGACTGTTTTTGAATAATTGATTAATCTTACTAATCGCTGCTTCATCTCCACGATCATGTTGTCCAAAAATTGGCAAAAAATGTGACATAAGTAACTAATAATGACGATAATGAAACGTCTATCATTTCACGTAGCACTTTCATACTAGGTTTTTTTCTTCCTTTTTAATTTTATTTTCTCTTTTCTGAAATACCATACTCTCAAAGCAATGCAATGTATAATACTAGCATCTTATCCTATTTCTGAGCTCGATATTCAACTCATTATACAAGGGCGCTGCCTCAGTTTTTCAGGCTACCAAATTGGGAAGTTGCGGTGCAGATAATGGGAAACAAGCAACGTCGCTATGGCCCCGACGTCAGCCGACAGTGTGTGTAGTGTTACATTGTGGAATAATGTGTGTATAGTGTGTAGTGCGTGCAGTTACTGCGATTGAAAAGTGCAGGAACAGTGTAGCAGTAATCTTGGACGTTATTAGCTAACTTGAAACTTCCTGACAAATTAAAACTGTGTGCTGGACCGAGACTCGAACTCGCGACCTTTGCCTTTCGCGGGCAAGTGCTCTGCCAATAGTCGGAGCTGAGATAACTTTTCGGCAGAACTGTCGTACATTACGTACAAAACCGAACGAGATAGCACTCTTTTAAACAGTCTGTCCTGTGGTCGGGGGGGGAGGGAGTAACCAGCATTCTTCCTGCCCTCCTGATTTAGATTTTCCGTGGTTTCCTAATATTACCTCAGGCAAGTGCCAGGATGGTTCCGAATTTAACGTCACCGCCGACTATCTGTCCCTCCCTTGTCGTACTATGGAGCTGTATGTATGTAAATGCCTATGTATATGAATTATATTATTTTTATTGTTCTTAACTTGTAATACCAGGACAAGTCAAAAGTACTTGTAAAATTGATCCACGGATCAAAAAATCTACTACTTCTACTGCTGCTGCTGCTATTCACGTTTCATTTAATGTAGAGCCGCGGGGCTCTGAAGTACCCACAGAGGATCTGCTTAATTTAATATTCGAATCCTGTCAGCAGCTCTTATCATATGGAATCAAAATATTGTTGATACAAGGAAGAATGGCGAAATTAAAAAGCCGACGTTCCAAACAAGAGTATAGTCAAATGCAAATAAAGTAAACGAACAAGAATAAGCGTGAGTCAGCAATTACTGTCACAGAAGAGTACGGTCTCTTAGGATATTTCAAGTGGGCTTGTGAATATCAGTGCGCCATATCTTAACGACGTGGTTACTCACTGGCGCAATATGTTTTCTCACGATTGGCCAGTTCTTGAAAGGTTCAGAAACACCTTACTGAAACCATTCTATTATCATAGGAAAGAGAGAATGTCTTCTTCATCACTAATACACTTTTTGAGAGGTCTAACTAGTCAGACACCTACATGAATATAATTTGTCAGACTCGCTGCCTGGTTGCAGCTGAGGTACGTCAACAGAAAATGCAATTTATTATTTTGTGTGTGAGACACTTGCACGACCGTATGACAAATTGAGCACAGTGATTATCTTCTCTGATTCCGAAAAAGCATTTGTCTTAACTACGTTGCACTCTTACATTAATTGAAATAGTATGGTCTTAGCGAAGAAACTTATCTGGCACATTTCGTATCTGGTACAACAGGAACAAGAAGAGCTGTCATCGAGTAAAATGAGAAGTGAAGCGGGCAGTTGGAGGAAGTGGAAGGGACAGCCGCTTCATGCTGGAGACGGTTCAAACGAAGGTGGCACAGTAGTCCATTTCTGAAGACGTGTGATGTAATTTAAATAGGATAGTACTGACGTCATCTCCGACTACCGAAAAACATAATGCGAGGAAAAAAAATCATTGTACGTACGTTTTAGGAGGCAACTTTCTTGTTAAAACAATGTTTTATTGTCACATTTTAATTAAATAAACGATTAAGTTAAAAGCTTTCAATTCCTTGGACGTACTGTCACTAAGACTGAAAATGACGTTATTACTGAGACTTCTAAGCTAAAGATTCGTTTATGACGCGTTACTCTTATGCTGCACGAGAATTCCTTGCAGTAGAAAAAATGGTTCAAATGGCTCTGAGCACTATGCGACTTAACTTGTGAGGTAAAGATTCGCTTATGACGCGTTATTTTTATGCTGCACGAGAATTCCTTGCAGTAGAAAAAATGGTTCAAATGGCTCTGAGCACTATGCGACTTAACTTCTGAGGTAAAGATTCGCTTATGACGCGTTACTTTTATGCTGCACGAGAATTCCTTGCAGTAGAAAAAATGGTTCAAATGGCTCTGAGCACTATGCGACTTAACTTCTGAGGTCATCAGTCGCCTAGAACTTAGAACTAATTAAACCTAACTAACCTAAGGACATCACACACATCCATGCCCGAGGCAGGATTCGAACCTGCGACCGTAGCTGTCGCCCGGCTCCAGACTGTAGCGCCCAGAACTGTACGGCTACTCCGGCCGGCCTTGCAGTAGAACCTTACGCTTTAGTATATCTATCGCGTGTATGAACTGTTGAAATTCATTGGTGTGCGTGATTTGTCTCTCAGTCATAGTGGTGTTAACTGTGTACTTCCTGGTGCTTGCTTAGGCGGGAGGGAGAAAACTGGAATGATTTGTGGTGTAATTTAAGCACTGTAACGGTATGGCGGTGGTCGGAAGCCTCTTCCGTTATGTGGTCTACTTGCTCAGGTCCCAGTTTTTCTGTCTCCTCCAGTATTACGGTGCACGTTTTTCCTTTCCGGCAGAAGGTGGACGTAGCTGCGGTTACCCCGTTCGCCTTTGCTCTTTGTCCTGAGCCGGCCGGTATGGCAGAGCGGTTCTAGGCGCTACGGTCGCAGGTTCGAATCCTGTCTCGGGCATGGATGTGCGTGATGTCCTTAAGTTAGTTAGGTTTAAGTCGTTCTAAATTATAGGGGACTGATGACTCACATGTTAAGTCCCATAGTGCTCAGAGCCATTTGAACCATTTTTTTTTCTTTGTTGTGAGAGGTCGCAAGATCTGACTTTCCTACTGCAACTGGCTGACATTGGCAACTACAGCAGGCGGAGATTTCTGAACGACGCCACTGTGTTAAACCAGTCAGCGGCTTATGTCACAGTTGAGTGGGTGACGAGAGCAATACGATTCCTAATCACTGAGGCAAAAGATCTGTTGTTGACGGAAATGAAGCCACAGGATTCATGTTCGGGACACGTGTACATTGAATCCTCCTCCATGGTTAAGGTTTCTAATCGATTCCACTAATCGCTTAATACGAACGCAGGAAGAAGAGTAAAACCTTTCCCTTTCTCACCCTTGTCCAGCTAATAAACCGCTCCGTCTCTAATAGTTACATGTGTAAGGGACATCGAACTGTAAGGTTCATTCCATTCTTCGATCGATAAACGCCGCAGTAGTTGGAGGTTGCAGTCGCTGCGACTCTTTTCCGGCGTCGTCGGAAGGCATTCGCCTAACTATTTTCAGTATCTGTCCTTCCTACTTGCAATTAAAATTTAGCCGTGCTTTTCGTCTTGTCTCAACGAAACACGTTGGCGTCGCAGTGATTCTTGTTCATGATATTAAGGTGGCCATGTGCTAGGTATCTGATGAAACGCGTCGGTTTCGACGTATAAATTCTTAGGTATTTACTCCGGTGACGACACTATGGAGGTCACTAAGAAGCTGACGTCATTTGCAGCACGTGCTTGTTTTTATCCTCTCTCATGCTGCTCCACGTTTTCTTGTTTCCTAATATCCCTTCCAGTTTGTTCTCGACTGTTCACAAACATTTTATTTAAATAAGGCTTTCGATCATTTATGAAGTAATGGCTGCGTATCTTCTCATTTGGATTTTATTTCAAAGACTAGCCTTTTCCCAACGGCTTCGCTAACACACGCATTCGGCACATATATAGCACCTATCCCTCTTAATCCCACCTCTCTGCGTCCACCCCTTTCTCCTCCCATCTCTCTGTCCACTTTATCCTCTCATCTCTACATGTGTATCTCCTCTTCCTAACTCTCTATCTCACCATCTCGTCAACTACCTCTCCCCATTCATTTCCTCGTGCCCATCTCTCCCCATCCATAGTCTCCTCTGCCTCTCCCAGCACCTGCATACGTGTTTGACACATATATTGCACACATCTCATCCTCCACCCCTCTCTTGGCGCATCACCTATTTTCAGCATCTCTCTGTCCATACCCTTCTCCCTGCTCTTTCCATCTCCCCCTCACCCCTTCTCTCCGTCATCATCTTTTCGTCCCATCTGTACATCTCCTCCTCACCCTTGTCTTTGCCCATCTTCTGCTGCTCTCTCTGCCCACCTCTCCCACTCCTCCTCTCTGTCCACTTACTCCTCCTTCCCTATCACTCTCTCTGACCATCACCTTCTCCCCCTTCTCTCTCTGCCTCCTCCTGCTCACTTCTCCCCACATCCCTTCCATCCCACCTCACCCTTTCATCTTCTCCTATTTACCTGTCTCCATCCCTCTTTTCCTCTCTCCCTATCCCTCTCTTCGTTTCCCTCTCCCATCCCCTCCTCATTCTCTCCCTATCCCTCCATCTTACTCCTCTTACTGTCGATGTCCTCCACCCCCACTCCCTCTTCCCTCCTACACTCCTCTCTCTCCATCCCTTCCTGCCCTCTCTCTCTCTCTCTCTCTCTCTCTCTCTCTCTCTCTCTCTCTGTCCATCCCCTCCTGTCCCTCTCTCTGTTCCTGCCCTCCCTTCCTGCCCTCCCTCCCTCTCTTTGCCAATCCCCTCCTGCCACCCCTCTCTATGCATCCCCTCCTTCACCACTCTCTCTGTCCATCTCCTGCTGCCTCCCTATCTCTGTCTTCCCCTCTTTCCCTCTCTCATTTCCCCCATTCTACACCCTATCCATCGCCTCCTGCACCCCCACTATCAGTCCCTTCCTGCAGCCCTATCCCTATCCATCCCCTCCAATCCCCTCTCCCTGTCCATCTCCTCCTGCCCCTTTTATGATTATCCATTCCCTCCTGCTCCCCTCTCTCTGTCCATACCATCCCTCTCCCTATAACTCACTTCCTGCCCCCTCTGTGTTCATCCCTTCCTGCCACCTTCTCCCAATCCAGCACATCCTGTCTGTCTCTGTCTGTCCATCACCTCCTGCTCCCATCTCCCTGTCCATCACCATCTGCCCCCTCTCCCTATTCACCCACTCCTGTCCTCTCTCCATCCATTCCCAACTGTATACAGCCTTTCCCCAACCATGCCCGTCTGCACAACAGGTTGATAAAGCTGGCTTATACTACTTCCTCAACTTGGCCATCATGCAGGGCAGCCAATACAGGTGGGGTTGGAAAAACAATTCTAAAATGCATACCTTAAGAGCATCGAGAACGTGTTCATCTTCGGTATTATAAAACAAATCTCTTCCACTGCAAACTCTTTGCTTTCCATATTTTGAGAGGTATAGTACAGAACAAAACAAGAAAAAATTGTGTAGTAAACATGGGCTCTAAAATGCATTCATTAAGAGCTAAGGGCACTTGTTCACCTTGGCTTCTGTGAAACACATCTCCTCTACTGAACAAAGGCGTGATAGCTGTTCAGCAATGCATTTTAGAGCTCATATGTACTGGATACATTTTTCTTGCTTCAATCCATACTATCTCCTCCAAAAATATGGAAAGCGATGAGTTTGCAGTAGAAGAGATTTGTTTTATAATACCGAAGATGAACACGTGATCGATGCTCTTAAGGTATGCATTTTAGAATATGCAGCAGAAGAGACGTGTTCCATAGTATCGAAGATGAATAAGCGCTCGTAGCTTCTTAAGGTACGCATTTTAGAGCCGTTGTTTGCAATACAACTTTTTTACTGTTTTGGTCCATACTACCATTCAGTCTTAGCAACAACTGTATTGGTACGTGTATTCCACTGTCAGAGGTATCAGAACGATTTTTGCTTATAACTTTCGTGTTGATCGTTTCCACATTAGGCTTCCTTACCTCAAATTGATTCGTTTACCTTTATTCATCACCTATGAAAATTTGTAACATCATCGTGGAATCATCCTGTAAGTGATAGGTGCAACTATACTCTGTTCAGTTTCTCCTGGAGTCTCTCGTAGTATTTATTCAATTATAACAGCGAAACTAGGTATTTCCCAATTCCTTTTAACTATGGCAGTTACTCGCTGCACAGTTGTCCCTGTTCTCAAACCTTAACGTAAAGGAGGAGGGAGGGAATATTGGGATCTAACGTACTGTCAACGAAGAGACCGTTAGCGATGTTGGGCAGAGAAGGGAATCGGCCGTTTCTTTTACAAAGGATCCATCTCGGCATTTATGTCAGTCGATTCAAAGAAACCACGGGAGACCTACATCCAGATGGCCGGGTGGGGATTTCAACTATGTGCCCTGACCTCACTCAGTGTAAGGGACGGTAAACAGATCCGATAAGGACAGACCTGCTCCTCAACGAGCACCGTCACTACAGAATAGTGCCCATTTCGCCAACAGCTTCTTTTTGCCAATTTAGTTCTTCCAGTATGCGCTGTTCCCAATTTCTATCACGAGGTAGCACATTAGTTACACTTATCGTTCTCCGAAGACCAGTAAGATTCAAAATGGCTCTGAGCACTATGGGACTCAACTGCTGAGGTCATTAGTCCCCTATAACTTAGAACTAGTTAAACCTAACCAACCTAAGGACATCACAAACATCCATGCCCGAGGCAGGATTCGAACCTGCGACCGTAGCGGTCTTGCGGTTCCAGACTGCAGCGCCTTTAACCGCACGGCCACTTCGGCCGGCAGACCAGTAAGTGCACAGTAATATTACACTCTTCATTTATTCTTATCGGATGGTTCTCGTCTCAGTGACAAGACACTGATAAGTAATCATAAACGTCTACCGTTCTCAAAAACCCCTTATGACCTGCCCATACACGCCCACTTTCCCGTCGCCGTTATCCGGCACTGTACAGTGGGAAATGTGTACGACACGATTCTCACGTATTGCTTATCTGATTCATCCGACAATGGATTGTATCTAAAATTCATTACGCCTGATTGCAAGTCTCGTGCTTTCACTTAACACAACAACAGATAACATGGAGTGTTATTTCGTGCGTCACAGTTCATCAAAAAACTATAATTGTCAATTCCGGTTATTTTACGCTTGAGTGTGCTGGCATCATAATTAACGTCGTCTCGCGCCAAATCATTTTCTCACGGTTAGCACGACTGACGGAGGTGAACCAGACGCGGGAGAACTGAGCTTCAGATCCTGGTCCGGCGATGGAATTTTGCATTTCAATAAATGGCAGCTGACCATCCTAGTAATGGTTTCTTCAAAACGAGAACGGGAATATCTCCGTCTCTAAAGTGATCGACGACGTCAGAGACTCAGTGGCGACCGCGGAAATTTATCCAAGGCGAAAGGGGCAACTCTTAATATTGTCAATTTCTTACAAACCTTAAAGATGTGTTAGGCTTGAATATGCGTCACGCTACAATTAATTTCATAAGTCACAGAAAATTATTATGTCCCAGAGGACTTACAGGTACCCACATGGTAGCTACTGTAACGCAGCTCAACATTACGCATTTTGGCCGTTATTTTTGAGTGTGAAAGTAACAAAGGCGAGTTTTAACTTCTTTAAATTTACGAGATGAAAAAACATCTTCCCTGTTAGAAAATAGTGAGGAATCGTAAAACAAAGCATCTGATTATGAAGGGCAGGTTTCAGTCCTTTGTGAGAGATTGTCTTTTCCGAATTTTCACGAAGGGAGGGGGAAAAACTACTCTCTTGAGCCAAGCAGGCTCCCGGTTACGGCTTCCTTCTTGTTAGGTCATTACAAGACTCAACCAGATTCCAGGTCTAATCTAACGGACACTCCTAAACCTTATTATCTAATATTCTATTGGTCCTACATCCTGCATGCTTTTCTGAAGTGTGAGTCGTTCGCTGTTCACGTATTATGCGCGCACTCTACGAACACTATCGGCGAGGGCGCTGAAAGTCTATTTTAATCGACCGGTATGAACTAAAGAGCGCGTGCTGGAAAGTAATGCCTCGGAATTTTTTATGTGAAAACCTTTAAAGCTTTTTAAATAAAAAACATCAATAATATTCTACACCTTTACTCTTCGTGTCTACGTAATTATTTCTCAACACAGTCACACGAGGACATTACGCTCAACGAGAGGCCAGCCACTGAAGAATGTTTGAAATTGTTGGCGGAGGCCGGCCGCTGTGGCCGAGCGGTTTTAGGCGCTTCTACATCTACATCTACATCCATACTCCGCAAGCCACCTGACGGTGTCTGGCGGAGGGTACCTTGAGTACCTCTATCGGTTCTCCCTTCCATTCCAATCTCGTATTGTTCGTGGAAAGAAGGATAGTCGGTATGCCTCTGTGTGGGCTCTAATCTCTCTGATTTTATCCTCATGGTCTCTTCGCGAGATATACGTAGGAGGGAGCAATATACTGCTTGACTCTTTGGTGAAGGTATGTTCTCGAAACTTTGACAAAAGCCTGTACCGAGCTACTGAGCGTCTCTCCTGCAGAGTCTTCCACTGGAGTTTATCTATCATCTCCGTAACGCTTTCGCGATTACTAAATGATCCTGTAACGAAGCGCGCTGCTCACCGTTGGATCTTCTCTATCTCTTCTATCAACCCTATCTGGTACGGTCCCACACTGCTGAGCAGTATTCAAGCAGTGGGCGAACAAGCGTACTGTAACCTACTTCCTTTGTTTTCGGATTGCATTTCCTTAGGATTCTTCCAATGAATCTCAGTCTGGCATCTGCTTTACCGACGATCAACATTATATGATCATTCCATTTGAAATCACTCCTAATGCCTACTCCCAGATAATTTATGGTATTAACTGCTTCCAGTTGCTGACCTGCTATTTTGTACATAAATGATAAAGGATCTATTTTTCTGTGTATTCGCAGCACATTACACTTGTCTACATTGAGATTGAATTGCCATTCCCTGCACCATTCGTCAATTCGCTGCAGATCCTCCTGCATTTCAGTACAATTTTCCATTGTTACAACCTCTCGATGTACCACAGCATCATCTGCAAAAAGCCTCAGTGAACTTCCGATGTCATCCACCAGGTCATTTATGTATATTCAGTCTGGAACCGCGCGACCGCTACGGTCGCAGGTTCGAATCCTGCCTCGGGCATGGATGTGTGTGATGTCCTTAGGTTAGTTAGGTTTAAGTAGTTCTAAGTTCTAGAGGACTAATGACCTCAGAAGCTAAGTCGCATACTGCTCAGAACCATTTGAACCATTTTGTTGGCGGAGTTTGCACCGGTCCATCAATTTCAAAGCGAAGTCCTCGAAGGTGTTCTTCAAGTTTTGGAAACTCGGATGATCCAGAGCTCGTGTGTCGCAGAGCTCGTGTGTCGCCTGGGATTGTCATGCTAAAGGAGAGGGTACTTACATGTACGGACGAACTCTTTGATTTGGTGCTTTCCATTTCTGGGGTCTCGCAGCACTCTGAGTTTACGGTGCTACCTTTAGGCGTGAAATCCAAATGCACCACACACTGAACGTATCAGAACACTGCGAGCAAGACTTCTCCGCCTGTCGGCGCGGTCTTGAACTTTTTCGGCATGGGTGACTACATGTGGCGCAACACCTTTGATGCTCTCTTGTTTCCGGCGTCAGAATGGTGAACCCAGCTTTCATCATCTGTCACAATGCTGTTAAGTAGCCCATAACGCTCAAGCTAGAAGTGCAAAAGAAATTGTTGACAGATGTCCCCTCTCCTCTGTGTCATGTTGAGAGTGAGCATTAGAGGCGCCCACGGCATACACAGTTTTCAGTACCGCAGTGTTGCTGTGTACACGCCCTCGTGCTATGCCACATTTACCTGAGACCTGTGCTTGTGTTACCCGACGATTTCCTCAGGTGAGTTCATCAACCGTATCGTGCACTCAGGGCTGAGTCGCACACGTTGAGGTTGGCACGTCTCGAGCCCGGACACCCCAGCGTCGCACGTTACTCATCGCCGTACACAGCTTAGCTTTCATTCTTCTGTGGATTTCAAACGGAGACGGTGTCTGCGTTTAGAAACTTGGTTACAGCGCGAAGTTTATCACGTACCGACATACACTCCTGGAAATGGAAAAAAGAACACGTTGACACCGGTGTGTCAGACCCACCATACTTGCTCCGGACACTCCGAGAGGGCTGTACAAGCAATGATCACACGCACGGCACAGCGGACACACCAGGAACCGCGGTGTTGGCCGTCGAATGGCGCTAGCTGCGCAGCATTTGTGCACCGCCGCCGTCAGTGTCAGCCAGTTTGCCGTGGCATACGGAGCTCCATCGCAGTCTTTAACACTGGTAGCATGCCGCGACAGCGTGGACGTGAACCGTATGTGCAGTTGACGGACTTTGAGCGAGGGCGTATAGTGGGCATGCGGGAGGCCGGGTGGACGTACCGCCGAATTGCTCAACACGTGGGGCGTGAGGTCTCCACAGTACATCGATGTTGTCGCCAGTGGTCGGCGGAAGGTGCACGTGCCGTCGACCTGGGACCGGACCGCAGCGACGCACTGATGCACGCCAAGACCGTAGGATTCTACGCAGTGCCGTAGGGGACCGCACCGCCACTTCCCAGCAAATTAGGGACACTGTTGCTCCTGGGGTATCGGCGAGGACCATTCGCAACCGTCTCCATGAAGCTGGGCTACGGTCCCGCACACCGTCAGGCCGTCTTCCGCTCACGCCCCAACATCGTGCAGCCCGCCTCCAGTGGTGTCGCGACAGGCGTGAATGGAGGGACGAATGGAGACGTGTCGTCTTCAGCGATGAGAGTCGCTTCTGCCTTGGTGCCAATGATGGTCGTATGCGTGTTTGGCGCCGTGCAGGTGAGCGCCACAATCAGGACTGCATACGACCGAGGCACACAGGGCCAACACCCGGCATCATGGTGTGGGGAGCGATCTCCTACACTGGCCGTACACCACTGGTGATCGTCGAGGGGACACTGAATAGTGCACGGTACATCCAAACCGTCATCGAACCCATCGTTCTACCATTCCTAGACCGGCAAGGGAACTTGCTGCTCCAACAGGACAATGCACGTCCGCATGTATCCCGTGCCACCCAACGTGCTCTAGAAGGTGTAAGTCAACTACCCTGGCCAGCAAGATCTCCGGATCTGTCCCCCATTGAGCATGTTTGGGACTGGATGAAGCGTCGTCTCACGCGGTCTGCACGTCCAGCACGAACGCTGGTCCAACTGAGGCGCCAGGTGGAAATGGCATGGCAAGCCGTTCCATAGGACCACATCCAGCATCTCTACGATCGTCTCCATGGGAGAATAGCAGCCTGCATTGCTGCGAAAGGTGGATATACACTGTACTAGTGCCGACATTGTGCATGCTCTGTTGCCTGTGTCTATGTGCCTGTGGTTCTGTCAGTGTGATCATGTGATGTATCTGACCCCAGGAATGTGTCAATAAAGTTTCCCCTTCCTGGGACAATGAATTCACGGTGTTCTTATTTCAATTTCCAGGAGTGTAGTTATGAAGCGCCGTGCTGCACGCTGGTGTTCGGACCCCTATAGCGGAAGGGGGCTAGAGGTCCGTGAACGTCTGGTTTAGAGATTAGGGTCTAATCTACTTGTTTTCCTTAATCATCACAAAGATGTAATACGGTGTCCTCCCATCAGTTGTTACAACTAGTGTCGCAATGAGTCCTTTGAGCTTAAGTTTCCGTGACTGTTTAAGACTTCGCCTCAGGCTGCCATTTCTATCAACTGTGGATTCATTTTCCTTCCGTCGATGCCGTTCACACACCACTTAGAAACACGTGTGCGTGATTGTGCACTTTTTACAGAAATAGAATTAACATAAAAATGGTTGAAATGGGTCTAAGCACTGTGGGACTTAACATCTGAGGTCATCAGTCCCCTAGACTTAGAACTACTTAAACCCAACTAACCTAAGGACATCACACACATCCATGCCCGAGGCATGATTCGAACCTGTGACGGTAGCAGCAGCGCGGTTCCGGACTGAAGCGCCTAGAACCGCTCGGCCACATCGGCCGGCCATTAACATAGAGTATTTTCGAACGTTTGAAGAATACGCTCGACATAAATCTATTCCATTAATATATGCTTATTTGCTTTTCACTATTGACAAAAGTCATCTAAAAATCTTTTGTTGATAAACCCTCACACCAAAGGATGTCGGCCGGTTTGTGAATTACTCACACAGTCAGAATACTCCCTAAATCTGACAGCTATTGGTTGGACTGAAAGTTAATGATATTCTACGTCACTTAGTACTGTTTTTGTGATCATGTTTTGCGTTCGTGTCTGCAGTTTTGAATTTAGACACAATAACTTTTTGCAATTTGTTTGGCTACAGTGTTCCGGTAAAGTTGTAATCTTTACCACAGCGTTATTATTCTCTCTCCCAAACGTTGCACTGTTGCACCCGCTGCACACTTAGGCCTGCTGCGCCTACGCGGACGGTCCGCGATCCACGTTCCTCGCACGCTTGGCAGTCGCGCAAGAGCGGCACGGACCGTCAGCGTCCATTAAATACACAGTATAACGTCTCAAAAATGAGATCGACAGGAAGTGCAAAATGGCTAAGCAGGGATCGCTAGAGGACAAATGTAAGGATGTAGAGGCGCATATCACTAGGGGTAATATAGATACTACCTACAGGAAAATTAAACAGACCTTTGGAGAAAAGAGAACCACTTGCATGAGTATCAAGAGCTCTGATGGAAACCCAGTTCTAAGCAAAGAAGGGAAAGCAGAAAGGTGGAAGGAGTATATAGAGGGTCTATACAAGGGCGATGTTCTTGACGACAATATTATAGAAATGGAAGAGAATGTAGGTGAAGATGAAATCGGAGGTATGATACTGCGGGAAGAGTTTGACAGAGCACTGAAAGACGTAAGTCGAAACAAGGCCCTGAGAGTAGACAACATTTCATTAGAACTACTGACAACCTTCGGAGAGCCAGGCCTAACAAAGCTCTACCATCTAGTGAGCAAGATGTATGAGACAGGCGAAATACCGCCAGACTTCAAGAAGGATATAATAATTCCAATCCCAAAGAAAGCAGGTGTTGACAGATGTGAAAATTACCGAACTATCAGTTTAATAAGCCACGGCTGCGAAGTATTAACCCGAATTATTTACATACGAATGGAAAAACTGGTAGAAGCCGACCTCGGGGAAGATCAGTTTGGATTCCGTAGAAATGTTGGAACACGTGAGGCAATACTGACCCTAGGACTTATCTTAGAAAATAGATTAAGGAAAGGCAAATCTACGTTTCTAGCATTTGTAGACTTAGAGAAAGCTTTCGACAATGTTGACTGGAATATTCTCTTTCAAATTCTGAAGGTGGCAGGGGTAAAATACAGGGGGCGAAAGGCTATTTACAATTTGTACAGAAACCAGATGGCAGTTATAAGAGTCGAGGGGCATGAAAGGGAAGCAGTGATTGGGAAGGGAGTGAGACAGGGTTGTAGCCTCCCCCCGATGTTATTCAATCTGTGTATTGAGCAAGCAGTAAGGGAAACAAAAGAAAAATTCGGAGTAGGTATTAAAATCCATGGAGAAGAAATAAAAACTTTGAGGTTCGCCGATGACATTGTAATTCTGTCAGAGACAGCAAAGGACTCGGAAGAGCAGTTGAACGGAATGGGCAGTGTCTTGAAAGGAGGGTATAAGATGAACATCAACAAGAGCAAAACGAGGATAATGGAATGTAGTCGAATTAAGTCGGGTGATGCTGAGGGAATTAGATTAGGAAATGAGACACTTAAAGTAGTAAAGGAGTTTTGCTATTTGGGGAGCAAAATAACTGATGATGGTCGAAGTAGAGTGGATATAAATGTAGACTGGCTATGGTGACGAAAGTGTTTCTAAAGAAGAGAAATTTGTTAACATCGCGTGTAGATTTAAGTGTCAGGAAGTCTTTTATGAAAGTATTTGTATGAAGTGTAGTCATGAAACGTGGACGATAAATAGTTTAGACAAGAAGAGAATAGAAGCTTTCGACTTGTGGTGCTACAGAAGAATGCTGAAGATTAGATGGGTAGATCACATAACTAATGAGGAGGTATTGAATAGATTTGGAAAGAAGCGAAATTTGTGGCACAACTTGACTAGAAGGAGGGCTCGCTGGTAGGGCATATTATGAGGCATCAAGGGTTCACCAATTTAGTATTGGAAGGCAGCGTGGAGGGTAAAAATTGTACAGGGAGACCAAGAGATGAATACACTAAACAGATTCAGAAGGATGTAGGTTGCAGTAAGTACTGGGAGATGAAGAAGCTGGCACAGGATAGAGTAGCATGCAGAGCTGCATCAAACCAGTCTCTGGACTGAAGACCACAACAACAACAACAACAATTATTTATTTCAAGTTTCTGCTACCAGTCACTTTTTATTTTATGCTTAATCTAACATAATGCAATTATTATGTTTGATTAAGCGTAAAATAAAAAGTGACTAGTAGCAGAAACTTGAAATAAAGAATTATCCCACACAGTCACGGTTCACAAACATAGCCATTATGGCTCGAAATAATAATAATAATAGTATAACAAGTTGTCGTTTGCACAGTCCGGAGGATACCGCACGCAGACGAAGCACTACACCTTCACTTCAGACGAAGCTTTCCGTTAGCGCGGTAATAGAAGTGTGCAGCAGGGTACAAAAATGGCTCTGAGCACTATGGGACTTAAGTTCTGAGGTGATCAGTCCCCTAGAACTTAGAACTACTTAAACCTAACTAACCTAAGGACATCACACACATCCATGCCCGAGGCAGGATTCGAACCTGCGACCGTAGCGTCGCGTGGTTCCAGACTGTAGCGCGTAGAACCGCTCGGCCACCCCGGCCAGCTCATAAATGCAGACCACCATCAGTTGCGTGCTGGCAGACTCTGCTTCCATCGCTGAAGACCACGGGACGCAGTTCCACGTAGCGGCCGCGTGGTTCCAGACTGTAGCGCGTAGAACCGCTCGGCCACGCCGGAAAGCTCATAAATGCAGACCACCATCAGTTGCGTGCTGGCAGACTCTGCTTCCATCGCTGAAGACCACGGCACGCAGTTCCACGTAGCGGCCGCGTGGTTCCACACTGTAGCGCGTAGAACCACTCGGCCACCCCGGCCAGCTCATAAATGCAGACCACCATCAGTTCCGTGCTGGCAGACTCTGCTTCCATCGCTGAAGACCACGGCACGCAGTTCCACGTAGCGGCCGCGTGGTTCCAGACTGTAGCGCGTAGAACCGCTCGGCCACCCCGGCCAGCTCATAAATGCAGACCACCATCAGTTGCGTGCTGGCAGACTCTGCTTCCATCGCTGAAGACCACGGCACGCAGTTCCACGTAGCGGCCGCGTGGTTCCAGACTGTAGCGCGTAGAACCGCTCGGCCACCCCGGCCAGCTCATAAATGCAGACCACCATCAGTTGCGTGCTGGCAGACTCTGCTTCCATCGCTGAAGACCACGGCACGCAGTTCCACGTAGCGGCCGCGTGGTTCCAGACTGTAGCGCGTAGAACCGCTCGGCCACCCCGGCCAGCTCATAAATGCAGACCACCATCAGTTGCGTGCTGGCAGACTCTGCTTCCATCGCTGAAGACCACGGCACGCAGTTCCACGTAGCGGCCGCGTGGTTCCAGACTGTAGCGCGTAGAACCGCTCGGCCACCCCGGCCAGCTCATAAATGCAGACCACCATCAGTTGCGTGCTGGCAGACCCTGCTTCCATCGCTGAAGACCACGGCACGCAGTTCCACGTAGCGGCCGCGTGGTTCCAGACTGTAGCGCGTAGAACCGCTCGGCCACCCCGGCCAGCTCATAAATGCAGACCACCATCAGTTGCGTGCTGGCAGACTCTGCTTCCATCGCTGAAGACCACGGCACGCAGTTCCACGTAGCGGCCGCGTGGTTCCAGACTGTAGCGCGTAGAACCGCTCGGCCACCCCGGCCAGCTCATAAATGCAGACCACCATCAGTTGCGTGCTGGCAGACTCTGCTTCCATCGCTGAAGACCACGGCACGCAGTTCCACGTAGCGGCCGCGTGATTCCAGACTGTAGCGCGTAGAACCGCTCGGCCACCCCGGCCAGCTCATAAATGCAGACCACCATCAGTTGCGTGCTGGCAGACTCTGCTTCCATCGCTGAAGACCACAGCACGCAGTTCCACGTAGCGGCCGCGTGGTTCCAGACTGTAGCGCGTAGAACCGCTCGGCCACCCCGGCCAGCTCATAAATGCAGACCACCATCAGTTGCGTGCTGGCAGACTCTGCTTCCATCGCTGAAGACCACGGCACGCAGTTCCACGTAGCGGCCGCGTGGTTCCAGACTGTAGCGCGTAGAACCGCTCGGCCACCCCGGCCAGCACATAAATGCAGACCACCATCAGTTGCGTGCTGGCAGACTCTGCTTCCATCGCTGAAGACCACGGCACGCAGTTCCACGTAGCGGCCGCGTGGTTCCAGACTGTAGCGCGTAGAACCGCTCGGCCACCCCGGCCAGCTCATAAATGCAGACCACCATCAGTTGCGTGCTGGCAGACTCTGCTTCCATCGCTGAAGACCACGGCACGCAGTTCCACGTAGCGGCCGCGTGGTTCCAGACTGTAGCGCGTAGAACCGCTCGGCCACCCCGGCCAGCTCATAAATGCAGACCACCATCAGTTGCGTGCTGGCAGACTCTGCTTCCATCGCTGAAGACCACGGCACGGAGTTCCACGTAGCGGCCGCGTGGTTCCAGACTGTAGCGCGTAGAACCGCTCGGCCACCCCGGCCAGCTCATAAATGCAGACCACCATCAGTTGCGTGCTGGCAGACTCTGCTTCCATCGCTGAAGACCACGGGACGCAGTTCCACGTAGCGGCCGCGTGGTTCCAGACTGTAGCGCGTAGAACCGCTCGGCCACGCCGGCCAGCTCATAAATGCAGACCACCATCAGTTGCGTGCTGGCAGACTCTGCTTCCATCGCTGAAGACCACGGCACGCAGTTCCACGTAGCGGCCGCGTGGTTCCAGACTGTAGCGCGTAGAACCGCTCGGCCACCCCGGCCAGCTCATAAATGCAGACCACCATCAGTTGCGTGCTGGCAGACTCTGCTTCCATCGCTGAAGACCACGGCACGCAGTTCCACGTAGCGGCCGCGTGGTTCCAGACTGTAGCGCGTAGAACCGCTCGGCCACCCCGGCCAGCTCATAAATGCAGACCACCATCAGTTGCGTGCTGGCAGACTCTGCTTCCATCGCTGAAGACCACGGCACGCAGTTCCACGTAGCGGCCGCGTGGTTCCACAGTGTAGCGCGTAGAACCACTCGGCCACCCCGGCCAGCTCATAAATGCAGACCACCATCAGTTGCGTGCTGGCAGACTCTGCTTCCATCGCTGAAGACCACGGCACGCAGTTCCACGTAGCGGCCGCGTGGTTCCAGACTGTAGCGCGTAGAACCGCTCGGCCACCCCGGCCAGCTCATAAATGCAGACCACCATCAGTTGCGTGCTGGCAGACTCTGCTTCCATCGCTGAAGACCACGGCACGCAGTTCCACGTAGCGGCCGCGTGGTTCCAGACTGTAGCGCGTAGAACCGCTCGGCCACCCCGGCCAGCTCATAAATGCAGACCACCATCAGTTGCGTGCTGGCAGACTCTGCTTCCATCGCTGAAGACCACGGCACGCAGTTCCACGTAGCGGCCGCGTGGTTCCAGACTGTAGCGCGTAGAACCGCTCGGCCACCCCGGCCAGCTCATAAATGCAGACCACCATCAGTTGCGTGCTGGCAGACTCTGCTTCCATCGCTGAAGACCACGGCACGCAGTTCCACGTAGCGGCCGCGTGGTTCCAGACTGTAGCGCGTAGAACCGCTCGGCCACCCCGGCCAGCTCATAAATGCAGACCACCATCAGTTGTGTGCTGGCAGACTCTGCTTCCATCGCTGAAGACCACGGCACGCAGTTCCACGTAGCGGCCGCGTGGTTCCAGACTGTAGCGCGTAGAACCGCTCGGCCACCCCGGCCAGCTCGTAAATGCAGACCACCATCAGTTGCGTGCTGGCAGACTCTGCTTCCATCGCTGAAGACCACGGCACGCAGTTCCACGTAGCGGCCGCGTGGTTCCAGACTGTAGCGCGTAGAACCGCTCGGCCACCCCGGCCAGCTCATAAATGCAGACCACCATCAGTTGCGTGCTGGCAGACTCTGCTTCCATCGCTGAAGACCACAGCACGCAGTTCCACGTAGCGGTCGCGTGGTTACAGACTGTAGCGCGTAGAACCGCTCGGCCACCCCGGCCAGCTCATAAATGCAGACCACCATCAGTTGCGTGCTGGCAGACTCTGCTTCCATCGCTGAAGACCACGGCACGCAGTTCCACGTAGCGGCCGCGTGATTACAGACTGTAGCGCGTAGAACCGCTCGGCCACCCCGGCCGGCTCATAAATGCAGACCACCATCAGTTGCGTGCTGGCAGACTCTGCTTCCATCGCTGAAGACCACGGCACGCAGTTCCACGTAGCGGCCGCGTGGTTCCAGACTGTAGCGCGTAGAACCGCTCGGCCACCCCGGCCAGCTCATAAATGCAGACGACCATCAGTTGCGTGCTGGCAGACTCTGCTTCCATCGCTGAAGACCACGGCACGCAGTTCCACGTAGCGGCCGCGTGGTTCCAGACTGTAGCGCGTAGAACCGCTCGGCCACCCCGGCCAGCTCATAAATGCAGACCACCATCAGTTGCGTGCTGGCAGACTCTGCTTCCATCGCTGAAGACCACGGCACGCAGTTCCACGTAGCGGCCGCGTGGTTCCAGACTGTAGCGCGTAGAACCGCTCGGCCACCCCGGCCAGCTCATAAATGCAGACCACCATCAGTTGCGTGCTGGCAGACTCTGCTTCCATCGCTGAAGACCACGGCACGCAGTTCCACGTAGCGGCCGCGTGGTTCCAGACTGTAGCGCGTAGAACCGCTCGGCCACCCCGGCCAGCTCGTAAATGCAGACCACCATCAGTTGCGTGCTGGCAGACTCTGCTTCCACGGCACGCATTTCCGAGTGATCGCCTCGCGGTACCACACGAGTCGCGCACGTCGTTGCTGTGTGGGCGGACTGGAGTGGCGCGCACCTCAACTCACACTGTTAGTAACCGGTTCGCAACAGATCGTGTCGACATGAGTACGCTGATGAGCCCTCGTATCTGTGCTGTGGTGGCTTTAGTATCTGCTAGAGTTGCCCTTACAATACCACGATCCTGACGGGCGTCTGTCCTGCATGGTTTTCCAGAACCTGGTCTGCGGGTGTGAGAATGTTCACGTGACCCCTCGATACCACCTTCGTTGCGCCACCGACGCATCATGTCCAACTTGTGTGGCAGTTCTCCCGCCAGTCGGAAGGCCACAGTTAATGCCTTTCAAACTCGCACAGTCGGCTGTAGGAAGCACGATTGCTTCTCCGTGGCATCGTTACCTACTTGCTTCACCCGTTTGCACGACACTAAGCCTACTGACAGTGAGCATTCGCTGTTAAAGGGAAGACACAGATGGCGCCCTCGAACCCGCACCACTAAGCTATTTGTTAGCGCAGACGCTAAAACTATTATCAGTCCATCCAGGTGGCACACGCCGTCATTGGATAAAAATCCATGTCTTCTTTCCAGGTGTACTATTTTTTCCGGCAGTGTAGTTAATTTGAGAGAAAGGCGCATCTAGGAGATCTACAGCTACATCCGCATCTACCTGGTTACTCTCCAATTCACACTTAACTGCCTGGCAGAGGGTTCATCGAACCATTTTCATACTACTTCTCTACCATTCCTCTCTCGAGTGGCGCGTGGGAAAAAAGATCACCTAAATCTTTCCGTTAGAGCTCTGATTACTCTTATTATGATGATCACTCCTCCCTACGTAGGTGCGTGACAACAAAATATTTTCGCATTCGGAAGAGAAAGTTGGTGATTGAAATTTCGTAAATAGATCTCGCCGCAAAGAAAACCGCCTTCGTTTCAGTAACTGCCACCCCAACCCCTATTGCGAGATAACACGAAACGAGCTGCCCTTCTTTGCACTTTTTCAATGTCCTCCGTCAATCCTACCTGGTAAGGATCCCACACCGCGCAGCAATATTCCAGCAGAGGACGGACAAGTGTAATGTAGGCTGTCTCTTTAGCGGGTTTGTCGCATCTTCTAAGTGTTCTTTGTTTCGCCTTCCCCACAATATTATCTGTGTGGTCTTTCCAATTTTTCCCGGGTTCGATTCCCGGCGGGGTCAGGGATTTTCTCTGCCTCGTGATGGCTGGGTGTTGTGTGCTGTCCTTAGGTTAGTTAGGTTTAAGTAGTTCTAACTTCTAGGGGACTGATGACCATAGATGTTAAGTCCCATAGTGCTCAGAGCCATTTGAACCATTTTTTCTTTCCAATTTAAGTTGCTCGTTATTGTAATTCCTAGTTATTTAGTCGAATTGACAGCCCTTAGATTTCTGCGATTTATCGTACACCCAAAATTTATCGGATTTCTTTTAGTACCCATGTGGATGACCTTGCACTTTTCTTTCGCGTGAGGACGATAAGAACCGTGAAATGCGTTTCAAGGCGTGGGTAGAGATCAGCGCAGCTCGGCTTTAAAGGCTTCAGTGAGGCAGATAAGAAGAAATATGTTTTTTTTTTTCGCGCATGTAGCCCTATTACGTCCATAAAAATGATAAAACTGTATGTATGTATGTATGTTTGCAAGTTCGACATCTCCTTTTAAGACAATGGACCTATTTAAACCGTATTTCCTACATCTGTCATTTACTGTCTGGAAAGAATCAATGTGGGGGTAAGACCCACTCACCTATGAAAGGGGTAGGGCTGCGGGTGGAAAAGCGGCAAGCGGTGTAGCGCACCACGCGAGAATCCGCGTACTTTAGTTATCCAGTATTTGAGAATGAGAGCACTTAGTGACCTGCAACAAACGTTATACACAATTCCAAATCTTTACGAAACTTCTTCACACTGACAATCCCCACAAAATGATGAAAGGGAAGGAGTTTATCGCTTACTACATTTTCGATGGTCGTACAGTAAAACTGCCACACGAAGCACAACATTTCAGTTTATTACTTCTTTACTACCAACTACACCCACAAGACATTTCGCAGACAGTATGCTATACATCACAGGATGTACCTCCAAAATTATATCTTTGTACAGCGCATAGTTCGTGAGATAGGTCATAAACATTAAGCTGCATGAAAATGAAACTGCAGGGTGAAATCCGCTACAGATGCAGATCAAACATGTGTACAAATACGTGTGAAATATGTTAAATATGTGTGTGACGTACTTGACATATGCATACGCTAGCAAAGGCACGTGCAAAATGTTCATCCTAAACTTCTGGAACGATTTCAGTCAAATTTGGTATATATATTAGTCACAGTAAGGGAAGTAATACTGTGGGGGGTAAGAAATGCTAGCCTCGTATTGGGGTGAGAGTGATAACGTGGAGAGAGGAGGGAGCATGAAGAGATGGACAGACAGCGAGTTCACGGAGGAGATAGGCACAGATGGGAAGAGGAGCACATGATCAGAGAGAGAGGAGAGGAAGACATGGACAGATAAAGAGGATCAGATGGATACAGTCAGAGAGAGAAGGAGACAGTCAGAGAGATGGGGAAGGAGGAGACAATATATAGAAGGGGAGGAGGAAATGAACAGAGAAAGGGAAGAGAAGGAGATGGACAGAGGGAAGAAAAGACAGGTAGAGAGATGGGGAAGGAGGAAATGAACAGACAGGATGGGAGGAAGAAATGCACAGAGAAAGAAAAGAGGAGGAGATAAGTGGAGACAGGGGAGGTGGGGAGATCAACAGAATCAGAGGGAGCAAAATACAGGCATAGAGATGGGGGAGGAGGAAATGATAGATGGGGGAGGAAAAGAACAGAGAAAGGGAAGAGGAGTATATGGACAAAGATAGTGGAGAGAAGAAGATATAGAGATACAGGGGAGCAGATGAGATGGACAGAGTCAGAGGGAGCAAAGAGACAGGCAGAGAGTTGGGAGGAGGAGGCAACAGATAGAAGGGGAGGAGTAAATGGACACAGATAGGGAAAAAGGAGGAGATGCACAGAGACAAGAGAGAGGAGGAGATGGACAGAGGCAAGAAAAGACAGATAGAGAGTTGCCGGAGAGGAAATGAAGGAGGAGGAAGAAATTGACAGAGAAAGGAAAGAAAAAGAGATGGGTGGAGACAGGGGATACAGGGAGACGAACAGAGGGAGGAAAAGACAGGCAGAGATATAGGAGAGGAGGAAATGAACAGATAGAGGGAGAGGCAGAAATGGACAGTAGTCGTTTTTTGTATTCCACCTGCTGGTAATGCGAGAGAAAACGGCTATCTGTATGCTCAGTATAGTTTCCTGAAAATATGTTCAAAACTGCTCCGCAAGACTCTCTGTCTGCACCCCCTGAAAAACCCACAGACCTCCCAGTCTATACTTAGTATGTCAAAGGCGCCTCCAACTAGTATTTGATGATCTGGGTGTTTACATGCTACTGTGGAGTTTCGTTGAATGACTCTATAACTGTCACAGCGGAATCGGGTGATGGTAGAAACATCCAACAATTAACTCGGTTTGACCTAGACCTGTTATACGCGACCAGAAACGTCACTGCCACACTCAGTTTCAACTTCACTAGGGACAATATTTTTGTCAACTGTAATGAAACCTCACCTCCCTATGGCGTCTACTTTGTCCATGAGTCGCTGCATATCTCAGAGCTTTCCACTTCGGACTGTAGTCCGCTCTCGGTCCCTAGAATAATCTGACCGTGAGAACTTTCCTGCAGAGAGGAGGTCATTAATTCGGGAACTTTGTAGCGAGATCGAGAATTTACTGATCAAATTTTGACAGTCGAAGTGTCTTTACGCTAAACGCAATCTGTCCCTATATGCTTATCGACTAGCGAGCGTTCATCGGAGTACCTGAAACTACCACCTAACCTAAAAGAACCCAATGTGCACTCCACAAGTACTCTGCTACTCGAATAGCTGCTCCCTTTGTGTAGAGCACCCCTGACCTACCAAGGGAGTCCTAAGATTCCCCACCCGATAACGCAGGTCTACCAGTCTGCAGCCGCGACCGTCGCGGAGTCGACGGAGGCTTTGGCTGAGACATCCCACTAGGCTCCAAACCAGGGGACCCCATTCAACTCTAGGAACAATGTTGCAAATTGCAAGCTGTGTTTGCACCCCGCATATCAGGCCAGCAACGTTCGCCACCCTCGCCAGCTGCCTTTATGCACTGAGGATGGCCTCAGAACCCACGATTGCCTGCTTGGATCCTGCTGAAAGAGCGGTCACCTTATCACTCATATGGCGAATAGACGAAGCCTGACAGCCTCCACATTGGTCCTCCGTCTCGGGCGACGTGAACTCGTTACATCCCGCCACTCACCCTGCTGTGAGAATGGATCAACTAGGAGGTGCCTCGGCGGCAGAGCCCGTGAGCAAAACAAGTGCCACCTGGGGTGTCCCACGCGACGCGCCAGATTCTCCGCCACCGCTACACCCGAGGCAGCAGTCTGAAGGCGGCTGACCGTAGCCAAAACCACATTCAGGTGTTCGCCAACTGCGGCCAGCTCCTAATACGTCCGCACACAGCACGCACACATCCTACCCATCCTAGCAAGACTAACTAAAGAAGTAAACCATAAGAGCTGATATATACTTAGATATACAACCTGTTACGCTTTTTACGTGTCACCAATGGACGCTGATACCTTAATCAACTGTGCAGCTGGCTGTTGAGAAGAAATAATAACTCAGCTACAAAAATGGTGCAAATGGTTCTGAGCACTATGGGACTTAACAGCTATGGTCATCAGTCCACTAGAACTTAGAACTACTTAAACCTAACTAACCTAAGGAGAGCACACAACACCCAGCCATCACGAGGCAGAGAAAATCCCTGACCCCGCCGGGAATCGAACCCGGGAACCCGGGCGTGGGAAGCGAGAACGCTACCGCACGACCACGAGATGCGGGCAACTCAGCTACATGCTGCCCGAATTTACACTTACAAACCGCGAGATTAAACCTCTGAAATACAAAAACACGCACGAAATTCCAGCAATGTGTACTATTAACAAAACATAGGAAAAGCTAAATACGTAACTTGCTGCCCTGGAGATGTGTCACAGGCGACACTGGAGCCGGATAGAGAAAGGAAAGAGGAGGAGATGAACAAAGAGAGGGGAGGAGAAGATGGATAGAGAGAAGGAAGGAGGAGAAAGACGGAGAATAAGGAGGGGTGGAGGAAGTGGATGGAGAGAGGGGGCAGCAGAGATGGTCAGGGAGAGGGAGGCGTGGAGGTGATGGACGGCGACAAGCTGGGTGGACAGAAAGAGGGGGGGAAGGAGGAGGAGGATACAGAGGGGGGAAGTAGGAGATAGGCAGAGTGAGGGGGAAACAGGAGATGCACAGAAATAGGGAGAAGGATTAGATAGATTAATGGATCAGAATAAATAAAAATCAAGTAAATTCCGAGTTTCTTAGTGTTGTGACAAGACGAAGTGCTCATCCGCCACAGGAACATGTGACTCCGGGGTGTTACGTGTATAGTCTGTCGATAAACTGAAGAGCGAGTGCGCGAGTCCCTACTCTGCCTACCCTGCTACGTCACACGGCGCTTCTACAGGCTGTTCCACAACGTAGTACAGTCCCTGCCGCGGCGCGCGCCTTAAATCTGTGACAACGCCGTGTACAGATACGTCCCGTCTGCGTTTATTTTTAGACAAATGAGTTAAGATTATAAGGAAAACAAAAGACGATAGCTTCTTCGAAACAAAACATTATAGAGTAAATAATACTAACATCAGAATGGAAGTCAGGATTCTACTACAAACAGAACCGAATGCCTATTCATATAAATGTACGTTCCTCTTGTTCTTACTTTGTGTTTCTACTAAAAGGTAGAAGTTTTCTTTGAAGGGCTGCATTAAAACAATTCTTGCAACACGAAAAGTATTTAAAAAGTAGCCAGAAATGTATAATTACGTGTGTTGTATTAGTTCGATTCGCACTGCTTTTTTGTCATTGTCTTGGTAAACATGTCTGAAAAGTATTTCCAGGTGTCTGAAAAGTATTTCCACGCAATGTCTTGTGTAAAACATCTTTCTGCAACGAAAATGTATTTTTTGTTTCACGCCAGTGAGTTATTTCCGTAATGTGGGCATTATTTTTTGGTTTATGTAAAAGTCCTCCATCGTGTGTCGAATGACCGATTTTGTGAAACTGTCTATAACGATGGGTTTCCTCCCTAAATTATTAGTTTTCCTTCGCGGCGATTCCAGTAAACCATGCGCCTTGTTTTCGCGTCCCTTCCTTATGCGTCCTATTTTGCATAAACTGAAGCCCTTTGATTGGGACTGGTAGTATTAGCCAACAGTTCTTTTTGTGTAGCCTCCTTAACACACGCTGTAATAACGTTAGAGACGATCGAACGCTCGTTCTGCGCAAATATCTCCTTCGTATTCTGCACATTTTCTTGCAATGCAGGGCGATTGTCCATCACTTCCGGATACTGAAGTATATCAGTGAGTACACTGAGTCAACTGACTTGAGATTGGCAACTAAGATCCCACGAACAGAAACGACGTATATCGCTGCACGCCGAACTACACCGCTAGACAGGTAAGGGCCAACTGATTTTGGGTTGCCCTGTAGGCCAGTGGCAGGGTTCTTCCGGGAAACGCCACTTCCCCCACCAAAATTGCTGTTCGCTCTTGAGTTCACAGACAGACTGTACCTGGCAGTGGCTTTGGTGGGGGTAATGCTAATATACCTTTTTCCCTTTTCCCCCAAAACACACTGTTTTTAAATGTATTTGAATCACAGGTTCTTCTGTATTCTCCGACATCAATGAACTTCAAACAATAGTCAGCTTCACAGATGGAGATGAGAACAACGAAGGAAAACTTTTTGTGATCAAAGAAGAGCAGTCCATGTTTGAGAGGTTTTACTACATGAATACTTTTACGAATGCGTTCGACGCAATGGGGAAAGCTGGCGACACTTGGAAAACCGTTGCTAATTTCGTTGCATTTGTCTATTGAGAGTTCTGATTTGCATTTTTCTCTTAACACAGTCCAAATAGTGACAGACACCTGCCTCGTAATCTATGCAACTGCTGATGTACCCATTAAATAACGTGTTTTTCGCTTCCAAGATGCACGTAACGCGGAAAGCATACATTTGATACTTATGTACATTGACAGAGGAAAGTAGAAGTAATTTTAGATATTAAGTCTGCCAAGCTGACACTAAAGCCTTACGTGAATCTTTGTTAAGACAACGGACGTCGGCACCTGCGTGTCCTCAGTAATAAAAGAGTTATAGACTTTGTTCCTGTTATTTTAGTTGATAAGGTCCAGAAGAGGCGTAAAACTGCACGGGATGCCTATTTTAAATGTCGCAGCAAAATGAATCCAGCGTGTTCCGGATCAGCAGCAACTAACGTACTGGCCATTAAAATTGCTACACCATGAAGATGACGTGCTACAGACGCGAAATTTAACCGACAGGAAGAAGATGCTGTGATATGCAAATGATTAGCTTTACAGAGCATTCACACAAGGTTGGCGTCGGTGGCGACACCTAGGAAAGTTTCCAACCGATTTCTCATAAACGAACAGCAGTTGACCGGCGTTTCCAGGTGGCATTGCTCGAGATCCAATGACTGTTAGCAGAATATGGAATCGGTGGGTTCGGGAGGGTAATACGTAACCCCGTGTTGGATCCCAACGGCCTCGTATCACTAGCAGTCGAGATGACAGGCATCTTATCCGCATGGCTGCCACGTCTCGATCCCTGAGTCAACAGATGGGGACGTTTGCAAGACAACAACCATGTGCACGAACAGTTCGACGACGTTTGCAGCAGCATGGACTACTCGGAGACCATGGCTGCGGTTACCCTTGACGCTGCATCACAGACAGGAGCTCCTGCGATGGTGTACTCAACGACGAACCTGGGTGCACGAATGGCAAAACGTCATTTTTTCGGATGAATCCAGGTTCTCTTTAGAGCATCTTGATGGTCGCATCCGTGTTTGGCGATATCGTGGTGAACTTTCAGTAATCTCAGTGTTAGGGAAAAATTTAGGAAAGGGCAAGCAATTTACTTTTGATTACTGATAGACTGAATTGAACTCCCTTAAGGAAATTAGCAACTGATTTTACCTTCAATATAACGACAATAAAATACATACCAAGCTGGCCGGGCGGTTCTAGCCGCTTCAGTCCCGAACCGCTTGCTGCTACTGTCGCAGGTTCGAATCCTGCCTCAGGCATGGATGTGTGTGACGTCGTTAGGTTAGTGAGGTTTAAGTAGTTCTAAGTTCTAGGGGACTGATGACCTAAGTCCCATAGTGCTCACAGCCATTTGCATTTGCATACACACCAAGCCAGAAGAAATCATTCGCTAAGCTAATTACAGAATTAATAAAATTGTGCGCTCTTAATTTGTGCTGTATCTTTACTTATTACTTTTGCC